>NC_143549.1:47353571-48031428 GCF_054136105.1 Typopeltis vanoorti | reverse complement strand
TATTTATTTATTTTTATTTTCTTACACCCCAAACCTAGTTGTACCCATGGCAGGCGCCTCTTTCGCCATGCCCTCATTATGGCACTGGTGGTGGTGAAGAGATATACAAACAACTTATATTAGTGAACAAAGGAAGGATAATTGTTATGTGTGATTTTCATTATGGCAGTATAGATTGGAATGAAGAAATAGCATTTAGGAATAAGGAAAATGAATTTCTTGAGAGACAATTATCTCAGGCAGCATGTAAAGGAGGGCACATGAGGAGCGAGGGCTTAGATCTGATCACATCATCAGAGGATGTAATTGTGAGTGGGGGTTACACACTTTCCTCCAGTTGGTGAGAGTGATCACCTAGGCTGAGGCTAGCCATATGCGGATTATTGTGCGTAAAGAATATATACTGTTTTTTGGTTTAAGCCAATATAGAATAGAATAGTCTGATTGGCTAAACCCCCAAATCACTAGATCATCCTCACTATTTAATTTCTAGGTAGATATCCTAAAGGGATGCACCACAGAAAGATGAGGGTTGCATATATTCTCATTTATCTAGCTTTGATTGTTAATCCCCATATATATATATAATTATTATTATTAATCTTACATTTGAGAAGTCACATAACCTACATCCTTAGGGGAATACTGTGTGAGAATGATAGATATGATCAGAAATTAGCACTGCTGATATTTTTATAGGCTTAAAAAAAGAAATTTGTTCAATGCTTTAAGATCAAGCTGCATTTCATGAATAGCAATCTTTGTTGCATTAAACTTTTCATCTGCCAAGAAAATGGAAAACATCTTTCAGATTGCAACCTCACTTATTAATCCTGTGCAATAGTTTGATTAAAAATTTCTAAGAGTGACATCAAACAACTGACTAATTGTCAACAATTAGTTTCTTAGTAAAGGCTATTTAAGGAACAAATTTTGGATCAGTCAATACTAGGGATCCAATACTGAAAGAGAGGATGCAGCAGTATATGCAAAATCAGAGTGCAAACCAACATTTACACAACCAAAGTGAGTTATACGAGAACTTACAACAGTTGGATGAAGAAGCACGTCATGTTATCTTAGCTCCATGGAAAAGTATTACAGGGAATTGAAAAATTATTTGCATTGATACCCTGTGTTATACAGCACTAACACAGCCAACTTTCACTACAAGAAACACCATTATAAGAAATCTGCTCACTACAATATATTACTGAAAAATTCCCCACCATAGCCACAATGCCTTCCTAAAGGAATTTACAATATTAAACTATTCTTCTTGTAGTCACAAGTTTACTCTAGGGAGTTTTAACTGTACTAATAAAGTTACAAGAGTTTAGTAATGACTCTTTTTAACTCTCTCTCTCTCTTTTTCTTCTTTTTTTTCTTTTTCTGAATTTAGTTTGTAGTCCACTGGGAAAGCTAGAAAGTCACAAATATACATGCTTGACTGGTTGGTCAAGTGGTTAATGTGTCCTCTTCAACAAACAGGCTGTAGGTTTCAATCCTGCTATGGATGTTTGTGATTATCCTTAGGTGAGAGATGATCACCTGGTAGGAAACCACCACCCCATTTATTAGACGCTTGAAAAAAAAAAAGTTCCATTTTAGCAGAGCAAGGTTTCCAAGATTATGTACAAAAATAACATTTTACAAAATAAAGAAAAGCTAATATTCATTTGTATCAAAAATGTGAAGAGAATACAGTAATCTATTGTTAATATAACCACATCAGGAAGGCGGTTGTTCTGATAGCTGAAAGGTTGGATTATTGAAGTACAATTACATGGTAGTGTACTAGAAGTCAGCTGAACATGCAGGGGTCAGATAATTGAAATGTCACGGTTTTGAAGAGCAGAGATAAACACTAGACTACTGTGCTACTGCTTAGATTTTTAGATAATGCCTGACAGAAAGAATATCATTAAATTAAAAAAAAAAAAAAGGGTTCTTAATCTTCTTGGTGGTTCATGTATGTGTTTAGAAACATGATGATACAGATCTAGTAACTCAAAACAACAAAAAACAAATATCATTGTTAAATTTTACTGAGTTCTTTATTATAACAATCTGAAAATTTTTCTCCACTAATGTGGCAAAAATCAAGAACTTTATTTTACAATGGCAAAGATGTAAAAAAGCACTTTTTATCATCTTGACTAGCATTACAACACATTTAAAAGAATAAGGGATGGGATCACATTTAAGGGGAAAAAAAAATATATATATATATATTATATATATAAAATTAACCAGTTCAAATTCACTTATTTACAACTGAGGGTCAAATTGCCCACATATTATACTACAACTTTATAACTTAAAATCAAAAAATAATCTACATAAATAACAGTCCAAATATCACTGCATGACTAGTGAAAAACACATTTTTAGAACTATCAATATGAATAGTTTCTTGTAAAATTCTAAAACAAAAATCTTATCTACAAAAGAAATGTTACATATTGGTGTGTGTGTATATAAACACTTGGATATTTAGCATTCCATATACATATCCTTACATTTTCTTGACTTTCAAGTATTGATATTATATTATATGCTACTTTTTTTTTGTCACACACACACACACACACACACACACACACACACACACACACACACACACACACACACAAAGAGGAGAATGGAGGGTTGGGAAATTTTATGATCACAAAAGTCTTTGAAATTACTTGCATCACAAACTATTTCAGATCTGCATTAGACAAACCCTTCCAATTTTATTTACCTTAGCATCACTTACTTCAATAACATTTTTCCATGGATGTCTAAGAAGTAGCTGTAACCACTCAGTACAACTATCTGACTTTTAAATGTTCTTATCAATAATAAAAATCAAACCTGTGGAATCAGTTTTGAGCATTTAATAAACTTCTTGCATATTCATGCAAATGACCATATTCTGTTTATAAAAGTTCAGTTTTTTTTTCTCCATAATATTTTGACCTGTCTTGTGTACACAATATTCCCCCCTCTCCACAAAATAGTCTTTTTTACAAATATTATGTTAAATGTGTTATTTTTTTTTATATGAAATGGACACTGGTCAGTATGAGAACATTATTGCCTCATCTCTAAACAAGGAGTGAACAAGTGGCATATGCAAGATGTATATATATATATACACATACATATATATACACATCTCAACTGAAAGATTACTGTATTGGATTTTTGTTATGAATTGACTGCATTTAAATACTATAACATTTGATGTGCTTAATAAAACAAATCCAAATTTTGATGTTAAAATTTTGGAAAAAATTATGTTATTTAAAAACTGCAAAGACAGGACAAATTATGAATACATATGTAACTTTTCTCCGCCAGCATTGGTAATGTGGATAAAACATCAAGTATGCCAGATGCACAATATGCAAATGAATTTGGAAAATGGAAAAGTTGAGAGGAAAAATAGCATTAATAAAATGAATGTTAGAGGTGTGAAAATTGCAAAATCTGGTAAGAATTACGTCATAATTTTTGACTTCCCACAACAGCATTTTAATGTAGAGATACATATTTATTTAAATAAATAATACTGTATATGTACTAGTGTACTCAGTACTCGAGCACAAAAATAATTACAAAAGTATTATACTGTGTATGTTTCTTTCTGATTCTTATCAGGTGATCGTTGATACTGCTGTAAAATATTCCTAACTTTTTTTTAATTTTTTAATTTTTTTAAATCTTTAATCTAGCTATTCAATAAAAAAAAAAGACAGTCTATTTTGTACATATTCATGCTAAAGAAAATTAATTTGAAAAGTATGGACCAATGCAGAAAAGTTTATTTCTTTCATACTATTGCAACTAGATTTAAACTGTGATGGCTTAAGAGAATTTTTTAAATGAAATTAATTGGGCTTTAGATTATCAGCATGACTTTTTTTCTCCCTATAGATGTCACATTTACCTCATGAAAACAAAATGCCTGCTACATAAAAAAAAATGCTGAGATTCATTTCCTAATTTTCTCTGGAGTGTCTATATAATATTTAAATTATATAGATACAATATTTAAAACAGCACATGCACAAATAGTTATGAAATCCTAAACTAAGGAAGTCCTGGTACAGAAATTTTTTAAGAGTGCAATTAATTCATGAATATACATAATTTAAAAAAAAAAAATTTACAAAATAATTTTTCACCCCTGATGGCACACAGAGGATTTTTATCTACAGGATCTGATTTTCATAAGGAGAGTCCAAAAAGAAATTTTTAAGCCAACCAGATTTCTTTTTAATTAGCATTTTGCATCATATCTACCAATATGCTATCAACTAATAAAAATTCAATACAGTGATATCTATATATAATTATTATTGATTGGCAATACAAAGAAATAATTTGTAAAAAACCATCCTTGAACAAACTTGAGAATTTTGATTCTGTGAAAGCAGATGCATTTTTTTTTTTTTTTTAAATCTAGCTATTCCATAAAAACAGTCTATTTTGTGCATATTCATTTTGAAATAATATCACTGCACAGGTGAAAAAGGCAATGGCAACATCCAACGACTTCTCATTTCTCGGATAAGAGGAACTAGAAAAGACAAACCAGGAAATATTTTTATTTGCTATTTTTTTTTAAATAAGTGACTTTCTAAGTGAAATAACACAATGCTTTCAAATAATTATTTTAGATTTCCATGCAATCATCATTTTAAGTCATACAAAAATTTCAAATATTAGATAGCTTAGTAACTTTTTCTCTCCATATTTTTCTCAGTCAATTATGTCAAGTATTAGCTTATATGAAGGTAGTTGCAGTTGGTAGAGCAGTGGAAATGGAGAGTTGTAGAGTAGGTGCACTCCCTCAATGAGTCTTTGGACTCCCTGGAGGTATCAAATAATAACAATATTAATTTGCATAAAAGTTATACTCATGTTAAAGTGGGTCTGCACTGCTTACTGTATGAATGGTTCAAATTAAATTTCATACAAAACTTTTTCTCACACAAGCAAACTAACAAATACTTTCAGCAAGCCTCTTTTTTCCAGGTTAAAAAGTAAATTATATTCATAAGAAATTGTATTCTTGTTATCCTTTAATCAAATGTGAGAAATATATTTTTTACATTAAGTACCTTCATAACAAGGCCATTTGTATAATACAGTAAATGATGCTACACAAATCAGTCTTGTTTTAATCCTATGTGTGAGGAAACATTGGCAAAGGCCAATGTTTCCTCACACATAGGATTAAACTACGCACGATAATCATGTATCCACTCTACCAACAGGATTTGATAATTTGAATTTCATCATGGACATGGATGTTTGAATTTTACTAATATGTATGAACTATCTTCAACTTAGGACTAGGCTACTTGCATGTGTAGGCAAATGATGTCACATCAAATTGTCATAGCATCCTAAAATGCAAGGTATACTTCCAGAAAGTATCTTCAGGACTGGGGTAAGGTGGTACAACACCAGGGCAACTCATTGCAAAGGTGGAGCAAGCTACCAACACTCCTGTCTCAGTATCTCCTATAATGCAAAACACATCTCCTTGCAGAGATGTGTTTTGCATTATAGTGTTATGCATCTAATGTTATGCATTAAGGGAAGGGCCACTAGTGGCCCTCTTTGCGGATATGTCTAATGCATAACATTAGACATATCCGCAAGGAGATGTGTTTTGCATTATAGGAGATACTGAGACAGGATTGTTGGTAGCTTGCTCCACCTTTGCAATGAGTTTCCCTGGTGTTGTACCACCTTACCCCAGTCCTGAAGATACTTTCAGGCGCAAACTTTGTTTGCTCACACTTGGATAAAGGATTAAACTAAATTTATTATACTCTAACCAAGTGAAAAATAAACTTTCAACAAGGTATACTTCCTGTCAAATGTGTAGGTTGTTATGCATTATGAGAAAAGTCATTATTCAGACCAATTTTGTATTTTTTTTTACTTTTTATGTATATGCTGATCCCATACACGAGAGGTTGAGATACCTATAGGCATAAGTATACCATGTGCAAAATGCAGAAGGAAATTTATTGATGTTTTTTTTTTTTTTTTTTTTTTTTTTTTTTTGAAAAGTTGCAGGTTGTAATTTGGGAATACTTCTTGAGAATGGCTGTTCCAGAGGATACGGTTGAAGACGGAATAAAAGGGGATGAATAGAAGCAGGTTTGCCATGTTTGCAGTTGCAAGGTAAATGGGTGCTGGGCAAGCTGCAGTCCATGTATTAATAGGTGCAACAGAAAGTGAAGGAATGCTGGTTTGCCAATTCACTGGAACAGTTACCATGGAAGTACCTGTAAAATAAACACAGTGCTGAAATACTGCACCTGTGAGATAGAAATTGAAGTGAATCTGTAAGAGAGGATCATCTGTCAGCTTAATTACAAACTTCTGGATGACATCAAGGATTTTAAGGGAAGTTTTAGGTGCACAACCCCAAACTTGTGAGCAGTATTCTAAACATGGATGGATTTGGGATGTCCATATAGTGAAGAATTGGTTGGGCGTAAAATAGGCTCTTGAATGTAAGAGAATGCTGAGTTTCTTGGATGCTGAGGAGGCTATTGATGTGATGTGTTTATGCCAAGAAAGACTGCAGGTAAACTTTAGCCCATGCAAAGAGAAATGATTTTTTATCTGGTGATTCGTATATTAACTAGGGTAAGAATAGGTGAGCTGGGATCTCTTTTGCATGAGAAAAGGCAAGACTGTGTTTTGGTGAGATTGAACATAAAGTTGTCCTCATCTCATTGGAGGATAGCATGTAGATCAATGTTTAAGGCATTAGTTATAGATTATCTTGTAGCCTGGGATGTCAGAGTACTACATGGTTTGCCAAATGAGTAGGATAAGTGGAGAGTACTATCTTCTGCAAAAGCTGTGGATGGGAATAGTAGTTATTGTGAGTAGGTCATTTATGTATAGGAGAAAGAGAGTAGGTGATAGGACAGAGCCTTGAGGTACTCCAGCACTGGTGATGAAGCTCAAGGAGACAGAGTCACCACCACCAAGGCTTGCAGAGAATGACCAGAGAGAGAGAGCTGGCTACCCAATTACAGAGGATGACAGGGAGATCAAAGGATAGCAATTTGTTTAGTAGGCTGTGATGCTACACACGGTTGAAAGTTTTTTAAATGTCAAGGATGACAGCTCAAGATTCTCAGAACCCTTCCATGTACGTGTCCAGTGGTGGGTGATGTACGTGTACGTTATAAGGTCAGCTGTGGATCTTGAATTGTAGAATCTGTGCTGGTAATAACCAATTAATTCATGGGCCTCTTAAGTAGTGGATGAGTTGGTTATCGATGACTTTCTCCATTATTTTTGAGAGGACAGAGGTGATGGCAATTGGTCAGTAGTTTGACAGTAGACTCCTATCACCCTTTTTTTTTTGGGATAGGATGGATATGAGATTGAGGTAGTAAGTTTACAGTGGGGCTTAAACGTGTGTGGAGGTTGTACTTTCCTCCAACATGATGTTTTACACCTGATTTTACATCAGACCATCTTCCTGCATTCCCTTCATTCTAAATGCTGACTTACAACTTAAATATCAAGTATATGTTGCCCTGTATAATGTTCCATTTACCACATATAACTGTAGTGTTTTGAAAAGCTGTTCTCTAGGCACTATATCATATGCTTCTTCCAGATTCACAAAAATTAAGTACAGATTCTTGTCATATTCCCATGGTTTTTCAACTATTGGTTGTAAAGTGAAAATGATCTTGACAACTTCTCTTTGGCCTGCACCGAGCTAGTTGTTCTCCAAGTTTCTCTTTCACAATTTTTCACAGTCTCTTTTCAAGAATGCTTGCATAAATCTTACCTGGAACACTTAGTAGAGAAATTCCTCTGTAATTTGCAAATTCACCCCAATGGGGTGAATTTTCCCTTCTTCAGATGAAAACTACGACAGGGCCGGCTCTACCGACGGTGCAATATGTGCATTTGCATGGGGCAGCAAAATTGGCCTAAACTACACAAAAAAAATAAACAATAAAAAAGTCATTTATTCCTTCTCCATTGAAAGCAGACTTCAGGATGTCGTTAGTTAAATTTTTACCTAATAAAACTTCATTGCACTGTACAATTTTTAAAAATCATAATCATTTAAAATAATGAAGATTATGTTGCTTTTAATATCGTACTGTTAGCGTTAATATCAGACAACGTGACAATTGCAGAACACCTTCTGTCTTGCATTTATTTCCGATTCCACTGTTGGCTGTGAGGTGAAACTAACCCGAGGTTAAAATATATGCATATTTATCAAAATTGCTTAATGAAAGTACAGTAACATATTCTTAACGAATATAGAATTACAAAATTGGATTATATATAAAATTTCAGAATGACTGAATTAATTTGAAATTTTGTACGATGTGACAATGGTCATTATTCTGTCTTCCATGTGCAATTTCCATTGTTTCTTATTTGTAAGCGAGAATCCGACCATTCAGCAGTGCAGTTTTAACACTGATATGATGACTGTGTCTTTTGTTTTACATTGGGGTGAGCCCAGGGAATGCAGCCAGTCTTGAAGTAATCTTCAACGATACTTTAAATGCAGATGCTGTCCTTTCCCAATGGCAAGCGTAGTCTTTCAAAACTAAAACTTATTTACGTTCTACAATGGCTGAAACTTGATTGGAAGGTCTTGCCATGATTTCAATTCAACATGAAATCGGTCAGAAATTAGACTACACTGGCTTAATTTGGAGCCTCCAGAGTCAGTATAGACAAAGCCCTTTGGTCAGAAAGATGGGTTCGATTCCCATAGTGACATGAGGAACCTTTATATGGTCTCTTTTAACTAAAGGTGAGTTAGCCTGTCTCATATGGAGGTAGGGTTTTTTTTCCACCTGGAAACTTGGGTTTTTCGTCCCCCCAGAACAGGCAAACCAGCCTCGTGAACACATGAATTATAGTCACAAATACATCCCGGCCATATATGCCGGTCCCGAGCCCAGATAAAATTGAGGGAAGAGGGGGGGGGGTGAAAGCAATGGTGAACTACCCTGTAAAAATCTTACAGGAATACTTTATGGGCAATGCCTACAAAGTCACCTACAGTCGGAAATGACTTAAAGGGAAGATCAAGGCAGGCCTTATTTGCGATTTTTTGAATATAAAAGAAAGCAAGAAAAGTTTTGTTTTAAACAGTAGATTTACATTTTAACAGTGAAAATGTAAATTAACTTATGTTAAGATATGACATCTGTTCTAAAATCTAAAAAAATTATATTTACCATAGTGATGTGTCTGTGATTTAGCAGTTCTTCATTCTACATGATGTGATGAGCATTACTTACATGTAAGTTAATAGTAATACGTTATTTTTCTTTCTTTCTTTTAACCCTTAATAGCGTTCGACGAGTATACTTGTCATGTGAAAAAATAAATTACCCTTTGAGAAAAATTTTTTTTTCTCTTGTTATATTTAGTAATATAACCTTTAGGAGTTTTCCCAACTGGACCAAAAGACTGCAGAAATCAGTATACATAAAAGTCAGAAGATAACTAATGTCTATACTCAAATGCCAAGATCATCAGGAACAAAAACATTGAATTTGGGATTGAGGAATACATTTTAGCCTAAGATTATCGGCTTTAATGAAACTTGACTCTTAGAGCCACATGTAGCAACTGGAATCAAGTGTAATTATTTTTTGGAAAGACACAGAGATGGGGTGGAGAGAAAAGAGTACACTAATGATATGAGATGATTTCATTCCAGTCAAAAATGCATGAAATTAATAATAGTAATAATGTGCTCCATATAGCAGTGGGTGTGGGGCTATCTGGTGTAAAGCAAAGACTAACATCATGAAATATATGGTAGGGTGTTGCTACAAGACCTGTCAAATAAGTTGCTGAGGATAATGAAATGCATTGCCGAATTACCCTGATTGATACTAAATAGGTTTTATGGTAAACTAAACTATCGAGCATCAACTGAAGCAGAGAAAAATTTAAGACAAGAATGAAGGCAAATTTAGTAAGGTGCTGCAAGACAACTTTCTTGAGCAACATATAACAGAAGGAACTTGAGGTCAAATTGTAGATTTAATTACAGCATCAAAAGTGGGGGGGGGGTCTCAGATAAGGATGTGACTGTTTTCACAGTTAGTGATGGTGATCATGCCATACTCACCTGAAAAATATCTAAGTGTATGGATGTTCCAATTACAAAAGGCTGAACAACAACTAGAACAATAATGTCTAATATTTCTGTTGTTTAGCAAATGTTCATTTAACTTCCATTATGGAGACCACAAGTTTCTTCATTCTGTTTCACTCTGCTTATATGTACTAGACTGAAGCTTGTGAAAAATCTGTTAATTATTTTTTCTGGTTTTTTATACAAGTCTTGTAACCATGATGATGTAAGCCTGATGGCTTGCATAACTTGTCAGGTTGTATTATTTAGTTTCATAAAATCTAATTCTTGCTAAGAAACATGTGGTGGACTAACCAGAAGTTAAATGAACAAACTGGAAATTATGACAAACTCAAGAGAATACTATGTTTGGTCTAACAGTATCAGTTACTGAATAAGAAGGATATAAGCAGTGCAGCAAATGCTTTTTATAAAGCTGCAATATCTCAACATATCCCTGGAGTTTGAAGAACAAATAATATGGGAGAGAAATGGATAAGCAACCTTATTAAGCAAGAAATACGTATGAAGGAGAAGATAATGTGGAAAGAAAAATGCTAGAATAAGAAATTATGAAATATATAGAGTACAGGCCAGAAAAGTTAGAAGTATTATATGAAAAGAAACAGCTGTGCAGGCTAAAAGCAACTCAAAAGAATATCCTAATTATGCTGAAGTAAAACGGAATAAATGTGGAAGAATAACTTAATGTGGAGGGTATGTGACTATTCAAATAATGAGCACTTGAATTACTAAGATCTTTCCACCTGGTGTAAGATGGTGCCACACGGTGCTACCACTACATCGGATGGAGATAGTAGTGAATGAGAAGGAGGTTTCAGAGCTGATGCATAACTCAGCCAAGAATTCAACAGTAGCAGATCGGATATAAAGAAGTATGCAAAAGAATGTTCAGCCATACTGGTCAGGCACTTGACATGATTGTCTGATCTGAGTCTCAGCTCTGGAAAGATATCAAAGGAAGGGAAAGAATGTATGGCATCTCATACATTGTGATAGCATGTGAAAGGGTGGTTTGGTGCAAAAACTTATCTAAAATTTAAAACTAAAAAAAATAAAAATCTAAAATCTTCACCACTACTCCAGAGATACTGGAGTGGAGGCGAAGATTTTAGAGAAATTAGCACGAAGTCACATACAGAAAGTATGTGACTTCTTACCAATTTATACAGGACAAGCTATAATTTTCAAGGAACAGCAGATGTTGGAAGTTTTTTCACTTGGTTTTTACTATAAATTAAAGATGCCAAGAAATTATATTCTTGGTTTAATCCTTTATCCAAGTGTAAGTAAACAAAGTTTGCAACTGAAGTATCTTCAGGACTGGGCAACTCGTATACAGAGGCTAATGACCTCACATCACTTGCCTTAGTATAACATAACATAATGCAAAGCACATATCCTTTCAGATATGTATAATGCTATGCATTATAGGAAGGGTCACTACCCAGACCAGTTTCAACCTCTATTGAGGTCTCATCAGTGGGAGCCAGACCCCCGAAGTGATAAGAAGGTTGAAGTAATGCAGAAGTCATATTACCATATACGAGTAGCCAAAAGGTGTCACACCTTATTACTAAAATACTCTGGACTAGAGATAGATGTCAGAAGTTTTTTCACTTGGTTATATTATAAATTAAAGATTGCAAGATACTAAAGCAAGTGATGTGAAGTCATTAGCCTCTACATATGAGCTGCCTAGTCCTGAAGATACTTCAGGTGCAAACTTTGTTTGCTTACACGTGGATAAAGGATTAAACCAGGAATATCATTTCTTGGCATCTTTAGTTTAAAAGAACAGCAGAGGTTTACTAAAGGGAGGTCGTGGTCAAGCAATTTCATAATGTTACCAGTGAGTGAAGGGAATAGATAAACTATGATCTAGGAAGTTCTCAGTATTGAGACCACATTGTAATATAAGCAATTTATTAAAAATACACAATTAAAAGCCAACAAGTTTCGTGTGTCATAAGACATACACCATCAGAGGTAATGATACATAAACGTTTTACACAACAAAAGTCTATTAATCATTAATATGGATTGTAGGGTGTCCCTGTGTGATTCCTACATAATATAATCCACAGTTCACACAGGGATATTGTTCCAGAAGGCAGTAGAAGGGATAAATAAGAAGTAGAAGATGGTGGTATAGGTTTGGAATGTCAATTTATTGATGCCAGTTTAAATGATATCAAACAACACTTAGTCTATATTTGAGCTGCAAGTCAACAGTTAGAATTGAAGATCGTATAGGAATATGGTTTGATGTTAAATCACGTATGAGACAAGGATATTAACTGTGTGTGTGCACGCGCGAGTGGGGGTGGTCTGAAAAGTTCTCAGTCTCAACCATAGATGGCAACACTATCGGCAAGGCTTTTTTTTCCCTAGTTGGTACATCTGTCATAAGCATCCATGTGAAATTGCAAGCAATTCTATCAAGTAGTTTGTTTGACAGCTGTCTGAAGTAAAAGTGTTGTCTGTATCCTTTGAAATGGATAAAATTGAGTATTGTGCAGTTATAAAATTCTTCGTAAAAGACGGTTTAACGCCAAAAGAAATTCATTCGAAGTTCATAAATGTTTCTGGGTTCATAAATGTTACACATTCTTCTCCTTCATTTTGACGACTAAGAAATGGGCTGCCGAGTTTAAATGTTGCCATACCAGCCTTGAAGATGATCCACATGAAGGATGCCCAAAAGTGTAACAACACCAGAAATCATTGATCAAGTGCATGATATGGTATTGGATGACCCGCAAGTCAAAGTGAGTGAAATTGCTGAGACTATAGGCATTTCAAAAGAATATGTAGGATATATTTTTCAAGAAGAATTGCATATGAAAAAGCTTTGTGCAAGATGGGTGCTGTGCTTGCTCACAGCAGATCAGATCAAAAACGCACCGGCATTAAAATCTCTGAACAGTGCTTGGAGCATTTTAACAAGAATAAAACTGATTTTGTGCATCGATTTATACTATGGATGAGACTTGGATTCACCATTACACACCAGAATCCAAACAGCAGTCAAAACAGTGAACAGAAGCCAGTTGTTCAGCACCAAAGAAGACGACAAAGTTGGTTCCATCTGCAGGAAAGGCCATGACGTTATTGTTTTGGGATGCTAAAGGCATTTTATTATCATTATTCATTATCATATTCATGTTATCATATTCATTATCTTGAAAAGGATAAAACAATAACCGGGGAATATTATTCCAATCTTTTAACCAGACTAGATGAAAAAATTCGTGCGAAAATACCTGGTTTGCAGAAGAAAAAAATAATCTTTCATCAGGATAATGCACCACAAGTGTTTTGGCAATGGAAAATTAAGGGATCTGCACTAGGAATTGTTTGAAAATCCACCTTATTCTCCAGATTTGGCTCCCTCTGACTTCTATCTCTTCCCAAAACTAAAACTCTTTCATGCTGGTCATTTTTTCCTCTTCGAATCAAGAGGTGATTGTAGTGGTAAAGGGGGGGTATTTTGCAGATCTTACTGAGAACCATTACAGGGATGGGATAATGGTGCTGGAGCATTGCTGGAATCAATGTATTAGTCTTAAGGGAGATTATGTTGAAAAATGAAAATAATTTTGCAATTATAAATTCGTTTTTTCATTGTTAAGCCGAGAACTTTTCAGACCACCCTTGTATACACAGTTATTCATACCAGCTTTGTTGATTCTGTTGTCTATTTCCATATTTAACTTACCATCTTCACTAAAGATCGTGCCTAAGTAGCTGAAATGTTTTACTTGTTCTATAAGTTCTCCATTCACAATGCAGTTGATATTTTCAATGTTTCTGCCTATTTTCATTGTCTTTGTCTTTTTAATGCTGACCTTCATGTCTATTACAATAGTTATTCAATTTAGTCAGGGAATCTTGCAGACTTGTAGTGGATTTATTTAGAAGTATAACATCATCCGCATAAAGCAAAGAGCTGAGATTAACACCTCCAATTTTGATAACAGGTTTAATACCACTATTAAACCTGACATCATTAAATAAATTCACTATAGGTGTGTAGATTCCCTAACTAAATCAAATAACTGCTATATTAAATTTGGTATAAAAATCAGTAATAAAAAAGAGAACCACAATAGAAACAGACACTGAAAATGTTTAAGCTACTTCAGCACAATTTTTAATTAAGATGAAAAACTAAATATGGAAATAGACAACATAATTAACAAAGCTGGTATGGTATGACTGGTGAGTCTGACAGATAGGTTAGAAATAAAACACTGGAGATTACAGATATAAGAGTTCTGAAAAAGGTTAAAGAGAGTGAACAGACTTCGCTAATGAGAGCATCATAATCATCATATCAAGCCCTTTCCTAATAAGGATATTAGGAAATGGCTTGATATTGTTAGCATGAAAGGAATGTGTGAGCAGAGCTAATCTCAGATGTTATGGTAATTTAAACAGAACGGGAGAGAAAAGGTTAGCAAAACAAGTTTTTTTTTTTTTTTTTTTTGTTAGAATGGTAGGAAAACACCCAGAGAAAGATTAAGATCTAGGTGACTGATACAGTAAGAAGTATCTTAGAAGGTAGATATATATAAGCTCTGATAATATCACAGTCTTGACAGATAACAGATTAATCTGGGGGAAAATTGTTGATAAGTTAGTAATGGTGTAACTTTTTCATGTAGTACTATTATAAAATCCTGTATACATACTCCGTGAGGACATATGCCAGGAATTTGATGGTGAGTTTAGATGAACATTGGCAGTGGAAGTATTCATAGAAGATTCCAATAGTAGAAACCATGAGAGAGAGAGAGGATGAAGTGAATTGATGAGTGATAGGTCATTATCAGCCTGAGTACTTTCTTCTTTATTGAGTTTAGCAATTTTAGTGAACTTTTAGGAACACAACTGCAGATGTGTGAACAGAATTAACACAATTTAGTGAATTTTTGATTTATATAAAGTTAACGGCTCTTCAGAGTTTAAGGATCTTAGAAGACAGTAATATAAGATCTGATTATACTGTAGTCTTGACAGATTAATTTGGAGGAAAATTGCTGATAAGAGTTAGTAACGATGTATCTTTTTGATACAACCTTGAGCGAAAGAGATATCCTAATTTTTTGGATGCTGAGGAAGCAACAATTGTATGTGCCTATGCCAAGAGAGGTCAGATGAAAAGAGTAATTTCAAGGAGAGAGAGAGAGATCTCATCTCATTTAGAGATTTGGGTGTTGTCAAGATTTATTTATTTAGCATATGATGATAAAAAAAAAAAAGACACGTGACATTAAAATATATAATACATATTTGTGTAGACAAGATAAATGAGACAGGTATAAGACAGTGTATATGAACAAATAACTAGTAAAGATATAAAATTCAGATTAAAAAAGTCACTAAAATTTTAAATCTACTTCAGCTAGCCATTCAAGAGCTGAAGGATCTGCCTCAAAAAGTCCCTCAGGTTACCAGGATAGGTTCTTATGCTGCAGTCTTCCACAATGTGCTGGATGGTTTGGTTTGTGGCTCTCCACAGTCACATTTGGGTATAGGTGATTCCCCATGTGAAAAAAGAATCTTGTTATCCATTGATGAGCATTTTTTCCCACAGTTAACCAAGAATTCAGGAATGAATACCATCAAAGCCTGGTGCTTTGCCAGTTTTAACCTCCTTTAAGGCCACAGTTATTTTGTCTGTGGTAAATTCTCTTGAATTGTCATAAGTTTCTGAGTGATCTTTAAACCTCCTGTGTGTGTGTGTGTGTGTTGATGATCTTGAGGGCTCTAGACAGTAAGGTTATTCAACAGGCAATTTGATCTGGAGCCACCAAAAGATCTTTACAGATGACCAGGTTACTTCCACCAAACTTCTTTAATAAGCTCCATGCTTTTCTACTTGATTTTTTAAAAGTCTAAAGCCTCTGTAGTTTTTATCCATTTTTCTCTGCACCCAATATAATATTCCACTCAATCTTTTGGAATAATTCATCAGTTATATAGTTGCCAGATTCTAAATAGGCAAGACTCTTCATAGTGTTTATTCCAGTCAGGTATGTATTCCTTTCAGAAACCCCTTGGAATATACTTCTTCACTACTGATATGACTGCTCCAATGAATCTGTTGTAGTTTTCATACACAGGTGGTACCCATCTTACTACTTTTTCCAGTTCTTGTGAAAAATCCTGCCAGTTTGCTTTCCTAAAATTCCATCTTGGTCATGGAATGGACCATGTTATTTGTATTTGTATTCCTACTTCTATGCAATACTGGGCAATGTTGGCTATATGGGAAATTTTCAAAGATTTGTCTTGTTGTGTTTAGCAGCTGATTTTGCAAATTTTGGGTAACAATCTGGGTTATATTCCCTATTCCATGGTGCAGCCCTAAGAGTTCCTTTGTCCTTTGCATCGAATATTAAGTTTTGCTTTGACTGTTTTGCTCAGCCCAGTTTGTCAATGTTTCACCATTTACATCATTACTATTTTAATTCCACAGGATGCAATGGCTGTTAAAATCCCTTATGTAGATAGTAAAATGTGGGAATTACTTCAGATGGCCATTCTATCAGGAGAGATTTGTAGATGTTAACCCCTATGAGATCTTCAATTCTCACTATGATAGTGTGTATATTCTGATTGATATGTGCTGATATTAAGTGAGCATTCTCTGTATTATTGCATACATAAATTGCATAGCTATGAGCTTGGTGATATGTAGCTCCTACCCTGCAATCCTCTTGATTTCAACTGTTGTTCATTATCTATGTGTGTGTGTGTGTGTCTCTTGAATGACAGCTATGTCTATATCACTTTTTCAAAGGATTTTTGAGATATATTGACTTTTAGCAAAACTGATTCCTTCAATTTTTTATTTTGTACCATCATTTTTTATTTTGGTTTAACCAATAAGAATACAATTTGGTCGGCTAAATCCCAAATTGCCAGCCCATCCTCGTTCGTTCAGTATCAAAGTAGATACCCAACAGGGTGCACCACGAGAAGGTGAGGATTGGACATTAGGTCAGAAGCCCTGGTCGGTTCTCCGCATTCCTTTAAAGGCTATGTGGAGGTCTCCTCTCAGTTATACAGCTTTGACCCTTAAGCACCCCAGATTAGCAAAAGATTAGCAAAACAAGTGTTCTCTGCCAGGTTGGCAGGAAAACGACCCAGAGGAAGACCAAGATATAGGTGGATTGATACGGTACAAAGTGCCTTAGACGATAGAAATATAAGATCTGATAATGTTGGGGTCTTGACAAGTAACAGACTGATTTGGAGGAAAATTGTAGATAGGAAGTTAGTAATGATGTAATTTTTTCATGTAGTACTGTCATATCCTGTACACCCCTTGAGGGTACATGGCAGGAATTTGATGATGATGATGATGATGATTCCTCCAACGTTGAAATTGACAAATCCAGAAATTAGTACCTAGCTTTTATGTCTTGTAGTCCTGAGAAGAACCGTTCGATGATTGGATAGCTTGTGATTTCATATAGACACATATAGCAATCACTAACTCATTTAGCATTAGCCAGGGTGGAGGTGAGCTAGAAATGTACACAAGTGCATTTCAAGAATAAGACTGGAAGATAATTATTTTCTATTTTACATAAGAAATGAACGACTAAAAGCTGAGAGATAACAAAATATATATATATATATATATATATAAGAAAATTAATGACTAGAAGCCGAGGATAACAAAATAGAAAAAAAAAAAAAAACAATTTAGTACTTGTCTTAGTAACTTATTCGCATTTTTTTTTATAAAGTGACAGTAGAATTGGATAAAGGTAATGGCTACACCATGATACTGCTTGAGCCAAGGCATTTGACAAAATACCACATGGAAAACTATTACGATATTACGAGAAAATATTACGAGAAAGATTAAGTAGAAATATTCAGTTGTTTGCTGATGATGCAAAACTGGGGAAAGCAATAGTTGATAAAGGCGATGTAAATATTCTGCAGGATGATTTAAAAAAATTGGCATTGTGGGTAAAGGATAATGATTGTCAATTTAATGTTGCAAATTGTAAGGTTATGCACTTCAGGGGTCGAAAAGGTTCCATATGGTGTATCATATTGATGACAGTGGTTTGCAGGAAACTGATGAAGCTAGGGACTTGAGGATAATGGTGGACAAAGAGTTAAAGTTCAAGGGCATATTACAAAAGTCGGTAAAATAGCTCAATGAATTACTTGGATGTTGAAAAACATACTAACTTTCTTATCTTTACAGATAAGGAAGTTATTATCATTCTTTATAAGGCTATGATTCAGCCATATCTTGCGCACAGATTTCGTCACCTGTGTTTCTTGGGAATCAGGAGGTTGTCAAAAGGATTCAGAGATGAGTGACTGAGATGGTGACAGGTCTGTGGAACACAGATCCTATGAGGATGGGTTGAAGGTTTGTGGTTACAAAATTTAGTTGATAGGTGGAAAAGAAGTGACATGATAGAAACTTTTAAGATATTAAAGGGGTTTTATAAAATTGATGCAAGTGAAAATTTTCAACATATGACAAATAGAGAACTAGGGATGATCAGTGCAAGATGTGTAAGAGTGGGGTTAATAAGGGAATGTGCAGACCGATTTCATGTAGTACTACATGAAAAATTTACATCATTACTAACTTCCTATCTACAATTTTCGTCAATATTAGGCTGTTACTTGTCAAGACTCCAACATTATCAGATCTTATATTTCTATCGTCTAAGGCACTTTGTACCATATCAATTGTCTTCCTCTGGGTCGTTTTCCTGCCAACTTGGCAGAGAACATTTGTTTTGCTAATCTTTCCTCGCCCATTCTGTTTAAGTGACTATACCACCTGAGATTAGTTCTGCAAACGCATTCCTGGATGCTGACAATATCAAATGCTTTCCTAATATCCTTGTTTTTAATATGATATTGCCATTGATGCCATCTGTTCATGCCCATAATCTTTCTCAGGACTCTCATATCTGCAGTCTCTAGTCTTTGGTCAAGTGTTTTACTTCTGACCCAACTCTCAGATCCATAAGTTAAAACTGGTTTGAACACTGTCTTGTATACAGCTAATTTAGTGTTCCGACTAATTTCTCTCTTATTCCATATGAATTTATTCAATTAATTTCCTACCATACCAGCTTTGTTGATTCTGTTATCTATTTCCATATTTAATTTACCATCTTCACTAAAAATCGTGCCTAAGTAGCTGAAATGTTTTATTTGTTCCACAGGTTCCCCATTCAAAACACAGTTGCGTTTTCAATGATTCTATCTATTTTCAAGTGTAGAGGCTTAAGTGCTGTGAGGACATCATGTTGGAGGCTTAATGGATTTTTTACAACACTCAAAAAGAATTAAAATAGAATTTAATCCCCGTAGATGTCCTAGTGACCAGGACGAAATATAGGAAGTATTAAATTCTATTTAATTCTATTTTAATTCCTCAGAAGACTAGTTGCACATTCAAATAATAAATAGGTTTTTCTATTTTTGTAATCCCTGGTCATTTGGTCATTAAATTTCTTTAATTATGTCATATAATTGAGTTGTCGAGTAGTTGAGAGTCGAGATCTTTCTGTCGCATCAAATATCATCATCAAATGCCTGACATAAATAAATAAATAAATTATTTTTGTACCGATATGTCTACTCACGGTTTACCTTTTTTAAAACTTAAATGCCTGACATGTATGTATAGGATATTATGATAGTACAAATGAAAAGTTCTTTTATTAATAACTTCCAATCAACAATTTTCCTCTAAATTAATCTGTTAAAGTTGTATAACTGAGAGGAGACCTCCAAATAGCCTTTAAAGGAATGTGTAAAACTGACCAGAGCCTCTGACCTAATGTGCAATCCTCACCTTCTTGTGGTACACACTGTTGGGTATCTACCTAGATACCGAACGAATGAGGATAGGCTGGCAATTTGCGATTTAACCGACCAAATTGTATTCTTATTGGCTTAAACCAAAACATAAAATGATGGTACAATATGACAGAATTCCATGCCAGCTGGGGGCCTTTCCCAGTTAAACAAACTCCCTGTTGTTTTTGCAAGCCAGGAACAGGACAAAGAGCAAAAAGTCAGCTACTGGAACAAATCCCAAAACACACCCCCAACTCAACATCACCAGAGTTCGAGATCAGTACTATCAACATAAGAGGCATGAAAGGCAAAGAAATGGAGCTAACTGAGGAATTAGATAAGTACCAGATCAACATAATAGGGGTGACTAAAACAAAAAAGACAAAAACTGGTGAGATCTTTCTAAGCAATAAATACAAAATGTTATATTCAGGGAATGACAATCAAGGAAAAGGAGTAGCCATAGTATTCAACACTAAATACGAAGCTTATCTTTTTGAATGGTAGGCAGTCTCAAGTAGAGTGATGTGGGCAAATATCAGAATGGGAAGTACACAATGAGAATTATTTGTGCATATGATCTGAAGAAGGTTCTACTAAGGTAGAAGTGGAGGAATTTTTTGAGGCTTTAGAGAAAAGCAACTGCATAATGAAAAATTGGTCCTTGTTGCGATCTAAATAGCAGAGTAAGAAATGATTGTCAGACATACAAAAATATTTTTGGAAAATTTGGAGAAGAGCAAATCTAATAATAATGGCAAATGCCTGTTGGATTTCTGCTCAGGACATGGACTGGTTATCATTAACATAATGTTCCAACATAAAAATGTGCACAAATACACATGGAGAGAAGAGGCAAGGAATAAGAAAAGTCTCATAGACTATGTTATTGTTGATAGTGATGTTTTCTCTCTTGTGCAGGACACTAGAGTGTACAGAGGAGTTGAAATTGGAAGTGATCACTATTTAGTCTTAAGCAGGATAAAATTGAATTTCATATTGAAAAGAATAACACGCAAGAAAGTTTTAAAGCGAATAAAAGTTAAGTAGCTCTCAGATGTGAACTGCTGACCAAAATAAACAAACATTATTGAAGAAAAACTGAAAGAGTTTGGGAACAGGAACCAAACCTTGGTGATTCAGTGGCAAATCCTGAAAAAAATATTGATTGATTTAGCCAAAGAGGTAAGTGGTGAGGTTGTCTGCAAGGATAGAAAAATCAGAACTCCATGGTGGACACAGAAAGTTAAAGAGGTAGTGAAGGAAAAGAAGAAAGCATGACAAGAGAGAAGCTATTCAAAACGCTACAGTTGTATGGTGTCAGTGGGACATTATATCAAGCAATTCTTAGTCTTTATTTGAGTTGTAAGTCAGCTTTTAGAATTGAAGGAAGTACAGATAGATGGTTTAATGTTAAATCTGGTGTCAGACAAGGATGTACATTATCCCCCTCTGTTATTCATTATCTATATGGATGACATTAGGAAGGAAAGTGGTATTAAAAGTGATATCTGGTAATGCATTCCATTCACTGACAATTCTCCACGGAAAAAGTCTACTCCTCAAAGCCCTCTTTGGCACACTCTAATATAAATAATTTCCAGGGATGCCCTGGAAAATATTATAAATTATTATAAATAAGTCTCACCTACTCTAATCTTTTTCTAAACCCCTCTGGATTAATTGATAAAATACCCCTCACCAACTTAAACATCTCTATCATATCACCTATTTTCCTCCTATCCATTAAACTCTGCACTCTAGATTTCTTCAACCTCTGTACATAGCCAGCATTCCAGTCTTAATATTGTCTTAGTCTAAGTTTGGACTTTGTACAGTGGTACAATCACTTCCTTATCCCTACATGTTAGAGTACTTCTTATCATAGAAGCACTACAATGTGTGGTCTTTGCAACACTTGTAATATGCCTTCTAAACTTCAGTCAACTGTCAACCATCACTCTCAAATCTCGTTCACTTCCTCCAGTACTGCACTCAATATAGTACACAGCCTTATATTTCTGCACTCCAAAATGCAACAAATTGCACTTATTAATATTAAATCTACAATCTCACTCCTTTGCCCAAGTCAAAAGTCTATTCAAATTTTCCTGAAGGGAATTAACATTAGCAGGGCTACTATCAATTCTCCCAAACTTTGCATTATCAGCAAATAAACTGAAGACCAGTCAGTCCACATGATATATCATTTAAAGCTGATATCAAAATGTGAGATGTTAATGCAGCCAGCAAAAAAAAAGATAATGATTATGGAAGGATGACAATGATTGGAGAAAATGGTATAAGAACTGTTGTGGAAGATATACTGGAGATACTTAAGGAGCAGTTCATAAAGGTGTTTCATTCTTGTGAAGTTTGAGAGTAGATGATGATGGTGAGACTGACTGCAAATAAGCAAGAGGTATACAGGGAATTGAGCAAACTTGATATTAATAAGACTGTGGGACTTAATAATTATTATTATTAAGAGAGAGACCTCCAGGGAGTCAGAGACTCTCAAGAGAGGCTCCATACTACACACACACATACACACCAGCTATCACAATTATTCTTGAATTCATTCACGGCGCATTCTAATCATGCACCGCCCTCTAAGAGAAAAATCTAGCCCTCATCCCTTTCTTAGCAGCTTTCATTCTCAGCTTCCTTTCCCCACTCTCCATAAATTGAAAAATTCCATCGACTAAAATCTCGTATGACCCTTTCAGAAGTTTGTAACTCTCAATCATATTACCCCCTCTTTCTCCTGTTTGCTAGTTGTCTGCAGTGTACAAATTCTCAATCTGTATTCATAATCAATATTCCATAATCCTGATATAATTTTTAACACTCTCCTTTGTACTCTCTCCAATATATCAGAATCACAACGGAAACCAGGAGACCAGACCTGCACACAATAGCCCAAGTGAGGTCTTATCAAGGCCTTGTAAAGAAGCAAAATGACATCCTTATCTTTGCATGTGAACGTTCAGGGGGGGCCATGTGGCAAAGATTGCCACATGGCCCCTGAACTTCCTATCTATTAACACTCCAAGATCCCTAGTCTGTTACACCCTGATAACTTAAGAATGTGAAAATTTCAGTTATCATGATGTAACAAGAGAAGAAATAAAAACCCTGTATAGATAACTTACTTAGTTATTCCTAAGCAGATATCGTTAAAAGCCTTTGAAAGTAAAGAATACAAAAAATTAAAAGAAAGAAAAATATGCTTGTCCAAGTAAAAAAAATATAGCTGAAATTGTTTGTTGAACTTAAAAAAAAATAAAAAAAAAAGGGGGAGAGAATTTTATTACAGTTGTGATATGATAAAATAAGGTCAAGTAAAGCAAAGAAGATTAGTCATAGGATTTTGTATGTGAGAGACTAGTTTTTTTATACTTGAAATAAGAGATTAAAGATTCGAGTTAATTCTTAGAAAATTTTAGAAAGGGGATTAATTTAGTATAGACGACATAGAGGTTAGCTTAAACAAAAACCAAAGCTCAAGGTCATAATTTCCAAACTGAGACTTCTTCACGTGTCAGTCGCGTGCACACGGACCGTATGATGTTTGCAGAAAAATGCCACTCTAATTGGTCCGTGAAATCGACTCCAGTAAGGGGGGGGAGAGAAAAGAAATTGAGGAAGGTGCTGGTGGGGGGGACATCATATATAAGGGGTAAGACCCCCCCCCCCCAAAAGGGCTTTTTCTTCCCCAGAGTTTTCTTCATGAGTCTTCGTATAGATCTCACGTGGTTTTCCTGAGTGACAGGTTAGGAGTTTTCTCTGTCCGACACAACAAGGAAACAAAGTGTGCGGGATTTAGATTCCGTGTTCCTATTGTAAGAAATGAGGGACGCCGTTTAGTTAAAAAGAAAGAAGATAATGTCAGTGTGTTTCATCGTCCAGTGATCGTAACGAGAGAAAGAAAATTCTATAAAGAAGTCAGTGCCCACGTGGTGAATTTCACAGCCATAGAATAGCTGATCCTATGTCTTTGATTGAAGAATATAAGGTAAAGATTGTGAAAGCCCATCTTAGTGCCAAAAGAACTTAGGAGTGATAAGTTATAGAAGAGTTCATCCTAGGAAGGGAAAATATCGGAAAAAGGTAGAGACCCAGTGTAGAAGACCCAAGTCAAAAGGTACTGTAAAATCTCGTGTCAATCCAAATCATATGTAACCGTAGTCATTGTTCAATTACTGAACAGTTGAAAGGATTAATGAGAATTATACTAGAACTTCAGTACATGTCAAACTAGAATAAGAAAATGAGCTTGTTACTATTAATTAATACGTATTCATGTGCCTAGAGATTTATGCATGTACAATGTATTTTAATTAAGAGAGTTTTAAGGGTCAAAAGTGTGTATTAGCTCAGCAAAAGAATAATTTTAATCCATATTATCTTAGTGAGAGAATCAGAGTAACTGATTATATATGTCCTAGAAAATACAGAATTGTAGCATGATCAGACCAGTAAAGGGTTAGACAAAGGATCAACTAGTTCTAGGATTATACATGTTTGTATGTATAGAATCTGTTATGGCGATATGATCACAATTCTCATAAGTATTAGGATCTTAACCTAATACTTATGATTAGCTAGAAAACATTTATATTTTATATTCTTAGTATTGAATTGAGTTTTATTTGATGAAGAATGAATTGTATCATGTTTAAGAGTTCAATAAACTTTTGTTCATTGAAAATACAGTTGTCTGAGATTGCCGCTCAATGCACCACTTGTAACAACATACAACCCTAATCATGCAGGGGGGGGGATTTTGTTAGGTCATGAGATAAAGATCACGACTGCATAGTTTCACACTCAGACATATTTTGGTAATTGCTACTTGTTTTTGAATTTTATATCTTAAACTAAATGTCTTGAAAGGTGCAGTATAAAATAAATATTTAGTGACACTAAGGGGAGAAGAAGCTTGAATATTTGTATTTGGGTGATATCTCGTATATAGATAAGATTTGGATAAAGACAAATAGAGTTTCACATGTAAGGATAGTTGAAAGTCTAATAATTGCAAATTGGGACACAACAATCTCATTAGTTTCTTCTAGCCTAATCCCACCAATATAATACAACATTGGATATCTAGTCTAGTTAATGATTTTACATTTATTCACATTGAATTGACACCCATTTTCTCATACCCACAATTCAAGCCTATTTAAATCATTCTGCAAGTACTGCATATCAGCAGCATTCCTGATTACCCTACATATCTTGGCATCATCAGCAAATAGTTGTATGTTGCTTGCCAAATCCTTCCCAATATCATTAATGTACAGATCGAATAGCAGTGGATCAAGCACTGATCATTGTGGTACACCACTTGTTATTTATTTATTTTTTTTTTTATTAATCTTTGTACTGGTTATGGGCAGTACTACCTTTACATCATGTCCAGACTTGATATAGGCCTAGGCCTTTACAAGTATTTTACCCTATGTCTGTTCTAGTTATCATTGTAGTTATTCTCTACACCAGTGTGCCCTGTAGGGCCCTCAAGGAAAGAACTTTTATATCCTTCTGCATTATAGTTATTCTCTGGTGGCAATGCCATGCCACCAGTGTGCCCTGTAGGGCTCTCAAGAAAAGAACTTTTATATCCTTCTGCATTAGCCCAAGTCCTTATAACTATCTGCACTCTATACGCCATGTAAAGAGATGGCAGTGGTAAACCTCAGAGTTGCTCCATGCTCCTCCTGTATCTTACTAACTAGATCTTAGTTATTTTTATAATAATTTAAATTAAATCTTGCAGACTCACATCCCTATACCACTTTTTGATATCTGTCAGTCAGCCATCCTCTATCCATGCTAATATTCTATAACCCAAACCCATTTTCTCCAATTTATGCAACAGCCTACCATGCTGTATTCTGTCAAAAGCCTTAGCAAAATATAAAAGCATCATGGTGTAACCATTCCCCTTCTAGTCTAGTTCAATGGTAACATTGTTATAGATTTAATCTGTTAGTAAACCCACTTTGCTCATTGCAAAGTAGAGATTCACTGTCAACCCATTTCTGAATGCGAGCCCTAACCAATTTTTCCAAGATCTTCAGCACTACTGCTGAGATACTAATTGGTTGAATAGTTAGATACGTCGGTCTTTGCACTACCCTTGTGCAATAGAATTGCCTATCATTCCTTCCACTCCTGCAGAATCTTCCCTGTTCTTAGACTCATATTAAACAGCCTTGTAAAAGGAAAATGTCCAGTTCAGCTGAACACTCTTTTAGCACATGTGCTAATATCCCGTCTGTCCCTATTGCTGAATTCTTATTCAATTTGTGAAACAGCTCTAATATTTCATCCTCATACACCTACGTTTTTTCATCTAGTGAAGAAGTAACAGTGAGTTCAATGTTGATTACACCAGGTTGATAGCTTTTAACAAAATGGGCACTCATTAACTGAACAATCTCTTCTGCATCTGTAACACTCAGCCATCAGGATTTAGAAGAGTTATTCTTTCAATATTAACTCTTTCTTTTACTTGCAGCATATCGATAGAATTCTTGTGGATTGTCTTTAGATAAACAGAGCCAGTTTCTTTTCATACTCAGATTTTGCTTTCTGTACAACAGTTGCGACTATTCTAGCCTACTGCTTATAACGTTCATAACAGACGTCATCCTTATGCACACGGTATTCTTTCCATATCGTCATTTTCTTACGAATCTCTTGCTTAATAAGATTAGTCATCCATTTGACTGCTACTCTATTTCTTCTTTGAACTCTAGGGACACATTCTGATATCACATCATTTAAGTATTGTTATATATCATATAACATATATATGTTATATGATATATAATATATGATATATATAAGGGGTGCTTAAGGGTCAAAGCTGTATAACTGAGAGGAGACCTCCACATAGCCTTTAAAGGAATGCGGAGAACCGACCAGGGCTTCTGACCTAATGTCCAATCCTCACCTTCTCATGGTGCACCCTGTTAGGTATCTACTTTGATACTGAACAAACGAGGATGGGCTGGCAATTTGGGATTTAGCCGATCAAATTGTATTCTTATTGGTTAAACCAAAATAAAAAAAATTATGGTACAACATGACAAAATTTGATGCCGGCTGGGGCGTCGCCCGGTTAAACAAGGCCCCCGTTGTTTTCGCCAGGGAACCAGGGCGAACAGCGAAAAGTCAGCTACTGGAACAAATCTGAAAACAAACCCCAACTCAATATCACCAGAGTTAAAGATCGGTACTATCAACGTAAGAAGCCTGAATGGCAAAGAAATGGAGCTAGCTGAGGAATTAGATAAGTACCAGATCGACATAATAGGGGTGACTGAAACAAAAAAGACCAAAACTGGTGAGATCTTTCTGAGCAATAAATACAAAATGTTATATTCAGGCAATGACAATCAAGGAAAAGAAGGAGTAGCCATAATATTCAACACAAAATACGAGGCTAATCTTCTTGAATGGCAGTCAGTCTCAAGTAGAGTAATGTGGGCAAATATGAGAATGGGGAACTGGACAATGAGACTTATTTGTGCCTATGGTCCCACAGAAGGTTCTACTAAGCTAGAAGTGGAGGAATTTTTTGAGGCTCTAGAGAAAGCTACTGACACAATGAAAAAGGAAAAGTTGGTCCTTGTTGGGAGATCTAAATACCAAAGTAGGAAGTGATTGTCAGACATGCAAAAATGTTTTGGGAAAATTAGGAGAAAAGAGCAAAGCTAATAATAATGGCAAATAACTGTTGGAATTCTGCTCAGGACATGGACTGGTTATTACTAACACCATGTTCCAACATAAAAATGTGCACAAATTCACATGGAGAGAAGAGGCTAGGAATAAGAAAAGTCTCATTGACTATGTTATTGTTGATAGTGATGTTTTCTCCCTGGTGCAGGACACCAGAGTGTGAAGATTTGAAATTGGAAGTGATCACTATTTAGTCTTGAGCAGGATAAAATTGAATTTCAAATTGAAAAGAATAACATGTAAGAAAGTTTTAAAGCGAATAAAAGTTGAGCAGCTCTCAGATGTGAACTGTAGACTAAAATACAGAAAAATTATTGAAAAGAAAATGAAAGAGTTTGAGAACAGGAACCAAACCTTGGAGATTCAGTGGCAAACTCTGAAGAAAACATTGATTGATTCTGCCAGAGAGGCATGTGGTGAGGTTGTGTGCAAGGATAAAAAAATCAGAACTCCCTGGTGGACACAGGAAGTTAAAGAGGCAGTGAAGGAAAAGAAGAAAGCATATCAAAAGTTCCTGGCAAATAAGTCAGCTTTTACTCTTACAGAATACAGAGACAAATGTAAGAAAGCTAAACACTGTGTAAAACTAGCTAAACAAAAGCCATGAGAGTACTTTGGCAAGAATATAGAAAATAAATATTAAGAAGGTGGCAAAATATTCTGGAAGTTGTTGAAGAAACTTAGGAATGGAGGAAAGAGTGCTGTAAAAGGAGTTAGAGATGATAAAGGTGACATGAAAACGGGAGAAAAAGATATCCTTGAAGTATGGAGTAATTACTTTGAAAAACTGCTAAATGAAACAAGCAGTGATGACAGCACAGTGATAAAAAACACTGACCAAGCATGCAGTCAGGAATACATATCCATACTTGAAGTAGAAAAAGCCATCAAAGGCTTGAAATGTGGAAAGGCAGCAGGAGTAGATGATATTCGACCAGAAATGCTGAAGTATGGTGGTATAAAAGTCTTACAGTGGCTGCACTGCATAGTTCAGAAAGCCTGGACAGAGGGACGAATTCCCAATGATTGGAGTAGAGCTCTCATAGTACCCATATATAAAAAGGGAAATAAAACTGAATGTGAGAATTACAGAGGTATTTCCCTACTGAGTGTTCCTGGCAAGATCTATGCAAGTATACTTGAGAAACGGTTGAGAAGAATTGTGGAAGAAAAGCTTGGTGAAGAACAAGCTGGATTCAGGACAAACAGAGGCTGTCAGGATCAGATCTTCACTTTACGACAAATAGTCGAGAAAGCATGGGAATATAACAAAGATCTGTATTTAAGCTTTGTCGATTTGGAAAAGGCATATGATAAGGTGCCAAGAGAGAAGCTATTCAATTCGCTGCAGTTATATGGTGTCAATGGGGCATTATATCAAGCAATACTTAGTTTGTATTTGAGTTGTAAGTCAGCAGTTAGAATTGAAGGAAGTACAGGAAGATGGTTTAATGTTAAATCTGGTGTAAGACAAGGATGTACATTATCCCCTCTGTTATTCATTATCTATATGGATCACATTATGAAGGAAAGTGGTATTAAACCTGATATCAAAATTGGAGATGTTAATGTCAGCTCTTTGCTTTATGCGGATGATGTTATACTTCTAAATAAATCCGTTACAAGTCTGCAAGATTCTCTAACTAAATTGAATAGCTGTTGTAATAGATATGGTATGAAGGTCAGCAATAAAAAGACAAAGACAATGAAAATAGGCAGAATCATTGAAAATGTCAACTGTGTTGTGAATGGAGAACCTGTGGAACAAGTAAAACATTTCAGCTACTTAGGCACGATTTTTACTGAAGATGGTAAATTGAATATAGAAATAGACAACAGAATCAGCAAAGCTGGTGTGGTGGGAGGTAAATTGAATAAATTCATATGGAATAAGAGAGAAATTAGTCGGAACACTAAATTAGCTGTATACAAGACAGTGTTCAAACCAGTTTTAACTTATGGATCTGAGAGCTGGGTCAGAAGTAAAACACTTGACCAAAGACTAGAGACTGCAGATATGAGAGTCCTGAGAAAGATTATAGGTGTGAACAGATGGCATCAATGGCAATATCATATTAAAAATGAGGATATTAGAAAATAACTTGACATTGTCAGCATCCAGGAATGCATTAGCAGAGCTAATCTCAGGTGGTATGGTCACTTAAATAGAATGGGAGAGGAAAGATTAGCAAAACAAATGTTCTCTGCCAGGTTGGCAGGAAAACAACCCAGAGGAAGACCAAGATATAGGTGGATTGATACGGTACAAAGTGCCTTAGACGATAGAAATATAAGATCTGATAATGTTGGAGTCTTGACAAGTAACAGACTGATTTGGAGGAAAATTGTAGATAGGAAGTTAGTAATGATGTAATTTTTTCATGTAGTACTGTCATATCCTGTACACCCCTTGAGGGTACATGGCAGGAATTTGATGATGATGATGATATATATATAATAATATATCATCACATATTCTGAAAGTATGTGCCAAGGATTGGCACATACCTTCAGTGGCATCTACCTTGACATATTTTTTAATATGAGTCTTGCACTGGGTCAAGTTCCAAAGGAATGGAAGAAGAACAAGACTGTGCTGCTTCATAAGGGAGGTGATAGAACTCAAACATCTAATTATAGGTCAATCTGTCTGTCAGGTGTTGTGGTTAAAGTGTTAGAAAGTCTCGTGAGAATCAGGATCCAGAACTGGATTGACAACAGTGATATCTTTGAAGGGCAGCATGGATTTGCTAAAGGGAGGTCACATTTTTGTAATCTACTTACTTATTACAATAAGATGATGACTTCCTTGGACAGAGGAGAGGGATACACAGTAGCATAATAGATTTTGCAAAACTTCTGATGGATTACTGTATGATTAGTCGATAGTTAAACTGGAGCAGATTGAGGTGAATATTTGATTAGTGGACTGGAGACTGGCTATCTGATAGGTATTAGAAAGTTGTGTATGGAGGAGCAATATCCCATAAGAGGAAAGTTGCTAGTGGTTTGCCTCAGCAGGGGTCTCTTTTAACATGCAGGTTATCATTAACCTGTATATTAATGATATTGGTGAAGATTTGGATGGAGATATTAAGTTGTTTGCAGATGATGCAAAGTTGAGATGAACTATGAAGAGTAGTGAAGATATTATGCCCTTACAAGAAGACTTGAATAGATTGAATGAATGGGCATAGGAATGGGGATGCAAGTTCAATGTTGCAAAATATAAGGTTTGAAAATTTGGGAAACAAAGGTGAGATGTAGAATTTATGCTTGGTGGGGATATATTGTTGGAGGTGGAGGAAATGAGAGATCTTGGGGGTGATGTGGATAAGGATCTGATATTTAGGGAATACCTTGCCAAAACTGTGAGGACAACACAAAGAATTTTGGGAATGATGCAGTGGACACTGACTTATAGAAGTAAGAAGTTCCAATGTATAAGGCTCTGATTAGGTCACACATGGACTACTGTGCACAGATTTGGTCATGTGGTTTTCAAAAGAACAAAGAGATGTTAGAAAGGGTCCAGAGGCAACCGACTAAAGTAGTTTCTGACTGTGTTTGGACAATTCAATGCAGAAAAAATTAATCGCACGAAAATTAATTGCGAGAAAATTTGAAATCCTATTTCATGTTATTCCCATATATGAAAAAAAAAAAATAAATATTTTATTCTGTATAAAATTATTAATATTGCTTCTTATTACAGGTGCTATAGATGGAACATTAATTGTTACAAAAATGGGATAGCATGTTTAGGGAGAAAGAGCACTGTATTTAAGAATATTTAGGGAAAATAGTTATATCCAACTAATATTTATAGTTAACTATTTACATATTCCTATTACTCCCATTAATATTCTATTAATAGTTAGAATAGTTATCAGGGAGAACAAAATATTTAAGAATAGTTAGGGAGAAAGGGCATAATATTTAAGAATATTTATTCTTCTAACCATTCACTATTTTTCTGTTCTGTGCATTTAGACATCTACCCAGGTGTGATATGTTTTTTATCTGAACTAATTCAGAAGGTGACATATTTCAGTTATTGAATATACGTGTATTTTGAAACTCACTGCACTTTTCCTGCATAGTAAAGACATCTTGCATGCTGCTATTATTTGCAGAGCTAGTTTAAGATTAGGTGCAATTTTGAGTAATTACATTAAATAAAATGATAATAAAATTACATAAATGCTATCATAATGATGTAAATCAGCATAAGTAAATCTGCTGCTTCATACCAGTCTTTAACGTTTCTTCCAATACTAGTATTTTATGACACTAAGAAATTTAAAATTTTATATTTAGTCTTTTTTACTGAAAAAAAAAAAACCAAAATTAAAAAAAAAAAAAAAAAAAAAAAAATATATGGATGCTCCCAAAGTGAAATATGTAATTAATTACTTCTCTTGTGAACTGTTCAAAGGTAAACTGCAATTAGAAATATCATGTCGTTAACGACTAACTCAACAGGGTAACAACCTCAGTTATGCAGATGATATAATATTAATAGACTCATCTTTAGCGAAGGTATAACAACACTCGGACAAACTATGGCAAGCTGCAAAAATATTTGGATTGACAGTTAAATGAAATAAAACTAAAATATTCACAAATATAGTACAAGGCTCCATCATTACAGAACACAACCATCCTATAGAAAAAGTAGAAGACTTCCAATACTTAAGCTCAAATATAAATAATACTGTAAATGACATATTATTAAGAAAATATAAAACTCTCAATCAACACAGGAATCAAAGAAATATATTGAAATCGTCCCTCAATATCTTGGAAACAAAAATTAGGCTTTATAAAACAACCTCTCAGGCTATCTTCTCATATAGTGGATGGAGAAACATGGAACATTTCCACCCAAAAAGCAATAAAAACAATTAATAGTTTTAATACAGGGGTGGCCAACCTTTTATAGTTGGCGTGTAAATTTTTTCATTTTTTAGTTAAGATGCGCCATACAAACTTATACCACTTTTCAGCCCTTTTAAAATATAGTAATATGGATATATTTAACAGTTATGCAAAAATGATTTATTATATATATGACAATATAGTCACTTTTAGCAGTTTTAAATAAAAGGATTTCATATAAAGACAAGGTAAACATTATTTTATTGAGACTTTTGAATTGCTTTTGCTAAGCTTGTAATGTTTGGAGTTAAATCAGTTACAGAAAACATCAAACAGTTTTTCAAATTTGAATCAGTCAGTCGCGACTGTAGTTTGTTCTTAATCAATTTCATTGATGAAAATGTTTGTTTGCATCTACATGTAGTTCCAAAACGACAGATATAACTCTGAAACAAATTTTCTCAGTTCTGGAAAATGCTCACAGGGCAACGATTGCCAGAAATTAATTATATCAGAAGCATCTGGGAGTGATGGAAGTTCATTAAATTTCATTTTCAATAAAGAATTGGTTTTGAGAAAATCGCTAAAATGACTGTTAAAGGACTCTGGCAATAATCTGAGAAATTCAGATTATTGCCAGAGTCCTTTAACAGTATTTTTTAACGATAATGGAAACTTTACAGAATATTTCTCAGTATATTCTGTAAAGTTTCCATTATCTTCAACAGATTCACTATGTTCTTTTAAATGTGGAAATTGACTTAAATCCCTGTTTTCTAACTGGGAGATGAACAGTTTTAATTTCATTTTGAATGCACTGATGTCATTTACTAATCCAGGAAACAATTCGTTCTTGCCCTGCAGTTTCAAATTTAGATCATTGAGGTGACTGAAAATATCAACTAAAAATTTTAAATCAAATAGCCATTTCTCATCACACAACAGGGCTTTTTCTTCATGCAGCTCATCCTTCTCTTCCAGAAAATTACGAACACTTTCTTTCAGCTTCCAAAATCTACTGAGAACTTGTCCTTTAGAAAGCCAGCGCACTTCACAATGAATGAAGAGATCATCATATTCCATATCTAGCAGTTCACAATATTCTCTGAATTATCTTCTGTTTAATCCTCTTGCTCTAATTTTATTCACATGCTTTACAACTGGTATCATAACATGCTTCAAATTTAGAGTTTTTCTGCACAAAGATTCTTCATGTATAATACAGTGATACGTTAGTAGAGATCAACCTAAAAACCTTTCAAGTAAAGTTACAGTCCCAGAAACTCTACCTACCATTGACGGTGCCCCATCAGTGCAAACACTGATGAGCTTACTAGAATCTGGTTGTTGATTTTCTAGACATGACTTTAATTTGTCAAATACATTTGACCCTCTGGTTTTTCCATGAAGTGACTCAAGACCGATAAGTTCTTCAAAGAAGTTAAAATTACCATCGATTCCTCTTATAAAAATACTTAATTGGGCTACATCACACATGTCAGCAGATTCGTCCAAGGCTAATGAAAAGACAGAACAAGCATGAACATGGTCTTTCAATTGCTCAGTAACATCAAAGGAAAGTCTTCGATGCGTCTTGTAATTGTTTGCTTGGACAGAGCAATATGGTTTACTTTTCTTTCAATATTCTTATCACCAAGTCATTTTCCAAATTTTTCGAGACAGGACTCAACAACTTCCTCTGAATCAGAGAAAAGCTTGTGTTTTTAAGACAACACAAAGGCAATTTCATAAGATGCCTCCAGCATTGCCACACTTTCACAACTTCATTTCACAAATATATTTTGTCTCTTTTTATTTCTTCCTTTTTCTTAACCACATATCCTTTCCGCAACTCAGACCCAGGAACTAACTTCAGTTTTTCTTCTAATTCAGCTTGATGTTTTCTATAGTGTCTGTTAAGATCATGTCATCTATTATCTGAGAGAGTGCTTTCACAAACAATGCACAATGGTTTTCCTGAAGGACCCGCAATAAATAAGAACTCATTATCCCACAGTTCATTAAACTGGTGCTTGCTCTCACCTTCTGCTTTTCTTCTGCTCATTTTCTTTTGCAAAGTAAAAAAAATTTGACTGTAAAAAAAATTTTTTTTTTCAAAAAGTAAAGCTTATTATTAAATAATTTGTAATTAGTTTATGGAATTAACAACGCATATAAAGTATATTAATTAAAGGTTAATTTAATAAATAACTTCTATATTTCGGCAACGTCACGTTGCCATCTTAAGGAACATAAAGATATGGTATGTGCACACAGACACTAACAAAAGCAAATGAGGAAGAAAGCAAGAAACTAATATTGTTCCTAAAGTCCTAAGTGCCCTCTGGTGGGCTAATTTGGTTGTCTTGGCAGTTGGGCTGAAGTTCTCAAAATGTAAGTCTCCCAAATTTGGAGTAGTTTCATGCACCCAAATTTGTTGAGGTTAGGAACGTTTTTTAGAGCTGCTGAAGATTCCTTGAATAATCTTTTGTATTTAAACTTGCTGTGGTGTATTATTTTTGTTTTCTTCCAACGAATTCTTTGGTGGGTATCTAAGGCATGGTCTGCCAGCCCAAAGCAGCTGTACTGGTGAAACCAGATGTAGTCTTTGTGTTCTGAAATCTTTGTGTTCTGCCTGATATTTGTTGTTCTGCCTGTTTGGCCAAAGTAGGACACACCATCACACATAAAAAACTCAGCCCACTTTAAAGGCAGTATAGAAAACCTCTCACTCCAACACACTGACATAATGGTCAATTTTGACGTCTCCTCCCTATTCACTAATGTCCCACTCAAAGAAACCCTAGAGCTCATCCAAGCCAAGTTTCCTCCCGATATCTCAGCCCTATTTCAGTTCACAATGAACTCAGGCTATTTCGTTTGACAAGGAAAGTTCTACAAACAGATAGAGGGGACAGCCATGGGTTCACCACTTTCCCCACCCTTGGCCAATTTCTTTATGGAGACCTTTGAAGAGAAAGCCTTAAACTCCATCCCACAAAAACCCACTATTTGGCTTCGTTACGTGGATGATGTGTTCACTATTTGGCCACATGGCTCAGACTCACTCCACTCCTTCCTAACACACTTAAACAACCAACACCCCAGAGTCCAGTTCACCTTAGAATAAGAGGAAAACAACACTCTTCCCTTCCTAGACACTTTAATCACCCACCAGCTTGATGGATCTTACAGAAAACCCACCCATACTGGCAGATACATTCACCAGCAATCCCCTCCCCCCCCTTCACAACAATATGGGGTTATAAAAACACTATATAACAGGGCAAAATTAATCTGCTCAGATGACAAGGCCCTAACTACTGTACTAAACTACGTCCACAACACTTTCTTAGCCAATGGCTTTAACCCCAAAAAAATCCAAAAAATACTAAAACCAGTAAACCACAACCCTTCTCCACAATAAAGATTACACCAAATCTATCACCATCCCCTACATCCAGGGCACCTCTGAGAAAATAACCAGTATCTTCAGAAAATATGACCTTACTTCTTGTTACAGACCATATAAAAAGTTGGCATCCCTTATCCGCTCTACCAAAGACCAACCACTTCCCCTACACCTACCTGGTGTATACCAGGTCCCTTGCAGCTGCAAATTGTCCTACTTTGGCCAAACAGGCAGAACAACAAATATCAGGATTTCAGAACACAAAGACTACATCCGGTTTCACCAGTACAGCCGCTCTGGCCTGGCAGACCATGCCTTAGATACCCACCATAGAATTCGTTGGAAGAAAACAAAAATAATACACCGCAGCAAGTTTAAATATGAAAGATTATTCAAGGAATCTTCAGCAGCTCTAAAAAACGTTCCTAACCTCAACAAATTTGGGTGCATGAAACTACCCCAAATTTGGGAGACTTACATTTTGAGAACTTCAGCCCAACTGCCAAGACAACCAAATTAGCCCAGCAGAGGGCACCATTAGGACTTTAGGAACAATATTAGTTTCTTGCTTTCTTCCTCATTTGCTTTTGTTAGTGCCTGCGTGCACATACCATATCTTTATGTTCCTGAAGATGGCAACGTGATGTTGCCGAAATATAGAAGTTATTTATTAAAGTAACCATTAATTAATATACTTTATATGCGTTGTTAATTCCGTAAACTAATTAATAGTTATATATGACCAACGTATAAGCCTTGCTACTAGAATTATTAAATAATTTATTTAAATTATTTTATCGTTTTAAACATTATGAACATTCAAAAACAGTTCTACAAGTTTGAGATAAGATTACTGTTTTCATGAAGGTCTAATACAGTTCTATAAGTTAAAAAATCATAAATATATTTTTTTTTCATAGAGAGTTTTCGTCTCTCTCTCGTAATATATTATGTCCAATGAAATACGAGATCGCTTCCTGCCATAAAACAGTCAATCAGCTGCCAATCACACACGCACAACCCAAACATCCACATTACGAAAGCCTTGCTGATGATCAGTTAAATTTTCGGAATAAACCTACTATATGGAAACAAAAAGGAAAGATAGTGTTTTAAAAAAAACATAAAACCACACACACACACACACACACACGACACACACACACACACACACACACACACACACACACACACACACACACACACACACACACCGAATGATTGCAGGTTTCAATAATCAGCAAATTAAGGGAGCTGTCAAGAACTTGACATCCACGTTCAAAATGAAAAAATTTATTTTTAAATTTACAGAACTATATTAAGCCTTCATGAAAACAGAAATCGTATCTTAAACTTAAAGAACTGTTAATAAAAACATATAAGTTCGAAAACAATTAAGCCTTCATGAAAACAGAAATCGTATCTTAAACTTAAAGAACTGTTAATAAAAACATATAAGTTCGAAAACACAGAATTGTTCACTCATATCGAATCAGAAGTTCATCGAACATTATGACACGAGAGTCAGCTGTACACTGATTGAGTAACTGGTGATGCATGCCAGCATTTGTAGGTGCCTGTTGCTTCAAGATCAAACAAGTATAATAAGGGCACACTCTAGAATTCAGTGGTAGGTTAAATGCGTGTTTATATATATATATATATATATAAACACACATTGAACTTAGAAATTAAATTCATTTCAATTTAAAAAATTAAATGAATTTTTTCAAATGAATTTGAAAAAATTCATTTCAAAATTTTTTAAAATTTTTCTCTGGGGTTCAGAGCATTACTTCTAATCATGCAATGCGCCACTTTTGGCGCATGCACCATAGGTTGGCCACTCCTGCTTTAATACAACCTGCTTAAGACTGTTACTCAGTTACTCTTGGAAGAATCATATTCGTATTCCAGTATTTTAGAAAAGGCACACCAAAAACTATTGATTGAAACCCAATGCAGACAAACTTGATTAGCTTTGATATCAACTGAAACATCCTCCTTCACCATACTTTGACATCTTATTTTTATATGCCCCCCCCCCCCCCCTCTCAAAATAGACAAAGATAGAGAGGAAGACCAACTAAACAATTTTGGCAGTATATTAACCACCTTCTCAGCACAGATTCTCTCTCTCTCTCTCCACAAGAAATAATTCAACTGGCTCAAAATGGAGATGCCTGGAAAGCTACATATAATAATTAACTTTTTGTTTATTATTTTAATGGTATAATAGAACACAGAAACTAAGTAAATAATTAATTTATTAACTTGATGCTGATATTTCGCTGGTATTATAACCAGCATCTTCAGAGCACAAAAACACTGTTTGTCACAATACGCGAGACTAAAACAACATGGTGTACTTAAACAAAATTGTAGCAGCAACACAAAGACTAGAGTCCTGATTTTGGCGCCCTCTATCTGAAAAAAAAAAAAAAAAAAAAAAAACCGCTATCATATATTACTAGAGTCCTAGAAAAGTGCTAGTTTTTTCTTAATATGACTGTCTCCCAGATCTTCGGCAAGTTAATACAGCCATATTTGTTGAGATTTGGAGTGTGTTTTAGGGCTTCTGTCGCCTCTAAGAACAATCTCTCTGATTTATATGGGTTTCTGTGTAGTACTTTTGTGTTTTTCCAGTTGATCCTGTGTGCAGGGGTATCCAGAGCATGGTCTGCTAGGCCGATACGTCCGGAAATATCATTATGGGAAGTCGGGCCTAGCAGACCATGCTCTGGATACCCCTGCACACAGGATCAACTGGAAAAACACAAAAGTACTACACAGAAACCCATATAAATCAGAGAGATTGTTCTTAGAGGCGACAGAAGCCCTAAAACACACTCCAAATCTCAACAAATATGGCTGTATTAACTTGCCGAAGATCTGGGAGACAGTCATATTAAGAAAAAACTAGCACTTTTCTAGGACTCTAGTAATATATGATAGCGTTTTTTTTTTTTTTCAGATAGAGGGCGCCAAAATCAGGACTCTAGTCTTTGTGTTGCTGCTACAATTAGTTTCTGTGTTCTATTATGTTCGACGAACACATGTTCATGTTCGACGAACACATAAGTCTGTCCACACATTTAATTAACTTTTTGTTATTCCTATTTATTTAGTTTGTTTCCCTATTTACAAATTGTAAATAAACAACGATGATGAACAGTCGACTAGATAGCGTACCCTCTCCCATCAATGAGCTGTGGATTCAAAACTCGCAATATGCATGGATGTTTGTAATTGTTATTAGGTGAGAGATGAATTTCTTCGTCTGAAAATGCTAGGATTGGAGGAAAAGGTAAAGATTAGTATTGCAGCTGTAGATGGTAATTTAGCTCATGCTGATTTACATCATTATGATAGCATTTACGTAATTTTATCATTTTCTTTAATAGAATTACTCAAAAGTGCACCTATGATCTTAAACTAGTTCTGTTAATGATAACAGCATACAACATATATGTCCTATTTAGGAAATGTGGAATCATTTTCAAAATACACATGCATTCAGTAACTGAAACACCTCATCTTCTGAATTAGTTCAGATAAAATGTGCATTGTATCCATGTATATCTATATATCACATCTGGATGGATGTCTAAGTGTGCAGAAAAACAGTGAATGGGTCACAGAATAAATATTCTTAAATATTGTGCCCTATCTCCCTAAAACCACCCTATTCCACTTTTATAAATATTAATATTCCATCAACAGAACCTGTAGTGTCAAGGTAAGAAAGAATATTTATACCTTTTTTTTAAGACAAAACAGAAATTGGGAAACTCACCGATGAATAAATATTACTTTCACTGTATAAGAATAAAAATATTATGAAAATCTAAATAAATACAGATTTTCTTCTTCTTAATCTTTCCCTCTTTTACTTTTATGGTGTCGAGGGTTTCTATTCCTTATAACCACAACTGTTATACGAGGATAAGGTGGTTGGCCCTATGCCTTCTGGTGTATCCTATGTCTGTAGAAGCATTACACTCTCAAGGCTGGTTTGCCTGTTTGCGGGAGGAAAAACCCTGCAGTCCACCAACTAACTTGGCAATGTCTGAAAAAGATCCTGAGCTCCTCACGTCAGCAACAGGAATTGAACCCAGGGCACTCCTTTCCCATGCATATGGTTGCGAAGAGAAGAGCCACTCAGCTAACCGCATAAACTAATACATAGATCATAATAAAATTAAATTTTGTGAAATTTATCTTGCACTGCATTTACTTTTCATATATCAGTATCAATGCAATATCATTTCAATTTTCTAGCAAATAACATTTTCAGCAAAATTTTTCCATGATTCAATTTTCAGTGCAATGATTTTTCCTCACAATGAATTGTCTGTGAACCTTTCTAATCTGCGGAATATCAAATATGAGGAAAGGTTGAGGAGATGCAATTTACAGAGTCTAGTGGATAGAAGGAGGAAGAGGGAAGATATGATAGAGACCTACAAGTTAGTAAGGGGTTGTTATAAGATGAATAATGCAGAGGTTTTACAGAAAAGGGTGGGAGATCAGGGGAGAACCAGTCATTCATGGAAGCTGTATAAGGAGGGTGTGAGCAGGGGAGTGAGAAGCAGAATACAGAGTTGTGAATGATTGGAATGCCTTGCCTGAAAGGGTTGCATCTGCAGAGAATTTGAGTGGGTTTAAGGTGTGGTATGATGAGCTATGTGTATGACGAAAAGGACCTCCTAGATAAGTCTTTGACTCCATGAGGTCTTTTGTCAAGTGTTTTATTTCTAACATTTAGTGTTTTGACTAATTCCTTTCTCATTCCATATACATTTATTCAGTAGACCTCCTACCATACCAACTTTACTAATTGTTGTCCAGTTATATAATTTAATTTACCGACTTCACTAAAAGTTGTGCCTAAGTAGCTGAAATGTTTTACATATTCTATAGGTTCACCTTCAAGATAGAGCTGACGTTTTCAATGTTTATGCAAATTTTCATTTTACGACTTTTTACTGCTGATTTTGATACCAAATTCATTAGAACACTTATTCACAATTGAATCAGGGAATTGAAAGCCAAATAGCTACTTTTCTGGCATCCTTAATAATAATTAAGGGGATACAAATCCCTTGTTGTTCAACTGCCAGTAAGCAAAACTCTAAGATCAAGAACTACGAATCTGAGTTTCATATATACCGAAAAACTATCGGCGAGTCCAAGTGTAAATGACCATTTGGTAGTACAACACCAAGGCAACTCGAAGCAAAGGTAGAGCAATCTTCCTCACATTCCTTGATATTTTCTCATAATGTAAAAACACATCCCCTAGGGGATGTAATAATGTAATTATATTATGAGAAGAGGTCACTACCGAAACCGGTTTCAACCTTTTTTGAGGTCTCATCAGTGAGTAGGTAGACCTGGAAGATAACAAGGTTTAAGTGAAAACAACTTATATACCTTTACTATACGAATGCCATAAAGGTGTGTTTGTATATTATAACATAAATTGAAAGCCAAACAGCTATTTTTCTGGCAACCTTAATAATAATTATCATCATCATCAAATTCCTGCCTTGTATCCTCAGGGGGGGAGTACAGGATATGATAGTACTACATGAAAAATTGACATCATTACTAACTTCCGATCTACAATTTTCCTCCAAATCAGTCTGTTACATGTCAAGACTCCAACATGATCGGATCTTATATTTCTATCATTTAAGGCACTTTGTACCATATCAATCCACCTATATCTTGGTCTTCCTGCGGGTCATTTTCCTGCCAACCTGGCAGAGAACACTTGTTTTGCTAATCTTTCCATGCCCATTCTGTATAAGTGACCATACCACCTGAGATTAGCTCTGCAAACGCATTCCTGGATGCTGAAAATATCAAATGCTTTCCTAATATCCTTGTTTTTAATATGATATTGCCACTGATGCCATCTGTTCATGCCTCTAATCTATCTCAGGACTCTCATATCTGCAGTCTCTAGTCTTTGGTCAAGTGTTTTACTTCTGATCCAGCTCTCAGATCCCTTAGTTAAAATTGGCTTGAATACTGCCTTGTATACAGCTAATTTAGTGTTCCAACTAATTTCTCTCTTATTCCATATGAATTTATTCAATTGACTTCCCACCATACCAGCTTTGTTGATTCTGTTGTCTATTTCTATATTCAATTTACCATCTTCACTAAAAATCGTGCCTAAGTAGCTGAAATGTTTTACTTGTTCCACAGGTTCTCCATTCACAACACAGTTGACATTTTCACTGATTCTGCCTATTTTCATTGTCTTTGTCTTTTTTATTGCTGACCTTCATACCATATCTATTACAACAGTTATTCAATTTAGTCAGAGAATCTTGCAGACTTGTAGCGGATTTATTTAGAAGTATAACATCATCCGCATAAAGCAAAGAGCTGACATTAACATATCCAATTTTGATATCATGTTTAATACCACTTTCCTTCATAATGTGATCCATATAGATAATGAATAACAGAGGGGATAATGTACATCCTTGTCTTACACCAGATTTAACATTAAACCATCTTCCTGTACTTCCTTTAATTCTAACTGCTGACTTACAACTCAAATAAAGACTAAGTATTGCTTGATATAATGCCTCATCGACACCATATAACTTTAGCGTACTGAATAGCTTCTTTCTTGGCACCTTGTCATATGCCTTTTCCAAATCGACAAAACTTAAATACAGATCTTTGTTATATTCCCATGCTTTCTCGACTATTTGTCGTAAAGTGAAGATCTGATCCTGATAGCCTCTATTTGGCCTGAATCCAGCTTGTTCTTCACCAAGCTTTTCTTCCACAATTCTTCTCAATCGTTTCTCAAGTATACTTGCATAGATCTTGCCAGGAACACTTAGTAGGGAAATACCTCTGTAATTCTCACATTCAGTTTTGTTTCCCTTTTTATATATGGGTACTATGAGAGCTCTACTCCAATCATCGGGAATTCGTCCCTCTGTCCAGGCTTTCTGAACTATGCAGTGCAGCCACTGTAAGACTTTTATACCACCATACTTCAGCATTTCTGGTCGAATATCATCCACTCCTGCTGCCTTTCCACATTTTAAGCCTTTGATGGCTTTTTCGACTTCAAGTATGGATATGTATTCCTGACTGCATGTCTGTTCAGTGTTTTTTACCACTGTGCTGCCATCACTGCTTCTTTCATTTAACAGTTTTTCAAAGTAATTACTCCATACTTCAAGGATATCCTTTTCTTCCGTTTTTCATGTCACCATTATCATCTCTAACTCCTTTTATAGCACCGTTTCCTCCATTCCTAAGCTTCTTCAACAACCTCCAGAATATTTTGCCACCTTCTTATTATTTATTTTCTATATTCTTGCCAAAGTCCTCCCATGACTTTTGTTTAGCTAGTTTTACACACTGTTTAGCTTTCTTACATTTGTCTCTGTATTCTGTAAGAGTAAAAGCTGACTTATTTGCCAGGAACTTTTGATATGCTTTCTTCTTTTCCTTCATCGCCTCTTTAACTTCCTGTGTCCTCCATTGAGTTCTAATTTTTCAATCAGGGCTTTCTTCAAGGCTTGCCACTGAATCTCCAAGGTCTGATTCCTGTTCTCAAACTCTTTCATTTTTTCTTCAATAATCTTTGTGTATTTTAGTCTACAGTTCACATCTGAGAGCTGCTCAACTTTTATTCGCTTTAAAACTTTCTTACATGTTATTCTTTTCAATATGAAATTCAATTTTATCCTGCTCAAGACTAAATAGTGATCACTTCCAATTTCAAATCCTCTGTACACTCTGGTGTCCTGCACCAAGGAGAAAACATCAATATCAACAATAACATAGTCAATGAGACTTTTCTTATTCCTTGCCTCTTCTCTCCATGTGAATTTGTGCACATTTTTATGTTGGAAAATGGTGTTAGAAATAACTAGTCCATGTCCTGAGCAGAAATCCAACAGGTATTTGCCATTATTATTAGCTTTGCTCTTTTCTCCTAATTTTCCCAAAACATTTTTGCATGTCTGACAATCACTTCCTACTTTGGTATTTAGATCCCCCAACAAGGACCAACTTTTCCTTTTTCATTGTGTCAGTAGCTTTCTCTAGAGCCTCAAAAAATTTCTCCACTTCTACCTTAGTAGAACCTTCTGTGGGACCATAGAAGATTCTATTAAGGTCCCACTCCTTCTTTTTCTTGATTGTCATTGCCTGAATATAACATTTTGTATTTATTGCTCAGAAAGATCTCACCAGTTTTTGTCTTTTTTGTTTCAGTCACCACTATTATTTAACTCTGGTGATGTTGAGTTGGGGTGTGTTTTCGGGTTTGCTCCAGAGCTGACTTTTCGTTGTTCACCCTGGTTCCCTGGCGAACACAACGGGGGCCTTGTTTAACCAGGCGACGCCCCAGCCGGCATGAAATTTTGTCATGTTGTACCATCAATTTATATTTTGGTTTAAGCCAACAAGAATTCAACTTAATTGGCTAAATCACAAATTTTCAGCCCATACTCATTCGTTCAGTATCCAGGTAGATATCCAACAGGGTGCACCACGAGAAGGTGAGGATTGGACATTAGGTCAGAAGCCCTGGTTGGTTCTCCGCATTCCTTTAAAGGCTATGTGGAGGGCTCCTCTCAGTTATACAGCTTTGACCCTTAAGCACCCCCTGAGGAAAAACAAAGATGGGATGCAGAATTTACACTTGGTGAGAATATATTGTTGGAGGTAGAGGAAATAAGAGATCTGGGGGTGATAGTGGATAAGGATCTAAAATTTATGGGACACATTGCCAAAATTGTGAAGACAACACAAAGGCTTCTGGGAATGATGTGGAGAACACTGATGTGTAGAAGTAGGGAGATTCTTGTTCCGTTGTATAAGGCTTTGATTAGATCACACATGGACTATTTTACCCAGATTTGGTCACGGGGTTTTCAGAAGGATGAAGAGATGTTGGAAAGGGTCCAAAGGAGACTGACTAAGGTAGTTTCTGACCTCTGGAATGTTGAGTATTAGAAAAGATTGAGAAGATGTAATTTGCAGAGTCTGGTGGACAGGAGGAAGAGGGGAGATATGATAGAGACCTACAAGCTGGTAAGGGGTTGTTATAGGATCAATGCTGGAGAAATGTGAACTTCTTATGGTACTAAGTTTCACTAGGAAACAGATGATTTTCATCACTATATGAAATACTAGAACTTAGCTTACTGGAAGCTTTGAAGTGGCCAAAAGGCATGTTTAGATTCCATGCAAAGTTCTAGTTACCCCCCCCCCCAAACACATATTTCTTCCAACACATGTGACTGATATTTTGGAATGGTCAGACATCGTGGAAGATCAAACAGAAGATTCTGTTTGAGGGTCCAGAACAATTATTCCTCAGGCCTGCCACTAGATAATATACCAGATGAAACATAATAGTAATGCTTCATGAGATTTCCAAGTCAGTTAGTGAATAATCTTTCCATTAGATGTGATTCATGAGGTGGCACTATAATGGGCACAATTTGAAAGAGTTGAACGAAATTCTCTATGCATAACTCTGACCTGACTATTTCCCATGCACTATTAACATCCTTACTTTGCAATGTTTAATGACATGACATAGATTTAAGCTTCCTCCTAAGCTCACATAACCGCCCATGCCTTGTAATTCCACATATACCCTTTCTTGACAATATTCCTCATGTTTTACAATCTCCCAAGTCAAGACCACATGGTCACTTTTGCCAATCGGAGGCAACTAGCCACCTTCATTATGGATAGCTCTTCAGATTCTATGACCAGGTCCAATACTTTCTCGCTCTCCTAGTCCCCCCTCATCATATGCAGCCTCAAGTAATTATCTCTTAGTATGTATATAAATTCCATTTCCTTCCTGCTACATCACCTTCTTCCTTCCAGTCTTTATCTCCATAGTTGAAATCTCCCATAATAATCACTCAACCTATACTCATTGTACTAATTTGCTAATGCATGTCTTCCAGATTATCTGTAGAACTCCTTAGCCTATAGCAATAGCAACAATAACAACCAACTGCATATGTTGTCTTACTGGCCTTGATCTCATACCAGACTGCTACAAATATTCTCTTCTTTTTGGCTGCAATTCATCTGCTAACATTAACAGTACTCCCCCCCCCCCATCCTATCTTCTCTATCTTCCCTGAAAATACTAAACCCTGCACATTCTATCCATGTAACTACATCATATACTGTTAGCGAAGTCCCACTAATGCCTATAACTTTTGGTGAGGTTACACTAACCAATAATTTTTGCTCGAGAGACTAGATTCTGTACTTGGTCATTCTCACACTCACTCACCTTGTGCCTTCACACAAACTCACCTGCTTCCACCCTAATTGAAAGCTCTCTCTCTCTAGACACCTAACACCAAAACCATTTAGATGCAGTCCATCAGCATTATACAAATCCTTCCTTCCATCAAATACAAACCACAGCTTCACAAATCCTACATCATTCCTTCTGCACAACCTACGTATTGATTCATTAGCTATCAATTCCCTCCTCTTTAGTTCACCTCTATCATAGTGTGGTAGGAGACTTACAATCTTCACCTTCTCGCTCTTCAGTTTTTGCCTCTTCTAACCCTTTACATCCTCCCTCATAGAATATTTCTCGCCTCTCAAATCATTTGCGCCAACCAAAACAATCAGTTTCTTTGCCTTACCTTGTTGAATCTGGGATGGTGCAATCTCTTCTTCTTCACTCTCTCTTTTTTTTTTTTTTAAACTTGTTTGGTTAAAAATACCTCAACCTCATTTTATCAAATTCAATTTATTGTCTCTATTATTTCCCTCATGCCAGCAACCATTCTAAATTTTTTTATTAATATTATTTATTTCCTTTCTTCAAATGATGATTTTCTCCAGTCCAACTTTCCTGATAGTGAGATTATCTTCATTAGAGATAATAACGTTCACAACTCCAACTGACTTTCCTTTCCCAACTGTACAGATGAAGCAGTTAATAAAACACCTAGTTTGCTTTTAATTGTCTAGAAGACAAACGACATCATACAATGGTCACTAGTGTGAAAGTGAACTAGAGCATTTAGAGAGTGGTTAGGTTATATGGTATTCTGTCACCAGTGATCTGGTAGGCATTCTCACATGCCTACCAGATCACTGGTGATAGCAAATGTCTTAGCATCTCGTAGGCATGTGAGAATGCCTACCAGATCACTGGTGACAGAATACCATATAACCTAACCACTCTCTAAATGCTCTAGTTCACTTTCACACTAGTGACAATTGTATGCTGTAGATGATGTCGTTTGTCTTCTAGACAATTAAAAGCAAACTAGGTGTTTTATTATCTGTCATTATAAGAATGCCAAGCAAGGCAATCTTTGCGACTTTTATGCCTTATTTCCTTAGATGACTTATTGCCTTCTGATCAAAATACTTGTACTGAAGACTAAAATAATTATTATTAGTAAGGAAATATTTATTATCCATTCCACTTTATATTATCATACCTTATCTAAACTTTGATTTTTCAAGTGGGCAAACTGCACAAGAATAGAGCATACAGCAACTGGCTTTTATCAAAATCTCCATCCTCCTTTTTATATCGAATCAGCTAGTGACTTAGCACATCCAAAACTGATTTTGAAAGGTTCTAAAAGCAAGAAACTTGCATCACATTCAAATGGCAGTCATGCCTTCTGGTCTCTTCTATCCCTTTTGAACATGATGATTCAACTACACTGTTATCAACAGAAAAAGCCAATCATCTGGCTTCATACTTTTCCTCTAATTATTGCATAGATCATCATCATCATCATCATCAAATTCCTGCCATGTACCCTCAAAGGGTGTACCGGATGTGATAGTACTACATGAAAAATTTAGATCATTACTAACTTCCAATCTACAATTTTCCTCCAAATCAGTCTGTTACTTGTCAAGACTCTAACTTATCAGATCTTATATTTCTATCGTCTAAGACACTTTGTACCGTATCAATCCATCTATACTTTGGTCTTCCCCTGGGTCGTTTTTCCAGCCAACCTGGCAGAGAACACTTGTTTTGCTAATCTTTCCTCGCCCATTCTGCTTAAGTGACCATACCACCTGAGATTAGCTCTGCTAACGCATTCCTGGATGCTGACAATGTCAAGTTTTTTCCTAATATCCTCGTTTTTAATATGACATTGCCATTGATGCCATCTGTTCATACCTCTAATCTTTCTCAGGACTCCAATATCTGCGGTCCAGTGTTTTACTTCTGACCCAGCTCTCAGATCCATAAGTTAAAACTGGTTTGGACACTGTCTTGTATACAGCTAATTTAGTGTTCTGACTAATTTCTCTCTTATTCCATATGAATTTATTCAATTGACATCCTACCATACCAGCTTTGTTGATTGTGTTAAGTTAATTAACTTTGTTGATTCTGATGTGTGCTTGTATATTATAACAAAATAGCCGTTTGGCTTTCAATTTATGTTATAATATACAAATACACCTTTATGGCATTCGTATAGTAAGGGTATAAGTTCTTTTCAATTAAACCTTGTTATCTTCCAGGTCTACCTACTCACTGATGAGACCTCAAAAAAGATTGTAACCAGTCTGGGTAGTGACCTCTCCTCATAATGTAATTACAGTATTACATCCCCTAGGGGCTGTGTTTTTACATTATGAGAAAATATCAAGGAGAGTGAGGGGGCTTGCTCCACCTTTGCTTCGAGTTGCCTTGGTGTTGTACTACCAAGTGGTCATTTACACTTGGATTCGCCGATAGTTTTTCGGTATATATGAAACTCATAGATTCGTAGTTCTCGATCTTAGAGTTTTGCTTACTGGCATTTGAACAACAAAGGATTTGTATCCCCTCAATTATTATGAATCAGGGAATCTTGCAGACTTCTGAATTTATTCAGAAGTATAACATCATCTGCATAAAGTAAAGATATAAGATGAACATCACTCATTTTGATGTCAGTTTTAATACCACTTTCCTTCATAATGTAATCCATGCAGATAATGTGGATCCTTGTCACACACCTGATTTAACATCAAACCATCTTCTTGTATCTCCCTCAATTCCAACTGCTGACTTGCAGCTTAAATAGAGACTATGTATTGCTTGATATAATATCCCAGTTACACCATACAACTGTAGTGTTTTGAATAGCTTTCTTCTTGACACCTTGCTATTCAGATACTGTAAGGTCATTCAGATGCTCAGTGATGTGTGACACCAGGCCTCATCATGTGGTCCTGCTGTATGCTTTTCTGGAGGTTTCCACTCTCTGATCAGTCACTCCAGACACTATTCATCAATGGTCTTCCCCTTCCACTTTTTCCAGGAACTTTGCTTGCTACTGTTCTATGAAGTCCTCCTTCCTCACTAGTCTCCAAAAAATTATCCAACTGAGTTGATGTTTCTTCTGTGAGCCCACTAGGAATTACTCTAACATCCAGTCCAGTCTAGTGGGATGTGCCTGACTTGAGTCTTAGTCTTACTAGCTGATAGTCTGCTCCAGGACAAATATGCACATCAGTGATGCTTGTCTTCCATCATTAGAGAACCAGAATGCAATCAATCTGGTGCCTTACCTATCTAGGTTAGATGTACAAGTATAGGTTCATCACAGGTGTTTCTGGAAGCAAGAACTTGTAATAACTAATCTGTTAGCATGGGCAAATTCCAATAGTCTTTCACCATGGTGTTACATCTATTCAGATCAAACATGCTAAGATCAAGCCTAACTCTCATACTCTTTCTCACTTTTGCATTAAGGTCCACTTTTCCAGATCAACAAAACTTTTAGAAATCTTTGTTATATTCCCCAAGATTTCTTAACTGTCTGTCTTAAAGTGAAAATCTGATCCTGACAACCACTACTTGGCCTGGATTCAGTTTGTTTTTCATAATTTTTCTTTCTTTCTTTCTTACCAGGAAGACTCAGTAAGGAAATACCTCTGTACTCATCACATTCAACATTACTTTCCTGTTTGTAGATGGATACTATGAGAGCTCTGCTCCAATCATCTGGAATGCAACCTTCAGACCAGGTCTGAATTATACAATGCAGCCACTGTAAAACATTTTTACCTCCAAACTGAGCATTTCTGGCTGACTTTCATCTACTCCAGCTGCTTCCACATTACAGGTTTTTGATGACTTTTTCTACTTCAAGTATGGATATGTATTCCTGTTGGGAGTTTTCTACCATCATGCTGGCACCACTTGTTTTATTTAGCAGTCTTTCAAAGTAACTACTCCGGACATCTAGAGCAGCGCTTCCCAAACTGTGGGCCGCAGCCCCCTTGGGGGCCGTAGGTTTTGTTGAGGGGGGCCGTGAAATAATGAAAACAAATTTAAAATGTTTTAAGACTAAGTAGTTTTTTTATTTTAAAAGGAAACGTCTTTAACTTTTATTATTTATTTCTTTTTTTTTATTTTTTATATTTTAATGGAAAAATTCACACATTGGTGTTGATTCACAAACTTTGCTTCCTGCGTATTTCGGCGCTTAACAAATATGAATAAGCAATATTTACTAATATGTTTCATTTCAAAGCAGTGGTTAATGTATTAACTTTGAATGCCCTCCGGGGAAGCTCCAAATCTTCCTGTCCCTTTCATCACGCGTTCGTAATCAGGGACTGCTGATATTGACTTTATATACATATCAGAACTCGTTTTATATTATCACTGTCATCCGAGCTAGTTTTCTGTTACCAATAAAAGTTTCACATATACTTCACACATGAAAAAAACTTAAACAAGTTCATGTGGGGATATAGTAACTCGCTTGCAGTGGTAAACAACACGCCCTCCCTAAGAGTCACTATACTGCAGAGGCAATAAAAATAAGTACTTTTATTATGCCAGTGAATAAGGTATGAGGAGTCCGTGTAATATATATCTCAACAAATAGTGCAATTAGAGACAACTGGGATAAAAACACACTAATTAATAAATCACATGTCCCCTCATACAGAAACTATGCTATATAGACTGAAACAAAACCATGTGTTGCATGGGCAAACACAGTATCTAACTAAAAACTATTGTTATTAATTAGATGTATGTGAGTTCGATTTCCTAAGGCAGCAATAAAATTCAACCGAACGTGTTAAAATTCGTAAAAGTGTTAAAACTAAGTAATATATATATATATATATATATATATATATTAAATGTTATGGCAGTTTCACATATGGAATTCGGTTGAAGAGAGTTAGCATTTCAACTCAATTGTCAGCTATGCTTTTATCTTTTGGTTGCGTGATCTTTTGTTGATACCACACCAATCATATGCACGTTTTAATAAACAGACTGCCTTTGCTGTCTGTTTCGCGTTAGGCTTAATTACCGTAAAAGGAGAAAAGTCACAAAAGTGAAAAATGTTTCCTGGTCCGGGGATTCCCTTATTCAGGTAATATTCACTAATTTCATGTTATCAGACTGTGGTGTGCCAGTACTGGTAAGTGGTGATATTATTTGATCTATTCTACGTTAAAAAATTTAACCCTGAGATGGATAAGTGGTTGATAAAAAATAAAATAAAAAATCCCGCTAACAATCAGAAGAAGCAGAAACAGACTAAAAAAAAAAGGACAGTATTTCATATTTTACCAGAACAGCCCGCATCGTCTTCAGAACCAAACGGTAAGAGGCAAAAAATGTAGTACATGCATTTGATTTTTGCAATATTCGCTGTGTATGTTTTGTATTGAATATAAATACAATAAATATTATAATAATATATCTCTATTACGATTTTTTTTCGAGGGGGGCCGTGAAATATTTTAATTTTTGCAAAGGGGCCCTGACATCCAGAAGTTTGGGAAGTACTGATCTAGAGTATCGTTTCCTTCCGTTCATCTCTGATTCCTTCTACAGTCCTTTTCCCTCCATTTCTAATCTTTATCAACAGCCTCCAGAGTATTTTGCCAGAGTACTGATATTTATTTTCTATGTTAGAAAATAAAAACAATTTTACCCAGTGCTTCATTTTCTTAGATTTTTCTTTGTATTCTCTAAGAGCACAAGCTGACTAGTTGCCAGGAACATCTGACATGCTTTCTTCTTTTCCTTCACTGTCTCTTTTACTTCCAGTATCCCCAATGGAGTTCTGATTTTTCTTTCCCTGCAGAGAACCTCACCAGATGCCTCTCTGAATCAATCAATGTTTTCTTCAGGGCTTGCCACTGAATCTCCAAGGTTTGGTTCCTGTTCTCAATCTTTCATTTTTTTTTTTTTTTTGAATAATGTTTGTGTATTTCAGTCTACAGTTCACATCTGAGTGCTGCTCAACTTTTATTCACTTTAAAACTTTCTTACATCTTCTTCTTTTAAACATGAAATTCAATTTTATCCTTCTCAAGACTAAATAATGATCACTTACGATTTCAAATCCTCTGTACACTCTAGCATACTGCACCAGAGAAAAACATCGCTATCACCAATAACATAATTGATGAAACTTTCCTTATTCCTTGTCTCTTCTCTTCATGTGAATTTGTGCAGATTTTTATGTTGGGACATTGTGTTAATAATAACCAGTCCATGTCCTGAGCAGAAATCCAACAGGCATTTGCCATTATTATTAGCTTCGCTCTTTTCTGCAAATATTTCTGTATGTGTCTGACAATCATTTCCTACTCTGCTATTTAGATCCCCAACAAGGACCAACTTTTCATTTTTCATTGTGCCAGTTGCTTTTCTCTAAAGCCTCAAAAAATTCCTCCATTTCTACCTTAGTAGAACCTTCTGTGGAACCACAGGCACACATAAGTCTCATTTCCCCATTCTGATATTTGCTCACATCATTCTGCTCGATACTATCTGCCATTCATGAAGATTAGCCTCGTATTTAGTGTTGAATATTATAGTTATTCCTTTTTTCTGATTGTTATTGCCTGAATATACCATTTTGTATTTATTGCTTAGAAAGATCTCACCAATTTTTGTCTTTTTTGTTTCAGTCACCTCAGTTATGGTACTTATCTAATTCTTCTGCTAGTTCCATTTCTTTCTGCAAACAAAGGTGAGCTTGTTTAACTGGGGGATGCCCCAAATGCATGATTTTCAGTAATGTTGTACCATCATTTTACATTGTGATTTAAGAATAAGAATGCAGTTTGGTTAGCTAAATCCCAAATTGCCAGTCCATCCTCGTTTGTTCAGTATCTAAGTAGATAACAGGGTGCACCATGAACAGATGAGGATTGGACATTCGGTCAGAAGCTCTGGTCAGTTTTCTGCAATCCTTTAATGGCTATGTGGAGGTCTCCTCTTAGTTATACAGCTATGACCCTTAAGCACCCCAAGAATATAATGTGGTTAGCTAAATTCTAAATTGCTAGCCCATCCTTTTTCATTCAGAATCCAGACAGATGCCTAACAGAGTCACAACGACGTAAGGATTGGACATTAGGTCAGAAGTTCCAGTTGGTTCTCTCCATTCCTTAAAAAGGCTACATGGATGTCTCCTCCCAGTTATACAGCTTTGACCCTTAAGCATCCCTCAGTTAAATTACAACCAACAAAATTAGAAGTTAATGCGGATTTCAGGTCTAGAGGACAAGGTTTATTGGAGGGTGTCTGGCATGAGAATAAGACAAAATATATTGTATACAGGGGGGTCCACAGGAAATATACCATGTATCAACAGATTAGCACAATGAGTGCAGGCCAAATAATCATTATGGGAGACTTTAGCTATCAGGACATAGACTGGAGGGAGGAAAGAGGGAAATGACAAGATGGAAGTAGAATTTATACAGTTGTTAAGGAATAATTATATGTTGAAATAAGACTATGATTTGGCTGCATCTTCACTATTGCGCAATAATTTGGTCACCCTGTATTTCTTGGGGACCAGGAGGTGATAGAGAATATTCAGAGACAAGTGGTTAAGCTGGTTACAGTCTGTGGAATGCTCCCTATGAGGACAGACTGCAAGTTTGTGGGTACCAAAGTTTGGTTAATAGATGGAGGAGAGCGGATATGATAGAAACTTTTAAGATATTAAAGGGGATTTATAAAATTGATGCAAAGGAAAATTTTCAATATATGATAAATAGTCAGAGAACTAGTGGCCCATGGAAGCGGTGTAAAAGTGTGGTTAGTAGAGATGTGCAGAACAGATTTCTTGCATTCTTTCGTGAATGGGAGGAATAGATTGCCAGAATTAATTGTAAGTTCCCTAACAGTGAATGAGTTTAAAGAGAGGTATGATAAGTTTTGTGCATCTGTATCAGTTAGTTTGAATTTCCCACAATGAGCATCTGGACTCCATGGAGATATCATATAATAATAATAATATTCAGTTGTTTGCTGATGATGCAAAACTAGGAAGAGTAATATTTGACAAAGGTTGTCAATTTAATGCTGTAAAATGTAGGGTATTGCACTTTGGGATGAATGGGTTACATACTTTGTATCATACTGATGGTACTAGATTAAAGGAGATTGATGAAGCTAGGAATAAGAGGTTAATGGTGGAAAGAGATTTGAAATTCCGAGGATATATTGCAAGAGTTGACAAAATAGTCCATCGGAAGGATTACTCGGATGTTGAAGAACACGTTAACAAGTAAAGATAGGGAGGTTATTAACCTCTTTATAAGACTATGATTCTGCTACTGTGCCAAATCTTATGTGTTGACTACTGCACAGATTTGGTCAGATGTGTTTCTTGGGGATTGGGATGGAATGTTCCCTATAAGAATAGATTGAGGGTGTGTGGTTTGCAGAGCTTATTTGACAGATGGAGAGGGGGGATATGATAGAAACTTATAAGTTACTAAAGGGATTCTATGATATTGAGACAAAAGAAATTTTTCAATACATGGGAAGTAAGGAGGAAAACAAGGAAATACTTGGACCAAGAGTATAGTTAGTAAAGGTGTGTGAACTAGGTTATTTACCTGGAGAATGGTTAATGAGTGGAATGGATTGCCAGAGGTGGTTGAGGCTGAGTAAGTTAAGGAGATATATGATAAGTATTGTGGTAATGGATAGTGTGGTTCTCTCTCTCGAAGAATCTTTTGACTCCATGGAGTGGCCATTTAAATAATAATAATAACCAATTCATCCACCTCTACCTTTTCATCTAGTTTCACTTCAGCTGGATAGTTAAATGGTAACTATCCCACTGAGGATAGTTAATGAGTAAACAGATATTTTATTTAAGATGCTCATGTTAAAATAATATGAACTCTCATAAGTTCATTCTTTTATTTCTATAAATAAACAGAAAGTAAAATGTTAGTTTGATCAGAACATGCTTGGAATGATAATCTGTACAATATAAACTTGCATCATTTTTAAAAGGAACATAATAAACTGAATTAAAAATTCTCGTATCAGACTCTCTTGCTTTTAAATAATTCAATTTGTATTACCAGTATGAGCAACACAATCATCCCATCCAGGTTTTCTCCATGCTGCATCTCTCATGTCCTTTCTAGACTGCAAATCCTTGTATCCTAGGGGAGAAAAAAAAATCATTAAATGAAAATTTTGCGATTTATGTCTGGTATTACAGTATTATCAACACCCTCAACACTGGAAGTGACTGATGTATGGTACACAGTAAGAACCAAAAAAATTTCCAGAGAAAGAAGAAAAAAGAAGAGAAATATTTAGATTTTATAATGACAATGCTGATCTATCAGAAAACGACATTATTACCTAGAATTTTTCACAATGCTTACTTAAAATAGATGATAACAAAAGTTCTGAGAAAACAAAAGCTAATGAAGAAATGAAAAAATAAATAAATAAACAAACTGGAAGGAAAAAGAATAAAACTGAATATGAATTTGCGCAAAACAATTGGAAAATGTATTAGGAAAAGAATACTAAAATTCAATTGTAAACTCATACACATTAAGCAATACATTCCAGCCAAGTCATTCCCCACCTTCTCATAGTAACCCTTTTTACACAAACAGGGCTCTGGTGAGATAAGTATTGCCGTAACATACCTTCCTTAGTTAGAGGAAATGCCAACTAGAACTCTAGGTGGTAGATGTCTTTTGTTGCCTGTTGAAACACCACCACCACACTAAATTAGAGGCATTAAGTGGCTTTTGCAGTGTTTCAGCTCTAGAGTAGGGTTTTTGGCTTCCATCCCTCCCCATCCATTCTTCCAAAATGAGCACCTAATTTTTCAAGTTCTCCAGACTATATTTATTAGGCTAGGGAGCCAGTATCTCTTCTATTTAAGGGTATAGCAGTAAATTGATTTCTCTGTGGGTCATAAGTTAGTACACAGGACCAAACTTGCTGGTGACTCATCAGGAAGCTTCATGATCAACTGGAATTAATCTTGCTGTCACTTTGCTGGATTGTGCACAAAGGAGATTGCAAGGGTACTGTCCAAGGCCCTATGCTTTGAATGAATTCTGGGCACTCCCTATGTAAGAGTGGTGATCACTGTCTGTTACCCCACTGCCATACTCCTGCTCTTTAAATTTTCCCATTATTTTACTAGAAACCATGAAAACAATAGATTCCAGTTTCGCTGCTTTTAATAAAAATAAAAAAAAAAATCTTCCCCAAAAAAACCACACAAATTTCTAAAAATATCAAAAATGCCCAAAGAATTAAAAAAAAAAAATCTTCGCCCAAAATCAAACAAAACATCAGAATTCTGTGCTAAAAAACAAACTTCCAAACTGATTTTACTAACATTCTAATATTAATCATGTGCACCAGCATCTATAGACATCAAAATGTGATATATTATCTATCACTGAATCTCAATTACCATCCTCTACAACAACACTTCATTTCAATTTTCTTCATTATATTTTCCATTATGCCTTTCATAAGGAGGGCAGTCTATCAGGTTTTATATCCCATGCCAAAAGTTATTGGGACTGGAATCCCCTCTGTATAATCTGCTTTGCCAGATTATCCATACTTGTTAAGGTTAGGAGAATACTTTGTGGCAATTGCTGACTCTAAAAATAGTCTAAAAAAAAGTAGACTTGCAACAACTTAGATGTAGCACATTAATTTTCTTCCATCTCACCTCAACTTATGTGAAGGTGAGGTGGAAGAAAAAGTGTCTAAAGAATGGTCTGCCAACTGTGACTTACCATAGTAGTGGTAACAAATGTACTTCTTATGTTCTCTCAGATAGTGTAAACAGATCATCCTGTCTGTTCATAGTCAACTAAGTCAATAGGAACTTCATACACTCCAGGATATGTTAGAAGATGGAGTCTGTCTTTAAAAAAGCGCAGATCAAACTTACCAATATGGCAGGTGGTTTGAACATGGTGTGAAATTTATACTTTATTAGTACTTTGGCTATCTTTTCTGAATACAGAAACTATAAAGTCGCTTGTGTGAAAATTGACCAGAAAGCTTGCAGGAATACACTGTCACCATACTACGAGTTGCCCTAGCCGAACCAAATAGGAAAAGCACCCGTATATTGCCTTCTATCAGTCCATTTTGATAGGTTTCACTAGTCTGACAGCTGTTTCAAACTCATTGGTTTTTGTCAGCGGCTAGGCAGAAACTTAAGAGAGCAAAAGCTCTCAGTACTAGGGAACTTGAAACATCAGAGAGGTGTATTTTCTATAAGCAAACTCTCAGTCAGTGTGTAAAGTATTTACTAAAATAAAGAGCTTCATTTCAGCAATGCAATTTATATAAATATTATATAAATATATAATATATGTATAAATCTTATATATATAAATCAGCAACATATATATATAAATATAATTTTGCATCGCCAAAATGAAGCCTTTGGCTCTTTATTTTAGTAAATAAAGAGCCAAAGGCTTCGTGATTATACAGAGTAACTAACCAAGTTTTTATGGAGGTTAGTAAAGTTCAATGTGGGCACCTTTGTAATTCGAAAAATGTCAAAATAATACCCGAGCTCTTGCCAAATGTTTTCCAGCATATGGGGCATTATTAGAGTAATGATAAGCTGTTTCAAATTGTCTAAATCTTAAAGTTTTCTCTGGTACACACAGTCAAGCCCCATGAAAAAAAGTTCAATGAAGTCATCTCTAGAGAGCCAGGCAGTTGGGCCTCCTCTTTCGATCCAACATCCAGGAAATGTGTTCAAAAATGTAGTAGCATCTTGAAGGAAGTGTGGTAGAGCACCATCTTACTAAAATATGAAACTGGGGGAAACTGTGGAACAGCAAAGATTTGCAGCATATCAAGGTGTGTGTCCTGTCACTGTAGGCGCTATGAAAAAAAAACAAAAAAAAATGAACCAATGATGGCATTTTTGTGCATTCCTAACCAGACTTTACTTTTGGTGTATCCCTTTCATTTTCAATCACTTGGTGAGGATTCTTAGTAGCCCAAATGCATCTGTTACATTTCTCACAATCACTGAATAACAACAGACAAGTTGCTGGCCTGGTTGGCTGATTGGTTAGCATATTTGCTCTCCAGCCAAAAGGCTGCAGGTTCGAATCCTGCCATGGGCATGGATGTTTGTGATTTTCTGTGAAAATACTAGTGGCAGTGATGGACAGTAGATGGTGTTGGTGTAGTTACGGTACATCGTAGTTGGTAGATTGAGCAGTGGAGACCAAGAGTTCTAGAGTAGGTGGTCCTCCCCATGATGAGTCTTTAAACTCCTTGGAGGTGTCACGTAATAATAATAATTATTGAAGAACACACAAGCAGAAAAAAGGGAGTTATCATCTTCTTTAAAAAGCTTTGCTACAACCACACGGCTGATCAGCCCTCAAGCAGTGATCATTTTGGCTGAAGGTGTTGAAAAGTTGAAAATTTGTGCACACGCAAACGAGATGTTCGTGAAAAATGTTGTGAACTATAAATTAAAGATGTCAAGAAATTATAATTTTGGTTTGATCCTTTATCTAAGTGTAAGCAAACAAAGTTTGCATGTGGGATACTTACAGAGGCTAATGACTTCCCATCAATTGCCTTAGTATCCTATCCCATAATGCAAAGCACATATCCTTGCAGACATGTATAATGCTATGCATTGTGGGAAGGGTTAGTACCCAGACAAGTTTCAGCCTTTATTGAGGTCTCGTCAGTGGGAGCCAGACCCAGAGTGATACCAAAGTTGAAGTAATACAGAAGTCATATTTCCATATACAAGTAGTTAAAAGGTGTCATACCTAATTACTAACAAACTCTGAATTAGAGATAGATGTTGAAATTTTTTCACTTGGTTATGCTATTGATAACCAAGTGAAATTGATATTCACTTAGTAATTGCCTTAGTGCTCCCACCGACAAGACCTCAATAAAGGTTGAAACCGGTTTGGGTAGTGGTCCTTCCTGTAATATATAGCATTATACATTCCCATAAGGATACTAGGGCAAGTGATGTGAAGTAATTAGCCTCTATATATAAGTAGCTCAGTTATGAAGTGAATTCACGTGTAAACTTTGTTTGCTTACACTTGGATAAAGGATCAAACCAAGAATATAATTTCTTGGCATCTTTAATTTATAGTATAATCCAGTGAAAAAACTTTCAATGCTGTGAACTGTTGAACAAGGAATCTGCAGTTCATTACTAGTTTATCTAATCCTAGAAAATGATGCATGTATTAATCCACACTCTCATCAGTCCACTTTTTTGGGTGTTTCCCAGTTTGTGAAACCAAACTTTCCATCTCTTAGAGTCTTATCCCACTGAAGAATGGATTTTGATGTGGGAGGATCCACATTCCATTCCTGTCGTGCACACCACCAAACCTGCATAACTGATTTAAATTTAGCTAATCAAAGCATACACTGCACCTTCTGCTGTGGCAACCACATTTCAACTGAGACAATAGCCATTCTTATGCTGTTTTTGCACATATGCAGCACAAATCTTGGAGAGAATTCCCATCGACCGAGTTTTAATTTGTAAAAATATAATAAGTGGTTCTCACATTATAAGTCATTATTTTTGGATACCTGTATATGAAGTAGGAATAGTGGTGTTTTGGGAGGTGGGGGGGGGGGTAGTATTTTATCTATTTTCTGGGAAGTGTAGCAACTGGCTGAGAAAGTATGGCAAAGATTGTTATTATTGCACACGCACCTCCATGGAGTCCTAAGTATCATTATGGGAGATCCAAACTATCAACACAATATCTATCATGCCTCTTCTTGAAACCATTAACAGACAAAGCACTCACAACTAACTCAGGCGATCCATTCCATTCATTCACCATCCTCCAAGCAAAAAAATCTAGCCCTCATGCCCTTGCTATCCACTTTTACCTAACTTTCAGTGATGAACTCTTGTTCTGTCTTGTACATCGTCCGCATAACATATAGTTCTTATTATTCCATTATTCCTTTTCACTCCTGAATTTTGTATTTTATTAACTTTTTGTATTATTTCATCCATTATTATATTGAATATTCTTGGACTCAAAGAGTCGCCTTGTCTAATGCCATTACTAATTTATATCTCTTTAATTATTTTTCCTTGTGTTTTTATTATACAGCTATTGTTATCATATATTTCTTTAATTATTTGTATTATGGTTTCTCATACTTTTCTTCTCTGCAATATTTCTATTATATCTTGAATTAATATTCTGTCCAATGCTTTTTTCCAGATCTATAAAGCATTTAAATAGTTTCTTGTTGTATTCTATTGTTTTCTCTATCAACTGTGTGTTTATGAATACTGCATCTGTACATGATCTAACTTCTCTGAAACCTTGTTGTTCATCTAATAGATTAATTTCCTTTGTTATTACATTATTTAGGATTCTTGTTAGTACTTTTAATGAGGCATTTAATAACTTTATCCATCTACAATTTTCTGTTTATTTTAAATCTCCTTTTTTTAAATATTGGTATTGTTATACTTGTCATGTTGTATCATCATTTTTTATTTTAAGCCATCAAAGGCTTAAAATGTGGAAAGGCAGCAGGAGTGGATGATATTCGACCAGAAATGCTGAAGTATGGTGGTATAAAAGTCTTACAGTGGCTGCACTGCATAGTTCAGAAAGCCTAGACAGAGGGACGAATTCCCGATGATTGGAGTAGAGCTCTCATAGTACCCATATATAAAAAGGGAAATAAAACTGAATGTGAGAATTACAGAGGTATTTCCCTATTAAGTTCCTGGTAAGATCTATGCAAGTATACTTGAGAAACGATTGAGAAGAATTGTGGAAGAAAAGCTTGGTGAAGAACAAGCTGGATTCAGGCCAAATAGAGGCTGTCAGGATCAGATTTTCACTTTAGGACAAATAGTCGAGAAAGCATGGGAATATAACAAAGATCTGTATTTAAGTTTTGTCGATTTGGAAAAAGCATATGACAATGTGCCAAGAGAGAAGCTATTCAGTACGCTAAAGTTATATGGTGTCAATGGGGCATTATATCAAGCAATACCTAGTCTTTATTTGAGTTGTAAGTCAGCAGTTAGAATTGAAGGAAGTACAGGAAGATGGTTTAATGTTAAATCTCATGTGAGACAAGGATGTACATTATCCCCTCTGTTATTCATTATCTATATGGATCACATTATGAAGGAAAGTGGTATTAAACATGATATCAACATTGGAGATGTTAATGTCAGCTCTTTGCTTTATGCAGATGATGTTATACTTCTAAATAAATCCGCTACAAGTCTGCAAGGTTCTCTGACTAAATTGAATAACTGTTGTAATAGATATGGTATGAAGGTCAACAATAAAAAGACAAAGACAATGAAAATAGGCAGAATCATTGAAAATGTCAACTGTGTTGTGAATGGAGAACCTGTGGAACAAGTAAAACATTTCAGCTACTTAGGCACGATTTTTAGTGAAGATGGTAAATTGAATATAGAAATAGACAACAGAATCAACAAAGCTGGTATGGTGGGAAGTCAATTGAATAAATTCATATGGAATAAGAAAGAAATTAGTTGGAACACTAAATTAGCTGTATACAAGACAGTGTTCAAACCAGCTTTAACTTATGGATCTGAGAGCTGGGTCAGAAGTAAAACACTTGACCAAAGACTAGAGACTGCAGATATGAGAGTCCTGAGAAAGATTAGAGGCATGAACAGATGGCATCAATGGCAATATCATATTAAAAACGAGGATATTAGGAAAGAACTTAACATTGTCAGCATCCAGGAATGCATTAGCAGAGCGAATCTCAGGTGGTATGGTCACTTAAATAGAATGGGAGAGAAAAGATTAGCAAAACAAGTGTTCTCTGCAGGTTGGCAGGAAAATTACCCAGAGGAAGACCAAGATATAGGTGGATTGATATGGTACAAAGTGCCTTAGACCAGCGCTTCCCAAACTGTGGGCTGCGGCCCCCTTGGGGGCCGTAGGTTTTGTTGAGGGGGCCGTGAAATAATTAAAACAAATTTAAAATGTTTTAAGACTAAGTAGATTTTTTTTATTTTAAAAGAAACATATTTAACTTTTATTATTTCTTTTTTATTTTTTATATTTTAATGGAAAAATTCACACATTGGTGTTGGTTCACTAACTTTGCTTCCTGTGTATTTCAGCACTTAATGAATATTAGTAAATATTGCTTATTCATATGTTTCATTTCAAAGCAGTGGTTAATTTATTTACTTCGCATACTCTCCAGGGAAGCTCCAAATCTTTCTGTCCCTTTCATCAGGTGTTCGTAATCAGGGACTGTTGATATTGACTTTATATACATATCAAAACTTGTTTTATATTATCACTGTCATCCGAGCTAGTTTTCTGTTACCAATAAAAGTTTCGCATATACTTCACACGTGAAAAAAAAGCTTAAACAAATTCATGTGGGGAGACAGTAACTAGCCCGCAGTAGTAAACAACATGCCCTCCCACTATACTGCAGAGGCAATAAAAACAAGTACTTTTATTATGCCAGTGAATAATGTATGAGGAGTCTGTGTAATATATTTCTCAACAAATAGTGCAATTAGAGACAACTGGGATAAAAACACACTAATTAATGAATCACATGTCCCCCTCATACAGAAACTATGCTGTATAGACTAAAACAAAACCATATGTTGCATTTGAAAACACAGTATCTAACTAAAAACTATTGTTATTAATTAGATGTGTGTGAGTTTGATTTCCCAAGGCAGCAATAAAATTCAACCGAACGTGTTAAAATTCGTAAAAGTGTTAAAACTAAGTAATATATATATAATGAACGTTATGGCAGTTTCATATATGGAATTCGGTTGAAGAGAGTTAGCATGTCAGCTATGCTTTTATCTTTCGGTTATGCAATCTTTTGTTAATACCGTACCAATCATATGCACGTTTTAATAACCTGCCTTTGCTGTCTGTTTTGCGTTAGGCTTAATTACCGTAAAGGGAGAAAAGTCACAAAAGAGAAAAATGTTCCTGGTCCTGGGATTCCCTTATTCAGGTAATATTCACTAATTTCATGTTATCAGTCTGTGGTATGCCAGTATCAGTAAGTGGTGATATTATTTGATCTATTCTACATTAAAAAAAATTAACCCTGAGATGGATAAGTGGCTGATAAAAAATAAAAAAAATTCCAGCGAACAATCAGAAGCAGAAACAGACTCAAAAAAGGACAGTATTTCATATTTTATCAGAACAGCCCGCATCGTCTTCAGAACCAAACGGTAAGAAGCAAAAAATGTAATATATGCATTTGATTTTTGCAATATTCGCTGGGTAAGTTTTGCATTGAATATAAATACAATAAATATTATAATAATATATCTCTCTATTACGATTTTTTTTCGAGGGGGGCCGTGAAATATTTTAATTTTTGCAAAGGGGGCCCTGATATCCAGAAGTTTGGGAAGCACTGCCTTAGATGATAGAAATATAAGATCTGATAATGTTGGAGTCTTGACAAGTAACAGACTGATTTGGAGGAAAATTGTAGATAGGAAGTTAGTAATGATGTAAATTTTTCATGTAGTACTATCATATCCGGTACACCCCTTGAGGGTACACGGCAGGAAATTGATGATGATGATGATGTATTGTTATACTTTTTTTCCATTCTACTGTAATCTTTTTCAAATTTGTTATTTGGTTGTATAATATATTCATCATCATCAAATTCCTGCCATGTACCCGCAAGGGGTGTACAGGATATGATTGTTCTACATGAAAAATTTACATCATTACTAACTTCCTATCTACAATTTACCTCCAAATCAGTCTGTTACTTGTCAACACTCCAACATTATCAGATCTTACATTATTATCGTCTAAGGAACTTTGTACCGTATCAATCCACCTATATCTTGGTCTTCCTCTGGGTCATTTTCCTGCCAACCTGGCAGAGAACACTTGTTTTGCTAATCTTTCCTTGCCCATTCTATTTAAGTGACCATACCACCTTAGATTAGTTCTGCTAACACATTCCTGGATGCTGACAATGTCAAGTTCTTTACTAATATCCTCATTTTTTAATATGACATTGCCATTGATGCCATCTGTTCATACCTCTAATCTTTCTCAGGACTCTCAATATCTGCGGTCCAGTGTTTTACTTCTGACCCAGCTCTCAGATCCATAAGTTAAAACTGGTTTGGACACTGTCTTGTATACAGCTAATTTAGTGTTCTGACTAATTTCTCTCTTATTCCATATGAATTTATACAATTGACTTCCTACCATACCAGCTTTGTTGATTCTGTTGTCTATTTCCATATTAAATTTACTATCTCTTGACTAAAAATCATGACTAAGTAGCTGAAATGTTTTTTACTTGTTCCACAGGTTCTCTGTTCACAATGCAGTTGACATTTTCAAACATTTCTGCAAATTTTCATTGTCTTTGTATTGCTACCTTCATACCATATCTATTACAACAGTTATTCAATTTAGTCAAGGAAGCTTGCAAACTTGAAGCAGATTTATTTAGAAGTATAACATCGTCCGCATAAAACAAAGAGCTGACATTGACATCTTCAATTTTGATATCATGTTTAATACCACTTTACTTCATAATGTGATCCATATAGATAACGAATAACAGAAGGGATAATGTACATCCTTGTCTCACACAAGATTTAACATTAAACCATTTTTCTGTACTTCCTTCAATTTTAACTGCTAACTTACAACTCAAATAAAGACTAAGTATTGCTTGATATAATGTCCCATTGACACCATATAACTGTAGAGTATCGAACAGCTTCTCTCCTGCCACCTTGTCATATGCCTTTTCCCGATCGACAAAACTTAAATATAGATCTTTGTTATATTCCAATTCTTTCACAACTATTAGTCGTAAAGTGAAGATTTGATCCTTACAGCCTCCATTTGGCCTGAATCCAGCTTGTTCTTCACCAAATTTTCTTCCACAATTCTTCTCAACCGTTTCTTTCTCAAGTATACTTGCATAAATCTTGCCACGAACATTCAGTAGGGAAATACCTCTATAATTCTCACATTCGGTTTTATTTCCTTTTTTATATATGGGTACTATGAGAGCTCTACTCCAATCATCGGGAATTCGTCCCTCTGTCCAGGGATTCTGAACTATGCAGTGCAGCCACTGTAAGATTCTTATACCACCATACGTCAGCATTTCTGGTCAAATATCATCTACTCCTGCTGCCTTTCTACATTTCAAGCCTTTGATGGCATTTTCTACTTCAAGTATGGATATGTATTCCTCACTGTATGTCTGTTGAGTGTTTTTTCCACTGTGCTATCACACTGATTGTTTCATTTAGCAATTTTTTGAAGTAATTACTCCATATTTCAAGGATATCTTTTTCTCCTGTTTTATGTCTAACTCCTTTTACAGCAATCTTTCCTCAATTTCTAAGCTTCTTCAACATCCTTTAGAATATTTCACCGCCTTCTTGTATTTATTTTCTATGTTCTTGCCAAAGTCTTCCCACAACTTGTTTAGCCAGTTTTACACAGTGTTTAGCTTTCTTACATTTGTCTCTGTATTCTCTAAGAGCACAAGCCGAATTATTTGCCAGGAACTTTTGATATGCTTTCTTCTTTTCCTTCACTGCCTTTTTAATTTCCTGTGTCCACCATGGAGTTCTGATTTTTCTATTCTTGCAGACAACCTCACCACATGCCTTACTGGCTGAATCAATCAGTGTTTTCTTCAACGCTTGCCACTGAATCTCCAAGGTTTGGTTCCTGTTCTCAAACTCTTTCTTTTTTTCTTCAATAATCTTTGTGTATTTTAGTCTACAGTTCACATCTGAGAGTCTTCAACTTTTGTTCTCTTTAAAACTTTCTTACATGTTATTCTTTTCAATATGAAATTCAATTTTATCCTGCTCAAGACTAAATAGTGATCACTTCCAATTTCAAATCCTCTGTACGCTTCTAGTGTGGTGCACCAGGGAGAAAACATCACTGTCAACAATAATATATTCAATGAGACTTCTCTTAGTACTTGCTTCTTCTATCCACGCGAATTTGGGCACATTTTTATGTTGGAACATGGTGTTAGTAATAACTAGTCCATGTACTGAGCAGAATTCCAACAAGTAATTGCCATTATTATTAGCTTTGCTGTTTTCTCCAAATTTTCCCAAAATATTTTTGTATGTATGACAATTATTTACTACTCTGCTATTTAGATCTCCAACAAGGACCATCTTTTCTTTTTTCATTGTGTCAGATGCTTTCTGCTTTCTCTAAATCCTCAAAAACTTCCTCCACTTCTACCTTAGTAGAATCTTCTGTGGGACCATAGGCACAAATAAGTCTCATTGTCCAATTCCCCATTCTGATATTTGCCCACATCACTGTACTTGAGACTGTCTGCCATTCAAGAAGATTAGCCTCATATTTAGTGTTGAATACTATGGCTACTCCTTTTCCTCTATTGTAATTGCCTGAATATAACATTCTGTATTTATTGCTCAAAAAAATCTCAGCAGTTTTTGTCTTTTTTGTTTCACTCACCCCTATTATGTCGATCTGGTACTTATGTAATTCGTCAGCTAGCTCCATTTCGTTGCCATTCAGTCTTGTTATGTTGATAGCACTGATCTTCAACTCTGGTGATATTGAGTTGGGGTATGTTTTAGGGTTTGTTCCAGTAGCTGACTTTTCGCTGTTTGCCCTGGTTCCCTGGCGAAAACAACGGGGGGGGGGGCCTTGTTTAACCGGGTGACACCCCAACTGGCATGAAATTTTATCATGTTGTACCATCATTTTGTATTTTGGTTTAAGACCAAACTCAACATCACCAGAGTTAAAGATCGGTACTATGAACATAAGAAGCCTGAATGGCAAAGAAATGGAGCTAGCTGAGGAATTAGATAAGTACTAGATCGACATAATAGGCATGACTGAAACAAAAAAGACAAAAACTGGTGAGATCTTTCTTAGTAATAAATACAAAATGTTCTATTCAGGAAATGACAATCAAGGAAAAGAAGGAGTAGCCATAGTATTCAACACAAAATACGAGGCTAATCTTCTTGAATGGCAGGCAGTCTCAAGTAGAGTGATGTGGACAAATATCAGAATGGGGAACTGGACAATGAGACTTATTTGTGCCTATGGTCCCACAGAAGGTTCTTAGTAGAATCTTCTGTAGGACCAAAATACAAAATGATGGTCATGTTGTACCATCATTTTGTATTTTGGTTTAAGCCAATAAGAATACAATTTGATCGGCTAAATCAAATTTCCAGCCCATCCTCATTCGCTCAGTATCCAACTAGATATCCAACGGGGGTGCACCACGAGAAGGTGAGGATTGGACATTAGGCCAGAAGTCCTGGTCGGTTCTCCGCATTCTTTTAAAGGCTATGTGGAGGTCTCCTCTCAGTTATATAGCTTTGACCCTTAAGCACCCCGTATAATATATTTTAACTCTGAATTATAATTTCTTTACCATTTTTTTAATAATTCATTATCGATATTATCTAGACCTGGTAATTTACTATTTTTCAGTTTTTTAATTGTATTTTCAATTTCTGTTATTTCAATTTTCTTGTCTGTTGTATTTATTTCTTCTTCTTGATTTGTTTGTTTACCTAGTTCTACTTTTATTTCAACTGTTTGGTTATAAAGGTTTTTAAAATAATTTTTTAATTCCTCTATTTCGACTTTTAATATTGGGACATATTCTGCTTCTTCCTTCTTTTGTGTATTAATAAATCTCCACATTTGTTGCTGTATACCATAGAAATCATGTTCAAGTTCTTTTGTATATGATTCCTAAAATTCCCAGAAAGCAAATAGATTTTTGATTTCTATTTTGTTTTGATTAACTTTATTTCTTATTTCTTTATATTTGTTCCAATTATCTGATTTCATTTGTAGCTATTATTCTTTCTTTAGTTAATATTTTTATTTGTTAATTAAACCATGGAGTCCATCTTCTTGATTTTGTTATTCTTTTTATTTACCCCTAATACTTCTGTTGCTATTTCGGTTTAATTTTTTTTAAAAATCTTCTAGTTATCTTCTAAATGTTTGCTGCTTAATGGGTTATCTTGAAAATTTTGTTTTAATCTATTGCAGTATGTTTTTATACGTTCTTCGTTTAATAATTCCAATTTAAATTTTATTTCGGCTTGTGTTGGTTTTCTTTAGATTTTATTTTCACCCATTTCTTGTAAAGTCTTAGTTTACATATTAACTGATTATGATCACTTAAAATTTCTGCTGATGCTAACACACTAAAACATCTTCTATTTCCGATGGGTGCATTACTTTGTTACATATAATATAATCTAATATTGATTCTTGTTCTCTTGTGTTTCCGAAAGTTATTTTATGCTGATAAAATGTATTCATTATTTTTAACTTATTATTTGCATAGAATTGTATCAATGTTTCTTCATTATTGTTTCTTCATTAAATCTTTGCATAATTCCATTTATTGGTATATATCCTATTCTTGCATTTAAGTCTCCAATTATAATTAATTTTTCGTTTGGTTTTATTTCTTGTATTATTTGTTATAAGTCGTCATAAAAAGCTCCTGTTTTTTCTTTTCTTCCTTCTTTTGGGGCATATACTGTAATTATATGTCCCAGAAGAAGGGGCTTCTTGGTTGTCATATATATGCCTCTTATCAAGAGAATTAGATGGTCAGATATTCCCACTGATCTCATTACAATCCATAATATGTTGTGATCCACACAATCAAAAGCCTTCTTAAAATCAATAAAACAAATAATACTTCCTTCTAAAATTCTCTTGTTCTATCCCTCTACTCTCTTAAAGCCTGCCTGTTCTTGTGGCATTTCTCAATTCACATAATGGCTCCAACCTTTGTTGGATCACTTTCAGCATAATTTTACTTGCATGTGAAATTAAAATAATGGTTTTATAATTCTCACAATCTCTGGGATTTCATTTTTTTTGGAATTGGTATATTTTCTTTCAAACCTGTTAATAAATTAACAGGTTTGAAATATATTAACAGGTTTCAATATATTCACTACTTCATCCCCAGCAGCTCTTAATAATTCAGTGACACACAATCAGCAGCTTTTCCTTTTGGCTGCTGTTCCATTGTTGATATTATGGATTCCTCAACAAATTCTCCTTCCATATTATTACCTTTCTTGTACAAATCCTCCACATACTCTTTCCATCTTTTTTTCAATGCCTCTTCTTTCATCAGATATTTTCCTGAATTACTTTTTTGCAACTCCTAGGGATAAACTTCTCTGTAACATCACTTATTTTTCTAAACAGATTTCTTGTTCTACCTATAATATTGCTTTCTTTAATTTTCTTGCACCTTTTATTTAGATGTTTTTCCTTATCTTTACTAGCCTAGCTTTGGAAATCTGCATTTATTTTTTTAAATCCTTTCTTTGGTTATCTGAAGTTTCATTTTCCCTCTTTCCTCTGCTATTTGAATAGCTTCTTCTGACAACCATTTACAATCTTTCTTTTTTGTTATGTTATTTAGTTTTTTTTTGCTACTTCTATGACTGTATATTTGTTTTTTCCCATAGTTCTAATTCTCTTCCTGTCTTCTCCAAGCATTTTAATTTCTTTCCAACTTCTACTTTAATTGCTTCATTTAGATTTAAATCAAATCTGATACCAGCCTTTTGCTTCTTCTTAGCCTTTAATTTCAATTTAACTTCAGCTACCAATCATTCATGATATGTCTTACAGTCTGCACCAGGTAGTGTTTTTGCTGTTTGGATAACCACTCCTCCGCCTTCTGCTGGCAAAAATATAATCTATCTGATTTCTGTATTCTCCATTAGGTGAAGTTCATGTGTACAATCTTCTTTATGTTGTTGAAAGCAAGTTTGCAATAAAGCTACTGTTCTAAACACAAAACTCCAACATCCTTTCTCCTGTTTCATTCTTCACCTCCTAAACCAAATTTGCCAGTGATGCTTCCTTTTTCACCTACTTTTGCATTCCAATCACCTAATATCAAAAGAAAATCTGTTTTATTATTACTGTATACTACTTGTTGCAAGATGCTGTAAAAATTCTTCTACCTCATCTTCACTTGACTCTATAGTGAGTACATATACCTGTATAAGTATAATATTCACTGGATATATGTCTTGATTATGATTAGAATTATTCTATTGGACACTGGGTTGTAACTCTAAATGTATTTTCTGTATTCTCTTCTAACTATGAATGCTACTCCATTTCTATGAAGGTTTCATGTCCACAGTAATACATCATGAAATCATCGGTATCAAAGTGAACCATTCCATCTCAGTTCACTGAATTCCTAAAATCTAAACCTCAGTTCTCATTTCTTTCTTTACCAGTTCCAGTTTTACTCGATACATGCTTCTTACATTCCATGTTCCTATTTTATGTAAATCAGTAAAGCAGAGGCGTCTTCTTCAGAGATTAACTTTATCAGTTGAACTTCCAGAAGGCTTTGATCAGCTTCATCTTGTGGGGTACATAAGCAGCATAAACTCATAATTTTTCAATAAGGTTAGCATCTGTTTGGTCCAATAATTTATTTATTTATTAATTTAGCTTTGGGTAGGATCTCTTCTGATTATATTATATGTTGATCTATCACATATTAAAACATTAAGTTTGCATTTATACTTTGTGGCATCCATCAAAACACTGCCTTTCACGATGACAACATCAGTGTTTCGGTAAAGAGAACAAAGAGCAATATTTCAGACAATGAAATATTCAAAGGAAAAGGTTTAGCTTCAATTGTAACTCACAGATTCTCTTTTCTACACTTACCACAAAATCTAAGTAAGCTATTCGTCGAGGTGATAATGCAAAACCAGAAAAATGGATTATGAATTATCACTTTGATGAATAAATACCTTATTTAGATATTACTTTTAACAGAAGCTGAAGCCAAAACATGCACTTAAGATAAGCACCAGCTTCCATCTTTTTTTTAAATTTTTCATTTTTTAATATACCAACTACACATGAGAAGTCAAAAAACCATGATATAACTGTTAGGAAATGATTACCGAGAAAGGTAACCTCTTGATGTGTTTCTTAAGCAGCTGGAGACTGTAGTTCTGTGGAAAAAGAAAAAAGTAGTGTGAAGAAAGTTGTTCCAATGAACAGAGGTTTTATGGAATGAAAGAGGAGGAAAACGTGATAACTTACACTAATTTATACAGTCCACAACAATTGTTAATCACTTGCCACATTTTGAAAATCAATGTAACATAACACTACTTGATGAGAAATAAATACATTTATAAAGGAAAAACTTTTGTCCCATGTATACCATTACATAAAACCCAAACTGTTCATAAACAGTAACATAAATGAGGAAATTAACGGGGGACATCCTAAAATGAAACATTTCATAATAACATTACTGTAGCATAACTGAATGAATTATGAAAAACAAAAGTTTTTCACAATTTTGCCACTAAAATGATAACTGAAATCAAAATTGATTTGATAAATTTTAATTAAATTCTTGAATAATAAATTTTGTTAAATTTTCCAGTCAGAGTAAAATTACTATCATTTTCATTTTATGTCAAATTTTGTCAATAAAATTGGATCAAGTTATTAACTGGGTTAAAACATTTAACATAGATCCAGAACACCAAATTTCACTGACTTCAATTCAGACAGAGTAGAGTGCTTTACATAATTTTGAAATGTTTTGCAAATTTTGCAGGTGCAAATGAATCTAATGAAATGAAAATTGAAATTATTTAACTAATTTGATAGCAACTCAAAATACCAAATTTCAAAATAATCCATTAAAATGAGCTAAAGAATTGCTTCTATAAATGAAAATGAATCCAATGAATAACTACACTGAATGAATCTATTTCTTAAGTAAGCTTCTTCTTCTTTTTTTTTTTTTTTTGAAAAATGCATCTGTAAATGATGCTAAAAAACATGAAAATCTTCCAAGAATAATGCAAGTTTCATTTAGAGAATTGTCTCGTAAGAGAGCTAGCAAGATGACTGACAAAGTATAATGCTGCTGCTGAAAGGAGAGCATCTATTTCAAGTGTCAAATCATATTTCAAGGTAGGGTTGGGGCTAATGGGGGTCTTAAATTCATGTACACTAATACTAGGAGTATTAGGAACAAAAAGGAAGAGTTTTTGGCCATGGTTGGCACTTCCAGACCACAGGTTATAGGTATTAGTGAAACATGGCTGACTGTAGATGATATAACTAGTGGGATTGAATGTGATGGGTATAGTGTGTTCAGGAATGACAGAGAGAATAAAATGGGGGGAGGAGTATTGTTGATGATAGCTGATGAGCTCCAGCCAAGGAGAATAGAAGTTGAATTGCAGGATAGAGAAAAGAGCACATTTGAGGCCATTTGGTGTGAGATTGTGGCTAGCAGAACTAAATATACAATTGGGTGCTGCTATAGACCAGGTGATGGAAAAGATGGTGGTGACAGTATGCACAAGCAAACAGAAGAAATGGGTGGAATGAGGGTGATTATTATGGGAGATTTCAACTATGGTCGCATTGATTGGAGTGAGAAGAGGACACATGGGAGGAAGGAACTGGATTTTATGCGGTTATTAAGGGATAACTATCTGCGACAGCATGTAATAGAAAATACTAGGGGTCAGAGAGTGCTTGACCTAGTAATTACATCTGAGGATTTGGCTGTAACAAATATGACCACATTACCACCAATCGGTGAGAGTGATCATAGGGTCTTAACTTGGGAGGTGGCTAAAGGTGTAGAATTTTCAATTAAGACAGGGTACATGTGGAATTATCGGGCGGGAAAGTATGACAAGCTTAGGAGTTTGATTGGTTCAGTGCCATGGCATGTACAACTGCAAGGACTAGAAGTTGATAGTGCATGGGAGGTAGTTAAGAAGTGCTTGCATGAAGCAATGGCTGACTGTATACCTAGAGTCCGAATAATAAATCAAGTAGGGGTTAAATGGATGAATAACACCATTAAGCTTGAGTTGCAAAAAAAGAAACAACTATGGAGGGAATTTAAGGAGAAGGGTGACCGGCAGGCACATGAACGGTATAAAGCGCAGGCCAGAAGGGTGACGAGTGTGGTAAGAAAAGCAAAAAAGGATTACGAAAGAACATTGGCCATGCAGGCTAAAGAGAATCCTAAACAGTTTTTTAGATATGTAGCAAGTAAAAGGAAAAATGTACATGGCAGATTGATTTTAAAGAATGCCGATGGTAGGGAGGTAACTGAATCAGTTGAGATAGTTGAGTTACTGAGTGAGCACTTTGCAAAAGTATATCATCAAGGTGGTGACATTGCAGAAACGAATAAACCAGTAGATTATACGGGAATTGTGGTTAATGAAGTGGAGGTGAGTAGTCTATTGCATAACCTCAATGTCAATACATCTGTGGGATTGGATGGTATACCAGCTCGTGTTGTACGAGAAGCAGCTAAAGAATTGTCAGTACCCTTGACCATTTTGTTTAATTTGAGTCTCGGGTCTGGGTTAGTCCCGAGCGGGTGGAAAGAGGGGAAAATAGTTCCACTGCATAAAGGTGGTTCCAAGACTGCTGTTGTAAATTACCGACCGATTAGCATATCAGGAATCATTGTCAAGGTCTTAGAGAAAATAGTCAAAAGGAAAATACAAGATTGGATTGAAGAAAATGGGATACTGTATCGGGGACAGCATGGTTTTGTGAAGGGTAGGTCATGCCTCAGTAACTTGCTCACGTATTATAACACAGTGACGGCTGAACTGGATAAGGGTAATGGGTTTACGGTGATTCTACTGGACCTTGCCAAGGCCTTTGACAGGATTCCACATGGAATTCTAATCAGTAAATTGCAGCATATGGGAATGGACATAGGGTTGGTGAGATGGATAGGAGGGTGGTTGACGGAGAGATATCAGAGAGTGGTTTACTCGGGAGTAGAGTCCACAAGACGGCCTGTGACTAGTGGTGTGCCACAAGGATCTGTTCTTGGACCAATGCTGTTTAATTTGTTCATAAATGATATAGGAAATGATCTGAGAGGAACAGTTCATTTGTTTGCGGATGATGCAAAGTTGGGTAGGGCAATAGTGAATGCAGATGACGTCAAAATTTTGCAGGATGATTTGGATAGATTGGAGGTCTGGGCTAAGGAGAATGGATGTCAGTTTAATGTGGCAAAATGTAAGGTTATGCATTTTGGGGTGAAAAGATTGGAGGCAGTTTACTGCATTGGTGGAACCCTGCTCCAGGAAATTGATGAGGCACGAGATTTAGGAGTGTTGGTGGATAGGGAATTGAAATTTAGGGGACACATTGCAAAAGTGACCAAAACAGTTCATCAAATCACTTGGTTGCTGAAGAATACGTTGACAAGCAGAGACAAGCAGGTTATTGTTCCTCTCTATCGAGCCTTGATAAGACCCCATCTAGACTACTGTGCTCAGATTTGGTCACCTAGGTTTCTTCTTGATGGGGAGGATGTGGAGAGGATCCAGAGGCGAGTGACCAAGATGATAGCAGGTCTGTGGAATGAACCGTATGAGAACAGGTTGAGGATTTGTGGGTTGCAAAAATTGGTTGATAGGCGGAGGAGGGGAGATATGATTGAGACATTCAAATTACTGAAGGGTTTCTATAAAATTAATTCAGAAGATATTTTTGAGAACAGGGCTGGTTGTGGGAGGACTAGGGGACATCCATGGAAACTGGGCAAAAGTGTGGTTAGTAAAGGTGTTAGAGCTGGGTTCTTTACTTTTAGAGTAGTGAATGAGTGGAATGCGCTCCCTGAGTCTGTAGTGGATGCTGTGACAGTGAATGAGTTTAAGGCGAGGTATGATAGATACTGTATGAATGTCAGATAGTTGTGATGAATATGATTTGGGGCCTCCCTCGATGAGTCTAATGACTCCCTGGAGTTGCCCGTAATAATAGTAATAATAATAATAAATCTAGATGGTTGCCTGAGACATATGTAATATATTAAATTAAAGTATAATTGTTAAAAGCAGCTGAGGTAACAAAGCTCAAACTTACCCCATATGTGATGAACTGTATATAACTGGCCAATCTGAGAAAAGAAACCACCAACAGCACTATCTTTCCTGTATAGAATTCCACGCGCCCTTTAAAAGAATTGAAAAGTAATTATCGAATATTAAAGACAACCACTCATAATGTATATGAATATTCAAAGAACAATTTCTTTCAACAATAACCATAATATTAAAATTCAAATCATGAAAAGTGCAATGAAGATTTCAAATACTAAAATGTTAAATCATAAACCTTATCAGCAGTGTAACTTAAACAACATAGCCTAATAAGAAATTTCCACAGTGCTGAAATCTACCATGTAATTGCTGTAATAACAACTACACATCTGGATTGCTGATCCACTAGTACACACCTTCATTCTGAATAAATCACTTTTAAAAGTAGTAAAATATTAATGATAATAAGGTCCTGCACCATTATACCTTATAATACTGACAGCACACACTAATAACTTAACAGTACATTTCTTCCTCTTGTTTTAAATAATGTATAAAAAAAAAGCCAAAATTATTAAACAATAAATAAATCCCTTAAAACATTTTATGCTCAAAAGAGAGCAGGCATGTTTAGTTGTAACTTACTTTTGAAAATTAGAAGGAAGCAGCAAGTCTCCTCTCTTGCAATTATGTTCATGGCTACTTTAATGACTCAAAAAAAAAAGACATGAAAACACACTACTATACCCATCTTATGTTCTTATATGTTGAGTGATATCATGCCTTAAAATAGTGCTTGATTTCTGAGTTGAAAACCTCAGTTTATGAGTAGAAAAAAAAAGTAAAGATCGTGAAATTCAATAAATATCTGAAATTTACTAAAAACTAGTGATTTTTTATAGCCAGAACATAAGCATTTAAGTAAATATAAAATATAATCAAAACAAAATAAACAATACAATACCACATCATTAAGCAGGATAGCTGGTGGTGGTGGTAGGACTGTGTTTGGAAATAATTTGGAAAATAAATAACTGATAATGCTATTTAAAAAAATAACATTATCAGTTAAAAATTGTGTTAGAATTAGACTGAGTTATCAGAATTAGAATTAGTGAAGTTAATTAGTTTAGGTTAAAAATTGTTTTAAATATTGTTAATTTTTTAGGGTAAGATATGTACCATAGCACATGGCATCAATGTGAAGCAGAACAATGGCACCCAAGTCATTGTCTAAAGAATTTAATCAAAGGGACTTTGTGTAGTGAAATGAATGCAAAATGTATGCATTACCGAAGGCAGCTGGAATTTGGTTTGAAGGCGATAGTGGTGGGAACTTATGCCACAAATGCCATGAGTGTGAGGATCAAAAGTGTGTCTCAGGTCATGAGATTGAAGTAGTGGATGGAACTCAGAATACGATTGAAAACTGATATAATGCCAGATAGCATTGAGATTAAATGTGACACGATTGAAAGGAAAAGTGTTGAATGAAAGAATAGTTTGATGTAAAGAATGAAGAGTTGGCTGCAATGAAGAGATAGCTCAGTTGCCTGGAGTGATGGCGAAGGGGGAGCTGGAGTGATTGCAAAAATGTCTGATGAGTGAATCAGCTGATAACAGAAAGAAAGAAGTGCGAGATAACAAAATTGGGCTTGACCAAGAGAGAAAGAAAAATTAAGGAGCAAGTGTTATATGGTGATTCAATTGTAAAAGGTGTGATCAATGAGAGTTTGACAAAATCGTGCTTTCCTAGTGAGAATATTAATGATGTTAGCGAGGCTATGATCATGGTGGCTGGAACAAATGACTTAAAAGGAGAAAAGTATGGTATGAGAGAGAGAGAGAGAGGACATGAAAGAATTACTGCAAGTAGCAAAACAAAAGCTTGAGAGAGTGAAGATAGTGAGTCTATTGCTTTGGCATGACAGAGTAGGAATGAGAAGAAGGGCCATAATAGTGAATGACTCAATGTGTAAGTTATGCAGGAGGAGTGATGTGGAGTGACGTTGATGGGTGAAAGGACTTATATAAGGAAGATGGGTTGCATCTGAATGGAAATGGCATTCAGAGACCGGAAAACGTGTTGCTGAATGAAGTGAAAGTGAATGTGCAGAATCAGGGAAACTATTACAGCTTTTTTTGTGTGTGTGTGTGGGGGGGGGACTGTTGAGTGGATATGCAGACATCAGTGAAGCTGTTGAGTGTAAGAATGTGTATAATATGCCTAAGTTAGTACCATTGGTAACAAACCAGAATGGGACTGCTTTATATTAACTATCCCATTCTGGTTTGTTACCAGTGGTATCAAACCAGAATGGTCATCAGGATAGCAATGGGCATAAGGGGCTTTTGTACTTTATGTACACTAATGCCAGAAGCATTCGGAATAAACAGGAGGAATGTTTGGCATTGGTTGGCTCATCCTGGCCAAAGATTATTGGCATTAGTGAGACATGGATAACAGAAGATGATATAGTTAGTGGGATAAAATGTGAAGGGGTATAGTGTGCTCTAAACAATAGGAGAGAAGTGTTACTGCTGATAGCCAATGAATTGCAATCAAAGAGAGTAGAAGTTCAACCGCAGGACCGTTTGTCAAATGTGCTATTTTCACAGGATAGTGAAAATAGCACATTTGAGGCTATGTAGTGTGAGATTAATGCCAGCAGAACAAAATATGCAGTTGGATGCTGCTATAGACGGAAAAGATGATGGAGATAGTATGCATCGGCAAATAGACTCAATGAGCGGAGGACAGATAATTATTATGGGGGACTTCGACTATGATAACATAGATTGGAAGGAGGAGAGGCCACATGGGATGAAGGAAATGGATGTTATGCAGTTACTAAGGGATAATTACCTGAGACAGCATGTAATGGAATATACTAGGAGGGGGGTGGGGGGATCCAGAAGTGCCTGATCTAGTAAATGCATTTGAGAATTTGTCTATAACGAATATGACCACGTTGCCACAAATTGGTGAGAATGATCAAATGGTCTTGACCTGGGAGTTTGCTAAATGTGTGGAATTTTCAGTTGAGATGGGGTACATGTGGAATTACAGGGCTGGTAAGTATGGCAAGCTTAGGAGATTACTTAGATCAGTGCCATAGTATATAAAACTGCAAGGGCTGGTAGGGTTGATATTGAATTTTTTGGCAGACTGCATAACTAGAGTCAGGAGAGTAAATCAAGTGGCAGTTAAATGGATGAATAACACCATCAAGCTGGAGCTGCAAAAAAAGAAATAACTGCAGAGGGAATTTAAGGAGAAAGGTGACTTGCAGACATATGAACAGTACAAGGCGCAGGCCAGAAAGGTAATTAGTGTGGTAAGAAAAGTAAAAGCAGATTAGAAAGGAAGTTATGAATGCAGGCTAAAGAGAATCCCAAAACAATTCTTTCGATATGCTGCAAAAAAAAGAAAGAATGTATATGGCAGAATGATTTTAAGGAATGCTGATGGTAGGGAGGTAACTGAATCAGTTGAAACAGTAGAATTACTAAGTGAACACTTTGCAAAAGTATATCATCCAGGTGATGATATTTGCAGATATTGCAGGAATAAGAGTGCCAGTGGCTTATACAAAAACCAAGGTAAATGAAATGTAAGTGAATAGCATATTACAGAACTTTAATGTGAATACAGCTGTGGGATTGGATGGTATACCAGCTCGAATTTTATGTGAAGCAGTGAAGGAATTGTCAGTACCCTTAACCATATTGTTTAATCTAAGTCCCAGCTCTGGGTTGGTTTCGAGGGGGAATGTAAAGAGGGGGAAGTTGGTCCAGGATGGAAAGTTCTCCAAGATGGAAAGTATTGGAGAAGTTGCTCAAGAGCAAAATACAGGAATGGATAGATGGAAATGGGATACTGTATGGGTAGGCGATCATGATTTGTGAAGTGTAGATCATGCCTGAGTAACTTGCTCACATTTTATAATACAGTGACAGCTGAGCTGGATAAAAGTGATGGATTTTAAGTGATACTGCTTGGACTTTGCAAAGGCCTTTGACAGGATACCACTAGGAATTCTAATCAGTAAACTGCAGCACACGGGGATGGATATAGAGTTGGTGAGATGATGGAGAGTGGTTAATGGAGAGGTATCAGAGAGTAGTTTATTCAGGAGTAGAGTCTAAAAGAAGGCCTGTGACTAGAGGAGTGACGCAGGGTTCTCTTCTTGGACCACTACTGTTTAATTTGCTCATTAACGATATAAGAAAGGATATGAGAGGAACTGTTTAGTTATTTGCCAGTGATGCAACTTTGGGTTAGAGCAGGGGTCTCCAAACGAGATATGATTTTATCCGGCCTGCCAATTGGACTAATTTTTCAATAAGAATTTACAAAAAAAAAACAAAAACATGGGGTGTTTATAGATTTCAAATGCATTAATTAAAATTGTGTTCAAAATATATTCCCGAATAGCAAAAAGTAACTGTAATCCAAGTTACGGTCTTTCTGACTGTAAAAGGTCGGTTAAAATGGACTAACGAAGAAAAAAATTTTTAAAGAATTCAAAACGAAATAAAAAAGTTACATCCGAATAAACTTTTTTATCAACAAAAAAAATTTTAAAAAGTCGGTAAAAACACGGTTAAAATGAACTAACGAGCAAAAAATGAAATAGAAACAAAATTTCCCGATCTGTATTCATTGACAAAAAACTCGAAGTTATACGAAATTAAAAAAAAAAGTTATATGTCGGTGTATATTCAGTGAAAAACTAACGACTAGCAAACATTTGCTGATAGTGTTCATTTTCATTAATATACGATAATTTAATCTCACATACTCTGTAATCAGTTTTTATCTGCTTTCAATAAAACTCATATATCTAGTTCTAGAGTTTTTTATTACTACGGCCCACTGAACAGTGCTGAAGTATCCAATGTGGCCCTCACGGCGAAAGGTTTGGAGACCACTGGGTTAGAGCAATAGTTAATACACATGATGTCAAAATTTTACAGGATGATTTGGATAGATTGGCAGATGACTGGCCAAAGGAGAATGGATGTCAGTTTAACATGGCAAAGTGTAAGAGGTTATGCATTTTGGGATGAAAAGATTACCAACTGTATACGACATTGGTGGAAGTGTACTTCAGGAAATTGATGAATCGAGAGACTTGGGAGTGTTAGTGAATAGGGAATTAAAGTTTGGAGGAAAGTGGATAAATCAGCTCATCAAATCATTTGGTTATGGAAGAATACTTTGACGAGCAGAGACAAGCAAGTTATTGTTCCTCTTTACTGGGCTTTGATAAGACCCCTATCTTGACTATTGCCCATAGATCTGGGAACCAGGATTTCTTGGTGATGAGGAGAAGATCAAAAGGTGAGTGAAAAAGATGGTAGTAGGTCTATGGAATGAACTTTTCGAGAACAGGTTGAAGATTTATGTGTATAGAACCTGGTTGATAGGTGGAAAGGGGGGGGAGAGTGATATGATTGAGACATACAAATTACTGAGAGGTTTTCACGAGATTAATTCAGAGGAAATTTTTCAGAACAGGTGTGTTGGTGGGAGAAACTAGGGGCCATCCATGGTAACTGAGTAAGAGTGTAGTTAGCAAGGGTGTTAGAACTAGGTTTTTTTCGCTTAGAGAGTAGTGAATGAGTGGAATAAGTTGCCAGAGTTTGTTATGGGTGCCATGACTGTGAACGAGTTTAAAGCTATGACAGATACTGTGCAAATGCTGAATAGTTCTTGACATGCTGTTTGTCACCCCCCCCCTCTTGACGAGTCTAAGGACTCCTTGGTGGTGACTATTCCTATAATGCATAATAATACACATGTCTGAAAGGAAGTGTGCTGTGCATTATGGGATATACTGAGGCAACTGATATAAAGTCAACAGTCTCTATATATTATACAAGAATCTTAGTCGAGAAGATACTTCATGTGCAAATCCTATATATATTTTGCTTATGGGTTAAGGATTAAACAAGAATAAAACTTCTTGTGTAATTAATAAGCATAATTTATTTAATCAAGTTTTGTGTTAATCCTATGTTATGGGGTTAGACTTTTTTGCAATGTTTGTGCTACAAGTTTATGATAATTAGCAACTACTTCTATGAAGTTCTTAAGACTCATTGCAGGAGACCTGCTCTGATGATATACACACACAAAAATCCATCATACTTTTTCCTTAAACTCATTCATTGATAGAGAATGAGTTTAAGGAAAACTAATTCAGTCAATCCTTTCCACTCATTTGTCACTCTCCAAGCAAAAATTTTAGCCTGCACACCTCTACAAACCACATTCTTATACAACTTCCATGGATGATCTCTAGTTCTCTGACTATTGGTCATATATTGAAAATTTTACTTTGCATAAAGTTTATAAAACCGCATTAATATCTTATGAGTTCCCATCATGTCTTTTCTTTTTTTTGCCTATCAACTAAACTTTTGTAACCCATGTACCTTCAGCCTATTCTCAAAGGGAGCATACCACAGCCTATCACCAGCTTAGTCATTTATCTCTGAATCTTCTCTACCATTCCTGGTTGCCAAGAAAACCTAGGTGATGAAATCTGTGCATGGTAGTTGAGATGCAGCCAAATTATAGCCAAATTAAAGAGGGATAATAATTTCCTTATCTTTATTATTTTTATGGCTATTTAACCTATATTTGTTTCTGAGTACCCTTTTTTTTATAATGTCATTGGCTCTTTACTCAGTTTTTTTGGGCATTACTGATGTTTTAAAGACATATATATGAAGAATATATAGAATAATAATTCGGACATATCTTTGTAGGTGTATGGCAATATATGTATATTTATCTGCTGTTAAAGTATGATTGAAGGGAAGGGGGGTTGGAAATGTGAGGTAGAGAGACAGATGTGGGAGAATTATCAGTGAGGCAAGAGGTGTGTGTGAATTTTAAACCTGAGTTTTTTTAAGGATGAGCAGAGAATTCTTTGGGAGGGAGGGAGGTGAAAGATAGAAACTTTTGGGGAAGGAGAAGGATATAATGGGATAAGATCAGGAGTAGAAGTCCTTAATCTTTACTTGTTAGTGTGTTTTTCAACCTTCAAGTAATCCTTTGACAAAAAAAAGCGAAAAGTCAGCTACTAGAACAAATCCTAAAAATTATCCCCAACTCAACATCACCAGAGTATCAACATAAGAAGAATGAATGGCATAGAAATGGAGCTAGCTTAGTAATTGGATAAGTACCAGATCGACATAGTAGGGGTGACTGAAACAAAAAGGACAAAAACTGATGAGATCTTTCTGAACAATAAATACAAATTGTTATATTCAGGCAATGAGAATCAAGGAAAAGAAGGAGTAGCCATAGTATTCAATGCGAGGCTAATCTTCTTGAATGGCAGGCAGTCTCAAGTAGAGTGATGTGGGCAAATATCAGAATGGGGAACTGGACAATGAGACTTATTTTGTGCTTATCATGCCACAGAAGGTTTAACTAAGGTAGACGTGAAATTTTTTGAGGCTTTAGAGAAAGCAACTGACACAATGAAAAAAGAAAAGTTGGTCCTTGTTGGGGATCTAAATAGAAGAGTAGGAAGTGATTGTCAAAATACAAAAATGTTTTGGGAAAATTTAGAGAAGAGCAAATCTAATAGTACTGGCAAATGCCTGTTGGATTTCTGCTCAGGACATGGAATGGTTATTACTAATACAATGTTCCAACATAAAAATGTGCACAAATTCACATGGAGAGAAGAGCCAAGGAATAAGAAAAGTCTCATTGACTATGTTATTGTTGATAGTGATGTTTTCCCACTGGTGCAGGACACTAGAATGTACAGAGGATTTGAAATTGGAATTGATCACTATTCCAATAGTCTTGAGCAGGATAAAATTGAATTTCATATTGAAAAGAATGACATGTAAGAAAGTTTTAAAACGATCACAGATGTGAACTGTAGACTAAAATACACAGATTATTGAAGGAAAAATGAAAGAGTTTGAGAACAGGAACCAAACCTTGGAGATTCAGTGGCAAGCCTTGAAGAAAACCCTGATTGACTGAACCAGAGAGGAATGTGGTGAGGTTGTCTGCAAGGATAGAAAAATCAGAACTCCATGGTGAACACAGGAAGTTAAAGAGGCAGTGAAGGAAAAGAAGAAAGCATATCAAAAGTTCCTGACAAATAAGTCAGCTTGTGCTCTTAGAGAATAGAGAGACAAATGTAAGAAAGCTAAACACTGTGTAAACTGGCTAAACAAGTCATGGGAGGACTTTGGCAAGAACATAGAAAATAAATATCAAAAAGGTAGCAAGATATTCTGGAGGTTGTTGAAGAAGCTCAGAAATTGAGGAAAGAGGGCTGTAAAAGGAATTAGAGACGATAAAGGTGACATGAAAACAGGAGAAAAAAGATATCCTTTGAAAAATTGCTAAATGAAACAAGCAGTGATGAAAAAAAAAAACACAGTGGTAAAAAACACTGACCAGGCATGCAGTCAGGAATACATATCCTACTTGAAGTAGAAAAAGCCATCAACAGCCTGAAATGTGAAACGGTAGCAGGAGTAGATGATATTCGACCAGAAATGCTTATGTATGGAGGTATAAAAGTCGTACAGTGGCTGCACTGCATAGTTCAGAAGGCCTTGACAGAGTGACAAATTCCAGATAATTGAAGTAGAGCTCTCATAGTACCCATATATATAAAAAAAAAAAGCGAAATAAAACTGAATGTGAGAATTATAGAGGCATTTCATTACTGAGTGTTCCTGATAACATATATGCAAGTATACTTGAAAAACGGTTGAGAAGGATTGTGGAAGAGAAGCTTGGTGAAGATCAAGCTGGATTCAGGTCAAAATAGAGGTAGGATCAGATTTTCACTTTAAGACAGATAGTTGAGAAATCATGGGAATATAACAAAGATCTGTATTTAAGTTTTGTCGATTTGGAAAACTCATATGACAAGGTGCCAAGAGAGAGAGAGAGAGAGACTATTCCAAACGTTACAGTTATATGGTGTTAATGGGGCATTATATCAAGCAATACTTAGTCTTTATTTGAGTTGTAAGTCAGCAGTTAGAATTGAAGGAAGTACAGGAAAATGGTTTAATGTTAAATCTGGTGTCAGACAAGGATGTATACATTATCCCCCTCTCTTATTAATTATCTATATGGATCACATTATGAAAGAAAGTGGTATTAAACCTGATATCAAAATTGGAGGTGTTAATGTCAGCTCTTTGCTTTATGAGGATGATGCTATACTTCTAAATAAATCCGCTACAAGTCTGCAAGATTCGCTGACTAAATTGAATAACTGTTGTAATAGATATGGTATGAACATCAGCATTAAAAAGACAAAGGCAATGAAAATAGGCAGAAACATTGAAAATATCAACTGCATTGTGAATGGAGAACTTATTGAACAAGTAAAACATTTCGGCTCCTTATGCACGATGTTTAGTGAAGATGGTAAGTTAAATATGGAAATAGATAACAGAATCAACAAAGCTGGTATGGTAGGAAGTCAACTGAATAAATTTATATGGAATAAGAGAGAAATTAGCCAAAACACTAAATTAGTTTTATACAAGACAGTGTTTAAACCAATTTTAACTTATGGATCTGAAAGCTGGGTTAGAAGTAAAACACTTGACCAAAGACTAGAGACTGCAGATATGAGAGGCCTGAGGAAGATAATATTGCCATCGATACCACAGATTGGTATCAATGGCAATATTATATTAAATACGAGGATATTAGGAAAGAACTTGATATAATCAGCATCCAGGAATGCATTAGCAGAGCTAATCTCAGGTGGTATGGTCACTTAAATAGAATGGGAGAGGAAAGATTAGCAAAAACAAGTGTTCTCTGCCTCTGGAAAAAGACCCAGAGAAAGACCAAGATATAAGTGGATTGATACAATAAAAAGTGCTTTAGAAGAGACAGAAATAAAAGACCTGATAATATCGGAGTCTTGACATCGAACAGACTGATTTGGAGGAAAATTGTAGATAGGAAGTTAGTAATGATATAAATTTTTCATGTAGTACTATCATATCCTGTATACCTCTTGAGGGTATATATATCAGAAATTTGATGATTATGAAGAAGTAATCCTTTGAGATATTTTACCAACTTTTGCAATATGTCCTTGGAACTTCAACTCTCTGTTCACCATTATCCTCAAGTTCCTAGCTTCATCATTTTCTGCAATCCAGTACCATCCATGTGATACACCATATGAAACCTCTTCAGCCCGAAGTGCATAACCTTACAATTTGCAACATCGGATTGATACTCATTATCCTTTGTTTACAATGACAATTTATTTAAATCATGCTGTAGGATATCTACATCATCTTTATCAGCTAAAATTAATCAGTAACTTTAACACACCATGTAGATTGTCATGATGCTTGTGTTTTGTATATATGTGTATACTCCAGATGATGACCTTAATGTGAAGGTCAAAATGTTGACTGTCTATTTTAGTTTATATTAAACTAAAGTTTTACTCTAAAACGCAATAGTTGTTTCCATAATTTTCATAATGTCTTTGAATCACCATCTAAGCATGAAGGAAAGGAATCTTTATCAGCTACTACTCTCCCCAGTTTTGCATCATCAGTAAACAACTGAATATCCATACCTAAATTTCATTCCATCATATACAGTCATCCTGCGACTTATGTCTGGGTTCCATTCCATCCGGCAGGACATAAGTCTGTTGGACGTATGTCGATACATTAAATCAGAGTTACAGGAATTAGGGACTTAACCATAATAAGTATACTGTCATTTTTAATTTTTAAACTTCTTAAAACTGTACTGTGCATTACTATCACTATAAAACAGGAGAATATCACCCAAATCTTCCTCCACAATCACATCTTCATTACCTTTCTTATGTGAAAGATAAAGCTGCAGCTTTTCTGTTGTAGTCTTTTTTTTTGATGAAAATATCCAATGTGTTTTGCTTATTCCGCTTCTTCTTTTCATCATAAATTGTGGCAAACAAACATCGTGTACTTTCTTTTCTACTACTAAGTAGCGTTCAACATTTGGGTCCATGTCTTCAGCCCCTTTGAGAACATCACTAACTGCAGAGAACATTTCTGCAAGACCCTTCACTGTGAATTAATTACCTCTTCTTGTTTCTCTTTTCCCTCTTCCCTTTTTTGTTCTTCCTCTTCTGCAACACGTTGTTCCTCCAGTTCCACCAATTCTTCATTGATCAAGTCTTCAGGTGTACTTTCTATGAGTTGAACTATGTGATCATCATTCACTTCAAGATTCATATTGCTTGCTAGGCCTACTTTCTTTGCTCAATTTACAAGATCTTCATTTTGTTCAGAACTTCCAAAATCATGCACAAACCTTTTTAATGTCTTTTTTCATATGCACTCATACATTGAGAAATCACTTCATCCCAAGCCACAGCAATATTTTTAATAGCATGATAAATATTGAATGCTTTCCAGAATTGCAAGAGAGTCTGGTCATTTCCTTTACTGGCAGAAATGGCTTGTGAAAAAATTCTTCATAGATAATAAGTCTTAAACACTGCAAGAACTCCATGATCCATTGGTTGAATCAATGAAGTAGTGTTTGGAGGGAGACACATGACTTTTATCTTGAGATGGTCACAACAGAACATTAATAAAGAAAAATAAATAAAATAAAAAAATCCTATTTCAACCTCCAAAGCAATCAGATGAACAATTAAACCAGGACTTTAGAGGAGCAGTGATTCTTCCATATATATACAATCAGTCACAGACAAAATAGCTAGGCTGTTTCATCAAAAAATATGAAGGTTGCCATCTACTCAATCAAAAAGATCTCAGAATCTTCATGATTGAAATCACCTGAAACCACTATGTCCACAACTTAAAAAACCAGGTGTCTATAAGATCAGTTGGAGTTTACAATACATAGTATAGACAGGCAGATCTGGAGATGTACACCAATTGGAACACTTCAAAGACATCGAGAACAAAAGAAGACACAAATCAGAACTGGCAGCAGATGCAAATGAAACAAAACATCAAGTAGTATGGCAACAAACAAAAAACAGAACTGCTCCACATAAACTACTTTTTTCTCAAGAGCATTCAAAGAATCAGCTGAAATGATGAAACATCCTTTACAGTGTAATAAAAAAGCAAGGGATGTTTTACATCAAGTTTGGTCTTCACTAATCACTTCAAGACATACTCTCATCTATCAGTAATATGCAACAATCCATGAACAAGCTGCCAGCACAATAGTGAATGCATGAATACTTTCCATTGTTATTAATGTTCAAATCTTTTCAATATAGTTGTTCACTGTTATTATTTGTTTTCTAGTTTTTAAGTTTATCTATGTAATTATCCTGAAACAAAATCCTGAAGTGAAACAGAAGAATTTCATGAAACTTCTTCTTTTAGCTAGTGAAACCTCTAGGTTCTCAGCTGCATGCACCAGCTTCTTCCATTACATTTCTGCCTTGAGCTTTTTCATTCCAGTTCTGAATTCTCATCTAAGGTCTTTTTGCATATTATTCTCCCAATGCATCTGCAGTCTACCTCTGGGTTGCCTTCCATCCAGCTTCATCTTGAATACTTATTTAGCCATTCTCTCCTATAGGTAACATGTATTCTAGCTTTTATTTCTGTACTAATTTTATTATCTTGAATAATCGATGTTCCAAGATATCTGAAGGAGGTGGCACTTTTATTTAGTGTCATGGCTGTTAGTGGTGCAAATTTTGATTAGACATATTATTTTATGAGGTATTCCAAGCAAAATTTTTTACTTTGCCACTGTGAAGATATACTAACTACAGTCAAATTGTTTTCTTTTACTCTGAACATTACAGCAGAATGAAATAATAAAGAAGTAAATATCATTATCATCATACTCTGTGGCTTAAGACAATACAGGATACAATTTGATTAGCTGAGACCTAAATTGGCCACTAAACAGAATCTACTAAAAGAGTACATCTGATCGACAAAAATATGAGTCCTTGGCTGGAACTCTATATTTTTCATGAGTATGGGGGAGTCCCCTCTCCTAGTTATCTAGCTTTGATCCTATAGTAAATCTGAAGGGAAAAAAACAGAATAAAGCAGCTAAAGAGGCTCCTTACACTGCACATTAGAAATGAAACTTTATAATGATTGAGTCATGTTTGAGATACACATGCTAAAAAAATAGCTGTAATACTTTCTATGAATATGCTAATATCTCATTCAAGATATCATTAGCATTTTCATTTTCAGACTAGATTAAAATAAAAATAATAACTATTTACATATGTATGTACAATCTCAACTTACCAACTGTTTCCCCATTCTATCATAGTTCCAGGCTAAAAGATATTAATTAATAATTAGATTGAAATGTTAATGGGAAATATTTTACATGTCAACTGTCACTATAGCAAATTTCTTTTAGCAAAGCATTGATGCTCAGGACTTTAACTGGGACTTTTGTTGCTATCTTAGCTTATTACAAAACAATGACTATAATGATATTTGCTATAGTAAGAACTGACTGTATTCCAATTTTAATCATTTAAACAACTTAAGTCATAGTCCTATGGTTAATGTGTAGGGTAGAGTAGTATAAGTAGGCTATAGAGAGCCAATCAAGCTGAATGTGTTGTGTTTTGTAGTGACTTCTGCAATGTTAACGTATGATGCAACATGTGTGTGTATTAAACTTTTGTTTGAAATGATCAAAATGGTTGAAAAAAGTATATGAGAGGTACACATAGTAGCTCCACATACTAGGCTCCTAATGCATACAATTCTCTGAATGGTTCCATGGTTTAAAGTGAAAGAACGTCAATCAACAGTGAAGTTCTTAAACTTTAATCAATGTCAGTGATCAGCCACATTTGGAAGGCCAACTTTGAGAAAGACAAAATCACAGGAAAATAATTCATAATTTAGCATAAAATGATACTAAGTGTAATAAGGGGTTTTATAGTTTTGTTACATGTAACTCAATTTTAACCAAAGATTAAATGTGAAGTTAATATATGTCAAATAGAACAATACAAGAATATACTTATGAGATATGTCCAATATAATTTAAAAAAAAAAAATTTTTTTTTTAAATGAGACTCCTAAAACTTTGAATGACCACAAATTTCATTTTAAAAAATGCAACTCAACAGAAGACACTCTGGACATCGTGTAAATAGATTTTGATGTTTTCAGGCATCACAGAAATGGTGGACAAAAAACTTTGCTTGAAAGGGCTTACTTTGTAACATGTAATTTCACTGGATTATATATGAACAGTGCTACAACAGTTCCTATTTTTTAATTTTGATTCAAGCACAACCAAAAGAGTTTTACAAGTCACTCAGTGTAATTTGATTCCCTTATTATTATTAGCATGGCAAAAAGCTTGTCCTGTCACTGACTGGACAGTAGTAATCTACTTCCACTCGAGTGAGTAGTACTGCAATTCAGTTGCAGGAACACAGAACACACGTAGTTTAAAATGGTGCTGATATAGATGTGCATATGAAGCAGAGAGCCATTACTGAATTCCTTATTGCAGAAAATGTGAGTCCAACAGAAATGCATCCCTATCTGGAATATGCACATGGAGATCATGCCGGAGATGTGAGAACAATTGGGATCATCCTTCTCTATGACAATGCTTGGTCTTACACCAGTTTTTGCAAAAGGGATGCAATTGCAATATCTGGCTGGACTGATCTTCTTGTCCTGCTCATAACCAAATCTTGAACACTGAATACCACCTGTTCAGCCCTTCAAAGACACTCCAACAACATCATTTTTGGATGACAAGGAACTGAAACAAGCTGTTTGTGAAGATCTCTGATGTTGAAGTAAAGAATCTTACAGAGTCAGTATTCAGTGTTTGGCTCAGTGATGACAAAAGTGTATAGAGAATGATAGAGATGTGTTGAAAATTGACAGAATGCTTGCAAAAGATGAAAGATTAATCCATATAAAGCCACTGTTAAAGAAATTATATTTTCAGAGAAAAAAAAAAATGGAAGGCATTACTTTTATGTACACCATCTATTGTATATTATACACCTGATAAAAATAATATGTTCATATTATAATTTACTTTCTTACTCTAGCAACCTTCCCTTCTGTTTTATGCTTACACAGTCTCCCATCATACCATGCAGATTTCAAAAACAGATTCAAAAGAATAGGGTAGTTAATCTTTATTCCAATAGACTTCTATATCTGCATATGGTGTTCTTCTGCCAGTTTGCTTTGCAGAATGAAAAACCAGTTTCCAGGAGGAAAATTCTGCAACCACCATATAAGACAGCTGAATCATCAGATGTGACATCCAGATAATGGTTCTTCATATCCTAGATGGGATTTAAAACAAGATCTTTCCAATCAAAAGGCATCATCAACAACGAATCAGCTATGGACACTATCCTAGCATAAACAAATAATAAAACATTGCATGCAAACTTTCCTAACCAACTATATATATAATTATTAAATTCACAAGTAGCTTTACAAATTCTAGAATTCAGCACACTGTACAGATCAGTGTCAACTGTCTCTGAGGTCTTATGAGTGGGAGGCTAAGCTTGCAAAAATGCTGGAAATAACTTGAACTGAAGAAGTCACATTTCTTATAAGCAAATATGAAAACTTATACATAATCATATTTTTACTACTCTCTAGATATAAAGGTTACAGTAAGTTTTTAGACTGGATTAGATAACATATTATTCATCATCATCAAATTCCTGCCGTGTACCATCAAGGGGTGTAGGATATGATAGTACTACATGAAAAATTTACATCATTACTAACTTCCTATCTACATCCTTCCTCCAATTCAGTCTGTTACTTGTCAAGACTGCAACATTATCAGATAATGCCAACCTGGCAGAGAACACTTGTTTTGCTAATTTTTCCTCGTCCATTGTGTTTGAGTGACCATATCACCTGAGATTACCTCTGCGAACGCATTCCTAGATGCAGGCAATGTCAAGTTGTTTCCAATTATCCTCGTTTTAAATATGATATTGCCATTGATGCCATCTGTTCTTCCTCCTCTAATCATTCTCAGGACTCTCATATCTGCGAGTCCTGAGAAAGATTAGAGGCATGAACAGATGGCATCAATGGCCAAATCTTATTTGATCGATATGATATTGCAATATCAGATCCATAAGTTAAAACTGGTTTGAACACTGTCTACTAAATTTGTATGCAGCTAATTAAGTGTTCCGAATAATTTCTCTTTTATTCCATATGAATTTATTCAAATGACTTCCTACCATACTAGCTATGTTGATTCTGTTGTCTATTTCTATTTTTAATTAACCATCTTCACTAAAAATCGTGCCTAAATAGCTGAAATGTTTTACTTGTTCCCCAGCTTCTCCGTTCACAACACAGTTGACATTTTCACATCCGCATAAAGCAAAGAGATGACATTAATATCTCCAATTTTGATATCATGCTTAAGACCACTTTCCTTCATAACGTGATCCACATAGATAATAAATAATAGAGGGGATAATGTACATCCTTGTCTCACATGAGATTTAACATTAAACCATCTTCCTGTACTTCCTTCAATTCTAACTGCTGACTTACAACTCAAATAAAGACCAAGTATTGCTTGATATAATGCCCCATTGACACCATATAACTGTAGCGTATTGAATAGTTTCTCTCTTGGCACCTTATCATATGCCTTTTCCAAATCGACAAAACGTAAATACAGATCTTTGTTATATTCCCATGATTTCTCGACTATTTGTCGTAAAGTGAAGATCTGATCCTGACAGCCTCTATTTGAGCTGAATCTAGCTTGTTCTTTACCAAGTTTTTCTTCCACAATTCTTCTCAACCGTTTCTCAAGAATACTTGCATAAATCTTACCAGGAACACTCAGTAGCGAAATACGTCTGTAATTCTCACATTCAGTTTTATTTCCCTTTTTATATATGGGTACTATGAGAGCTCTACTCCAATCATTGGGAATTCATCCCTGTGTCCACGCATTCTCAACTATGCAGTGCAGCCACTGTAAGACTTTTATACCACCATACTTCAGCATTTCTGGTCGATTATCATCTACTCCTGCTGCCTTTCCACATTTCAAGCCTTTTTCTACTTCAAGTATGGATATGTATTCCTGAATGCATGCCTGGTCAGTGTTTTTTTATCACTGCTTGTTTCATTTAGCAAATTTTCAAAGTAATTACTCCATACTTCAAGGATATCTTTTTCTCCCGAATGATATAATCACGTAATCACAAGAAAGATATTTATTTAACCAAATATTTCGGTCTGGAAATAGCAGACCATCGTCGGTGGTATTACAAGAACAGTTTAAAAAAAAAAAAAAAAAATACAAGCTAGAATACTAACAATAGATCGTTGAAATTAGAACATGCCGCGTGATGTTATATCACTAAGTATGAAACGAAATATTTTGAAGTAGAAACATGATTGAATTTGCTATAAAAAAAAAAAAAAAAAAAAAAAAAAACAGGAATTATAAAATGTCTCATCAAAAGAGCCAAAACTAATTGTTCTACTTTTGATTATCTACAGAAAGAACTTTCTACTATCCAGCAACACATGAAACTCAATGGCTTTTCTGAAAAAAGTATTCAACGTCTTCTTACATCTTATAATCCTCCACAAAACAACAAAGATTCAATACGTCGAGTACCTATTCCTTATATCTCCGGTATTTCAGAACCTATCGCAAGAATTTTGAAGAAATATGATTTAACAGCTACGTATTCTCCTATTAACAAATTGTCTTCTCAATTTCCTTCTCCTAAAGACAAACGCTCAACTTTATCTCTTCCTGGAGTTTATCAAATTCCTTGCAACTGTGATCTCTCTTACTTTGGACAGACTGGACGTTCTCTTGAAAAAAGAATCCAAGAACATCAATCATCCATTCTTCACAATAAACCTGAAAAGTCTGGTTTGGCTCAACACGGGATTGAAACTGACCACAGCATTCTTTGGTCCAAAACGCGCCTCTTACATAGATCCCGTTATAGGTTCGAATGTTTGTTCAAGGAAAGCGTGGAGGCCTTGCTCCATCATCCCAACCTGAATCGTAATGACTGCATATCTATATCAAAAATCTGGGAAAGCCTAATCAAGATTACTCATTAATTTTTTTTTTTTTTTTTTTTTTTTTTTTATAGCAAATTCAATCATGTTTCTACTTCAAAATATTTCGTTTCATACTTAGTGATATAACATCACGCGGCATGTTCTAATTTCAACGATCTATTGTTAGTATTCTAGCTTGTATTTTTTTTTTAAACTGTTCTTGTAATACCACCGACGATGGTCTGCTATTTCCAGACCGAAATATTTGGTTAAATAAATATCTTTCTTGTGATTACGTGATTATATCATTCAGTCTTATGTCGCAAGTATCCTTAAAACAACAAAATCTTTTTCTCCCATTTTCATGTCACCTTTATCATCTCTAACTCCTTTTACACTCTTTCCTCCATTCCTAAGCTTCTTCAACAAACTCCAGAATATTTTGCCACCTTCTTGATATTTATTCTCGTAGACAGGCTTATATGTTGGTTATGCATTTCTAAATCACTTAGGTAATTGAAACAACGTAGATCTGAATATAAATTAAATTATACTTTAATAAATATTTCCGATATTTCGGCAATGTCCCATTGCCATTTTTCAAAAGGAACTTACAAAAAGGCAGGTGCACACAGGCACTACAATACAGTAACTGAGAATGAAGATATGAAGCTATCATTCTCCTAGAAGTCCTGGTGGTGCCCTCTGGCGGGCTAAGCATGTGTTCTTGGCTGTTGGGCTGAAGGTCTGCTGATGCATGCCTCCCAAATTTGTTGCAGTCGCATACAACCAAATTTGTTGAGGTTTGGAGAGTTACTTAGGGCTGAGGCTGATTCATAAATAATCTTTCGAATTTGTATTTGCTCCGGTGTATTACTGTAGCTTTCTTCCACCGTATTCTGTGGCGTGTATCCAGAGCATGGTCATGCAAGACCAGAATGGCTGTACTTGTGAAACCGGATGTAGTCCTTGTGTTCAGAAATTCTGATATTCACTGTCCTGCCTGTTTGGCCAAAGTATGACAGTTTACAACTGCAAGGGACCGGTATACACCAGGTAGGTCCAGGGGAAGTGGTTGGTCTTTGGTGGAGTGGATAAGGGATGCCAATTTTCTGTAAGGCCTGTAACAGGAGGTGAGGTCATGTTTTTTTAGAATTTTGGTAATTTTTTCCAGGCGCCTCGGATGTAGGGAATGGTGATGGATTTAGAGTAATCTTTGTTGTGGAGGGGGGGGGGTAGCCATTGGCTGAGAAAATGTTGAGGATGCGATTTAGTTCAGTGTTAAGGGCCATGTCGTTAGAACAGATTAGTTTAGCCCTGTTGTATAGTGTTTTCACCACTCCATATTGTTGTCGGGGGGGGGGGTGAGATTGTTGGTGAATGTATCTGCCTGTATGGGTGGGTTTTCTATAAACAGAGAAAACCAAGGTTCCATCAGGCTGGCGGATGACTAGTGTGTCTAGGAAAGGGAGGCAGTTGTTTTCTTCTTTTTCCAGGGTGAACTAGATTCTGGCGTGTTAGTTGTTTAAGTGTGTAAGGAAGGAGAGGAGTGTTTCAGAGCCATGTGGCCAAATAGTGAACACATCATCAACGTAGCGAAGCCACATGGTTGGTTTTTGTGGGGCAGAGGCTAAGGCTTTTTCCTCAAAGGTCTCCATAAAGAAATTGGCCAAGGGTGGGGAGAGTGGTGAACCTATGGCTGTCCCCTCTATTTGTTTGTAGAATTTTCCCTGCCAAACAAAATAGCCTGAGTTCGTCGTGAACTGAAATAGGGCTGACATATCGGGAGAAAATTTAGCTTGGATTAGCTCTAAAGTTTCCTTGAGTGGGACATTTGTGAATAAGGAGGAGACGTCAAAGCTGACCATTATGTCAGTATGTTGGAGTGTAAGGTTTTCTATGCTGGCTTTGAGGTGTGCTGAGTTTTTTATGTGTGATGGTGTGTTGCCAGTATAGTGTGTGAGCTCTTTGGCCAAATGGTAGCTAATTTGTATGTGAGAGAATCATTTATTTTCTATGTTCTTGCCAAAGTCCTAACATGACTTTTGTTTAGCCGTTTTACACAGTGTTTAGCTTTCATACATTTGTCTCTGTATTCTCTAAGAGCACAATCTGACTTATTTGCCAGGAACTTTTGATATACTTTCTGCTCTTCCTTCACTGCCTCTTTAACTTCCTGTGTCCACCATGGAGTTCTAATTTTTCTATCCTTGCAGACAACTTCAACACATGCCTCTTTAGCTAAATCAATCAGGGTTTTCTTCAAGGCTTGCCAATGAATCTCCAAGGTTTGGTTCCTGTTCTCAAACTCTTTCATTATTTCTTCAATAATCTTTGTGTATTTTAGTCTACAGTTCACATCTGAGAGCTACTCAACTTTTATTCTCTTTAAAACTTTCTTAAATGTTATTCTTTTCAATATGAAATTCGATTTTATCCTGCTCAAGAGTAAATAGTGATCACTTCCAATTTCAAATCCTCTGTACACTCTGGTGTCCTGCACCAGGGAGAAAACATCACTGTCAACAATAACATAGTCAATGAGACTTTTCTTATTCCTTGCCTCTTCTCTCATGTGAATTTGTGCACATTTTTATGTTGGAACATGGTGTTAGTAATAACCAGCCCATGTCCTGAGAAGAAATCCAACAGATATTTGCCATTATTATTAGCTTTGCTCTTTTCTCCAAATTTTCCCAAAATATTTTTGTATGTCTGACAATCATTTCCTACTCTGCTATTTAGATCCCCAACAAGGACCAACTTTTCCCTTTTCATTGTATCAGTTGCTTTTTCTAAAGCCTCAAAAACTTTCTCCACTTCTACCTTACTAGAACCTTCCATGGGACCATAGGCACAAATAAGTCTCAATATCCAGTTCCTCTTCCTCATATTTGCCCATATCACTCTACTTGAGACTGCCTGCCATTCAAGAAGATTAGCCTCGTATTTAGTGTTGAATACTATGGCTACTCCTTCTTTTCCTTAATTGTAATTGCCTGAATATAACATTTTGTATTTATTTGCTCAAAAAAATCTCACCAGTTTTTGTCTTTTTTGTTTCACTCACCCCTATTATGTCAATCTGGTACTTATCTAATTCCTTGGCTAGCTCCATTTCTTTGCCATTCAGTCTTCTTATGTTGATAGTACTGATCTTCAACTCTGGTGATATTGAGTTGGGGTATGTTTTAGGGTTTGTTCCAGTAGCTGACTTTTTGCTGTTCGCCCTGGTTCCCTGGCAAAAACAACGGGGGCCTTGTTTAACCGGGCGACACCCCAACGGCATGAAATTTTGTCATGTTGTACCATCATTTTGTATTTTGGTTTAAGCCAATAAGAATACAATTTGCCAGCCCATTCTCGTTCATTCAGTATCCAGGCAGATACCCAACAGGGTGCACCACGAGAAGGTGAGGATTGGACATTAGGTCATGAGCCCTGGTCGGTTCTCCGCATTCCTTTAAAGGCTATGTGGAGGTCTCCTCTCAGTTATATATATTATTCTTGATCAAATATTATAACAAACTTATGGAGAGTATATAAGGAGAAAAAAAGATTAGCAAGCTCATCAACAGCAGTAGTACAAACCATAGACAATTTATGACAGAATTCAGGTTAGCAGAACAAAGAAATCATAAAGATCTTTTGCTAAGTGCCAAGTAAATGAAAAATGTTTTGTGACGGTAAGGAGGTGATAGATGCAGAAATAATTGAGGTACTGAGTGATCACCTTAATAGCATAATAGTTAAATCAAGGCAATGTAGAGAGATTGTAGGATGATTTAAATAGGGCTGATAATATGTGCAAACGATAATGGATACCCATTTAATGTGGTAAACTGTAAAATTATGCATTTTGGGATGAAAATATTACAAATGCACCACACTGATGGAAATGTTTTTATGATGATCCCATGTGTGAGAGACTGAGTAATCTATAGAAAATTAGTAATGGGAATGGGTGAGAAGGATCTTGTTCGTATTTGGTTCAATGAGCTTTAGATTATATTATGTGAAAAACACATAAAATAAGACTATTCCAGATCCAGAAGGGATATAACAATAAAAATGAAATGCAAGCAGCAGGAAATGCCTGTGTGAGGGTGATTCATTAATATCAACCAATTGCTCTCTTCTGTACTGAATCAAGTATTTTTAGGAAACTTTTAGGGCACCTCAGATGTGAAAAAAGTATTCAACAGTGGACTCCTTTGTGATTTCTATAGAGTTAATATGAGAATCGTCTGAAAAAGTTCTCAGACTAACAATGAAAAAACAAATTTATAATTTCAAAATAATTTTTATTTTTCAACATAACCTCCCTTAACACTAATACATTTATTCCAGTGATGCTCCAGTGTCATTATCCTGTCCCGGTAGTGGTTCTCAGTAAGATTTGCAAAATATAGAAGTCATTGCAGCCTCTACAGCTGCAATGACCTCTTGATTCGAAGAAAAACGCTGACCAGAGAGGAAGAGTTTTTGTTTCGGGAAGAGATAGAAGTCAGAGGGAGCCAAATCTGGGGAATAGGGTGAATGTTCCAACAATTCATATTGCAGATCCCTTAATTGTCCCATTGCCAAAACACTTTTGTGGGCAGGTGCATTGTCTTGATGAAGGATGACTTTTTACTTCTGCAAACCAGGTCTTGCCTCACGAATTTTTCAGTCTAATCTGGTTAAAAGATTGGAATAATATTCCCCGGTTATTGTTTTATCCTTTTCAAGATAATGAATAAACAAAATGCCTTTAGCATCCCAAAACAATAATGTCATGGCCTTTCCTGCTGATGGAACCGACTTTGTCTTCTTTGGAGCTGAACAACTGGCTTCTGTCCACTGCTTTGACTGCTGTTTGGATTCTAGTGTGTAACGGTGAATCCAAGTCTCATTCCATAGTAATAAATCAACGCATAAAATCAGTTTTATTCTTGTTAAAATGCTCCAAGCACTATTCAGTGATGTTCATGCAAGTGTGGCTTTGATCTGCTGTGAGCAAGCACAGCAACCATCTTGTGCAAAGCTTTTTCATATGCAATTCTTGATGCAAAATATATCCTACGTTCTTTTGAAATGCCTATAGTCTCAGCAATTTCACACACTTTGACTCGCCGTTCATCCAATACCACATCGTGCACTTGATCAACGATTTCTGGTGTTGTTACACTTTTTGGACATCCTTCAAGGCTGGTATGGCTACGTTTAAACTCGGGAGCTCATTTCTTAATTGTCGAAAATGAAGGAGAAGAGTGCCCATAAACTTTAATGAATTGCGAATGAATTTCTTTTGGTGCTAAACCTTCTTTTACAAAGAATTTTATAACCGCAAGATACTCAATTTTATATATTTCAAGGGATACAGACAACACTTTTGCTTCAGACAGCCATATAAAACAAACTACTTGATAGAATGACTTGCAATTTCACATGGATGCTTATGACAGATGTACCAACTTAGAAAAAAAAAATCTTGCCGATTTTTGCCAGTTGCAAAAGTCATGGGACAAGCCAAATGATGGAAGCTTACTTAATAGACACCCTGTCAGAAGCCTTGGAGGTATCAAGAGTGACCACCTGAGATTCAAAATTTTCTATGGTGTTTGTCCAGAGATGAATGACACATGTAAGCAGATACCCTGTTGATTGAGAGTGTTGAAATCATATTAGTAATCATTTATTAGCTGAGCACTTTCAGGATAGCATAGGATTTGAATGTTGGTTTTCTCCATTACTTTAGAGAGAGAACTGAGGTAAGAAAAATTTGTTACATGTGTGCTAATTTCCATACTATCGGATAGATACAGGAGACTTTTTTTGTCTCTCATCTGGATAATATTATTATTTTATTCAAATACAGAGGTAGCAAGGTTTTCTGATCCCGGAAATTCAGGTTTTTCATCCCATGTACAGGCAAATCAGTCATGAGAACACACACACACACACAATTTACAGAAAAGAAATATGTTTTGTTGGTGGTGATAGGCAATACATGGTAGTAATGTCGTTGTATATATTTGGAGAATTAAGTACTAGGAGACAGAGTATCCACGATGAGTCCTCGGACTTCTTGGAAGTGTTACATAATTATTTCTTTTGAGCAAAAGATCAAAGGTGATATTGTGTGGTGAATGTCTGAAATGACTGGGGGGGGGTAGGCAACTGCCAAGATCAACCATAATAATAGGAATTAGATGAGAAGCAAGAAGCCTGGAGGTTGGCTTTTCAGATGTGGGTGATGAAGCAATAAAACCATCTGAGTGTAACAGTCTTGGGAGCAGTGACCAGAAGGAATGACTGTCATTTGGACAGTTTTTTGCAGCTCTTTCATGATTTGATGTAAGCAGTAAAGGAAGATCATCATCATGCCTGTCAACGATTTAGGCCTAGAGTGGCCTGTTCCAGCCTTAGAAGTCATTGTTGAATCTCTTAAGAGGATATCCTGGTTTTCTTTTTCCTAATGGTTTGTAATTTAAGCCTTGTTTTGGTAATCTTTCTGTTTTCATTCTTTCAACATGTTCCATCCATTTATGTTTATATTTTTAAATTTTTTCTATTACTGATTCCTGGTTTAATTCTTTCATAATTTCTTTTGTAATCAAATAGAGTATACTTAGCAGTTTTTCTCATAAACTTCATTCCAGCTGTTATTAATCTTTGATTGTCTTTTTTGTTTTATTGTCCTGATTTCACTTCCACATAATAGCACTGGTAGGGCTAATGTATATTTTTAGTCTGGGTTGTTTTTGTACTAGGTTTGGTTTAAATATAGAGTTAATTACACCTGTTATTTTTAAATATTTTGCAATTTTTAGGTTTATATCTTTTTCATATGTAATCATACATCATAGGTAGTTAAATAAATTCACTTGTTTTAAAATCTTGTTATCTATTACTATTTTAGTTCTTACTGGATCTTGTCCTTTAAAGCCGTTTTTGATTTTTCTGTTGATATTATCATTCCATAATCTTTGGCTATCTCATTTAAATTTAAAATATCTTTCTGTAAGTTATCTTCAGAATTTGCAATTATTATTTGGTCATTGGCAAAAAGAAGAGTGTTTAAGTTCACAGCAAGAGAAAGTTTAATACCTTGATGGAAATTTTTATTCCATTTTATTATCATTTCATTTAGATGAATATTAAAAAGAGTTGGTGAAAGGGGGACATCCCTGTCGGACGCCTTAGTTTATCCCCTCTCTCTCTCTCGTATATGATAGCTCATGATTTAAGTAAAGGAAGATAAAGTAAAAAACTTTTTTATGATCAAGATACAGTACTGTATGCTTGATTCTTCACTTGTACTGCACTAGCACACTTTCCGGAAAAGCAAAGCTTAGTTAAGAGGCTAAGAATGTAAAATGAAATGGTGAATAAATGTGTCCATACCCATGAGGATTATTTCAGTGACATGTTCAGTATATATATGTTTGAGTCAGAAAGTTGTTAACCAACAAAGGAAATGAGACACGGCAGTTGTAAAGATCATCTCACTTAGCATTTTCATAATGCCATATAACATATCAGTAGGAGTGGTTGTGTACATATTGCTCCATGGACGAAGAGATCAGTACTAGATTATGGTCTAAATTACCTAAACACTAAAGAAAGTATCCAGGATATTTGGAGAGTAGTTAGCGCCATCTGTTATTTGAGTGTGCATGTGATTTGCAAAAGGTCAGTGGTGATGGTGGTAGAGAGATTTTCACCCAAAGGAGGTCAAAATCAGGAGATTCTAAGTTGGATACCCTTTGGAATGTATAATAGACCAAATACATATCCATATGACCCACCTCTGAATCAGAATGAGTTAAAGAGTGCGTAATTAAGAAAGCCAAGATGAACAGTGCTTGATGAAACTACAATTTGAGCTTTCAATAGGAAAAGTAGACAGGTTTGCAGATAAGAGGTGTAAATTACTGCATGCTCAATTCTTCACTTGTATAGAATTGGTTGAGGTGAGAAATGAGACCATGTATATTTGTGAAATGGATTGAAGGTTCTCTGAGGTTTAATATTGACTGCTTGGGCCAAGTACGTGACCTATGAAATGAATGAATTTCGGTTTCCAGTAGGCTATTTGTAAAATACGTAGATGTAAAATTGTAGGTGTAAAATATGACCATGTTGCCTTACTATTTTGTATTTTCTCCAGTTGCCAAAGTAGTTGACAACCTTGTTCCTGCTGGGTTAGGTATGATTCAGATGGGCTTAAACACATGATAAAGATGGAGTGCCTTTAAAATTACTATTTACACCAGTTATGAATTAGGATGTGCTGTCAATGTCTCAGATCACTTTAATTAGACGAAAAAGTTTGTTCTGTCTTTACATGTGCACATGGATGAGAAGTGGTAGCAACTGACAATTTTTTGAGAGTCAAAGTTACTCATTTCAGTAACCTTGTTAATCATCCTGTAGAATGCATCTATTTCTAAGAATCTGAAGAGGATGGCATTATATTTTTTGTTTTCTGCTTCTAGTCAATCCTGCATTGATGTCATGATGAGGTTATAGAGCTTGTTAGTGTTTTCACTGGCATTTAGGTTATCATCTATGCACTGGGTCTTTTAACTGTTTTGAGCTTGCAGTGTATTTTATCAATTTTGCTAGAGAAAGTCTCCTCAAGAATGATAAAGTACTGTTCAAGTTAATGTTCCCTGCCAAGGTTTAAAATTTGTTAGTTGAAGTCAGCCAGAAGTTTGTTAGATGATATAGCCACATACATCCACTGTCAAAACCAAATCACACAAAACGTTTTTTGTTTCCCTGATTCACGTTTGTAGCTGCAGTACTTCATATGATCAGTTTGGTTAGTAGCTGAATGTACATTTGTAGTAGCAGTACCCAAAGTGCTCTGACATAGCTCATAAAGCTTTGGTGTCACCATCTTTGCCATGTGTGGTATGCATGGTTGGATCTCAGTGTATTGCAATGCAGGCATTTGTTCATGGCTCATCAGTTTTCTGTACTCCAAAAAACTGATAAAGCTGGAAATCAAGTGAATTGGTTAATATAGTTGAAGTTCAGAGGTCATATTTCAAAAGTGGTTAAAATACCTCAGATGATTTCTTGATCATACTAATAAGCAGAGAAAATGAAGTTATCATTCCTCTTTATAAGGCTTTGTTATGACCACATCTGAATTACTGTGTAAAAGTTTGATCACCTGGCTGGAATTGGTGGAGAGGATCCAGAGGAGAATGACCAAGATGGCGAGTGGTCTGTGGTTATGCTCCCAATAAAGGATAGACTGAGAGTTTGTAGGTTACAGCACTTGTTGACAAGTGGAAAGAAGAGGCTATGATAGAAATGTTTAAGTTACTAGAAAGGTTTTTATAGGATTGATTTAGAGGAAATTTTCATTACTTAAATTTTTTTTTTGTTTGTGGGGGGGGGGGAGGTAAACAAAGGTTCATTCCTGGAAGAGTAAAAGCATATTGTTACTAGGAGTTTGAGGAACTAGATATTTTGCCTTCAGAGTGGTGAATGAGTGGAATGTATTACCAGAGTTCACTGTGAGTGCTTTATTAGTCAATATGTGGGTTTCTTGCGATGGGTCTTTGGAATCCATGGAGGTTCCTTTGAAGTATAATAATTTTAAGAACACAAATTGTTTTACATGGTTCAACAATGCAATCCACATTTAGCAAAATATGTTTTTCACATCATCACAAAAAACAAAGTTTCAGAAAACTCACCTTCAATACATAGGATCTCATTTCATACATTTGATTTTCCTTCATAGACTTTGGATGACCCCAGAAACTAAATGCTAGCATATATTGATTTTCACGATTATGAAGGAAATTTACTCTTTCTTTATTTAATGATTGCAATTCTGGATCAGTTCGACACAGTTCTAGAACAGCTGAGGCATTAGGATAACCATGTTTGAACCTCCAAATATGAACTATAAATGTTATAAAAATAATGATTTACTAGAGCACAAATTAACAAAAATTACATAGGTTTAAATATTTTGTTTTTAATAACAATATACAACATAACAATAATTTTAAAATAAAATAACAAAACACAATTATATGTGGGCCTGATAGAGAGAAGAAGCTCTCATAAGTACCAGTTTGAGGTTGAAGACAAATGATGTCCTCATTTCCAGAAACTTACAGGCATGATCAGAACAACTGTGATACTGTGAAATGGAAGAGATTAAAGCCTCACCATCTTATCGTTCTGCTAAAGAAACTTACTTCTTCCACTTATTGTTTTGTATATGTTATTACAATTTTAATATTGTATTCTTGAAGATGTCTGTGACAGACAACATATTGGAACAATTTATTATTATTATCCGAGACCTCCAGGGAGTCAAGGACTCATCGAGGGAGGCTGAAAATTACCCAACCCAGCTATCATACCTTCCCTTAAATTCATTTACACTAGATGCACTCACTACCCGTAAGGACAAATTATTCCACTCACTCACTGCTCTCTGGAAGAAAAAACTAGCTCTTAACCCTTTCTTGACTAAGAACAACTTTAACTTCCATGGATGCCCCCGTGTTCTCTCTCTCCGCCTTCCATATAATGAAAAATTTCATCATTTGAAATGCTATAACACCCATTCAAATGTTTATAGATCTCTATCATATCACCCCTCTTTCTCCTGTTATTCAGAGTCTGTAATCCACATACTCGCAATCTGTCCTCATAATCCGGATATAATCTTTGTAACTCTTCTTTGCATCCATTCCACAGCTTCTTTATCCCCTTGGAACCCGGAAGACCAAATCTGCGCACAGTAATCCAAGTGTGGTCTTATCAAAGCCTTATAAAGAGGCAAAATTGCTTCCTTATCCTTACATGTCAAGGTTTGCTTCAACATAGCAATTATCATCTGAGTTGTATTTGCAACTTTTGCTATATGACCTTTGAACTTTAAATTCTTATCCACCAATATACCAAGGTCCCTTGCCTCATCAGTTTCTTGTAGCATAACCCCGCTAATATAATATCACGCCAAAGTGCATAACTTTACACTTACTAACATTAAACTGAGTCATTTTCGTTTGCCCAGATTTCCAGTCTATTCAAATAATTTTGTAATTGCTTAATATCAGTAGTATCCCTGATTGCCCTGCCTATCTTTGCATCATCAGCAAACATTTGCAAATTTGATGATAGACCCTGCTTGATGTCATTAATGTATAGATTGAACAATAATGGCCAAGAACTGCAGTCTGAGGTACACCACTGGTTGCCTTAAATCTGGAAGATTCACACCCACTGTATACCACTTTTTGATATCTGTCTATCAACCATCTCCTGATCCAAGTCAATGGATTATGTTCCAATCCCATATTCTCCAGTTTACACAACATCCTATTGTTTGGTATCCTATCAAATGCCTTAGAAAAATCCAACATTATCATAGTGTATCCATTCCCTTTATCCACCTCGGCTGTGACATTGTTATAAAATATGAGCAAATTCCTAAAACATGACCTTCTTTTAGTAAACCCATGCTGTTCCCTGCAGAGTGTAGAATGCTTGTCTACCCATTTCTGTATGCGAGTTCTTACCAACTTCTCATTTGCAGGCCATCATTCTTATACAAATATTTTCTGCCATCAAACATACACCACATGTCTAAAAACTCACATCCATATCTTCTACATATCCTGCGCATGAAATTATTTGCTATCATCGTCCTCCTCCTTAACTCAGTACTATCATATCTAGGTAGTAATCCTACCATTTTTACTCTTTCAGATTTCTTTCTCGCTTCTTCCAACAGACCTTTCATTTCATTAAACATGCTCTTTAATTATTTCTCTTTGTGCTGAATTCATTCCATTAAATTATAACCAGCACCTAAGCCTTAATATTACTCCCCTAATTTTTTTTCAGAGCTCTCATATCTACGATGACAAATTAATTATTATTCTCATCAGATCAATAATCTGTTTTGAAATCTCTAATGCAAATTTAATGTTTTAACTAATTTTTCTCATGTCATAAATATTTATTGACTCCACATAACACCAGCTCCCTTTATTTTATTATCTATATCCAAATTTAATTTGTTATCATCATTAAAAATTGCACCTCATCATCATCAATTTCCTGATATGTACCCTCAAAGGGTGTTCAAGTTACTATGACAGTACTACAAGATTAAGTTTACAGTATTATTAATCTCCTATCAACAATTTTCCTCCAATCAATCTATTACTTGTGAGCATTCCAATATTGCCATATCTAACATTGTGCTTCCAAGACACTTGTGACTGAATCAATCCACCTAAACCTTGGTATTCATTGCAAAGTCTTTCCTGTCATCTTGGCAATCAAGCCTTTCTTCACCCATTCTATTTAAGCATTACTATCTTAGATTAGCTCTGCTGACACATTCTTGAATGCTAACAATGTCGAGTTCCTTTCTAATATCTTCATTTATAATGTGATTCTGCCATTGATTCACTTCCTTATTTTTTTCTCAGAATCCTAATATTGTGGTCTCTGGTCTATTTCTAACCCAACTCTCAAATCCATAACTTAAAGCTGGTTTGAACGCTGTCTTGTATACTGCTAGTTGGGTGTTTTGGATAATTTCTCTCTTATTCCATATAAATTTATTCATCTGGCTACCCACAACACCAGCTTTGCTTCTATGTTCCTGCCTATTTTCAGAGTTTTGGCCTTTTTATTGCTGATTTTCATACCCAATTTGCCACAGCTGTTATTCAATTTAGTTAGAGAATCCTGGAGACTTTCACCATATGTGTTTAGAAATACATCATCTGCAGAAAATAAAATGCCAAGTTGGACAGGTTGAATTCAAATATCAAGCCCATTCCCACTTTCCTTTCGTAAGAGTAAAGACATCAAACCACCTGCTTGTATTTCCTTCAATTCTAACTGCTGACCACTTAAATATAGACTATGCATTGATCTGTATAATGTTCCATTTACCTCATAACTGCAGTGTTTTAAAAAGTTTTTCCCTGGGCACCTTGTCATACGCCTTTTCTAGATCTAGAAAACTTAAGTACAGATCCTTGTCATATTCCCATGATTTCTCAACTATTTGTCATAAAGTGAAAATCAACTTCTATTTGGCCTGAACCTGTTCTTCTCCAAGTTTCTCTTCCACAATCTTTCTCAACCTCTTTTCAAGTCTTGTCTTGTCAGATGTCATCTCCTTCCTGGAGGTTGACTACCATGAGCTTCCACCATGTATGGTTTTTGCTTCTCTTTTGCATTCTTCATAGGACAAAAAGGTCCAGTCCTTAATATTTCCCATCCAATCTGTTCTTTGTCTTCCTCCTCTTCTTTTTCCTTGTATCATTTCTTCTAGAAGTGTTTTTAGTAGAGATTCATACCTTAGTATGTGACCAAAGTAGGTGGGTTTCCTTTTCTTAATGGTTTTCAACAGATTCCTATCTTCTCCAACCACCTCCAATATTTCTAAATTAATTTTTTTAGCAGTCCATGGGACTCTAAGAATTCTTCTGAGGATCTGCATCTCGAAGGCTTTTAGTTTATTTTCACGATATTTTGATATTGTCCAGATTTCTGCTCTATATAGCAGTGTTGACCATACGTAGCATTTGGGCAGCCTAATTCTTGTTTTTGTATAAATTTCCCTTGAGGTCAGAATGTTTTTCTGAAGGTTGATCTAGCAATTTCTATTCTTCTTAATATTTCCTTATCACACTTTCCATTCTCTGTAATTAGTTGACCCAAATATATATAACTCTCTACTTGATCTAAAGTATTTCCTCTGATCTTAATATTTATATTGGGTACTTTCCCTTTTTCGCTTCAAAAAAATGGGAATGGAAATTGGTTTTGGTTTTTTTGAAGTTGAAATTAAGTCCATATTTTTCACTTAGCTTCAGCATCTCTTCTAGTAGGTTTGGAAGATCTTTTTTATTTTCTGCTAGCAGTACTGTATCATATGCATATCTTAAGTTGTTTATATTCCTTCCCCCTATGCTAACTCCTTTAAATTCTTCTAATTGCTGGAAGATATTTTCAGTATAGAGGTTAAACAATATAGGAGAAAGAACACAGCCTTGTCTGACACCAGTGGTGGCCGATGAAAATTTTAAGCAGGGGGGTACTGCATATACAAAATAAGAAAATTAATTCATTTTTTCCTAATCAGTAACCAATTTATTAATAAGTAAATTTACATATTCGAGAATATGTAAATTTACATACCTCGAGAATTTTGAGACTCACCGATATTCTTTTGCACTTGTCACTGCACGTAACAAGTGAATCTGACAGTGCTCGTTGGGCAGTGCCACTACAGATATATTGTATGCTTGCGCGTATTATTTCTGTGAGATACGAAACTTTAATTACTGTGCGTGTTCGTGGTGATGGTGAAATATTTTTGCCAGAAATATTTCACAACACACACACACACCAATAATAAAAGTTGCAAGTGAATCCGACACTGCCCAATGCTCAGTGTCGGATTCACTTGTTACATGCAGTGACAAGTGCAAACGAATATCGGCGAATTTAGCCGCAACTGACTGAACGTGATAATTCCGACCCTGCGTTAGATCGCAGTGCATTTGTTTTAATCTAAAGCGTTAATCAAACAATTGCAATTATTAACTATTCAATCACTGTCGAAATATAAGCTGTAATAACGTTTAACATGTTGTATTGCATACAATGTTGTAAGCATTGTTATTATTATAAACACAAACAAAATTAAATTTTGTTTGTGTTTATAATAATAATAGTAAACATAAGTAGACTTCTTTCTGCTTCTCCAGATATCTTTCTATAATAGTTCTAATGTTGAAGAGTCCTTCTCTAGTTCCTTTATTTTCCTGGAAAATAAATGGGAATATTTTATAGATGGGAACTATAAGAGCTCTACTCCAATCATCTGGAATTCGACCTTCTGACTAGGCCCATGCATAATTCAGAAATTATGCAATAGCCACTACAAAACTTTTATGCCTCCATACTTAAGGATTTCTGGTCAAATATCATCTACTTCAGCTGCGTTCCTACATAGATCAGGGGTCGGCAACTTGCGGCTCTGGAGCTGCATGCGGCTCTTTGAATGAATAATTGTGGCTCTTTTCGTTATTAAATGATCTATTTTTGAATAATGCAAAATGAATGTTATTTATTAAATTAGAAACTAAAAATCCTAAATTTAGCATATGCAATAAATTAAGGACATTTTACATTTACTAATTTATTTATTAAATTAGAAACTAAAAACCCTAACTTTAGCATTTGCAATAAATTAAGGACATTTTACATTAGGTCAAGAATATCTTACAATTGAAAATAGTACATGCGATGCTGAAAAATTTAATACCTTCATGTTTGAACTCTTTGAAATCAAACGCAATAATCCTTCTTTACATTTTACAAAAATTCTACTTTATGGTGGATATGACTTCCCATTTAAACGCACTAAATAAGAAACTACAGGGAAAGGGAAATACAGCAGTTTTGCTTTTAGAAGAAGTGATTTCGTTTGAATAAAAATTATATTTGTTTGCGACAGACTTAGAACAAGCCACATTATTACATTTTCCTACGTTGAAGAAATATCAACAATAACATGCTGATAATAATTCCATAAATTTAACCTTTTTCAAAGAAATTGTGGTAAATATGTGATCTGCATTTAATGGGAGATTTGAGGAATTTAGAAAGAACAAGGCAACTATGTCATTTTTATTGCGACCACTTGAAATTAATCCTGCCGAATTAAATTTTTCACCTTTTGCTGGAATTGATGAGGCTGCATTTCAACTTCAGTTAGAGGACCTGAAAACCCAGGATTTGTGGAATTCAAAATTCAGAAATCTTAAAGCTGACCTGGAGGAGTTGGAAAGACAAAAATCTACCCTTGCAATACAAAAAAAAATGGTCTGAAATAGAAGATCTTAAAAAGCAAAATCAGATTGTATTTGACACATGGAATTGTTTACCGGACACTTACATTCGGTGATTTCAAACATACGCATTTGGACCGACATATTTCTGTGAGCAAATATTTTCTAATATGAATTTTATTAAAAGTAAGTTGAGAAACCTACTAAACAACATGAGTCTTTTGTCATGTTTGAAAATGAATACGGCGTATTGGCCGCATATTGAGAAACAATCCCAAGAAGTTCAACAGAAAAAGTCGCACTAAGAAGATATTTTAAATTTTAAAAAAAAATTAAAGAAATAGGTATGTTGTTGGATTCTATACACATGTTTTTGTAAGGAGGAGCAAATCTTTGTTTTATTATTTAATATTTAAAAAATCATATAATTCCGTGTGATATGCCACCCCTGTGTTTTACAAGTATAACGTGTTACTGTTAAAAAACTGAATAAATAATTTAATTATAATATTTTTCAATGTAGTTTCTAAATTTAAAGCAGTGATGAGCAATTAAATAGTAAATCAAATACTTGGTTCGATCTGCATAAAGAATATTTTCTTTTTCTTTGATAAGAAAGTATTAATTTATTTTCCATTATTTAGCTATATTTTAATTTTTTAACCTGCTCAAATAAATCCACATGAAAAAAATCAAAATTCATAAAATAGATTTTTAATTAAAATATACTAGTTGTGCTGTACAAAACGAACACCATGGACCACACAAAAAACCTCTCAGGTTTTTTGTGTGGTCCACATGCAACCTGCAGACCATTGGTTGCTCATCAATAGATGCGGCTCCCTAAATTTTTTTTAACAGATATAATTTTAAAAATGGCTCTTCAATCCAAAAAGTTGCCGACCCCTGGTATAGATGAAGCCCTGTAGTCAGAAAGACCTGGATTCAATTTCCATCCATGACGTGAGGAACCATTATCTTGTACTCTTTCGACTAAAGGTAAGTTAGTCAGTCTCATAGGAGGTAGAGGGTTTTTTCACTTGGAAACTCATTTTTTTCGTACACCATCAGACAAGCTGGACTGTGAACACACATGCATGGACGGATCTACAGTCATAAAATGCATACTTAATCTCTCATAGGAGGGCTCAACCTATCCTAAGGGATGGTGTCGAGGAACCGGGGGGGGGGGGGGGGAGGACCCCATATGAATAAAGAAAAATTCGTATGTAATCCTCTTTGTATTCCCCTTGAAAATTTTCTAGTACAGTTCTGTCACTGCTTGTTTCATTTAGCAGCTGTTCAAAGTAATTACTCCAGACATCTCAGATATCCTTATCTCCACTTTTCATGTCACATTTGATTCCTTTTACAGTACTCTTTCCTTCATTTTTAAGCTTCAATAGCCTCCAGAATATTTTCCCACCTTCCTGATATTTATTTTCTATACTCTTACCAGTCTTCCCATGACTTTTGTTTTACTAAGAACTTTTAGTATGCTTTCTTTTCTTCCAAGACTGCTTATTTAACTTCTTGTATTCACCATGGTGTTCTTATTTTTCAGTCCTTGCAGACAACTTCACCACATACCTCCCTAGTTGAATCAATCAATGTTTTCTTCAGATTGCCACTGGGACTCCAAGGTTTGGTTCTTGTTTTCAATCTGTTTCATTTTTTCCTTCAATAATGTTTGTATAGGTAAGTTAGCCGATCTCATACGGAGGTAGCAGGGTTTTATCTCCCGGAAACTCGGGTTTTTCATCCTGCATACAGACAAAAATACTAGTTGTGGTGGAGGCGGGCAGTAGATGGCGTTGATGGAGATTATTCGTAGTAGAGTTTCGGTGTAGTGGTTGAGACAGTTGTAGGTGTCCTCCCACAATGAATCTTCGGACTCCTTGGAGGTATCAGGAATAATAATAATAGGGAAGTCTACATTTAGCCTGTAACAACTTCTCAACTTTAATTTTTATTAAAACTTTTTACATCCTGTTCTTTTCAATGTGATATTTTTTTTTTATCCTGCTTAGTACTAAGTAATTCTCACTTCCAATTTCAAATCCTGTATACACTTATGTATCCTGAGTCAGCAGAAAGATGTCACTATCAACAATGAGGCTTTTCTTATTTCTTGTGAACTTATGCACATCTATGTTGGAACATGGTGTTAGTAATGACTAGTTCATGTCCTGAGCAGAAGTCCAGCAAATACTTACTATTATTATTATTAGCTTTGTCCAAATTTTCCACAACAAAGTTCCTCTATGCCTGATGGATTTATTTCCTACTCTATTGTTCAGAACTCCGACAAGGACCACTTTCTCCATTTTCTTTATGTTAGCTGTATGTTCTAATGACTCGAAAAATTCATCCACTTCTTCTTTAGAAGAACCTTCTGTGGGACAGTTGGTGTCGAATGCTATCACTAGCACTCAGCACAATAGCATTCAACACCAAAATTGCAACTAAATAGGGGAAAATGTTTTGCTTGTTCTGTAAGCTCTCAATTCCAGATGAAGCTGAGGTTTTCAACATTCCTGCCTAATTTTATAATTTGTCTTTTTTTTTTAATTGCTGATTTTCATGACAAATTTGTTACGACAGCTATTTTATTTAGTTAGGAAATCTTGAAGATTTGTACTTGATTTATTTAAGAATATAACATTGTCTGCAAAAAAAGTAAACAGCTGAGACTAACATCCCAAATTTTTTTTCCATCAATTTAATGCTACTTTTCTTTAGTGGAGATAGTGTGCATCCTTGTTTAGATTTTAACATCAGATTTTATATCAAACTATCTTCCTATATGTCTTTCAATTCTAACTCCCACAACTTAAATATAGGCTCACCTCTTGCTTCATACAATATCCCATTTACACCATATAATTGTCATCACACCATATGATTTTTCTGATTCTTATTATATTTCCATGATTTGTCAACTATTTGTTTTTAAGTGAAAACTTAAATCTAATCCCAACAATCTTTATTTAGCCTTGCATTCTTCTTTTTCACAATTTTTCTTGGTTAATTCTCATGAATGTTGTCCATTCATGTTTAATTCATTTTGCTTGTAACATTCAGCACAGAAATTCCTCTATAATTCTCACATTCAGATTTATTCCTCTTTTATAGATGGACACCACAAGAGCTCTATTCTAATCATTTTGAATTTAACCTTCTGACACCATGCCATCTGAATTATGAAGTGCAGCCAGTGCAAAATTTCATACCTCCAATGTTTGTGCATTTCTAGTCAAATATTATCTGCTCCAGCTGCCTCTCTACATTTTTGTTTTTTGATAGCTTGTCAGCTTCAAATAATGATATGTACTCATAACTGCCTTCCTCTTCAATACTGTCTGTCACTTGTTTCATTTCACAATCTTTCCAAGTATTAACTCCAATGTAGACAGTACTCTTTCCTCCATGTCTAAGTTTTTTAAACAGAATCCAGAACATTTTGTGACCTTTTGGATATTTATTTTCTATATTTTAAGTCTTCCCATTACTTTTATTTAGCTATTTTTATATGATCATTGGATCTATTAATAGCATTTAAGAATTCTGTCTATAAATGAGCTGACTTTCATGCCTCCAATTGGCAAGAGTGACATGTAGTTTGGAAACTGACAATGTGTGTAATAACTGCTAAGAAGATATAAGTGGAACTGTAAGGCAGTTGATTAAAAAAAAACTAAAAAGGTAAAAACTAAAACTTGAGGCAGTGGCTTGTCAGGAAAAACTGCATGGTTAAGGAATTAACAATGCACAGGAAATAGTCAAAGGGTGATTGTTGTTTAAGTGATATTTGTGCCATTAGAGGTTTCTTTAAAAACATAAAGAATAAGTAATGCTATTTATTTAAGGCTATATATTTCAGCCTAAATATTAGAGGTCATCATCATGATGACCTGTAATATTCTGGCTGAAAAATAAGGTCTTAAATAAATAGTATTACTTATTCTTTATGTTTTTCATGTTAATTTAAAGAAAAGTCAAAGGATGCCTAAAGGAAGCTATATCTGACTGCATCCCCTGAGTTAGGCAAATTAATTGCATAGGAGTTAAATGGATGACACTAGAAAGCAAGAGTCCTGCATAAGAAGAGAATGTTGCAGATTTGATATCGTGAGATGAGTGATGAGGACATGTGATGCAGTTCGAGCTTAAAACACTATAAAAAGCAAGCTAGTAGAGAGTGATGGCCATGGAGAGGAAGGCAAAAGAAGATAATTAAAGAAGTTAGCCAAAGAGGCCAAAGGAAATTATTATTATTATAAGAGATCTCCAGGAAGTCAGAGACTCAATGAAGGAGGCCACATATCATTCAGATCACAAGTAATACCTTATTTTGAATCATTCACAATCTCCAAAGGCAAACTATTCTAAAGTCACACCCTGCTCTGGAAGAGAAAAATCTATCTGTCACTCTTTCTTGACTACATTCATTCTCAACCTCTGTGGATAGCCTCTTGTCTTCTTCTGCCATCCTCCTAAAAATGAAAAATTCAATCTACTGGTATCCTGTATGACTCTTTCAGACATCACTCCTGTTTTTCTAATGTCAGCAGTCAACAAATTCTCAATCTCTCCTCATAATCTAGTCTTCAGTCCCCAATATCATCTTTAACACCCTGTTTTGCCACCTTCTCCATTGTATCTGCATCATTATGGAAACAAGGAGACCAGATCTATACACAATAGTCCAGATGAAGTCGTATTAAACCTTGCAAAACAGCAAAATCACTTTTATTATTATATGTCCATGTTCATTTCAACACTGCAACTATCCTCTGAGTTATAATTGCAATCATTGCTATATAGCCCAGAACTTCAACATTCAACCCACTGAAATTCCAAGATCTTTAGCCCTACCTAGAAAGAATTTTTGAAAGAAATCTGAAAGAATTTTGCTATATAGCAGGTACGAGGAAAAATGGTCATGGATATATAAGCTGTTGTTGTCAGCCTGTAGAATCCCACTCCTGGGCAAAGGCCTCCCCAATGTTATTCCATTCAGCTCTATTTTGGACTGTTCTCAACCAGGCTGGTCCTGCTGTTAGAGTAGACCATCTTTCCATCTGGTCTTCTGTCTACTTTTACTTTTCTTTCCCTCTCCAGGTATCCAGTAAGTGGTGAGTTTATCCCATGTATCATCTTAATTTGAAAACAGAATAACTTATTATTCTGTTTTCAACAGTTATTGGAATTTCTGTGTGGTTAGTCATTAGTTTAGATTTACTGTAGTTTATGTTTAATCCATGTGCTTTACTTTTTATTACTTACATCTCTAATCATCGTTTTCAGTTCTAATGTGCTTTCGGAGAATAGTGCTATGCCATTGGCAAATCTAAGATTGCTTAAATTTTTGCCTAAGATGTTTAAATCATAATTATCCCAGTTCAGTTCTCTAAATAGCATTTTCAACAGTGAAGTAAATAGCCAATAGCTTGGGTACTATTGGGTATCCTTGTTTAATTGTTTAATCCTCTTCCTAGGTTGAAAAATGGTCCTGTTGTCTCAAGTTTGATTTCTGCTGTGCTACTATTATAAATATTTTTTAATATTCTGATATATTTATTTTCTATATCTTGATTTTGGAGTCCCAGGAACAGCGGCTTGTGTTCTATCGAGTCAAATGCTTTCTGGAAGTCTATGAATGCTATGTATACAGGCTTATTATATTCTTGATATTTTTCAATAACCTGGTTGATAGTATGTAGATGATCAATAGTTGAAAACCTTTTCTAAATCTTGCTTGTTCATATGGTTGGTTCTGATCTAGTGTTCAACAAAATAGTTTGTTGAACTGAACAAATTAGAAAAAAAAAAAAGAAATTAGAAAAGATCTAAGGAATTTCAACATAAATAAAATCAAACAAACCATAGAACAAGGCACATCTTTAAAACAGAAAAAAATGGCCTAAAAATTGACAAACCTTGGATCCCTTCCACAGTAGATGAATTTGGTCATAAAACAAATAACAGATCCAAAATTCTCAAAATAGCAACAAAATTCTAACAAGAATTATATTCAAGTAATTAAGCAAATAGTCTAACAGACAACCAAACAAATAGAACATATGATGATTCTATCTTGGAAATCACTGAAGAAGAAGAAATAGAACAGGCAATCAAACAAATGAAAATGGCAAAGCAGAGGACAGTGATCAAATTCCCACAGAGTTCTTCAAAATAGGACTTGTGGAACTATTAACCATGCCTATACAATGGCATCCTACATACAGAAACAATACCAAAGAAGTGGTTAAATTCAGAAATAACATTACATAAGAAAGGTGATAGAGCAAATCTAAGCAACTACAGGTCCATAAGTCTCATCTCACATAATCATAAAATATTTAGGATTATCCAAAAGAGAATTACATATAAAACTCAGTGAACTGAATAGCAGAAAAATTTCAGATATAATACAGCTGAGTTGTTAACTGTTCACTCCAGTAAAGTATATATTCAGGTAGACTGATTATCTCCCTGGATGCCATGGAGAAACTGGATGAAAGAATAGAGATGGATGAGTTAAAGTATTATAGCTTTTACAACAGTTGACTCGAATACAGCAAGTGGATTTAATAGGATTTGGCACATTGCTGAAGGAATGTATAAAGGAATGAGCAATGTCCTAATTTCAATGAGTGAAGTCTCATCAGTGGGAGCCAGACCAAGAACTGATATCAAGGTTGAGGTAATGCAAAAGTCATATATTTCTCATATACAAGTAGTGAAAAGATGTCATACCTTATTATTAAAATATTCTAGATAAGAGCTAGATGCCAAGAACTTGCATACAATGTCTTGTATTTAAAAATAAATGAAGTCTTTATATAAGAATTATTTAAAAATTTTCTCACTATTTTACTGATATATACACACAAGCATGCACGACATACACAAACTAAAAAAAAAATCATGTTATTTTCCAATTTTTGCAATTTATTATTTATAACAAATACACCATAATATTTAAATGCATTTCTACTTACTGAATTCATCCTGATCTCCAATTTCCACTCTCCAGTTTCCTACTAATTCTGTTCCCTCATTTTTATCAGTAAGTACCTTTATCCAATTTTCACTAAGTTTGAAAGAAAACTTAGTTACTAAAAATTCTCTCTCTCATATTTATTACATAATAAATATATATATTAGGCAATTTTGCAAAATTGCCTAATAAAAAAAAAACCATTAAACAAAGACTGTTTAAAGATATAAACTCTCTCTCTCTCTCTCTCTGTGTGTGTGCAATAAAAAAAAAATTATGTTGCTACTGAATGTAATAATCTTATTTAACACTTTTCATATATAGAATATTATGACCATAATCCTGATCATCATTCCATTTATGAAAAGAACATACATCACAGGTGTGTTCTCTTTTGTCAGATATTGTTCTTCAAGAATGGGGAAAAAAAACTGCAAACCTTTGAGAGTAACATAAATATCAAAGATGACAAAGAGAACAAAACTCATTCTGTTAAAAAAAAAAGAAAAAGAAAAAAAAAGTGTAAAATATATCACTATTAAGCAAGTAAACATTAACCAAATTCTTATCATGTTCAGAATTGCTCAGAACAAAGTGAACATTGCTGCCAATAGTGTGTGCAAATTACCCATTTAACAGTACTACCCAGTAAGAATCAAATGTCAATGATAACTCAAAATGAATACAAATTAGTGGTGTGACAACACAGGACATACAGGCGAATGCTTTAATATTTTTACCAAAACCTATATAAAATTGTAATGGTATACAAAGCATTGCAATTTGGCTAATTAATCAACCTCCTTTCCTCTTTCTAGAAATCACATATGGTCTTTATTAGTCTCATATCTTTTCTATAGAAAATGCAAGAGACCTAATAAAGTTCTATGGGTACTGTTCTATCAAATTAGCAGATATCATTACTCCACTTTTCTCTAAACCTATGAAAACATGAGAAGCAGTTAGTTAATAACCTGAACTGGCTCCTCCTGCTCTTTAATTTTCTCTATCTACTTATGTTCTCTGGAACAGTTCCTCACCTAAAGTGTCCTAAACACTGCAACCTACAGATTTCCAAAAAATATCATCACTAATTCTTGCCTGTTTCTTCTCAATGATTAGCCTACACAAACAAACTGCACTAATGCACTATAGGCTCTGCATTCTCATTTATATAAAGAATGTTTTTTTCACAATGAAATGAAAGAGACTATTCTATTCACAACTGATAGCATAAAGGTAGAAGAGGACAGAAACTTCCCTCTTGAAAGTTTTGGCTAACAGAGGTTCTAGTAATTAATAATTAAGTAATTCCATAGCAATTGCAAAATAATTAAATAACAGAAACAGTTAACTAATTAATCAAAATTAAAATTCATGTATGTTACAAAAAAAAAAAGGAAAAAAAATGGGCAAATCAAATTATTCATCATTCAAAGAAAGAAACTACTTACTAATTTTTAAGATAGCGATCCACACAATCAGGTTTCACATCATGAACTGAAAAGATTAAATAGGCATATTAAATATATTTCAAAATTTAGTTTCACATTGTGGGAAGTTTTCGGTACTGAGACCACATTATTATGTAATTAAAGAGTTAATAAAAATAAGCAATTAAAACCTGACAAGTTTTATAAGTCATATGACTTACATCATCAGGGGTACTGGTACCTAAAAGTTTTACACAACAAAAGCCTTTTAACAATTAATTACACATTAGATGTTTTTGATAACTTCATAACTGTAACATATAATTGATAAACCAGAATACAAATTGCAAATTTGTTCCTGTGTGTGTTGGAACATTGCTAGTAGTTGCTATCACATTATGTGGTATCGTGCATGTTATATCCTAGGTCAGTGGCAGTTAAATTTTTTATGAAAGTAGATCATACTTGATGTAAAATCAAGCCTTGATTTTTACTGCATTGTGTAGGGATCCTAAGCACACAACAACTATTGGCCATCAAGTATTTTGGCAGCAAACAAAAATGTCAAATACTGGTAGTAGTAACTGTTTTATAAGAAAATTTAAAGAAGCCTTGAAAATGCTTAGGATCCCAACATAATGAAATAAAAATCAAGGTTTAATTTTACATCAAGCAGGGTCTGCTTTCATCAAAAATTTAACTGCCATGGACCTAGGATATAACATGCATATAATACCACAGAACATGATAGCAACAACTAGCAATCAGTGGCAGATTACCCAATAAGCACACTAGGCACATGCCTAGGGCTTCTTCATCTCAAGGGGCCTCAAAAATTACATAGCAAAAATATAAATGCCTCTAAAAATTTAGTGAACGTTTATAATTATTATTTATTTATTTGTGCCCAGGGCCTCAAAGGAACATAATCCACTACTGCTAGCAATGTTTCAACACACATACAGTAATGAATGCTACCAATTGTATTCTGGTTTATCAATTATATTTAACAGTAGTAAAGTTATCAAAAGCATCTAATATGTGTAATTAATTGTTAATAGACTTTTGTTGTGAAAAAATTTATGTACAAGTGCCCTGATGATGTAAGTCATACGACTTATTTTTTATTAAATCTTTAATTATATAACAATGGGGGCCGCAATACCAAAAACTTCCCACAGAAACTTATGTTTGCATTTAGTTTCACACTTATTTTTTATATGCCTTTCATGAAGACCACATTCATCACCTATTAGTACTGAGATTTTTTTTTTTTTTCATCATCATCAAATTCCTGACATTTACCCTCAAGGGGTGTACAGGATATGACAGTACTACATGAAAACATTTACATCATTACTAACTTCCTATCTGCAATTTTCCTCAAAATTAGTCTGTTACTTGTCAAGACCCCAACATTATCAGATCTTATATTTGTATCGTCTAAGGCACTTGGTCTTCCTCTTGGTCATTTTCCTGCCAACATGGCAGAGAACAATTGTTTTGCTAATCTTTCCTCGCCCATTCTGTTTAAGTGCCCATACCACCTGAGATTAGCTCTGCTAATGCATTCCTGCATGCTGTCAATGTCAAGTTCTTTCCTAATATCCTCATTTTAATATGATATGCCATTGATGACATCTGTTCACGCCTTTAATCTTTCTCAGGACTCTCATATCTGCAGTCTCTAGTCTTTGGTCAAGTGTTTTACTTCTGACTCGGCTCTCAGATGCATAAGTTAAAACTAGTTTGAACACTGTCTTGTATACAGCTAATTTAGTGTTCTGACTAATTTCTCTCTTATTCTATATAAATTTATCCAGTTGACTTACTAAAATACCAGCTTTGTAGATTCTGTTATCAATTTCTATATTTAATTTACCATCTTCACTAAAAATTGTGCCTAAGTAGATGACATGTTTTACTTGTTCCACAAGTTCTCCATTCACAATGCAAACATTTTCAACGATTCTACCTATTTTCATTGTCTTGGGGGTGCTTAAGGGTCAAAGCTGTATAAATGAGAGGAGACCTCCACATAGCCTTTAAAGGAATGCGGAGAACCGACCAGGGCTTCTGACCTAATGTCCAATCCTCACTTTATCGTAGCGCACCCTGTTGGGCATCTACTTTGATACTGAACGAACGAGGACAGGCTGGCAATTTGGGATTTAGCCGAACAAATTGTATTCTTATTGGCTTAAAACCAATATAGAAAATGATGGTACAACATGACAAAATTTCATTCCCCCTGGGGTGTTGAAAGGTTAAACAAGGCCCCTGTTGTTTTCGCCAGGGAACCAGGACGAACAGCAAAAAGTCAGCTGAAAGCACACCCCAACTCAACATCACCAGAGTTAAAGATCGGTACTATCAACATAAGAATCCTGAATGGCAAAGAAATGGAGCTAGCTCAGGAATTAGATAAGTACCAGATCGACATAATAGGGGTGACTGAAACAAAAAAGACAAAAACTGGTGAGATCTTTCTCAGCAATAAATACAAAATATTATATTCAGGCAATGACAATCAAGGAAAAGAAGGAGTAGCCATAGTATTCAACACTAAATACGAGGCTAATCTTCTTGAATGGAAGGGAGTCTCAAGTACAGTGATGTGGGCAAATATCAGAATGGGGAACTGGACAATGAGACTTAATTGTGCCTATGGTCCCACAAAAGGTTCTAAGGTAGAAGTAGAGGAATTTTTTGAGGCTTTAGAGAAAGCAACTGACACAATGAAAAAGGAAAAGTTGGTCCTTGTTGGGGATCTAAATAGCAGAGTAGGAATTAATTGTCAGACATACAAAAATATTTTCAGAAAATTTGGAGAAAAGAGCAAAGCCAATAATAATGGCAAATACCTGTTGGATTTCTGCTCAGGTCATGGACTAGTTATTACTAACACATGTTCCAACATAAAAATGTGCACAAATTCACATGGAGAGAAGAGGCAAGGAATAACAAAAGTCTCATTGACTATGTTATTGTTGATGGTGATGTTTCTCCCTGGTGCAGGACACCAGAGTGTATGGTGTCATGCATCAGGCCACCATATACTCTTTATGATTGAAATTGGATGCGATCACTATTTAGTCTTGAGTAGGATAAAATTGAATTTCATATTGAAAAGAATAACATGTAAGAACGTTTTAAAGTGAATAAAAGTTGAGCAGCTCTCAGATGTGAACTGTAGACTAAAATACCCAAAGATTATTGAAGAAAGAATGAAAGAGTTTGAGAACAGGAACGAAACCTTGGAGAATCAATGGCAAGCCTTGAAGAAAACCCTGATTGATTCAGCCAGAGAGGCATGTGGTGAGGTTATCTGCAAGGATAGAAAAATCAGAACTCCATGGTGGACACATGAAGTTAAAGAGGCAGTGAAGGAAAAGAAGAAAGCATACCAAAAGTTCTTGGCAAATAAGTCAGCTTGTGCTCTTAGAGAATACAGAGACAAATGTAAGAAAGCAAAACACTGTGTAAAACTAGCTAAAGAAAAGTCATGGGAGGTCTTTGGCAAGAACATAGAAAATAAATATCAAGAAGGTGGTAAGATATTCTTGAGTTTGTTGAAGAAGATTGGAAATAGACGAAAGAGTGCTGTAAAAGGAGTTAGAGATGATAAAGGTGACATGAAAACAGGAGAAAAAGATATCCTTGAAGTATGGAGTAATTACTTTGAAAAACCGCTAAATGAAACAAGCAGTGATGATAGCACAGTGGTAAAAAACACTGACCAGGTATGCAATCAGGAATACATATCCATACTTGAAGTAGAAAAAGTCATCAAAAGCTTGAAATGTGGAAAGGTAGCACGAGTAGATGATATTCGACCAGAAATGCTGAAGTATGGTGGTATAAAAAGTCTTACAGTGGCTGCACTGCATAGTTCAAAAAGCCTGGAGAGAGGGGACGAATTCCCGATGATTGGAGTAGAGTTCTAATAGTACCCATATATAAAAAGGGAAATAAAACTGAATGTGAGAATTACAGAGGCATTGCCCTACTGAGTGTTCCTGGCAAGATCTATGCAAGCATACTTGAGAAACGGTTGAGAAGAAAAGCTTGGTGAAGAACAAGCTGGATTCAGGCCAAATAGAGACTGTCAGGATCAGATCTTCACTTTACAACAAATAGTTGAGAAAGCATGGGAATATAACAAAGATCTGTATTTAAGTTTTGTCGATTTGGAAAAAGCATATGACAAGGTTCCAAGAGAGAAGCTGTTCAATACGCTACAGTTATATGGTATCAATGGGGCATTATATCAAGCAATACTTAGTCTGTATTTGAGTTGTAAGTCAGCAGTTAGAATTGAAGGAAGTACAGGAAGATGGTTTAATGTTAAATCTGGTGTGAGACAAGGATGTACATTATCCCCACTGTTATTCATTCTGTATGGATCACATTATGAAAGAAAGTGGTATTAAACATGATATCAAAATTGGAGATGTTAATGTCAGCTCTTTGCTTTATGCGTACGATGTTATACTTCTAAATAAATGTGCTACAAGTTTGCAAGAGTCCCCGACTAAATTGAATAACTTTTGTAATAGATATGCTATGAAGGTAAGCATTAACAAGACAAAGACAATGAAAATAGATAGAATTGTTGAAAATGTCAACTGTGTGGTGAACGGGGAACCTGTCGAACAAGTAAAACATTTAAGCTACTTAGGCACGATTTTTAGTGAAGATGGTAATTTAAATATGGAAATAGACAACATAATCAACAAAGCTGGTATGGTAGGAAGTCAATTGAATAAATTCATATGGAATAAGAGAGAAATTAGTCGGAACACTAAATTAGCTGTATACAAGAAAGACAGCATTCAAACCAGTTTTAACTTATGGATCTGAGAGCTGGGTCACAAGTAAAACACTTGACTAAAGTCTAGAGACCGCAGATATGAGAGTCCTAAGAAAGATTAGAGGCGTGAACAGATGGCATCAATCGCAATATCATATTAAAAACGAGGATATTAGGAAAGAACTTGACATTGTTGGCATCCAGGAATGCTTAAGCAGAGCTAATCTCAGGTGGTATGGTTCTCTGCCAGGTTGGCAGGAAAATGACCCAGAGGAAGACCAAGATATAGGTGGATTGATACGATACAATGTGGGAAGAATTCCCAATCATCGGGAATTCTTCCCTATGTCCAGGCTTTCTGAACTATGCGGTGCAGCCACAGTAAGAACTTTTATACCACCATAGTTCAGCATTTCTGGTCGAATATCATCTACTCCTGCTGCCTTTCCACATTTCAAGCCTTTGATGGCTTTTTCTACTTCAAGTATGGATATGTATTTCTCACTGTATGCCTGTTGATTCATAACTCTCAGGGGACCCTGTAACCCCTAGAGAGCGCATCCCTTGGGTGGCAGATAAGGGGAGCCCACCATGCGTGTGTGTGTACATGCGCGTGCGTGTGTGTATATATATATATATACAGTGGGGTGGTCCGAATATACTGAATAAGGACTCGTGGACCAACAGGGCCATAAGGGGCAATCATCTTGATTGTAAGGGAAGCGGCACTCCCATGGACCCCTAGCTGGATCTATCCTCTCCTTCTTCTACTTTGAGGAAGACCCACTTACTTTAATCTTTCCTATAAGGCCTTATCAGCCAACTCTTCTTACTTTATGACCCTTGTGCTATTAGAGTACTCGAGGGCCATGGGGTCTTTTCATTTCTGGCCTTACAACTATGTCCTCTCCATAAACCTTACTATATTTCTTCTATAATCTACCCTTTCCCCTTCAATATACCCTATTCCTCCTATGGGTTTAAATTCGGAAGTAGGCGAGTTCTGAAGCCTTAAGGTAGCAGCCCTACCACTGAACTATTCCAAAGTCAGGCTAGTCCCCTGACATGGAGAACATAACCATACTTGTAAGCTGACAGAAAAAGATAATCGGATTGAATCTATGGGAAATGACCCTGGAATGGAAAAGGGAAAACGAAAATGGAAACGACAAAATATAATACACATAGCAAACTGGAATGTAAGAGGAATAGCATATAAAGAAATAGAATTAGACCAGTTATTAAATGAAAGAAATTTTAAAATAGCAGTAATCACTGAAACAAAAAAGAAATTAAAAGGAACTATGAGAACTGAAAATTTTAATGTGATATACAGTGGAGTCGACAGAGACCAAAGAGCACAAGCAGGAGTCATGATTTGGATTCATAACTCCCTTTCAAAACAGTTAAAACATTATAAATTATGGAATGAAAGAATAATAGAAGCTAGAATAAAAATAGATAGAGGCTATTTAACAATAACTGGTTTATATGCCCCAGAAGAAGGAAGAGAACAGGATAATATTGATTTTTATAATCAGCTACAAAACATATATAATAAAATAAATAAAAATGATTACATAATTTTAGCAGGAGACTTAAATGCAAGAATTGGAAACAAGAAAATTAATAATAATATAGGAATACATGGAGAACACACTCTAAACAGAAATGGTAAAAAATTGATTGACTTTGTAGTTTATAATAACCTAAAAATAATGAATTCCTTCTATAAACATAAAGACATACATGAATATACTTGGGCAGCAAGAGGATGGAAATCAATATTAGATTACTTCATATTAAATGAAAAGACATCAAAATTTTCACTAGATGTTAGAGTTCACAGAGGATATGAAATAAGCAGTGACCACTTCCTTGTTAAAATAAAATTAAGATTACCACCTAAATGGCTACAAGTAACAAGAACAGAAAGAAAAATTGAAACATTTGTTTATAAAACTAGACTCTTGAATGACACAAATGTACAATCTATATGAACAAAGAATTAAGCAGTATCCAGATAAAATAAAACAAAATGAAGAAATAGAAATAGAATGGCTTAATATAAAAACAATACTAAATGCAGCAGCAAATGAAAGCTTAGGAAAGACCAAAAAATTCAATAAAAGAAAAAAATTGAAGATCTGGGATGATACAATCAAAGAAATAATCAAAAAGAAAAAAGAAGCCTATCACAAATGGTTAAGCAGTAAAAGATTAGAAGATGAAATAGAATATAAAAGAATAAGAGCCATAGCTAAAAGAGACGTCAGAAAAAGACAGAGAATCGTGGAATAAATTTGTTTCTAATTTAGAACATGATTTATATAAAATAAGACCCAATGTATATAAGATTTTGAAACACCTAAATGCAGATACCAAAGAAAACATAAAATTAAAAACTGAATTGAAATTAGAAGAATTTCTAAATTACTACACAGAACTGTGGACAGACAAATATTTTAAAAAAGACAACTGGCAAACAATTAACGAAAATGAAAAGGAAATAACTGAAGAAGAATTAGAAATCAGCCTGAAAGAAACAAGAAACGGAAAATCACCTGGAGAAGATAAGCTAGGTTCAGAACTATATAAATACGTAGGAACAAGATTCAAAGGAAGACTCTTATTATTTTTAAATAAAATTTACTCAACTGGTATGCCCCAATAGAATGGAAAAAAGCAATTGTGATTCCTATCTTTAAGAAAAGTAATAGAGATGACCCTAAAAACTATAGAAGTATCAGTATACTAAATTCATGTTACAAAATATACAGCAGAATCTTAAATAACAAACTAATGAAATATTCCAAAAACTTTATTCTAGAGGTACAAAATGGATTTAGAAAAGGACGATCATGTATAGACCCGGCCTTCTGCCTAAAATTAATAATAGAGAAAAGAAGAGAATATAATTTAGAAACACATATTGCATTTATTGACTTTGAAAAAGCATTTGACAAAGTTAAAAGAAACATATTATTTAACATATTAAAAGAAAGACAAATACCAAATAATATCCTAAAAGCTGTCACAAGTATATATGAAAATAATCAAATACAAATAAGATTAAATCATGAGCTATCATATACAAGGGAGATAAACCAAGGGGTCCGACAGGGATGTCCCCTCTCAGCAACTCTTTTTAATATCTACTTAAATGAAATAATAATAAAATGGAGTAAAAATTTACATCAAGGAATTAAACTTTCACCTACAGTTAACTTAAACACTCTCCTCTTTGCAGACGACCAAATAATAATTACAAATTCTGAAGATAACTTACAGAAAGCTATTTTAAATCTAAATGAGATATCCAAAGATTATGGTATGATAATATCAACGGAAAAATCAAAAACTATGGCCTTTAAAGGACAAGATCCAGCAAGAACTAAAATAGTATTAGATAACAAGATCTTAGAACAGGTGAATTCATTTAACTAACTAGGATGTATGATCACTTATGAAAATGAAAAAGATATAAACATAAAAATTGCAAAATATTTAAAAATAACAGGAGTAATTAACTCTATATTTAAACCATACCTAGTTCAAAAACAAACCAGGCTAAAAGTATACAATACATTAGCCCTACCGGTCTTAATGTATGGAAGCGAAACCTGGACAATAAAACAAAAAGACAAACAAAGATTAACAACAGCAGAAATGAAGTTTATGAGAAAAACTGCAAAGTATACCCTATTTGATCACAAAAGAAACGAAGATATTATGAAAGAATTTAACCAAGAACCAGTAATTGCAAAAATTAAAAAATATAAACATAGATGGATGGAACACGTTCAAAGAATGAAAACAGAAAGATTACCAAAACAAGCCTTAAAGTACAAGCCATTAGGAAAAAGAAAACCAGGACGTCCTCTTAAACGATTCTACGATGACTTCTAAGGCCGGAACAGGCCATACTAGGCCTAAATCCTTGATACGTATGATGATGATGCCTGTTGAGTGTTTTTTTACCACTGTGCTATCACTGCTTGCTTCATTTAGCAATTTTTTGAAGTAATATCTTTTTTTCCCATTTTCATGCCACCTTTATCATCTCTAACTCCTTTAACAGCACACTTTCCTCCATTTCTAAGTTTCTTCAACAAACTCCAGAATATTTTGTCATCTTCTTGATATTTATTTCTATGTTCTTGCCAAAGTCCTCCCATGACTTCTGTTTACCCAGTTTTACACAGTGTTTAGTTTTCTTACATTTGTCTCTGTATTCTCTAAGAGCACAATGACTTATCTGCCAGGAACTTTTGATATGCTTCCTTCTTTTCCTTCACTACCTCTTTAACTTCCTGTATCCACACCATGGACTTCTGATTTTTCTATCCTTGCACACAACCTCACCACATTCCTCTCTGGTTCAGTCAATCAGGGTTTTCTTCAAGGCTTGCCACTGAATCTCCAAGGTTTGGTTCTTGTTCTCAAACTCTTTCATTTTTACTTGAATAACCTTTGTGTATTTTAGTCTACAGTTCACATCTGAGAGCTGCTCAACTTTTATTCGCTTTAAAACTTTCTTACATATTATTCTTTTCAATATGAAATTCAGCTTTATCCTGCTCAAGACTAAATAGCAATCACTTCCAATTTCAAATCCTCTGTACACTCTGATGTCCTGCACCAGGGAGAAAACATCATTATCAACAATAACACAGTCAATGAGACTTTTCTTATTCTTTGCTTCTTCTCTCCATGTGTGCACATTTTTATGTTGGAACATGGTGTTAGTAATAACCAGCCCATGTCCTGAGCAGAAATCCAACAGATATTTGCATTATTATTAGCTTTGCTTTTTTCTCCAAATTTTCCCAAAACATTTTTGTATGTCTGACAATCACTTCCTACTCTGCTATTTAGATCCCCAACAAGGACCAACTTTTCTCTTTTCATTGTGTCAGTTGCTTTCTCTAAAGCCTCAAAAAATTTCACTTCTACCTTAGTTAAACCTTCTGTGGCATGATAGGCACAAATAAGTCTCAATATCCAGTTCCTCTTCCTCATATTTGCCCATATCACTCTACTTGAGACTACTTGCCATTCAAGAAGATTAGCCTCGCATTTAGTGTTGAATACTATGGCTACCCATTCTTTTCCTTGATTGTCCTTGCCTGAATATAGCATTTTGTATTTATTGCTCAGAAAGATTTCACCAGTTTTTGTCTTTTTTGTTTCAGTCACCCCTATTATGTTGATCTGGTAAGCTAGCTCCATTTCTTTGCCATTTAGGTTTCTTATGTTGATAGTACCAATCTTTGACTCTTGTGACGTTGAGTTGGGGTGTGCTTTCAGATTTGTTCCAGTAGCTGACATTTCGCTGTTCACCCTGGTTCCCTGGAGAAAACAATGGGGGGCATTGTTTAACTGTGCGACGCCCAAGTCGGCATGAAATTTTGTCATGTTGTACCATCATTTCGTATATTGGTTTTAGGCAATAAGAATACAATTTGGTCAGCTAGATTTTTTTTTTTATTTGATTTGAGATTTTTTTTTTACTTTACATTTGTAATTTTTTTGTACTTTATTTATTTTTCACTTAATCCAAAACTCTTATCTAGAAACCAAAAAGAATTTTTTCAAGTCACTTCAAGCTCTCCAATAAGTCAGGTGATGGTCATGCAGGGAGAAGAAATTCATCTTCCATTTTAAGCCAATCGCACTTGAGATGATCATTCTATTACATTCAAACAATTTTGCCTTTGAACAGATATTTTCATATAAACTGTGATATAACAAATATTGTGAATATTTTTTAAAATGAAGACTAATAAATAGTAAAATTATTTATCTGACCTAAAGAAATTAAGATTTGTGAAAGCTGAGAGGGTAACAAGAATTAATGAAAAAAAAAAAAAAATTCCAATGGCATTAATATAAGATATCAAAAATATTTAAATGATATCGAAAGTCATATAGAAAGCATTAGGGATGTTCCAAAGTGAAAGAAGATACAAACTTTTCATTCTACAGGACAGATCCAAGAACTCTACAAAAGATGAAGGTGGGGGGGAGTGAAAGGCTTCATATATATATATATACAGTGATTCCAAAGGCATCTGACTAAGCATGACAAGAGGCTGTTAGTTAATGTGTATGAAAGGAGAGGGAGGTACTGTCCCACAACAGAAGGTATCTGGTGGAATGTCAAGGCTGATACCCAAGGTCCCATTCAACTTATTTTTAATGTCGGTTCATGTAAACTGATACAGTATTATTTTATTATTATTATAATTCAGGCCTCCATGGAGTCAAAAGACTCTACGCAGGAAGTCCTTCTTAAGAAACACAAAGTCTATCAAGACTCATCGTGCAAGGTCCCTCCTAGGAAACATAAAGTCTATCATACCACTCCTTAAACTCATTGACTGTTTTCGCTCTCACCACTCTATTAGGCAATGCATTCCACAGTTCAACCATACTCCATGCAAAGAAACCACTCCTCACCCTCTTACTCACAGTTTCCTTTCGTAACTTCCAGTGATGGCCCCCGTCATCACTTCCCGCTGTTCAACCAAGTGAAAGAAATCCCCAGTGTCAACCCTGTAACCACCTCTCAACAGTTTAAAAGTCTCAATCACATCACCTCTCCTTCTTCTATCCACCAAACTCTGCAGTCCACATTCCCTCAGCCGATCCTCACAACTAACATTGTACAGTCCTGAAACCATCTTTGTTATCTGCCTTTGTACCCTTTCCATAGTTAATTTATCCCCTTCAAATCCTGGGGACCAAATTTGAGAACAATAGTCTAAGTGTCGTCTGATCAGAGTCTTATACAACAGAATGATAACTCTTATCTCTCCAGGTCAGTGTCCTTCTCATTATTGCAGCAATCCTCTGTGTTACCTTCACCACCTTTACAATATGTCCCCTGAATTTCAGGTTTCTATCAATAATCAATCCCAGATCTCTTGTCTCCCCTACTTCCTCCAGTATAGCTCCTCCAATAGGGTATGCAGCATCCCGTCGATGTGTCCAACCTCAAGACCTTACATTTTGCTGCATTAAATCGACCCCCCCCCCAATTCATTTATCCATCTGTCTAGCTTATTCAAATCCTTTTGCAGGGCTACCATATCTGCACTGTTACTAATAACCCTTCCGAGCTTTGCATCATCCGCAAACCACTGAATATCCCCTTGCAATCCACTGAAAATGTCATTAATATAAAGGTTAAACAATATAGATCCCAGTACTGAGCTCTAGTTGGACCCCACTTGTAATCCTCTGCCTCTTTGAAACTGCCCCACCATACACAACTCTCTGATACCTATCGGACAGCTAATCCTGAATCCAGTTGACCAACCTGACATCCAGACCCATTTGCTGCAACTTAAATATCAGCTTACCATGAAGCACTCTGTCAAATGCCTTTGGAAGTCCAAGAAAATGACAGTATATGCCTTTCCCTTATCTACTGCTCTTGTAACTTTATTATAAAAGGCTAGCATATTGCTAAAATAAGAGCGCCCCTTCACAAATCCATGTTGACTCTCACAGATAACATTACCCTCATATGCCCAATGCTGTATATGGTCCCTCACTAATTTCTCCAAGATCTTAACAACTACTGATGACACACAAACTGGCCTATAATTAGACACATCCAGTCTGCTACCACCCTTATGCAATGGCACTATCTTACCTTCCTTCCATTCCCTGGGCACCTTGCCTGTAGCCAGACTTTCATTGAAAAGCCAGGTCAAAGGAGCTGTCAGTTCTTCAGCACATTCTCTCAAAACTCGTGGTGAAATAGCATCCAGTCCCACAGCTTTACTGACACCCAGAGTACTCAGTATTTGGAACTCTCCTCCTCTTCCTGCACCTCTAAACCTCGAACCTGCCCTATCCCTCTAGTATTCAAATTGACTCCTCCAGGATCAAATACTCCAATACAGTGTTCATTGAACAATTCCACTATGTCCTCTGCATCAGTCACTCTATTCCCATTTTTATCCCACAGTCAATTCTACTCCTATTGGCCACATAGCTAAAAAATTCCTTAGGATTTTCTTTGGATCTTAGGGTCAGTCTCTTCTCATATTCCAGTTTTGCCTTCCTTACCATATTAGTCATTCTCCTGGCCTGTGTCTTATATTCTTCATGCATCTTCTCTTCACCTGTCTCCTTATATCTCTTCCATAGCCTCTTTTCGCATGCAGTTCCTGTTTAATATTGTTTGTCATTCACTTTACACCAAATTGTGTCCTCTTCTTCACTCGTGGAATACAGCTTACCATTGCTGCTAAAAAATATTCCTTCATATTTCAAATTTCCCAATCACTAATGATATCCCGGCCTTCCAATTCCTCTCTCCACAAAACTTCTCCAATTTGACGTCTAAGACTATTATAATCACCTGCCTTATAATTCCATATACGTTCCTGCCTCTTTGATACTCCTGCATGTCTATTCATCTTCCAAGTCAAAACCATATGGTCACTATCTCCAACTGGTGAGAGAGATGTCATCTCAGTTACTATCAACTCTTCTGATGCTCTGATGCTATGACCAAATCCAAAACTCTTGAACCTCTTGTTCCCTCTATTACATGTTGCCTATGATATTTGTCCCTGAAGAATTCTAGAAATTCCACTCCCTTATTGATACATGCATCTTCCTCTCCCCAATTTATACTGCTGAAGTTAAAATCTCCCATAACAATCATTCTTCTTGCACTTGCCAAACTCAACTGTCTAAACATCTCCTGTTTAGACATCCCCCACCCTCTGAGCTCCTTGGTCTGAAGCAACACCTCACTAATCCTGTCTTGCCCACCTCTACCTCACACTATGGTTTCAAAATCATTAGTGTCACTGCCTTCCAAAGCCTCCACTCTTAGAGGACATAAGTCGTCACTTGTACTCCACCAACATGCTTTCCCTTCCTATCCTGCCGAAAAATGCTGTACCCAGCTACTTCTATTCCTGTTATTATATCCTATTCTGTCAACCACGTCTCAGTGAACCCAATAATCTTTGGCCAGGCTGATGCTATTGGCACCACCAATTCCTCTCCTTTATTCTGGATACTCTTGGCATTAGTATGAAGCATAAAAATGCCATTGTTTCTATACACAGCATTATCCCCTCTAAACTCCACTGGGCTCAGCATTACCTGATGTCGTTCCCCCTTCTCCCAAGAACTCATTCCCACAAGAGGCCACCCCTGCTACCATCCACCCTGGGACACACCGACTTGTTCAGAACAGCAATCTCTCTGGAATGCACTTCCAAGGAAAGCAAGGACTCATCAAGAAAGAGCTCATTTAGATACTCATACTGAAATACCTATCATCTCTCTCTCTCTCTCGCTTTAACATATTTATTGAAGAGCCCGCTAACAATATAAAGTGGTATCTCATTTCATATACTTTCCACAGGCCACATGAAGGACCTAAACCTCATATGCTCCCTAACCACACCTCCAGCCAACTTCCAGGGATGATCAAGTTCTATCTCAACCATCCATAAAATCTCCCTTGTGTCTATACTGAGACACCCTTATTAACCTGTATTTTTTCTCATATCTCCTCTCCTCCTCGGTCTGTTCATCAAATTTTGAAAACCACAGTCCAATCTCCGTTATTCACTACTGAATCTTTTCAACTATCTCTTCCCATCTGGTAAAAAGGCTTATATGTTGGCCATTCATTACTGTTTTTTTAAGGAAATTACAATGTTGACTAATTATTAATTATAATAACTTTAATTAATATTTCTGATAAGTCAAATTTCTATCATCATCAGGGAATGTAGTACAGTATGATATGTGCATCTTACCATTTACCACTTACATACCACATAGGAGATTAGCATACCCTATCCGCTCCACCAGAAATCACACACAACCTCTAAGACCTGCTTGGTGTTATGGCTGGTCTTTGGTTCCCTTGCAGATGCAAACTAAGCTAATTATTTGACTAATCAGGCAGGGCAGTAAATATTGGAATTGCCAAAATACACAAGGACTACACCCTGTTTAAACCAGTGCAACCACTCAAGATTTGCTAACCATGCTTTGGATATCCACCAAAAGATACACTAGAAGGCCATTCTACTACACGATAGCAAACAAAGTATGAGGAATTATTCCTAGAATATGCGTCAGCCATAAGAAATTACCCAAATCTTAACAAGTTTGGTTGCATGAAACTGTTCCATACCTGGAAGATGCATTATGGGAAGGACCACTACCCAGAATAAAAGGCTTGTGTGTTCATTGCACATGTTGATTGGATTTTAACGGTATAGATGTCACAGATTGATAAGAAAATAACTATTTATTGACTTAATTGCTAATATTATCTTCAGAGCACACAAACAAAGTTTGTTACAGTAGCAAGACAACTACGGCCAGCACCCAAAAATCCATTTTACAATGGAACTAGAAGCAAATGACTCTCTGCTCTTCCTAGACACACTAATCGCACGTCTTTCAGAAGGTGCCTTATCATACTCAGTTTATAGAAAACCCACACATACAGGGAGATATTTACACAAACAATCACACCATCATCCATCTCAACAATATGGTATTCTAAAAACACTAACCCATAGAGCTAGAGCAATTTGTTCCAATAACATTGCTCTCAATGCTGAACTTTCTCACCTACGTCACACCTTTCTGATGTCTTCACTGCCTCAACAATCCCTATGAAGGTTGTGCATAAGTAATATGCCTTGAAGGCTGCAATGACACTGCTCCCCATATAATTCCCATAAGATAGATAAAATACTAAATGCTCCCCAGAAATCCCGCTCCTGCTGTCTACCACAGAAGACTACAACAAAACTGTCACCGTCCCATACATTAAAGCCACATCTGAAAAGATATCTAGACTGCTTAACAAACACCAACTACGCACCATATTTAAACCTTATGTGAAATTGGCAAATCTCATCTGTTCACCTAAGGACAGATTCTCTCCTTTATTACATCCAAGAGTCTATGAAGTGCCCTGTTCATGTCATCGAGTTCTTACTGTCTGTCCTACTATGGACAGACAGGAAGAACTGAGGATATCCGCCTCAGTGAACACAAAAAATATATCCAGCACTTTCGCTATGGCAAGTCGGGTCTAGCAGACCATGCTTTGGATACCCCCATGCACAGGATCAATTGGAAAAAAATAAAAGTGCTGCACAGAAGATTTTACAAGTCAGAGAGGTTGTTCCTGGAATCAATAGAAGACGCCTTGAAACATACTCCAAACCTCAACAAATATGGCTATATAAAATTACCAAAGATTCAGGAGACAGTCATCCTAAGACAAATTAATACCTGCTTTCTCACTTGTTTTTTTTTTTCCAACTTATATGGCACCTAATTAGGACTTTAGTCTTTGTGTTGCACGCTACAAATGCTCATAATAGTCCCACTGTTACACCGGATTGTGAGAATTACAGAAAAATTTCATTACAGTGTTCCTGGTAAGATATATGCAAGTATACTTGAGAAACAGTTGAGAAGAATTGCGGAAGAAAAGCTTGGTGAAGAAAAAGCTGGATTGAGGCCAAATAAAGGCTGTCAGGATCAGATCTTCACTTTACGACAAATAGTTGAGATATCATGGGAATATAACAAAGATCTATACTTAAGTTTTGTCGATCTGGAAAAGGCATATGATAAGGTGCCCAGGGAGAAGCTATTCAATACACTGCAGTTATATGGTGTCAATGGGGCATTATATCAAGCAATACTTAGTCTGTATTTGAGTTGTAAGTCGGCAGTTAGAATTGAAGGAAGTACAGGAAGATGGTTTAAGGTTAAATCTGGTGTGAGACAAGGAGGTACAATTATCCCCTCTGTTAATCATTATCTATATGGATCACATTATGAAGGAAAGTGGTATTAAACATGATATCAAAATGTTAATGTCAGCTCTTTGCTTTATGCAGACGATGTTATACTTCTAAATAATTCCGCTACAAGTCTGCAATATTCCCTGACTAAACTGTTGTAATAGATATGGTATGAAGGTCAGCAATAAAAAGACAAAAACACTGAAAATAGGCAGAATCGTTGAAAATGTCAACTATGTTTTGAATGGGGAACCTGTGGAACAAGTAAAACATTTCGGCTACTTATGCATGATGTTTAGTGAAGACAGTAAGTTAAATATGGAAATAGACAACAAAATCAACAATGGTATGGTAGGAAGTCAGTTGAATAAATTCATATAGAATAAGAGAGAAATTAGTCAGAACACCAAATTAGCTGTATACAAGACAGTGTTCAAACCGATTTTAACTTATGGATCTGAGAGCTGGGTCAGAAGAAAAACACTTGACCAAAGACTAGAGACTGCAGATATGAGAGTCCTGAGAAAGATTAGAGGCATGAACAGATGGCATCAATGGCAGTATCATATTAAAAATGAGGATATTAGAAAAGTACTTGACATTGTCAGCATCCAGGAATGCATTAGCAGAGCTAATCTCAGGTGGTACACCTGAGATTAGCTCTGCTAATGCATTCCTGGTCACTTAAATAGAATGGGCGAGGAAAGATTAGCAAAACAAGTGTTCTCTGCAAGGTTGGCAGGAAAACGATCCAGAAGAAGACCAAGATATAGGTGGATTGATACTGTACAAAGTGCCTTAGACAATAGAAATATAAGATCTGATAATGTTTTAGTCTTGGCAAGTAACAGACTGATTTGGAGGAAAATTGTAAATAGGAAGTTAGTAATGATGTAAATTTTTCATATAGTACTAAATATCCTGTACACCCCTTGAGGATACATGGCAGGAATTTGATGATGATGATAATTTCTTGGCATCTTTAATTTATACTTCCTTTTTTTTTTCCTCAATGGTAAGTGATTTTCTGCTATGTTTTAATTTTTTTTTATTTTTATTATTTGAGGAAGAAGTCTAATAAACTTTATGTTCAAATGACACTTTTTAATTTACTGTTTAAATACTAACATTAGTAAAACTCAATTTTTGTAGCATTCCTTACAATGTGGTTCACGGTGGACCAAAATGTGCACAAACTGTTTTTGTAATCTCTACCCACAACATCACAGAATATAAAACAAAAAACAATCATGAAAGCTGCTGACATGCTCCATTTGGGTATTGTCTTTTGTTTGTTTTTGATTTTTTTGAATGACACCTATTATCTGGTGCAATGACCTATCCACCTTAGCCATGTGACTCCAATACTTTAACTCACTCTCCACAGTTACTCCGAGTTGCTCCATCCATTTAGAACAATTCATACATCTGCAGTCATGACTATAGTCAATCTACGTGTGTACAGGCTTAAGTGCTGTGAGGACATCATGTTGGAGGTTTAATGGATTTTTTACAACACTCACAAAGAATTAAAATAGAATTTAATACTTCCTATATTTTGTCCTAGTCACTAGGACATCTACGGGGATTACAAAAACAATTAATGTAACATATACACAAATAACAAACAACACTAAGCCCAACCACGTGGGTGACACTAAAGTCCTATCTAGGTAGAGCACCCTCTAAGGGCAGTAGTAGGTGGCCTGGAATGTAAGGTGGGAACTCTGGTGATGAGCGTTTCCCAAATCTTCGGAAGCTTAATGCAACCGTATTTATTGAGATTTGGTTGGTTTTTGAGAGCTGCTGCTGCTTCTAAGAAAAGTCTCTCTTTCTTGAATTTGCTGCGGTGGAGCATGGTGGTTTTCTTCCATGATACCCTGTGGGTGGTGTCCAAAACATGGTCAGCCAAGCCTGAATGGCCATAGTTGTGTTTGAAGATGTAAGACTTGTGTTCCTCTAGACGGATGGATGCTGATCTGCCTGTATGTCCATAGTACGCCAGCTTACAGGAACAGGGTACTTTGTAAACTCCAGGCAGAGAGAGAGGAGGGAGCTGATCTTTCGTAGAATGGATAAGGGTAGCAAGTTTGCGGTGGGGCTTATATGCTGTGTGTAGGTTGTACTGTTTTAGTATCTTGGCTATTTTTTCGGATGTGCCACGGATGTAGGGTATGGTGATGGCATTTTTAAAATCTTGTTGACGAGAAGGACGGGGAATGGGGGAGGAGTTGATTATTTTTTTGATACCGTGATAGCTGTAGCCATTGGAGAGGAAAGTGCTGTGTATGTGGTTAAGCTCAGTAGTGAGGAGGGTTCCACTGGAACAAAGATTGTGGGCTCTCTTGGTAAGAGTTTTAATAATGCCATATTGTTGAGAGGGGTGGTGGTGGGAGAGTTTGTGAATGTATCTGCCTGTGTGTGTGGGTTTTCTGTATACGGTGAAGATAAGTGTATCATTAGGCAGGCGTGTGAGTAAGGTGTCTAGGAAGGATAAACAATCGTTCTTTTCCTTTTCCATAATGAACTGGATTCTTGCTCTTCGTTTTTTGAAATCTTCCATATAGAAATTGGCAAGGGGGGGTGAGAGGGGGGAACCCATGGCAGTTCCCTCTATCTGCTTGTAGATTTTGTTGTTCCAAGAGAAATACCCAGAGTTAATGGCAAAGGAAAAGAGATCTAAGATGTCAGAGGGAAAAACGTTTTCTAAGAGAGATAAGATGTCAATTAAGGGCATATTGGTAAACAAAGAGGAGATATCAAAGCTTACCAATATGTCTGTCTTATTCAAGGTTAAATTTTCTGTGAGGGCTTTAAAGTGGGTCGAGTTTTTTATATAGGAAGGGGACCTTCCAGTGAGGGGGATCAGAGAGTTGGCCAGCTGTTTAGATAGTCTATAGCAAGGTGCATTGGTGGCATCTACTATAGGCCTGAGTGGGGAATTGGGTTTGTGGATTTTTGGTAAACGGTATATTCGGGGGGGACGGGAGCGGAAAGGTTTAAGTTTTTTCGTGACATCAGGGGGCCAGGAAGATACTTTTTTGAGCAAGATATTTAGTTTCTTAACTTGTGTTTTTGTGGGGTCGTGTTCTAGCGGGATGTAGGTAGCACGATTCCGGAGGATAATGTTCATTTTACGATTGTATTCACTGGTATTAAGGACGACTGTGGCATTATCCTTATCCGCTCTCGTGATGATGATACTTTTTTCTTTACGTAGTTTCAGGAGAGCCGTGCGTTGGGCATATGATAAATTACTTTTTGGCGGCGAAGAATGCGCGAGGATAGTGGCTACGTCAAGTCTGATGTTGTTAGCTATCTCCAACGGTAAGCGACCGATTCCCCGTTCAATGTTCACCATTACGTCAAGCACCATCACTTCCTTCGGAGCAAAGGCAAAATTATGGCCTAGGCAAAGAGCGCCGAGCCTTTTGGAAGAGAGGTTTATTACTGTCTGGAGCGGTTGAATTTGTGGTTGTGGTTTGTTTTTCACAAGGTTGCTATATTTCTTGATGTGTTTATTTTTTATTTTTTGGAATTCTCTCTGTGCAGAAGTTTCCGAAATGCCAGAGAGAATTGACCAAAGTTCAGGGTTAAGAACGGTGGAGAGCTCTGAATGTAAGGAGCCAATGGCGGCGTTCATCACTGCGAGGGTAGCACGTGTAGAGGCGATTTTCTCGCGGAGTAATGCTCTGCTGGCACGGTTATGTATACGAAGTGCTTTTTTGGAATGGAAATTGATCTTCATTTTAACGCAGTTTGGTATCACTCTTGTATCCCGACATCGTTTTAAAAAGGCCAGCCTATTTAGTTGCCTAGATAGTCGTAGTTTTGACTTACCGTATTGCTTGGATTTGCATGCTAATTCTTCTCCATGGATGATTAGAATATGTGTCTAGAGGCTTAAGTGCTGTGAGGACATCATGATGAAGGTTTAATGGATTTTTTACAACACTCACAAAGAATTAAAATAGAATTTAATACTTCCTATATTTCGTCCTAGTCACTAGGACATCTACGGGGATTACAAAAACAATTAATGTAACATATACACAAATAACAAACAATACTAAGCCCAACCATATGGGTGACACTAAGGTCCTATCTAAGTAGAGCACCCTCTAAGGGCAGTAGTAGGTGGCCTGGAATGTAAGGTGGGAACTCTGGTGATGAGTGTTTCCCAAATCTTCGGAAGCTTAATGCAACCGTATTTATTCAGATTTGGTTGGTTTTTGAGAGCTGCTGCTGCTTCTAAGAAAAGTCTCTCTTTCTTGAATTTGCTGTGGTGGAGCATGGTGGTTTTCTTCCATGATACCCTGTGGGTGGTGTCCAAAACATGGTCAGCTAAGCCTGAATGGCCATAGTTGTGTTTGAAGATGTAAGACTTGTGTTCCTCTAGACGGATGGATGCTGATCTGCCTGTCTATCCAAAGTACGCCAGTTTACAGGAACAGGGTACTTTGTAAACTCCAGGCAGAGAGAGAGGAGGGAGCTGATCTTTCATAGAACGGAAAAGGGTAGCAAGTTTGCAGTGGGGCTTATATGCAGTGTGTAGGTCATACTGTTTTAGTATCTTGGCTATTTTTTCGGATGTGCCACGGATGTAGGGTATGGTGATGGCATTTTTAATTTGACCTTTCTGATCCCGTCCCCCCCGAATATACCGTTTACCAAAAATCCACAAACCCAATTCCCCACTCAGGTCTATAGTAGATGCCTCCAATGCACCTTGCTATAGACTATCTAAACAGCTGGCCAACTCTCTGATCCCCCTCACTGGAAGGTCCCCTTCCTATATAAAAAACTCGACCCACTTTAAAGCCCTCACAGAAAATTTAACTTTGAATAAGACAGACATATTGGTAAGCTTTGATATCTCCTCTTTGTTTACCAATATTCCCTTAATTGACACCTTATCTCTCTTAGAAAACGTTTTTCCCTCTGACATCTTAGATCTCTTTTCCTTTGCCATTAACTCTGGGTATTTCTCTTGGAACAACAAAATCTACAAGCAGATAGAGGGAACTGCCATGGGTTCCCCCCTCTCACCCCCCCTTGCCAATTTCTATATGGAAGATTTCGAAAAATGAGCCATAGACTAAGCCCCACTCAAACCTTCTATCTGGCTAAGATATGTTGATGATGTGTTCTCTATTTGGCCTCATGGCCCAGACACATTAGACTCCTTCCTCAGTCATCTCAATAGTCTACATCCAAGAATCCAGTTCACTATGGAAAAGGAAAAGAACGATTGTTTATCCTTCCTAGACACCTTAGTCAAACGCCTGCCTAACGATACACTTACCTTCACCGTATACAGAAAACCCACACACACAGGCAGATACATTCACAAACTCTCCCACCACCACCCCTCTCAACAATATGGCATTATTAAAACTCTTACCAAGAGAGCCCACAATCTTTATTCCAGTGGAACCCTCCTCACTACTGAGCTTAACCACATACACAGCACTTTCCTCTCCAATGGCTACAGCGATCACGGTATCAAAAAAATAATCAACTCCTCCCCCATTCCCCGTCCTTCTCGTCAACAAGATTTTAAAAATGCCATCACCATACCCTACATCCATGGCACATCCGAAAAAATAGCCAAGATACTAAAACAGTACAACCTACACACAGCATATAAGCTCCACCGCAAACTTGCTACCCTTATCCGTTCTACGAAAGATCAGCTCCCTCCTCTCTCTCTGCTTGGAGTTTAGAAAGTACCCTGTTTCTGTAAGCTGGCGTACTTTGGACAGACAGGCAGATCAGCATCCATCCGTCTAGAGGAACACGTCTTACATCTTCAAACACAACTATGGCCATTCAGGCTTGGCTGACCATGTTATGGACACAACCCACAGGGTATCATGGAAGAAAACCACCATGCTCCACCACAGCAAATTCAAGAAAGAGAGACTTTTCTTAGAAGCAGCAGCAGCTCTCAAAAACCAACCAAATCTCAATAAATACGGTTGCATTAAGCTTCCGAAGATTTGGGAAACGCTCATTACCAGAGTTCCCACCTTACATTCCAGGCCACCTACTACTGCCCTTAGAGGGCGCTCTACCTAGATAGGACTTTAGTGTCACCTACGTGGTTGGGCTTAGTATTGTTTGTTATTTGTGTATATGTTACATTAATTGTTTTTGTAATCCCCGTAGATGTCCTAGTGACTAGGACGAAATATAGGAAGTATTAAATTCTATTTTAATTCTTTGTGAGTGTTGTAAAAAATCCATTAAACCTCCAACATGATATAGTCAATCTAGCCTTGCAGACCATGTTCTGGATACAACCCACAGGATCTCCTGGATAAACACCACCATGCTCCATCACAGTAAATTCAAAAAACAATTGGCTTAAACTTTCTCAAATTTGAGAAGTTATCCTAAATAATGCTCCTCACTCATGTTTCATAAAAATTTTAATTATTTAAATTTTTATTTTTATTTTATTTCTTGAATTCTAGTAATATCATTGAGTGCAATTCTCAGGCATTTATTTTGTATTGTTTGTTGATTCTTGATATTCCTTTCAGTGGTGTCTCCTGGTGAGGCATAGATGTTAGGAGAGGTTTCATCCTTGCTTTGTAGAGCAGAATCTTGTTGTTTATGACTATTCCTGTTTAGGAAGGTATAGAGCTGGGCAACAGTTTAGTTGGCTTTCATGGGGATGAAATCTGTGTACATCCTGAAGTGCAGGCCTTTATCTAGTTGTGCTACTAGGTAGTTGGAGATTTGCCATGGCATAGGTTTTTCAGATGACGTCTGGTTTTTATTGGGTTTTCTTGATGTCTAGTCAACAAACAGGACTGCGGAACTTTTTTCTGGATTGGCGGAGATTTCCTACCTGCAAAATGACTTTGAGTTTGCTAGATGAAGTGATCTGGATACGATGATTATATCACTGGAAGAGAGAGAGTAGCAATGATTGGGAGCATTTTAGGAAGATCTGCCACTTAGATGGAAAATAGCACTGGGATAACAGGGAACCTTGGAGAGACTTATCTGTGAATCTTATTTGGTTTATTTATATCTTGAATTTGCAGTTGCTGAGACAGGATTTCAATCAATCAGAAATAAATACAGAAAATCAGACTATTTGAAATGAAATGTTTAAGAAAAATAAATAACACTCATCGCTCAGAACACAAAACAAATGAGCAAGTCAAACACAAATTAAACTATAGAGAAGATATCATCCTCTCAGAGGTTACTAAATATAATCTTCAACTGAATCACCGGAGGAAAACGATCAAGAGGCAAACCAGAAAGAATCTGGCTACAGTCTTTGAAGGAAAGATCACCATTATCGAGCTTCAGAGAGAAGACAGGTATGGCCAGAGATAGAGCCAGATGGCAAAGATTTGTTCATAAGGAACTCAACCTATCATCTGACAGATGAGAAAGAAGAGAGAGAGAGAGGATTTAATGAGAGAATGAGGAGTGTTGAGAACTTTGCTTGGAATAGTTTATGAATTGTAAAATGATTTTGCTATGTCCAAGAAGATTGTACCAGAGTGTTGTGACCATTTGAATCCTTGGTTGATGTGTTCAACAATTCTGCAGTTCTGTTGTGTTGTGGAGTGTCTTTCCTGAATCTGAATTACTCATCTGGAATGATTTGGGTGTTTTCTGCTGCTTCTTGAAGCTGCAAGAGTTATGTGCATGCCAACTTTGCCTATGCAAGAAAGCAGGCAAATGGGACAATGGTCTTGTGGAAATTACAACTCTTTTCCTGGCATGAAATTAGGAAAATATCTGCAAGTTTTCAGCATGAAGGGAAGTGAATGAATTGCATTTATAATGTACTGTATATGTATTGCATTTATAATGGCCACAAGATTCAGCTTTCCAAGTAAACCTTAGTCCATTTCTGCACATAATTATGATTGAGGAAATAGAGAATACCTTGTGATGGTGACAGAAGTCAGTGCTTTTAGTGTCTGAGTTTCTACCCCTGACTGACTCTCTGTAGAAATAAAACAGCTCATCCAGGATAAAAACCAAATTACCACAGTACTCCTCTTCCATTTACTTTTTGTTTCAAGGCATTCTGTTGCTGCATTTATTAATGTTTTTTAAATGGTTTCATTCTATCCTTATATCATTATTTTCTTTTATTTGCTTTAGTTTTTCATTTATTCTTTGCAAATAAAGATAATTAATACTTTTATCATCCAAAAGTTGAACTCTAAAAGATTCCTGGAGCAAGTAATTTGCTCTATTCATTGATTTGGTTAATTTTAAACCATCTTTCCTTGTAAGAGATAATGATCAGATTCTCTTTCTGCACTTCTAAATACTTGCTATCTAGTATCTTATTAGCTGTTATCTAGGGTATATGTCAAGAATTTGATGATGATGTTTCCCAAGTAAATTTATGGCAATCTTTATGATTGAAAAGTATTATATGGAAAAATCTCAAAGTCTGTATCCATTTCTAAAAAAAAAATATGGTACACCATTTTGCTGCTTATATATAAAAATATGACTTCTGCATTGATTCAACCATAGTATTTTTGCGGGGGAGAAATTTCAGTAATTTGCTGAGATCTTGTCTGATCCTGGTGATTTTTTGGTATTTAATTTCTTGATGTGAACCCTTATGATGTTTTAAAGGTTGGCATTTCTGTTTTCTCTGCACACTTGGCCGTGTATTTATCCTATGATATTTAGATCTGTGTGATTTTAATTTGGACTACATTGCCTTTCTAGGTTATCTGTGAAGGCTTCAGCTTTCTCAGAGTCATTGTAAGCAATCTCTTGTTCCAGAGCACCAGTCTGAGGTAGAAACTCAGATGCTAAAAGCACTGACTTCTGTCACCATCACAAGGTTCTTATTCAAGAAGGAAGGGGGGGGATAAGAAACTGGGATGAGAAAATTTTTTTTTCATTGAAGCAATCAAAGACAAGAAAAAAGTATGTGAACAATGGATAACCATAAATTACTAGAAGCAGAAAAGCATGCTGGAAAAATAATAGAGAAATATGAGATCACTGCTTAGGAAAATTGGAAACAGATCAGATCTTACAGTGAAGAGATCAAATACATACTAAATTCTAAGAAATATGAATAAGGAGGTAAAAGAAAAAGTGAAATTTGAAATAACCAGAGAAAACTTGGCTGGACTTCATCCAAAACTTATGGCAAGATAGTAATGAATCTAAAACTGATATAATGCTAAGTACTAACTATACAGTGGAAGAAATAACATTAAAAGAAATCCAATAAACAAAGCAAAGTAAATCAGGAAAATCCCCTGGAAGAGACACTCTTCATTATGGAATACTAAGGCAATTGATGTGAAGACGACAACAACCTCCAATGCTAGAATATCTGTCACTAAGATGCTTCACACTTGGATAAGGATTAAAACAAGAATATAATTTCGTGTCAAGTATAATATACTTTATAACCAAGTGAAAAAACTTCATGCATAATGCTTGCTGAACACGTACTTAGCCAAGAAATAATAAACTCCCATTAATACAATTAATGTCATATGAATTACTTTTCTGACAAATATTAAGTATTTACTTAAAATTCTATAGACATTTCCACAGCCCAGTTGTTGCCTTGTTATCCTCTTCTCCAATGCAAACAGTGATCCCAGGAGCCTTCTTGAAACTCCATGGCTTGTATTTTTTCCACAACTCCTCCTCTCCATGTTAGTCCACCCACAGTCCAAATGTGCTATAGGTTTACTAATAACCTTTTGTGGGTGGTAACCACATAAAATGAGATCTAATCATAAAACTAAAGCTAAAATATATCAAATTTCTTTACAAAGAGATTGTAAATTTATGACACTCAGGGCTCAATTTAATTTGCAAACTCATTTCAAAATGTTACTAGTCAAGATACTTCTCCAGTGCAGCGCATCACACACACACACACACAAACATACACATGCACATCTACCAATAATTGTACAGACACCCCTGTTATTTGAAGTGCAGTAGTTATGGAATATTCAAGGTATGACAATACAAAGTGACTTAGAGAGTTGTCACATTGGTGGCATGTCCGTATGTGCTACTGCTGCTCAACTGGAGTATCCAAAATCAATGGTTGGTGATATAATCAACAAAAGGAGTTGTTCTAGCATTACTAGCGCAGGAATGTCTCCTTTTGTTGATCATATGGTCATCCAGGGCAGCTGCCAATAATAACTGACAGGGAGAGGAGGATGTTAAAACACGTGGCATGCAAAAAATGACTACGATTGCCACAGACTACCCATTATGAGTTCCAGAGCACCAGTAATACCATGGTGAGCACATATGGTCTGAAAATAACTCCATTTACTGGGTTTCCACAGAAGAGCAGTGGCACACAAGCCAAGCAATGCAACAACAAACAAGGTGGCTCATCTGGCCTGGTACAAAGAGAATGCGAACTGGACAAATGACCAATGGAAAATGGTACTCTGGAGCGATAAATCAAGATTCACCAGTTTCCAGTCTCATGACTGGATGTGGAGGCAGCCTAGCAAATGCTTGTTACCACCACAGTGTTTGTAACCTCAGTAAAGTTCTGTGGTGGTGGTGGAGTAATGGTGTGGGGTGACTGTAATGGTTTGGAGTGGGACTACTGGCTGTTGTCTGTGATTCCATGAAAGCTCACTACCTTGATATTCTGGATAATCACGTAATATCTACACTGTGGAGTTTTTATGAAACAGACCTGTGTTACTATCAAGAGGACACTGCCCTATGACACAAAGCTACTGTTATGGAATGGTATTAAGAGATGGGTGTTAAACGACTGCTGTGGCCTGTGTAGCATCCTGATCTCAATCCCATCGAACACCTGTGGGATGAATTTGAGCAGCGATTGAGGTCCAGAGCAGCATGTCCTCGATCTGTCACTGAACTTAATGTAGCTTTGATGGAGGAATGGAGATAAATTCCAACTGTCTGCTGCATATTGGCGGAAAGCCTCCTTCAAAGGGTGCATTGATACCAGCAGACAAAAAAATATGTGACCAAAGCCAAAGGGGCATACCCAATATTAGGGTCTGTCTGCTGGTATCAATTATAGATTGCTAGTGTCCGGACAATTATTTGTTTGTGTGTGTGTTTAGCTAATTTGCCAATTACATAAAGAAGAGAAAAAGATTGCCTCCAACCATCAAAGATGTGTCTCAATTACCATGTGCTATGTATGCATAATACAATCCACATGCTAGATAAAAGAACAGGTGGCATCTGGAATATTTTGTAAAATACCAGATCCCATCTGCAAAATATGCAAGACAGAATTTACAGTACTTACTCTGCATTTCATAAAGTGCTTCTGAATCAGAAAGTAACTTGGAGTGCGAATCATGACCTGGTTCAATTTTTCGTACATGAAGGAGTTTACTAAGCCATCCCTCACCTCCAGTGCCTTGAGTCCTGATGATACTCGTGCTAAAGGTCCTGCATAATTTTAAATTGTGTTATTAAAATTTAATAAAAAGAAGAATATGACAGTATTTCAATTTAAGAAAATGTATTAATTATATCAACAAAAAATAATACTCAAAGGCTTAAAATGTTTCAATGCTTCAACAATTAAATCAGCATACAATACAAATGCCAGAAGTATTAGGAACAAGAAGGAAGAATTTTTGGCCTTGGTTGGCACTTCCAGACCACAGGTTATTGGCATTAGTGAAACATGGCTGAGAGAGGATGACACAGCTAGTGGGATTGAATGTAAGGGGTATGGTGTGTTCAGGAGTGACAGGGAGAATAAAATGGGAGGAGGTGTATTATTGATTATAGCTGATAAGCTACAGCCAAGGAGAATAGAAGTGGAACTGCAGGATAGAGAAAAGAGCACATTTGAGGCTATTTGGTGTGAGATTGAAACTAGCAGAACTAAATATACAGTTGGGTACTGCTATAGACTAGGTGATGGAATAGATGGTGGAGATAGTATGCATAAGCAAATAGAAGAAATGAGTGGAAGGAGGGTGATTATTATGGGTGATTTCGATTATGGTAACATTGACTGGAAAGAGTAGAGGGCACATGGGAGGAAGGAATTGGATTTTATGCGGTTATTAAGGGACAACTATCTGCGACAGCATGTAATGGAAAATACTAGGGGTCAGAGAGTGCTTGTAATTGCATCTGAGAATTTGGCTGTAACAAATATGACTACGTTGCCACCAATTGGTGAGAGTGATCATAGGGTCTTAACTTGGGAGGTGGCTAAAGGTGTGGAATTTTCAATTAAGACAGAGTACATGTGGAATTATCAGGATGGTAAGTATTAGACAAGTATTAGACAAGCTTAGGAGATTGATTGGTTCAGTGCCATGGTATGTACAACTGAAAGGGCTAGAAGTTGATAGTGCATGGGAGGCAGTTAAGAAGTGTTTGTATGAAGCAATGGCTGATTGTACACCTAGAGTCTGAATAATAAATGAAGTAGGGGTTAAATGGATGAATAATACCATTAAGCTTGAGCTGCAAAAAAAGAAACAACTATGAAGGGGAATTTAAGGAGAAAGGTGACCAACAGGCACATGAACGGTATAAAGTGCAGGCCAGAAGGATAACGAGTGTGGTAAGAAAAGCGAAAAAGGATTACAAAAGAACATTGTCCATGCAAGCTAAAGAGAATCCTAAACAGTTTTTTCGATATGTTGCAAGTAAAACGAAAAATGTATATGGCAGAATGATTTTAAAGAATGCCGACGGTAGGAAGGTAACCGAATCAGTTGATATAATTGAATTACTGAGCAAGCACTTTGCAAGAGTATATCATCCAGGTGGTGACATTGCAGAAATGAATGAACCAATAGATTATACGGGAATTGTGGTGAATGAGGTGGAGGTGAGTAGTCTATTGCAAAACCTCAATGTCAATACATCTGTGGGATTGGATGGTATACCAGCTCGTGTCGTATGTGATGCGGCTAAAGAATTGTCAGTACCCTTGACCATTTTGTTTAATTTGAGTCTCGGTCCTGGGTTAGTCCCGAGGGGGTAAAAAGAGGGGAAAATAGTTCCACTGCATAAAGGAGGTTCCAAGAATGCTGTAAATTACCGACCGATTTGCATATCAGGAATCATTGTCAAGGTCTTGGAGAAAATAGTCAAGAGGAAAATATAGGATTGGATAGATGAAAATGGGATACTGTATGGGGGACAACATGGTTTTGTGAAGGGTAGATCATGCCTCAGTAACTTGCTCATGTTTTATAACACAGTGATGGCTGAACTGGATAAGGGTAATGGGTTTACAGTGATTCTACTGGACCTGGCCAAGGCCTTTGACAGGATACCACATGGAACTCTAATCAGTAAACTGGAGCAGATGAGGATAGATATAGGGTTGGTAAGATGGATAGGAGGATGGTTGATGGAGAGATACAAGAAAGTGGTTTATTCAGGAGTGGAGTCCAAAAGACAGCTTGTGACTAGTGGTGTGCTGCAGGGTTCTGTTCTTGGACCACTACTTTTCAATTTGTTCATTAATAATATAGGAAAGGATCTTAGAGGAAGTGTTCACTTGTTTGCTGATGATGCAAAGTTGGGTAGAGCAATTGTGAGTGCACAGGATGTCAAAATTTTGCAGGATGATTTGGATAGTTTGAAGGACTGGGCTAGAGAAAATGGATGTCAATTTAATGTGACAAAGTGTAAGGTTATGCATTTTGGAGTGAAAAGATCAGCAGCAGTATATCACATTGGTGGAACTGTACTCCAGGAGATTGATTAGGCCAGGGATTTGGGAGTGTTGGTGGCTCGAGAGTTGAAGTTTAGGGGGCACATTGCAAAAGTGGCTAAATCAGCTCATCAAATCACTTGGTTGCTGAAAAATTCTTTAACAAGCAGAGACAAACAAGTTATTGTTACTCTATATCGAGCTTTGATAAGACCCCATCTAGACTACTGTGCCCAGATATGGGTGCCAGGGTTTCTTGATGGGGAGGAGGTGGAGAGGATCCAGCGACGAGTGACCAAGATGATTGCAGGTCTGTGGAATGAACCTTATGAGAACAGGTTGAAGATTTGTGGGTTGCAAAAATTGGTTGATAGGTGGAAAAGGGGTGATATGATTGAGACATTCAAATTACTGAAGGGTTTCTATAAGATTAATCCAGAAGATATTTTTGAGAATAGGACTGGTGGTGGGGGGACTAGGGGGCCATACATGGAAGCTGGGCAAGAATGTGGTTAGCAGGGGTGCTAGAGCTAGGTTTTTTACTTGGAGAGCGGTAAATGAGTGGAATAAGCTGCCAGAGTTCTGTTGTGAGTGCTAAGACCATGAATGAGTTCAAGGCGAGGTATGATAGATATTGTGTGAATGTCGAATAGTTGTTCTTTGTTAGGGCCTCCCTCGATGAGTCTCTTGACTCCTTGGAGTTGCCCGAAATAATAATAATACTTAAGAAGTGAAATGTATTGAAAACTTCAATAGAATTTTATTTCTATAAACATTTAGAAACATTAAATTCTACTCAGATCTAAGTGCTACTTGGATTCTAAAAATGAAAGCAATTTTCAAAATTGATATAATTTTTACAAATTTTTTTACTCCATTTATAACTTGTCAACCTCAAAGTTAAATAATATATTTAATATATAGCAGGATCAGTTGATTTTGTTCTATATTGCACTTAAATAAGTACATTTCTATGCAGATCTAACTGGAACTATGATAAGATATAATTTCAGGCAAGTTTTCAAATAATTAATTGTTCAAAAATTGCAAATTCAGTGAACAATTTTGAGGAAAGGGTAAAAAATAAGAAGAGCAAAAATTAATTCAGTAATGCAGATGTTAAATACAGCTATAATGCAATGATTATATATCAACACCACACATAAGGAACTCAAAGGGAATTCCAGAAAATGTTCAGATGAAGAAAGTATTCTGGAGGTGGAATAGATAGTTAGATGCAACAAGAAGAGGATAAGAAGTGGGTTTGATAAGTTTCAAGCTGATTGTGTATAGATGTCAATCAAAAGCTACTCATATTTTTAGATGTTCAGTGTTAAGTAGAGAAATAGAGCCTCCATAGCTGAGTCGGTATAGATGAAGCACTTTAGTCGGAAAGACCTGGGCTCGATTTCTGTCCATGACATGAGAAACCTTTATCTGGTCTCTTTTGACTAAACAAGAGGTTTAGTCGAAAGATGTCTTATATGGTCTCATATGGAGGTAGAGGGTTTTTTTCATCAAAAAACTCAGATTTTTCATCCCTCAGAACTGGCAAACTGACCCATGAATGCACAAGATCTATAGTCATGACATATATACTTAATCCCTCATGAAGAGGGCTCAACCTGTCCTAAGGGATGGTGGAGGAATGGGGGACCCCATACGAATAAATAAAAATAAAAAGTAGAGGAATAACAGTGACCAATTCTATAGAGCAGTATCCAATAAATTACTGACAGAAAGCGACCACATTGCTAAGATATTAAATCATCACATCAGATAGCCACTATGTCAAAAACATGCTAATTCATAGAAACTAACTCAAAGAAATAAAAGTCATTCTACCACTTCGCCAGGCTTTAATAACACCACATCCAGATTACTCTTGCTCAGATATGGTCAATTAGTTTTATGGATATGAGGAGAGAGTTGAAAACATCAAAAGAAAGCTCAAGGTCTTGCAGCTTTCTTTTGATCTTGTGACATAAAGGCAAATAGAATGAAACGCCTATTCAGATGTTGGTATAGTCTGGTAATGTGAAGGGTAGTGGCTATGAAATGTATAAGCGCATAGCAAGCAAACAGGAAAATGGTGCTCATTATGGATGATTTTAATTATAGCAATATAGACTGGGATGACAAGATAGTAATCAGAAGTAAAGAAAATGAGTTTGAGTTTTTGAGGGACAACTACCTCAGGCAGTATGTAACAGAGAACACATGAGGAATGAGGATCTTGGGTTTGATCATCTGATCAGATGATATTATTATAAATCAGGTGTCAAACTTTCTCTAGTTGGTGAGAGTAGAATTACCTGGGTGGTTACTCACCATGTGAAGACTTCCATGAGGAAAATGTATATGTGGCACTACAAGGCAGGTGATTATGAGAAGTTCAGGAAACAGCTTGAAACTGTAGCATAGAATGAAGAGTTACGTAGACAGGAGATCAATGCTGTTTTGGTGTTATTCAAGAACTATCTGGTAGAAGGAATGTCTAAATATATTCCAGGGATCAGAAGGTTAAATAAGATAGGTGTGAAATGGATGAACGAAGAGATAAAGCATGCAAATATAGAGAAAGAAGGCATCATGCAGGCATTAAGATGAGTGGTAATAATTATTTCATGAGGAATACAAAGAACAGGCAAGGAGGGTGACTGGTTAGTTACTGCTGCTCATACTGCAAAAGTGCAGTATGAGCAGCAGTTAGCTAATAAAGCTAAAAAATAATAAATAAAAAGAAAAATAATAATAATTCTAGGAATTTCTTTTGATATGTAGCCAGCAAAAAAAAAAAAAAAATGATTATAATAGGATAGCATTGATTGGAGAAAATGGTATAAGACAACTGCAGCAGAGAATATAGTTGAGAGCAGTGGATGATGAGTTAATGATATTTGAGACAACTTGAATGGAGATATTTAGTTGTTTGCAGATGATGCAAATTTGGGATGAACTATGAAGAGTAGAGCATATGCTGAACTACAAGACCTGAATAAGCTGAGTAACTGGGCACAGGAACAGGGATGCAGTTCGATGTTGCAAAATGTAAGGTTTCAAATTTTGGAATATAGAATTTACTATTGGTGGGGATATATTGTTAGAGGTGGAGGAAATAAGAGATCTTGGGCTGATGGTGGATATAGGACACATTGCCAAAATTGTGAGATCAACACAATGAATTCTGGCAATGATGCAGAGAACACCACTCACTTGCAGAATTAAGGAGATTCTGGTTCCACTGTATAAGGCCCTGATTATGCCACATATGGACTAGTGTGCACGGATTTAGTCACTGTTTTCAAAAAGATGAAGAGATGTTGGAGAGAGAGCCCAGAGGCAACTGGGCTCTCTCTCTCTCTCTCTCTCTCTCTCTTCAACCAAAGTAATTTCTGATCTCTGGAATGTTGAATATGAAGAAATTTACAAAGTCTAGTGGATAGGAGGAGGAGCGGTGATATGATAGAGACATACAAGTTAAGAGATTATTATAGGATTAATTGAAAAGGATTTTCTTAAAAAATAAAAATAACAGTGGGAGATTGGAGAAGAAGAAGAGGTGCGAGCAAAGGAGTGAGAAACAGATTTTTTGCATTGAGAGTAGTGAATGAGTGGAATACACTGCCTGAGAGAGTGGTGTCTGCAGAGAATTTGAACGTGTTTATAGCACAATATGATGAGATGTGTATGACAACCTCCTGGATGAGTCTCTTTGATCCCACGGGGTCTTATAATAATAATAATAATAAGGGTTAACATAAGAAGCATGGATGCTTCTCATGTTGATAGTATCAATCAACGAAATCAAATCAAAAGATGCATCCATTTATGGTGAGATCTTTCAGTAACAAATAAAAATTTGTATTCAACACTAAATATGAGGATAATCTGAATGGCAAGCAATATCAAGTAGAGTGATGGCAGCAAACATAAGAATGGGGAACTGAACAAAGAGACTATTTGTGCTTATGGTCCCAGAGAAAGTTCTACTAAAGAAGAAATGGAGGAATTTTTTGAGACATTAGAGAGAGAATGCAGCTAGCACAATCAAAAAAGGAAAAATTGGTCTTTGTTGGAGATCTAAGTGGCAGAGTAGGAAATGATTACCAGGCATACAGATATGTTTCGGTAAAATTTGGAGAAAACTGAACTGCAAATCTAATGATAATGGTAAATGCTTGCTGGATTTGTGTTCAGGAACATGGATTAATTATTACTAACACCATACTCCAACATAAAAATGTGTACAAATTCACATGGAAATAAGATGCAAGAAATAAGAAAAGTCTCATCTCACTGACAATATTATAGCTGATATCAATGTTTATTCCACTAGTTTAGGACAGAAGAGTATACAGAGGATCTGAAAATAGAAAGTGATCACAATTTAGTTTTGAGCAAGATAAAACTGAATTTCATATTGAAAATAAGAGTGTGTGTAAGAAAGTTTTAAAATAAATCAAATTTCAGCAGCTTTCAGGGGTGAATTACAGAACATCACTGAAGAAAAAAATGAAAGAATCTGAAAATGAGAACTAAACCTTGGAGATTCATTGGCAAACCTTGAAGAATGCATTAACTAATTCAGCCAGACAGGCATGTGGTGAGGTTGAGTGTAAAGATAGAAAAATTAGAACTTCATGGTAGACCAAGAAAATTAAAGAGGCAGTGAAAGAAAAGAAGGAAGCATGTCGAATGTTCCTGGCAAGTAAGTCAGCTTATGCTCTTAGAGAATACAGAGAAAAATATAAGAAAGTGAAGTACTGTGTAAAACTAGCTAAACAAAAGTCATGGGAAGACTTTTGTAAGAACATAGAAGATAAATCAGGAAGTTGGCAAAATATTCTGTAGACTATTGAAAAAGCTTAGAAATAGAGGAAAGAATACTCGAAAAGGAATTAGAGATGATAAACAGGAAATGAAAACTACAGATGTTCTAGATGTCTGGAGTAATTACTTTGAAGGAATGCTAAATGAAACGAGAAGTGTCAGCGTGGTGGTAGAAAACTCCCAACAAGAATTCACTCAGGAATATAATAAGTCATCAAAAACCTGAAATTGACCAGAAATGCTCAAAATTTATTATTATTATTATTATTCAGGCCTCCATGGAGTCAAAAGACTCATCGTGGGAGGTTCCTTCCTCTTCCTAAGAACATAAAGTCTGTCAAGACTCATCGAGGGGAGGTTCCCCCCTAAGAAACACAAAGCCTAATTAAAATTAAACTCATTGACCGTTCTCGCTCTCACCACTCCATCAGGCAATGCATTCCACGGTTCAACCACCCTCCACGCAAAGAAACCACTCCTCACTCTCTTGCTCACAGTTTCCTTTCGTAACTTCCAGGGATGGCCTCTTGTCATCACTCCTTCCTGCTGTTCAACCAAGCGAAAGAACTCCCCAGTGTCAACCCTGTAACCACCTCTCAACAGTTTAAAAGTCTCAATCATATCACCTCTCCTTCTTCTATCCACCAAACTCTGCAGTCCACATTCCCTCAGCCGATCCTCATAACTATCCTTGTACAGTCCTGAAACCATCTTTGTCATCTGTCTTTGTATCCTTTCCACAGTTAATTTATCCCCTTCAAATCCTGGGGACCAAATCTGAGAACAATAGTCCAAGTGTGGTCTGATCAGAGACTTATACAACGGAATGATAACCCTCTTATCTCTGCAGGTCAGTGTCCTTCTCATAATTGCAGCAATCCTCTGTGTTACCTTCACCACCTTTGCAATATGTGCCCTAAACTTCAGGTTTCTATCAATCATCAACCCCAGATCTCTTGTCTTCCCTACTTCCTCCAGAATAAAAAGTTTTATAGTGGCTGCTTTTGCATAATTCAGAAGACCTGGTCAGAGGGTCGAATTCCAGATAACTGGAACAGAATTCTCATAGCACCCGTCCATAAAAAAAATAAATAAAATAAAAAAACTGAATGTGAGAATTACAGAGGCATTTGTCTACTGAGTATTCCTAGTAATATTTAAGCAGGTATACTTGAGAAATGGATAAGAAAAATTGTGGAAGGAAAGTCTAGTGAAAAACAAGCTGGATTCAGTACAAATAGCAGCTGTCAGGACCAGATTTTCGCTTTAAGACAAATTGTTGAGAAATCTTGGGCATATAACAAGGATTTGTATTTGAGTTTTGTAGCTCTGGAAAAGGCATATGACAAAGTGCCAAAAGGAAAGCTCTTCAAAATGTTACAGTTATATGGTGTAAATGGGACATTATATCGAGCAATACATAGTCTCTATTTAAGCTATAAGTCAGCAGTTAGAATTGAAGGAAGTATAAGAAAATGATTTAATGTTAAATTAGATGTGTGATAAGGATGCACATTACCTGCACTGTTATTCATTGTTTGTATGGATGCATTATGAAGGAAAGTAGTATTAAATTGCATAAACTATAGAATATGAGATTAGAATATAAACTCTTGACTTGGATGAGGGGATGGCTGATGGAGAGATATCAAAAAGTTGTATATAGTGGGTGTAAATCTGCCAGATTTAAGGTGACTAATAGTGTACCTAAGAATTCAGTCCTTGGGCCATTATTGTTCAATGTATACATTAATGACATCAGGCAGGGTCTAACATCAGATGTGCAACTGTTTGCCGATGATGCAAAGATAGGCAGGACAATCAGGGATGCTACTGATTTTCAAGCACTTACAAATGATTTTAATAGGCTAGAAAATGGTTGTCAGTTTAATGTTAGTAAGTATAAAGTTATGCACTTTAGAGTGATTAGATTTCCAGTAGCATATTATATTAGTGGGTTATGTTACAAGAAACTGAGGAGGCAAGGGATCTTGGCATATTGGTGGATAGGAATGTGAAGTTCAAAGGTCACAGCAAAAGTTGCAAATACAACTCAGAGGATAACCTGGACATGCAAGGACAAGGAAGTCATTTTGCCTCTTTATAAGGCTTTTATAAGACTACACCTGGATTTTTGTGTGCAGATTTGGTCTCCTGGATTCCATGGAAAAGGATAAAGAAGCTATGGAAAGAAGAGTTATAAAGATTATATCCGGATTATGGGATTTAGATTATGAGGACAGATTGCAAGTATGTGGATTACAGAACTTTTGAACGGGTGTATAGGATATCGTCTTTTCATTTTTAGCCTCCCTCGATGAGTCTTTGACTCCCTGGAATTCTCAGATAATAATAATAATAATAATAAAATGTGATATCAAGATGGGCAATGTTAATCTTAGCTCTTTACTTTATGCAGATGATGTTATTTATACTTCTGAATAAATCCAGTAGAAGTCTGAAAACTGAATAAATATTGTAATACATTTGGTGTGAAAATGAGTAATAAAAAGACAACGAAAATAGGCAGAAACAATGAAAACATCAGGTGTATTCTGAATGGTGAACCTATAGAATGAATAAAACATTACAGCAATTTAGGTACAATGATTAGTAAAGATGGTAAATATGGAAACAGACAGCAGAATTAGTATAGCTGGTATGGTACAAAGTCAGCTGAATATATTTAAATGAAACAAGAAAGAAATGGGTGAAAACACTAAATTAGCTGTATATAAACAGTATTCAAACCAATTTTAACTCTTATAGATCTGAGAGCTGGGTTAGAAATTATTATTATTAGTATTCGTGACACCTCCAAGGAGTCCGAAGACTCATCGCAGGAGGACACCTACTATTATACAACTTAATAAAACAGTTAATCAAAAGACTGGAGATATGATATGAACTTCGGATATGATAGTATGAGAAAAATTAGTGGGGTAAACAGATATAATCAGTGGCTGTATTACATTAAAAATGAGAATTTTGAGAATTTTAGGAAAGAACTTGTCACTGTTAGCATTCAGGAATGTGTTAGCAGAACTAATCCCAGGTGGTATGGTTGCTTCCACAGAATGACACAGGAAAGATTACCAAAACCAATGTTCTTTGATAGGCTTGGCAGCTAAAACACCTTGATGACATATACTTGCAAAGTGATCATTCAGTAACTGAACTATTTCTTCTGCTTCTGTCGCTTTCCTAACATCAGCATTGGGTAAAGTTATCTTTTCTTTCCCTTACATGCTACATATAAAAAAAAATAACTCTTTTGGATTTACTGTGCTTGCTTAGCTCATATTCTCTTGAAATCTGATTTAGCACCTTTCTTGCTTGTACTTTATATTCTCATGAGCATACTTATCACCATGTTGATTATATTTTTTCCACAATGCTTTCTTTTTTTATGTATATTATTTCTGGGAAAACTCCCATGTTACTCCTCTTAACAAACTATTATATTTACGACTATTTTGCCTGCTTCTGTTTAGGAGTGCCCCTGTTTAAATGTCACTGGCTTTTTTACTCACGGATTCTTAGGGCATTGTAGATGTATATTTACCAATAAATATATGTAGCATAAAGGAAGAGAAATTTACACATACCTTTTTCTGAGTGTTATGGCTTTTCTTCTTTCTGCGATGTCCAAACTACTGTGTGTGTGTGGGGGGGGGGGGGGTAGGCTATGTGGGAGAATTAAATAGAAATTGAAAAAAAACCTGGTTTTTCGAATAAAAAAGATACATATATATTTTATTATTTGGGATGGGTGAAACATTTTTTTTTATATTTATATAGGGTGGGAAAGGGTGAAGGGGTTGAAAACAGCAACTGATTTTTAGAGGGGGGGAGAAGGGGATCGACTTGGTGCGGTCCGTTTCAACTATGCTTGGTCGTCGTCTGATGGTCGCTTCCTCCATGTGTTCAGACGATGACCAAGCATAGTCGAAAGGGCCCACACCCCGTCAACCCCCCCTCAAATAAATAAGCCATTTTCATATGCCCACAATTCCAGCCTATTCAATGACTCAGCAATTACTGCATATCAGCAGGACTCCTGATTATCTCACATATCCATCTTTGCATCATCAGCATGAAGTCTCACATCAACTCCTTCTCAATGTCATTAATGTACAGATCGAAGAACAATGAACTAAGGACTGATCCTTGAGGCACACCACTGGGTATCTAGAATTCTTAGAACAGGAAAGATTCTACAGGAATGGAAAGAATGTATGGTAATTCCATTGCACAAGGGTGGTCCAAAGACCAATGCAACCAACTATCGACCAAATAGTATCTGAGGACTGGTGGTGAAGAGTTTGGAAAAATTGGTTAGGGCGATTTCAGAAAAGGATTAGCAGTGAATCTCTACTTCGTAATGAGCAACATGGGTTTATAAAGGAAAGGTCATGTTTTAGCAACTTGCTCATATTCTATAACAATGTTAGCATTGAACTAGACAAGGGGAATGGATACACTGTGATACTTTTGGATTCTGCTAAAGCTTTTGACAAAATGCAGCATGGTAGACTGTTGCATAAATTGGAGAATATGGGTTTGGGTTAAAGAATATTAGCATGGATAAGAGGATGACTGACTGACAGATACCAAAAAGTAGTCTATGGAGGAAGTGATTCTGCAAAATTTAATTCATCAAAATTCACTTGATGCCTCATCAACATCAGCCTACGTCTCATTCTATAATGACTTTGTCAAACAGGAAGCAGAGGAAGAGGGGCCTATGCAGCTATGCAGGCCCTCTATAAAAAGAATGGAGGACAATGTGTCAAGATCATTCTTGATGGTGCTTCCCCTCCACCTCTAGCAGACTAACATGATGATTTTGTTAAATTCTGGAGTACAGTCTTTTCTGCTCCACCTCCACACCTCCTGATGATGACCAACCTATGTTATTGAGATCCATTCCTGCCCTTCAAATATACCAGTCTGTCTCCATCCAGGAGATCAAAGCAGCTCTTCCATCCAATTTCTCTGCCTCCAGACCTGATGGCTTTCCTGCGGCTAGGCTTTGGAAAGTGCTGTTGAAGATTCTTTAAGACTTATTGGACCAGTAAAGCAATACCACTAAACCTACGTGCTTTAAGAACTATCTTCATTCTGAAGAAAGAAACTTCAAGATGTGCATCAGACTTTGGACCTATTACCATCCCCTGTGATACTTAGACTATCATAAAATCTTAGTTAAACGACTTCAGCAACATATACAGCATGATTATAGACAGAGGGCTTTTGTCCATTTGGACAGCTGTGCCAAGAATATATATATCTTCTTTCTTCTCTTCTCTACTTTTTTCCCGAAGCCACCTTAAGCCTCTACATAAATGGCATCGCTGGACCTCCAAAAGGCCTTTGATGGCATCTCCCTTCTCTCCTTCGAGCGCTGTCTATTGCTGGATGTCCAGAACCCTTTCTTTCCTACGTTATGGAGCTATACTTGGGTAGCTCCATCACAATCACTACAGAGTCCCATGCGACTTCTATTCCCAGTGTGATCCTCTATCTCCTCTTTTCATTTAACTGCATCATAGATGAGTTTCTTCACTCTCTTCCTAGCCATATAGGCTACTCTATAGGTGCTTCTTCCTTTAATGCTATGGCCTTTGCAGACGATCTTATTCTCGTAGCCTCTACTAAAGTAGGCTTGAAGGAACTCCTTAACCGGACAGTTGACTTTTTCTCTATTCGAGGCCTTTCTATTAATGTAGAGAAGTCCTGCTCTTTAGCTCTTGTCCCCTCTGGTCGCATGACAAGAAGCTTAAGGTGAGACTATAGAGTTTTCCCCTGCATGGGAGGCCGTTGCATGCTTTGATCATCCAGGAAGTGGGGAGATACCTCGGTATACATGTTCACCCCCAAAGAGAAGGTCTTCTGTTTCTTCTATCCTAGAATCTGGGATCACTTCTTGAGGAAAGCTGCTCTCAAGCCCCAGCAAAGACGGTTTTTCCTTTCTCACTATCTCCTACCTCACTTTTACCACAAGTTGGTGTATGGTAGGACATATATCTCGGTACTGTCCCAAATGGACAGGGCTATCCATTCAGCCATGAGATCATGTTCTTCCCCTATCTGCAGAGAGGCTTTCTATAGCCCATTAATACAAGAAGACTTTAATCGGGCTAAAGGCTGGTCCCATTATCAAGGTATCTTAATTGAGTCAGCACCCACAGAACACAAGAGATGGGTATCTCTGCTGCACTGTTCTGTAGATGGTGCTCCTTCAAAAGAGTCATATCTGGTGCCTCCCCGGCATGATTGGGTAAGGGATGGCACCCGACTCCTCCCTGGGTTCGAGTATATTGACCTTATCAGGCCGAGGATCAATGCCCTGCCCACTCGAGCCCACACAGCTTGATGGGATAGTGATGACTCAAACTGTAGGGCTGGCTGCCACTAAAGTGAGACATTGTCTCATATAGCCCAGTGTTGCTTCCACACCCATTGGGGGGATACGTGTGCGGAGGCATGATGCCACGGTCTCCATTCTGAACAATGATTTTAAAAACAAAGGTTGGGAGACCGTGGTGAAACAACATTATAGGACCTCCGTGGGTTTGCGTAGGCCAGACTTAGTGATTAAAAGAGATGGCGACATTTGGGTAGTTGATGCCCAGGTTGTGGGAACAGGGCACCCACTAGCTTATAGCCATAATAATAAAGTAAACTATTATAAGAATAACCAAGATCTAGTTAGTAAGATATGGGATAAGCATGGGCAACTCCAAGGTTTACCAGCACCACCATCTCTTTACATGGTGTATGAAGCCAGATAGCTATAAGTATTTAAAACAGCTTAGGCTTATGCAAAAGGATATAAAAGTTCTCTCCTTGAGGGCACATTGGTGGCATGGCGTTGCCACCAGAGAATGACTACAATGATAACCAGCACAGGCATAGGGTAAAACACTTGTAAAGGCTTAGGCCTATATCAAGTCTGGACGAGATGTAAGGGTAGTACTGCCCATAACCAGTACAAAGATTAAAAAAAACCAAAAAAACAGTGATATACCATAAGGATCAGTGCTTTGTCCACTGTTATTCAATCTGTACATTAATGATGATAGGAAGGATTTGACAAGCGACATACAGCTATTTGCTGATGATGCAAAGATAGGTAGGGTAATCAGGAATGCTGCTGATATGCAGTACTTGCAGAATGATTTGAATAGGCTGGAATTGAAGTTCAGTGGCCATGTAGCAATGATTGCAATACAACTCAAAAGATAATTGCAATGTTGAAAAGAATATTTACATGTAAAGATAAGGATGTCATTTTGCCTCTTTACAAGGCCTTGATAAGACCTCACTTGGACTACTGTGTGCAGGTCTGGTCTCCTGGTTTCCATTGTGATTCTGATATAGTGGAGAGAGTGCAAATGAGAGTGGACTTAAAAATGATATCAGGATTGTGTAAACAGATTATGAAGACAGATTGAGAATTTGTAGACTGCAGACAATAGCAAACAGGAGAAAGAGGGATCATATTATTGAGACTTACAAACTTTTGAAAGGATCATACAGGATTTCGGTTGATGGAATTTTTCATTTTATGGAAGGTGGGGAAAGGACAAAAGATTATCCTTGGCAGCTGAGAATGAATGTCGCTAAGAAAGGGGGAGGGGATGAGGTCTAGATTTTTCTCTCATAAGGTGGTGCATGACTGGAATGGATTGCTACTGGTTATTATGAGTTCAAGCAGTGTGATTCAAGAATAAGTATGATAGCTGGTGCGTGTAGTATGTGGCCTCCCTTGATGAGTCCCTGACTCCCTGGAGGTCTCTCTTAATAATAACATTCTCAATTTATGCAACAGTATTCCATGCTGTATTCTGTCAAAGGACTTAGCAAAATTCAAAATTATCTAATAAAAAATAATATAACTCAGTGGTAATATTATTATAGAATGTGAGCAAGTTGCTTGAATATGGCCTTCCCTTAGTAAAAGTTGGAAAAGTAAATTTTCTGAAATTAAACTTAGTAAATTTTGGAAAAGTAGGTTTTAGGGCTTGCAATCAGAAATGGGTTGAAAGAGAGTCTACTTTGTAATGAACAGTATAGTCTCTGTCAACCCACTTCTGAATTCAAGCCGTAACTAATTTTCAAAATCTTCATCACCATTCTTGAGATAATGATTGGTTGTTAGTTGGATATATTCGTCTTTGCACCACACTTGGGCAATGGGATTACCATACATTCTTTCAACTCCTGCAGAATCTTCCCTGTTTGGAAACTCAAATTATATAGCCCGGTCAAGGGAATAGCCCATTCAACTGAACACTCTTTTAACATCTGTGCTGATATCCCATCAGTTCCTATTGCAGAATTCTTATTCAGTTTGTGCAACAGCTCTAGTACTTTGTCCTCATCCACATGAGTTTCCTCATATGGTGAAGAGCTAGAGGAGAGTTCAATGTTGCATATACCAGGTTAATATGCTTCTAGCAAAATGGCTGCTCATTAGTCAAACAATCACTTCTGCATCAGTCACCCACATACCATCTGCATTCAATAGTTATTGTTTCAACTTAATTCTTTCTTTTACTTGCAAAATAATAATAGAATTCTCGGTTGTCTTTAGCTTGCAGTTTCTTTTCATACTTAGCCTTAGACTTTCTGTACAACACTTGTGACTCTTCTGTTCTGCTGCTTATAATTATTGTAACTGACATCATCCTTTTTCTTATGAATCTCTTGCTTAATTAGATTACACATCCATTTAACTCCTACTCTATTTATTCTTTAGACTCTAGGGACACTTTCTGATATTGCATCATTTAAGTATTTTTTTAAACACTTCCCCCCCACACACTGTTGTTATCCTTCCTGCCCAACAACTGATACATGGCAGAGAAAACAGCATACCCCCCCCCCCAAGGTGGTCATAATTTTCTAATTGCAGTTAAGTATGTGACCTTTTCTGAATGGAGCATTCATAAACTTAGCCACTTCCCCACATGATCGTTGTCACCAACCAGAAGTAGAATAGTTACATCTTTAACTGAAACCCCCCCCTCTGACACTATAATTAGATCTAACGAACACTCTTTGACCTTGAGTTCAATCTGTCATGTGCTGCTTGAGGAAGTTGTTTTGCAACAGTTAATAAATTTAGTCTTGATCTTCTCATGCGATTTCATAGCTACCCAATCAATATTCAGATAATTAAAGTTTTCCATTATGATTACTCTTTATGTACCCATCATATTTATTTGTTGATGCATTTCTTTGTCACTAGCAACTGATCCACCAGGTCTGTAACAACACACCACTGTGTATTTAATTTCAATCTTGTTAGACTCCACCTTACACCAGATGGCTTCAATGTCACTACCACATGAAATATTGTTACTGGTGTTGCAGTCATATATCTCAAATCTAACTGGATTCAAGACATTTGATATCATTAGTAGCATATCCCCTCCTCTCACATCCTGTCTATCCTTCCTAAAAATACTGTACTCTTTGCACTCGATACCAGTTAGCACATCTGCTTCTGATAGCCAAGTCTCACTAATGCCTATAACACGAGGTCCCAATATATTAAACAAGGCAACAAACTCTACTCCTTTGTTTCTGATACTCCTAGCATTCATGTACAGAAAATAATAAATTACCTAAATGCTCTTTTGCATACACTAGTCTGCAGTCTGTATGACACAGTTCAACAACTTGAGAATCTGTTATTATCTAATTTCTAACTTATGCAGACATTACTGCACATGCTTGATAGGTCTGAACCAGACAAACACATTATCATTCTCTCTTTATAATGATTTCAATAATAATAACTATTCCCATCATTACCACAGTTACACAGATTCACACAATTTCTTCCATTAGAATTCAGTTTCCCTGACTCTCTGTGTTGTCTTATATCAATTAATAATTTTTCAAGACTCCTGATACCAAATGCATTCAAGCGTAAGAAATCCCTCTTATGCAAATCCAATCTTATCTCAAACTCACTCCACAAATCCAAAAACTCACATCCATTCCTTCTACACAGCCTATGCATTGAATCATTTGCCATCAACGCTCTTCTTCTTAATTCATTTTTATCATATTGAGGTAACATACATACTATTTTCACTTTCTCACTCTTATCTCTTCCAACAACTCTTTCATGTCCTCTCTCATATTATGGTGATGGACATAAGTTAATACTTATGTTCATCAAAATCACTGCGCGCATCTAGAAACTGCACACCATTCGTCCTGCACAATCTTGTGATGGAAAATATGTGACTGTATGAGATTTTTGATACTTTTGTCACCTTTCTTTTTTCTTAGCTGAAACTCTTATGTTACAAGTACCTGTAGGCAGCACTTAATCATTGTGATAAGCAGTAAATATTTGTTTTCTAGTGCCGTACAAGTGCTTGTTAAAACACCATATTAAATTTACCAGTGATAACTGTCACCATAAGTTTCTGGGTTTTATCTTACCAGTCACATTGCACCAAACCGATTCATTTATTAGTATTCTGAAAATTAGTAAATGCGTTATTATTCCATTCTGAGAACTCATCTAAATTAATATACAAACTAGAAAGTAACACATGGAATTACTTCACCATTTTATATTAGTAGATTTATGGGAGAAAAGTCAAAAATAAAAACACATGAATAAATAAAAATAGTGATTAACAATTTAGGTTTAGATGCTAAACTTTAAAGTAGTAATTTTGACAAGTGTTTGCCAACAACAATCTGCAGTGCTGTTCTAGGGTTTGATGTTGTATAAGGGTTTGATGTTGTATAACTGGAAACTTTTAAAAATTCACCAAAAAAAAGTACAACATCTCTAGTTATCAACTTATTAAAGAAAATGTTCTATATATATCATTCACATAATAGATAGATGATAATCACCAACAAATCAACTACAGTCATAGATATATGCCAAACGTAAAGGAGGGTATGCGAGGATCAAGAATCTTAGATCTTCATTTCACGAAAGTGAAATGTGAGTGGAGTTTGGCATTTTCCTCCAGTCAGTGAGAGTGATCACTTGGGTTGTGGCTATCCACATGTAGACTTCTGTGAGAAAAGGATTCATGTAGAAGTACAAGGCTGGTGACTGTGACAACCTTAGGAGCTCTAGCAGGTAACAGGGAGTTGACTGGTAAGAAAATAAATGATGCCTGGGAACTGACAGAGAAATAATAGCAGCATCAATGTATGAATATATTCCAAAGGTCAAAATGCTGAATTTATAATCAGTTACGTAAAGAGTATAAAGAACAAACCAAGAGAGTGCCTTGGTTAGTAAGGAGAACAAAAGCACAGTATGAGCAGAAACTAGCAAATCATGCAGTGTAGAGGACATAGGAAAGGATAGCTTAATTATGAGCAGGAGATATTGGAGGAAATAAAAATAACCTTGATGTCAATAAGGTGATAGGATTTGATGACTTATCATCACGCATCTTAAGGGAATTGGGAGTAGCACTGCCATGCCTGTTTAATAAGTCTTAGAACAGCATATGTTCTGGGGGGGGGGTAACGAAGGTAAAATTGTTCTACTGGATAAAGGTCATGATAAAGCTGTGGCTACAAATTATAAGCCAATCTGTAAATTTGAAGTTGTGATGAAGGTACTAGTGAGATTGGTGAGAAGTAAGATACAGAAATGGGTTGATAACAGCAGTAGCCTATTTATTCGAATATAACTAGCACTTTTTTCCTCAAATTTAGAGTTGGTGTGAGATATATGCGGGGATTTTTCAGACGTTTTTCAGGAAAAAACTAAATTGATGTTTATAATTAAATCCAAATCCTCAGTATTCATTGTAATTTATAATTGCTCACATTATTTATAAAATGAATGCATTTAAATTTTATAATAATAATAATAATGAATCCATGGAGATACCCATAATAATAATAATAAATTTTAATTATCAACATTATTTAAGTGATCAGCAGCTCACCATCACGGTACATATATTTGAATCTTTTAGCGATAATGCATCTGTAATTAATTATTTCTGGTGAAATCATGTTCCAAGCTCTCCAAATCCAGATGCACAACAGTTCTCATGATGGTCTCTTAATCCACCTGAAGCAATTCAAGATCAAGTAGAAGTCAATGCTTTCACTCCCACATTTCCTCTACCGGTTGCACCCACCTCTATAAATATGACTGATGTGGTATTAACAAAAGATCACATGACTGAATAACATGTGATCTTGGCAAGCCAATTGTAGAGTTGAAATGCTGATTCTCTAGCTTAAAATGCCATAACAACATTCACTATCTATTTCTTAAAAGTTTCTAACTTTTTTTGTGTGCCAACTATATGCAGAACGTTTTCATTTCTTTTTTCATAAGGTAAAATCAGGGGTACGAGATATATATGAGGGCAAGTTATAATTGAGTAAATACAGTAGTTATCAGCATGGGTTTGTTAAAGGGAGATCATATTTTACTAACTTACTTATGTACTATAACTAGTTGACAAATGTCTTGGACAAGGAAGATGTATGTACAGTAGCATACTTAGATTTTGCAAACACTTTTGATAGACTGCCACATGACAAGCTTGTTAAATAAATTAAAATGGATGAGATTGGATAACAAGCTTCTGAGTTTGATCAGTGACAGGCTGTCATTAGGTATCAGAAAGCTGTATAATGTAGTGCAGTATTTTGAAAGAGGAAGGTCACTGGTGGTCTGCCACAGGAGTTAGTTTTGGGACCTCACCAAAAATTCTTCCTTCTTGTTCCTAATACTTCTGGCATTTGTATACATGAATTGCAGAAGCCGATTTGTCCCATCTCTATTTTGATGCCTTATACTAACTATCTCATTCTGATTCGATGCCTTATACTAACTATCTCATTCTGATTCGATGCCTTATACTAACTATCTCATATACAATTACCTTTCCCAGCTTCGCATTTTATTGAATTTAATTAACATTATTAAATACCCAAGTACATTTATTAAATACTTTAACTTAACGTTACTAACTTACAACTCCTTCCATTAAGTTCAGTGAATTTTAATTGTTACTTAAGGATATTACTACTATGTTCAAGGATTAGTAATATTTTTACTCTTCTTGAGAAAAATAAAAATTCTATTAACCAATATTAAAAGTTCAGTTTGTACTATGTAGTAGTTCAAAAGGCCACACAAGGTAGGATTTTTTTTATATATATATTTTTAATTTCAAGTTGAAATATGAAGCGTTGTAAAGGCAAGGAGTACCAGTGGGAGATAAAAAAACAAAAACTTCCTTATGTTCAAAAACGCAGTTCGAGAAACAATTCTTAAAGAATTTGCCTATTTAAGAGTCTTTGTACTTTCTATGCTACAATAAATAAAGAGTAGCGAAATATGATACCGACAAACCCGAAATTTCAAAAATGATAATAATAAATAAATGAAAATAAAATAAACTATTTAGACAACAACAACGTGACGATGATAATCCCACTTCATTTTCTATTTTACCTTGAAACTGCAGGATGAAAATATAAGGATTTTTGGAAGGACGAGCAGATAACTGCTTTCGTCAAGGATGCCATCTTCCCGTCCTTCCCAAGGGCTAATCTTGATTTGAAAAAAATAATCATAATTACTAATAACAAAATCTCTGACGATGTTATGTAATGAAATCAAATGGTTAATCATAAACTGACTAAAATCCCTGTTCAAAGTATGCGTGCAGTGGATATTTCTGCATAATTTGATAAATGTTTAAAGCAGGTATAAATTCTTTCCTTGTCTTTATATCAAGCGGAAATATGTAGTGTAGGATTTGCCCCGATAAGCGAGACAAACTACAAGCCAGGTCTGCAGATTTCTCATAAGTAAATGGATATTTATATGAATGCAGAAGATGTCAAAATCTTGCAGGGTGACTTGGGTAGATTGGAGTTCTGGTCTAAGGAGAATGGATGTCAATTTAATGTGACAAAATGTAAGGTTACGCATTTTGGAATGAAAAGATTAGCAGCAGTATACCACATTGGTGGAACTGTACTCCAGGAGATTGATGAGGCCAGGGACATGGTAGTGTTGGTGGATAGAGAGAGAGAGATGAAGTTTAGGGGGCACATTGCAAAAGTGGCTAAATCAGCTCATCAACTCACTTGGTTGTTGAAAAATACCTTGAAGAGCAGAAACAAGCAAGTTATTGTACCTCTGTACCGAGCCTTGATAAGACTTCATCTCGACTACTGTGCCCAGATTTGGTCACCTAGGTTTCTTCTTGTTGGACAGGAGGTGGAGAGGATCCAGAGGCGAGTGACCAAGATGATAGCAGATCTATGGAATGAACCTTATGGAATGAATCTCAAGCCGATTTGAGAGGTTGAAGATTTGTGGGTTGCAGAAATTAGTTGATAGGCGGAAAAGGGGAGATATGATTGAGACATTCAAATTGCTGAAAGGTTTCTATAGGATTAATTCAGAGGATATTTTTGAAAACAGGATTGGCAGTGGGAGGAATAGGGGACATCCATGAAAGCTGCGCAAGAGTGGTGGTTAGTAAGGGTGTTAGAGCTGGGTTTTTTACTTTTAGAGTGGTGAATGAGTGGAATAAGCTGCCAGAGTCTGTTGTGAGTGCTATGACGGTGAGTGAGTCCAAGGCAAGGTATGATAGATACTGTGAGAATGTCGTATAGTTATGTGGACATGATGTTTAGGGCCTCCCACGATGAGTCTAAGGACTCCCTGAAGTTGCCCGTAATGATGATGATGATATTGATGATGATGTTGATAATAATAATAATAATAATAATAATAATAATAATAATAATTACACTTTTCCTGTGCAAAGCAGGGGGCCTGAAGCGCTGGAATCCTCCGAGGTCCCCTCCCTCCCTCATTTTGTGGCCCTTAATTTTACCTTAATTTTTCGGGACCCCAGCTACAGCCTCGTGTGCCTGTGTAAAAGTACGACCTTGACTACAGCTTAGAGTCTCACATTACAAGGGAATGTGCTCAAGTATAGATAATCTTAAATTTACTTAGAAGAGGTGTGGGATCTCTTAAAAGTGATAGTTTAGAACAGGGGTTTTTCAAATGGTGTTCTGCGGAACACTGGTGTGAATAAGTGTTCTGCGAGAAGTTCTCCTGGAATTTGTCATTTTAGTTTTCTAAGCATTTTTTATGAATAAATATTTTATAGTGGAAATATTCTGAGGAGAATAATATTGGTGAATATGTCGAAAAGCTCAGACCAAGAACGCCTAATAACATTTGTGTAGCAAATGTTAGTTACCCAGCCGTCTATTTTTAAATGTGGAAGTATTCATGAATTATCGTTAATTTTAACACATCGAAACCTTTCAACATTTGGGAAAGGGAATACCGCTGTTTATGACTGATCATAAAAATTGCCTGCAAGCCGATTACAACAATAGGCGGCGTATCCTCTGTTCTCAAAACTGAACGAAATAACTTCTGTGTTGCAAATGTTAGTGACCAATCAGCAAGGAAGTATAAAGAAAATTTTTCCACTGAAATTGAAGATCAAGGAATTCTGTATCCGTGTCTCAAATCTACTAATGCTGAATACTTTATTCGTGAGGTCGTATATTATTGGGTGAAAATGCTTGTTTCATAACCGTAGTGCCGTGATTTTTTAAAAGTAATAGACCTACAGATTTAAATTTTAATATGAATAAGAGACAAGGGACTTTGTTTAATTTTGATGTTAAGAAATCAGTTATTGAAGATGTTTGTGATACAACAGATAGTGATTCATTCACCTCCAGCCTACAGAGCGATCTCCAAGATGTACAAAAGGAGAGAAAAATTACCAGCACACAGGAGAAAAAGTTTGCATTCACTCATAAGTACTTATAATAATGTTATAAATTTTTGATGATCAGAATGGGATATATCAATGAAAATCAGCACAAATTAATTTAATGATGTTGGCCGGAGGAAACTACAATATGCTACAAGATTTCATTAGTCCAGTGATTGATAACTGATTTAAATGTAATTTTATATTTGTCAACATGTCACACCGTATACATAAGTATACTAATACTCTTTATGATTATGCTATAATTAATTATTAATTCGTAATGTGGGAATAATTAATTATTAATTCAATAATATTAATTAATTAATCGTTAATGAATAATTAATGATTAATACATTAAAATAACCAAGGTATACCATAAAAATTCCAGGGTTAATGAGGTGTTCCATCGTAGGAAAAAACCTGGGAAACGCTGGTTTAGAAGCCACAATAACTTTAAAAAAAAAAAATCATCTAACGCCTTTTTATTCCCGTATACGGGGAGTAGGCGAGGCCATTTAGCCCTATCTAACTTTTGGAGACTGAGTGGGCAGTTCAATCTCCACTGGTACCAATCAGAGATAGATGCCCCAAGGCTATCACTAATTAAGCGGTACGCAGTGAAGAGAGACAGCTCAAATGTGCCGCCATCTCGTGGTCCCTAACCCTAACACAATATATTTAATGTCTGAAATAATGTGGGTTCTACGGTCGATTTTCTTGAGTTTACGGGATGAAAAATCCGAGTTTCCGGGAGAAAAAACCCGCTTGCCCGTGCCAGAGATCGACTAACTCGGGAAGCGGTCGAAAAAAAGCTTAGAAAAATTTCCTCTAGTCGCCGACTAGACTCGAAACCAAGTCTTCCTTCGTGCGGCCAAGCGCCGTGGTGTGTAAACGCCACATCCACTGAGCTACACAGGCTCTCCACAATAACTTTACCACCTTAAATTCTGCGCTGGCAATATGGCCAATGGATTTGCTGAAATAACCAAATTTGCATACCCAATTATTATATCCATAATACTGGTTTGAGAAAGCAGATTTCAAATCTAATATTGATCCCTTTGGACACGACTGAATGGATAAAATAGTGGAGAACCATAATATCAATCTCAGCATAAGGTTATTTAGAATCGAATCAATTCGTAATTTATTAAGAATACCAGTGCCTCATAAATTACTATGGAAAAAAGATGTGTGGGAGGAATTGATATTGATGAATTGCAGCCGATAAGAGCAGTTGGAAGACCTGGAAGACCAGGATTATTGTTAAGATATATGTGGTCCCTAGGCAAACACTATTTTTACTCCTGAATCGAATAAAAAATGTAAAATTAAAAAAAAAAAACTGTGTTCATTGGTTTCAGATATAGTTTTGTTGGTTTTTGCCATTCTCCAAATTTGTCGCTCCTAGCGATCAGGTGCATTTGGAAAACCACAAATAGTCTCATAGGCAGAGTGATGTGGAATGTCAGAACATTTTCTAAATTTTGAAACCAAAAAAAATTAACGGAAGACAATCAATATGACTACAAATATTATGGGAGTCAGACAAATAAAATGAACAGGAAATTCAAAAACTGAAGGGGATAAGCTTACTTTTATCTATTTAGAAGGTGAAATGCATACATGGGACGTGTTGGATTTTTAATAAAAAAATGAATTTCCAAAACTATTCTTCGACATACAGAGGTAGTAGGTTTTTTTTCTATGAAACTTAGTTTTTCATCCTGCTTGCAGGCAAATCGGATACGCACGCACACAGTTAAGAGGCAAAAAAGGCTCTTGTAGATGGATTTCGTGTTGTTGTTTTTTGTTTTGTCATTGAAAGAATTTAGTTGTAGGACAGAGGGCGAGATTTATGTAGCAATGTACATTACAGTGCCCTCCCGCGATGAGTCCTTGTACTTCTTGTAGGAGTCACTATGTAATAGTAATAATAATAAAATAATAATAACAATAACAACAACAACAACAACAACAACAACAATAATAATAATAATAATAATAATAATAATAATAATAATAATAATAATAATAATAATAATATTTTTTAACATATTGAGTGACTTTATTTACAATAAAGATTATACAGTTTTTGAATATAGAATATACATATTAATATTAACAATAACAATAATAATTTATTTATTTATTTATTATTTTTTTTTATTTTTTTTTTATGTCTCAGATAAATTGCATACATAGATGCTGTAATAATTATATATATATAATATTTATAACATGTTACAATTGTGATTAACAGATACTTGCAAGTTAATAATTTTCTTCCTCGAAGCTTAGCAGAGTTTATCTGAGGAAGATAATAGATGATAGATGGTGGTGGTTACATGGTTATGTTCCTGTAATGGTCACAAGCCAGGTATTGATTTTACTGTCTGATGGTACGTGCTTGGAAGACTTCAACTGCTATTACAGTTTAACTCTTTTTTTTTCTTCTTTTCTTGTGCAGATAGGGTTGGATTTAGACATGATGTGTTTGTTTCTTTGTGTTCGTGTAGTGATGGTTTTTGAGAGGGGGTTTGTCATAGGTTTGTGGAGGGGGGGGAAACAGAAATTGCTCTAATTTTCATTCTCGCTATAATATTTATACAGTGCCTGTTTCAGCTCTGTGTATGTTCCTAGGTTTCTGTTGTCGAACGGCAGTTTGTTTATCATGTCAGGTACGTAGAAGTTTCGGGTGGCATTGCCGTGGTGATTGTTGTACTTATATGTTATGTAGTTTGTTGACTGTGGTCTTGTTATTTGATATGTTGTTCTGGTTACTCTATATGTTGGGCTGTAGTAATGTTTTAACATGACTGTGTAGTGGCATAAGTATTTCACCTTAAATATTTTGTGTTTTGTCCATGCTTCCTGCATAAGAGTGGGTTGTTCCCAGAATATCAGTTTTACCATTTTATCTTGCAACCATTGTAGCCTGTTAAGTCTATAGTCTGCGCAGAATGCGTATGATGTGATTGCGTATCTTAAAATGTTTTCACATAATGCTTTATAGATTAGTATTTTTATGTGGGTTGGGGCAATGTCTTTTAATCTGTATAGTTTGCTTGCTATTATCCTAAGCTCGGAATGTAGGTAGTTTATATGGCTATTCCAAATTGATCAGCATCGAAGTGAAGTCCAAGATAGCGTGTTGACATTTAGTTTGTATGGGCAGGGTTTGGGGGTTTTTGAATACGATTAGCTTTGTTTTCCCTGGGTTTATATATATGCTGTTTTCAGTTAACCAGTTAGTGATTTGATTGATGTCGTGTTGCATATCTGTGTAAGCGATATTTGCATTGTTGTAAATGGATACTATGGCCGTGTTGTCGTCTGCGTACTGGAAGATTTTACTTTTTAGGGGGAGTTGGTTTATGTCGTGTGTGTATATGTTAAATAGAATGAGAGTTAGGACAGCTCCTTGCGGTACTCCACAGGTTACATGTACCTCTTTGCTGTATGCTGATCCTACACGTGCGGGGTGCTTTCTGTTTTTCATGCATGCTTTAAACCACTGGAGTAGACGACCTCCAATTCCTATATGGATTAGTTTCGTTAACAAGGTTTTGTGTGTTAGAGTGTCAAATGCTTTTGTCAGGTCAATGAATACCACTAATGTTATTCTGTTTTTATCCAATGCAGCGTTTATTAGATCAGTGAAATCTTCCAGGCAGGAGTGTTGCCGTGCCTTTATTTTTTTGAAAGCCATATTGTGTTTTGGGTATGATTTGAAAATTTTTAACGTATGTGGAGAGTTTCTGATGCACGATGCGCTCCATGATTTGGTTGATTAGAGACAGCGTGGCGATGGGTCTGTAATTACTTATAATGTTTCTTTTTCCCTGTTTGTGTATGGGTGTGATTAATGCAGTCTTCAGTGTTCCAGGTATGTGTCCCGTTTCGAAGATTTTATTTAACAGTTTTTGAATAACTGGAAGTAGGTTGGTTGAGTGTTTCTTGATGTCTTTTGGTCTGATTCCGTCTATCCCCGGTCCTTTGTTAGGGTTAATTTGTTGAATTGCCATTGATGCTTATTCTTTTGTTACTGTGGGGAACCACATAGACTGGGATGCTCGTGGACCTAGTGGAGAATGTTCGTTTGTGTGAGGAAAGGTTGTTTCTTGTAGCTTTTGGACAGAGTTCACGAAGTGCTGATTACATTTGTTTGCCAATTGTTTGAGGGATTTGGGGTCGCAGGCAAAGCTGTGTTTTATTGTTTCTGAGGCATTGGTTCTGTGTATATTGTCACGCATTTCATTAATCAGGTGCCAGGTTTCCTTTATGTCATTCTGAGCTGTTGTTAATTTGTTGCTGTAATAGTTTCTTTTTGCCGTTCTTATCTGTGTTGTTAGGCGATTCCGTTTTCTTTTGCATTCAGCTTTTAAAGCGATATTGTTCGGCGACTACTTAAGTTGTTTCCGTAGGGCATCTTTTCTTTGTATGTCTGTTAGTATGTTGTCTGTTATCCATGGATTTTGTTTCGTTTGGGGACGTATTTTTATTTTTGTTATTGCTTTGTTATATATTTTGTTAAATGCAAGTTTAAGATTATTATATACAGCTTCAGCAGAGTCTAAAGATGCTATCTGCATCCAGTCTGTTTTTCTAATTTCATCGTTTAATATTGTTTCGTTTAGAATGCTATAATACTGTTTTGTAGTCTAGGTGATTTTTATGGGTTCTGGTTCAGAATATAACTGTAATGCTGTGAAATAATAGTCTGCCAGTTTGCATATTATGACGGCTGCTGTGTGGCTGTTTGGAGGGGCCCTTAAATTTATATGATCGATGCAGGATGAGGTTGTTGTGTTTCCGACTATCTCATCTCGTGTATACGACTGTGTGGATGGGGTTATGTTATGTGCCGATAATAGGTCTAGGTATTGTTCTGTGTTGTTATTTATGTTCCTAATGTTATATTAATATCTCCTATTATCATCAAGTATTCTGAGGTGCCTACTTCCGTGGTTGAAAGCCATTTGTTTAGTTCTTCTAGGAATTTTGTGGTGCTTAAGTTGGGTGGTCTGTATATTGCGTTTAATATCAGGGAGTTTTCTTGTTTGATGTTTTTAATTTCGATGCATATGTTTTCTGCGTATTCTAATTTATAGTTTATTTCTGTTATTTCTAGTTTATGTTTGGTAAATATTATTATACCACCGCCACGTTTTGTTTGTCTGCAGTGTTTGTGTTGTTGTAAGTGTGGCATTTGATAGGTGGATGCCTCTTCGTTTGTCGTGGATACTTCAGTCAGTATTAAAATGTCTATGTCGTCTATATCTTCCTTCAGATAAGCTTGCAGAGTCAGCCAGTATTTTTGAATGCTTCTGATGTTGATGTGGAGAATAGATAGTCCTTTTTTGGGGATTGTCAGTTGTTTCCATTCTGTTATTGATTTCAGAATGTGGCAGTTATCATATTCCGGGGTGATTACGTCTGCTTGATGGTCTGCATTCATGTTGCTTGGTGTGCTATTCCTTCTTTACGAGTTTTCCATATTCCTTTCAACGTGGCAGCTGTTGAGGTCGTCTACGGATTTTATTTCGATTGGTTTTGCGTCTTGTGTCTTTCTTAGGAATATTTTGCTGTCTCTTATCCATATAAACTGGTAATTGTTTTCTGTTTTTACCTTCTTTGCTTGGTAGAATATTTTCTGGTAATATGGCGTTAGGTATTCGGACAAGTATATTGGGGTATTGTCGTGGTCTCCTTTCAGATCCTTGACTACTGGTTTTTTAATCCTGCTAGCTTTTATGAGTGTAGTTTTTGTTGAGCTGTTGATGAGTCGCACTACGACGGGAGAAGGTCGGGTATTATTTTCTCTTTTCCTTTTTTGTGGTAACCGATACACTGTCTGGATGTCTCTTGATTCAATGGGAGAACCAATTTTTTGGCTTAGTTGTATTACGGTGTCTCTTAGATGTTCCGTAGCTGTTTCTGGGAGACCATTTATGAGGAGATCATTTTTGTGCTGCTGTTGGTTTGAGAGTTCGTACTGTTGCTTTAAATAGTTTAGTTCTTGCCATAGTTCCGTTGTCTCTTTAATTAAATTATGCTGTCTTTCCGTTAGCTCTTTAACGCAGTTTTTAATTTCTCTTACGGTCTGTAATACACCTTCTACCAAGTTATTATTAAATTTAATAAATTCCTCATATCGGTTGAATTTTTCTGTAATTTGTGCGGTATGTTTTTTAAATAGTTCTCCAACAAAATCGATTAAACAGTCTTTTGGGTTTTGTAATCTATTTTCTAGTAATGCATTTAAAGATGGCTTATCTGGGTTTCCGTTGTTGTTTTCTTTGTTTTTAATACCCTTGGTAGCTGTTTACTGCCTGCGGTTGTTTTCTGCATGTGCTGTTTTCCGCCTGCGGTCGAAGGCGACATTCCTTTTTGTTGTCTCTGCAATGATAATAATGATAATAATAATAATAATAGTTATTATTATTATTATTATTATTATTATTATTATTATTATTATTATTTCTAAATGACAGAATCATACTAATCATAATTGCAGGGACATCTTTTATTATTAGTATGTTAAAAGATTTTCCTAATAGCTATTGTGTTTATGAGATTGAAGAATTTCTCTAAGACATAAAATGTTATAAAAGAAATAAAGAATGATGATATCCTGATGTTCACATGAGACAGTTGACAAACTTGGATCAAAAGAAGAGGAGTAGCCTCCCACTCTAATAGTAAATTGGGAGGTTAATCCTCTTCCTATGTTTCAAGTTTCTCAACTATGTCAGGGAGAACGCACTTGTAAACTAGGTGCGTTCTCCCATCTGATTTGCGTGCAAGAGATTTGCTTGCAAAAACTAAGTTTCTGGAAAAACAATAATCCTACTACAGGAAAAGGAGTAGCCTCCCACTTTAATAATAAAGTGGGAGACTAATAATATAGTGGGAGGTCACTCCTCTTCCTGTGTACCAAGTTTCTCAACTGTTTCCTGTGAAGATAAGGATATCATCTTATGTGATGCGGAAAATCTTGGTGATGTGAAAGACTGAGGTATAAGTATAATGGACGTTTTTGAGCAAATAAGCAATTCTTTTACATATATTTCTCTCACACATGAAAGGCAGAAAAATATAGAGCAAACAGATGCAGTGTGTTGGCAGTAACAGGAATCTATTGATATACTTCTTGAATTGATAAAGATTGAAATCCTTTAGAAATGCTTTAAGAGGGAAACTACTCCACACAATTGAGATGAAAGGAATGAAAGATAACTGGGAGTACCAGGTTCACTGAGTGTGTAATTTCTCGATTTCTGTACATCGGCCAGAAATAGGAGGCATAAAGAATGCAAATTCTGCTGAAGCATGGCCATGGAAATATCTGTAAAAGAAACACAGTGCAGAAACTGATTTTCTGTGGGGAAAGTGGCTAAAGAGAGAGTCTATAAAGGAAGTATCATTTATCAACTGGAGGTTCTTTTCTAAACAGAACAAGAAGTTTAAGGGATTTCTTAGGTGCACTACCCGACACATGAAAGCAATATTCCAATGTTGATCGGAACTGTGTGGCATAATTGTAATATCTTGAGCGGAAAAGGATGCCAAGTTATATTGATGCTGATAACACTATAGAAGTGATATGGTTGTGTAAGGAAAGATCTGGAGTAAGAGTCAGTTAGAGAAGTGAGATTTGTTCTTGATTGTTGAGCTCGTATTATCAAAAATAAGCGGAAAAGATTTATTATTATTATTATTATTATTATTATTATTATTATTATTATTATTATTGTTCTGGGAAACTCCAAGGAGTCGACAGACTCATCCAGGGAGGCCCTAACATCATGTCTGGAAAAACTATTCAACATTTACACAGTATCTATCATATCTTGCCTTGAACTCATTCACGGTCGTAGCACCCACAACAGACACTGGAAGCTTATTCCACTCATTCTCCACTCTCCAAGTAAAAAACCTAGCTCTAACACCCTTGTCAACCACGCTCTTGCCCAGCTTCCATGCATGGCCCCTAGTCCTCCCACCACCAGTCATATTTTCAAAATTATCTTCTGGATCAATCTTATAAAAACCCTTCAGTAATTTGAATGTCTCAATCATATCACACCTCCTTCGCCTATCGTCCAATTTCTTCAACCCACAAATCCTCAACCTATTCTCATAAGGTTCATTCCACAGACCCTGCTATCATCTTGGTCACTCGTCTCTGGATCCTCTCCACTTCCTCCCCATCACGAAGAAACCCTGGTGCCCATAACTGGGTAGAGAAGTACAGATGGGGTCTTATCAAGGCTTGATACAGAGGAACAACAACTTGCTTCTCCCTGCATGTTAAAGTATTTTTCATAAGCCAAGTGATTTGGTGAACTGTTTTAGTTACTTTTGCAATGTGCCCCCTATACGTCAACTCCCTATCCGCCAGTACTCCCAAATCCCTGGCCTCATCAATCTCCTGGAGTACAGTTCCACCTATGCGATATACTGCTGCTATTCCTTTCACCACAAAGTGCATAACCTTACACTTTGCCAGATTAAACGGACATCCATTTTTCATAGCCCACTCCTCTAAACTATCCAAATCATCGTGTAAAATTTTGACATCCTGTGCACTCACAATTGCTCTACCCAACTTTGCATCATCTGCAAACAAGTGAACACTTCCTCTCAAATCCTTTCCAATATCATTGATGAACAAATTGAAAAGCAGTGGTCCAAGAACAGAGCCCTGCGGCACTCCACTATTCACAAGACGTCTTTTTGACTCTACTCCTGAATAAACCACTCTCTGATATCTCTCCTTCAACCACCCTCCTATCCATCTTACCAACCCTATATCTATCCCCATCTGCTCCAGTTTACTGATTACGGTTCCATGTGGTATCCTGTCAAAGGCCTTGGCAAGGTCCAGTAGTATCTCTGTAAACCCATTACCCCTATCCAGTTCAGCCGTCACTGTGTTATAAAACGTGAGCAAGTTACTGAGGCATGATCTACCCTTCACAAAACCATGTTGTCCCCCATACAATATCTCATTTTCATCTATCCAATCCTGTATTCTTTTCTTGACTAATTTCTTTAAGACCTTGACAATGATTCCTGATATGCCAATCGGTCGGTAATTTACAACAGCAGTCTTGGAACCACCTTTATGCAGTGGAACTATTTTCCCTTTCTTCCACCCGCTCGGGACTAACCCAGACCTGAGACTCAAATTAAACAAAATGGTGAAGGGTACTGACAATTCTTTAGCTGCTTCTTGTACAACACGAGCTGGTATACCAACTAATCCCACAGATGTATTGACATTGAGGTTATGCAATAGACTACTCACCTCCACTTCATTCACCACAATTCCCGTATAATCTACTGGATGATATATTGACACCACCTGGATGATATATTCTTGCAAAGTGCTCACTCAGTAACTCAGCTATCTCATCTGATTCAGTTACCTCCCTACCATCGGTATTCTTTAAAATCATTCTGCCATGTACATTTTTCCTTTTACTTGCTACATATCGAAAAAACTGTTTAGGATTCTCTTTAGCTTGCATGGACAATGTTCTTTCGTAATCCTTTTTTGCTTTTCTTACCACACTCGTTATCCTTCTGGCCTGCACTTTATACCGTTCATGTGCCTGCCGGTCACCTTTCTCCTTAAATTCCCTCCATAATTGTTTCTTTTTTTGCAGCTCAAGCTTAATGGTGTTATTCATCCATTTAACCCCTATTTGATTTATTATTCGGACTCTAGGTATACAGTCAGCCATTGCTTCATGCAAGCACTTCTTAATTACCTCCCATGCACTATCAACTTCTAGTCCTTGCAGTTGTACATGCCGTGGTACTGAACCAATCAAACTACTAAGCTTGTCTTACTTTCCAGCCCGATAATTCCACATATACCCTGTCTTAATTGAAAATTCTACACCTTTAGCCACTTCCCAAGTCAAGACCCTATGATCACTCTCACCGATTGGTGGCAATGTGGTCATATTTGTTACAGCCAAATCCTCAGATGTAATTACTAGGTCAAGCACTCTCTGACCCCTAGTATTTTCCATTACATGCTGTCGCAGATAGTTATCCCTTAATAACCGCATAAAATCCAATTCCTTCCTCCCGTGTGTCCTCTTTTCACTCCAATCAATGAGACCATATTTGAAATCTCCCATAATAATCACCCTCCTTCCACTCATTTCTTCTATTTGCTTGTGCATATTGTCACCACCATCTTTTCCATCACCTGGTCTATAGCAGCACCCAATTGTATATTTAGTTCTGCTAGCCACAATCTCACACCAAATGGCCTGAAATGTGCTCTTTTCTCTATCCTGCAATTCAACTTCTATTCTCCTTGGCTGTAGCTCATCAGCTATCATCAACAATACTCCTCCCCCCATTTTATTCTCTCTGTCATTCCTGAACACACTATACCCATGACATTCAATCCCACTAGCTATATCATCTACAGTCAGCCATGTTTCACTAATACCAATAACCTGTGGTCTGGAAGTGCCAACCATGGCCAAAAACTCTTCCTTCTTGTTCCTAATACTCCTAGTATTAGTGTACATGAATTTAAGACCCACATTAGCCGCAACCCTACCTTGATGCCTTATATTAACTATCCCACTCTGGTTTGTTGTCCTTATTTGCTCTAGCATATTATATTCATTCTTACATTCAACTGCCTCCCTAAGGACTGTATATCCACTGCCCCCCCCTTAACAAATCTAGTTTCCCTGAATTTGCTCCTCCACTACATTCAGCAACATTTTCTCAAGTCTTCTTACACCATAACCATTCAAATGCAAGCCATCCATCTTATATAGATCCTTTCGCCCATCAAACTCACTCCACACATCCACAAATTCGACACCACTCGTCATACATAACCCACGCATAAAGTCATTCGCAATTATAGCCCTCCTTTTAAACATTTCACTGTCATATCGTGGCAAAAGACTAATCATTCTAACTCTCTTTTGTTCATGCTTTTGTTCATGCAATTCTAACTTTTGTTCATGCACCCTAGCTGCTGTTTTGCCCTTTCTATCGCACCATTCAACAACGCGATCTCATTCAATGCATCTGTCTCATCTTTTTTATTCTCTGAGAAACCATTAATACTATCATTCACACTTTCTACATTCACACTCTCATAATTCTCATGTACTACCTTGCCGTTTCTTGTTATATCGCTATTTTCTTCATTCTGAAGTTTGACAAAAATATCACACTCACGATCCGAAATACACTTCAATTCCTAATTCCAAATTTGAGACCATTTGGGAAAGCAAACAACACTGCGTTGTAATAAGTGAAATGTGCAATAAAATAATATCGTGAAACTGTTTTATTCTTCTTCCTTCGAATCTTGAGCATGCTTCCTTAATGAACAGATTGGTAGCATAGTATTTCCATATTTGTATATTCTACAGAGTCCAAGTAGGTTCCTGAGAAATACTGCAACATACTGATTTCATTCTCTGTAAACCTTAAAAAAAATTAGCTAACTCTTTTTATTCCCTAAGAGGGAGTAAGCGAGGCCATTATTACCCTGTCTAGCTTTTGGAGACTGAGCGGCAGTTCAATCTCCACCGGTAGCCAATCAGAGATGGCTGGCCCATGTCTATCACTAATTATAGGCGGTTACTGATGAAGAACCATCAAACAGGTGCTGCCATCTCTTGGTGCCTAACCATAACAGGATATGTTATTATCTGAAACAATGTGGATACGACGATCGATTTTCATGAGTTTACGGGATGAAATATCCGACTTTTTGGGAGGAAAAATCCGCTTGCCTGTGCCGGAGATCGAATAACTTGTGAACAAGTCAAAGATAGGCTTAGAAAAAGTTCCTATAGTGGGCGACTAGACTTGAACCTAGGTCTAACTTTGAGCGGCCAAGCGCAGAGGATGCAAGCGTCTCTCTGAGCTACAGTGGCCTCCTCTGTAAACCTTTTATTCTGTTATTCATTTCTTTTATTCTTTATAATTTTAGAGAGCATCAAGATTGCGAATGTAATGGGGGGGGGGGCTGCCAGAGTCAGTTTTTAGGGCTTTGTCTGTTAATGAGTTCAAGGATGGATTGATATGATGGAGATGGATTGTGCAGACTGTGTAGGTCTCGCGCGATGAATCTTTCGACTAAATTGAGGTGCCCGGGGGGGAAAATAATAATGAATTCGTTTTTTATGTGATCTTTTGTCCTTGTTAAAATGTAGAGGAACTGTTAAATCAAAAATATACTTAATTTAAACGCAATTTTTAGAGAACATCAAGGTTGTTGTACTTCCAAATCATGACTCCATACACTGTTACCAATGGGTCGAAGTCATACACCACTAGAAGAAACTTGACATGGTAACATGGCAAAATAACTTAGTTGGGAACTGGCCAAAAAAAGCTTAGAAAAATTTCCTCTAGTCGACGACTAGTTTCGAAACAAAGTCTTCCTTCATGAGGTCAAGCGCTGTAGTAGGCAAACGCCACAATTAAACAAAAAAAAATTATTATACAAAAATTCTGAATAATTTTTCATTGTTAACATTAGAAGACATGTGTTGTAAATACATAATATAGAGGCAAAAAATAATATTAAAAATTTTAGTTGAAATCATTGTAGAAAATGTAGCACTTTGAGCTGAATTCTGTAAAATTATAAGTCGCAATATCACTCAAGATGTCTATTGTATGTGTAAATATTTTAGCAATCAATAAATTATTATTATTATTATTATTATTATTATTATTATTATTATTATTATTATTATTATTATTATTATTATTATTATTATTATATCCTCAGATAAGCTTACATATAAGCTTCTAGGATGAAAGCAAAGAAATTAGTCCTCATCCAAGATGTATCATATGTAACCAAATGCATGTAATGTACGTATCACATGAAAACCAATATATGTAATGTATGTATTACATGTAAACCAATGTACGTAATGTAAATATCACATGTAAACAAATGTAAGTAATGTATCATTTGTATGTAATGTATATAATAACTGTAACAAATGTATGCAATGTTAAAAAAAATTCTTTTAAATGTAAATCATGAGTTTACGCTGTATGTTTGTGAGAATAAGGAAATATTATATTCAGATTGCATATGTGTAAATACTGTTGTATAATCACACCTTTTCAAACTTGGAGAAAAAAAATAGTCAACTACAACATGTAATATTATACTACTTATGTAACTCTGAACAATATAATTGTAAATTATTATGATTATTATATAAAAAAACTGTTATCGTCATTACTATTTAAATCTCATTATATGTAGCACAAAGTGCTGAATCTTGTAAAATAATATACTGAATAGATGATCATTGTACATATGTAAATATTTGAAAGAACAATAAAAAATTATTATTATTATTATTATTATTATTATTATTATTATTATTATTATTATTATTATTATTATTATAGAAGCCAACGCCTTTTATTCCCTTATAGGGAGTAGGTAGCTAGGCGAGGCCTTTTAACCATATTTAGCTTTTGGAGACTGAGTGGACAGCTCAATCTCCACTGCTAGCCTATAACTATCACTAATTATAGGCAGGAACCGATGAAGAGACCCACAAACAAATGCTTCCTTCTCTTGGGACGTAACCCTAACAGGATATATTGTCTGAAATAATGTGGGATCTACGGTAATAGATAATAGATGGCTGTGGTTTCGTGGTTGTGTTTCAGTACCCGTCGCGAGCTAGGTATAGATATTAACTGTTTATATGTATGTCCTTGGAAACGTAATGACATGGAAGAACTAGGACTAATTCTTGACAAAGTTAACAAGATCAGTAATAACAGAGGACTTCAACTCAACTCAATGCTAGCAAGACAAAGAACATGGTTCTCAAAGGAAAAACAAACAGAGAAGCTCTTGAGAAACAAATGTATCTTAATGGAGAAAGAATTGAGGAAGTAAGCAAGTTTGAGTACCTGGAATCCATTATTAATGTGAAGAATTGCTGTTCAGAAGATGTCAGAAAAAGGTTAGGAATGGCTAAAACAACAGTAAGAAACCTGTGTAAAATCTGGAAGGATGGATCTATCTCCATGGGAACAAAGTTGAAGATTTTGGATACAGTTGTTTTTCCAACAGCGACTTATGGATGCCAGACTTGGAACCTAAAGAAGTCAGATAAGAAACGGATATCTGCTTTTGAGATGTGGTGTTACAGAAGGCTGTTGAGGATATCATACACTGAAAGGCGTACAAATGAATTGGTGTTAGAAAAGATTAGTAGAACTTTAAGGCTCCTTAACGATATTGAGAGAAGAAAGTTAAAATATTTTGGACACATAGAAAGGATGGAAGGAGGACATCTCAAAACAGTAATAGAAGGTAAAGTTCCTGGAAAAAGAGGGAGGGGTAGACCATCAATGAGATGGATGGATGGCGCGTGTGTGGAGTGACTGATCTTCAGAGAATTGAGGCTGCCAGAAGGGCAAACAACAGGACTACATGGCGAGGCCTAGTGTGGAACATCATTGAGCATCGAAGTGACCATACAGCATCTGTAGATGCCCAGTGAACACACAGAGAGAAGGAGAGAGTGGAAACGTATGTATATATAAATGCTTTTTTATAGTTAACGCGTGCGTCTGTAATTTCTCTCTAATTTTCATTCTTGCAATAATACGAGGTCCGACACACACACAAAAAAACGAGACTAACCCTATAGCTTGGGCACAGAGAATGGGAAGGAGAGACAAAGAGATGGTTATAGAGCATATTCTAACCTGTCACAAATGAGACAAGATCAACTTCATTGTCTTTCCCAGTACGAGTGGACGCGTGTTCAAATATAGACGTTTTCTTACTCTGGCTCGGAAAATGTTGGAGTACAAGAGTAAACAGTGCGTTAACATCAAGTTTCTTGTGAAACTGAAGATATCCGCGACGGAAACTTTTCAATTATTGACTGAGTCTCACGGTGAGGTGTGAGACTCAATCAATCGCTTGCATGTCTCATGCAAAAGATTATGAATACCACAAAGGATTTGCGGAAGGCAGAGAAAGCGTGAAAGTCGAGGCCCACCACGCACAGCAGTTACCGATGAAAACATTAAAAAAAAGTAGATATGATTCGGAAAGCCAGAAGGTTGGGTGTTCGAGCTGTAGCTGAGAAAGTTAATTTGGACAGGAAAAGTGTTTGACAAATTTTAACGGAAGAATTGAACATGAAAAAGATTTGTGCAAAAATGATTCCAAAAATGCGTCTCCATAGCGCCATTGGAAGAACGACGATACGTTGCGCTCTTCAATTGGAAAAGGCCTACGTTCAAGTCTCATCATGACAGGAGGAATCTTTGTATGGACTTTTTCAATCGAAGGTGAGTTAGCCAATTTCATACGGAGGTAGCAGGATTTTCTCCCGGAAACGCGAGTTTTTTTCATCCTACATATAGACAAATCGGCCCTTCAGAACACACGCAGTTTACAGACAAAAAATGCTCACTGTAGTTTTGGGCTGTAGATGGCGCTGATGTAGATGATTTTTAATAGAGGTTTGGTGTAGTGCTGGAGACGAGGAGTTGAAAAATGGGTCCTCCCGCGATGAGTCTTCGGACTCCTTGGAAGTGTCACGAATAATGATAATAATAATAATAAGAAGAAGAAGAAGAAGAAATGTTGTCAGATGAACAAAAAGAATGTCTCAAGGAACTGCATTTGGACCTATTTCAACGCATTAAGGATGGACCAGATTTATTGAATTCTTTGAATTTATTGAATTCGGCAATTATTATTATTATTATTTGACATCTCCAAGGAGTCCAAAGACTCATCGAGGGATAGTGCGCCAACAGCATCGAACTATTAACTCCTTCCAACTACTACCGCGCTCAAACTTGCTTAACATTTTGCGTGAGCCGTTAGTAGCAGAGGCTCTACCAATCGACCAATAAATTACTTGTGAAGAAACTTGGATATTTACATACGATCCCGAAATCAAGCGACAGTCAATGCAGTGAAAGTCAACAATATCTACAACACCAAAGAGAGCAGAAGGCCATGTTGATTGTTTTCTTCAATATTACAGGGTATTGTAATGGCAGAGTGGATTACCAGTGGCAAGATGGTAAATCTTGCCGCTGGTAACCCAGCGGTTATATTGTATTACCTTCAAGTTGTATTACCTTCAAGTTGAGTTTTAGCTAATCACAACATCACTGTGCTTGAGCACCAACCCTATTCTTCAGACCTGGTTCCCTGAGACTTCTACCTCTTCCCAAAGATCAAGTAGGTGCTCAAAGGAACCCATTTTTTTTTTGTCGATAGAAGATGTGAAGGCAAAAACGATGGAGATCCACAACAGCCTTTCAGGAAATGATTCGCAGAATCACTTTAAATGCTGGTAGCATCGAATGCAGTTTAATGTCACCTCAGAACGATCTCCTTCAAAATAGGCATATTTTGAAGGAGATCGTAGTTCATTTTCTCAATTTGTTAAATAAAAAGAGATATAGGCACAGTCTCGTTTTTTCTTGGTCGGACCTCGTATCTATATAGCGCCCGTTTCAACTCCCTGTAGGACCCTAGGTTTCTGTCGTCGAATGGCAGTTTATTGATCACGTCAGGTATGTGGAAGCTTCGGGTGACTTTTTTGTAGCGATTATTATACTTATATGTTATGTAGTTTGTTGATTGTGGTCTTGTTATCTGATATGTTGTTCTGGTTACTCTGTAGGTTGGAATGAAGTAATGATTTAGTATGACTCTATAGTGGCATAAGCGTTTCACCTTAAATATTTTGTATGTCCATGCTGCCTGTATAAGTGTCTCTAATGTTCTGTTTGTTCCCAGAATATCAGCTTACCATTTTATTTTGCAACAACTGTAATTTGTTAAGTTTGGCGTATGCACAGAATGCGTATGATGTAATTGCGTATCTTAAAATGTTTTCACATAAATCTTTATAGATTAAGATTTTTATTTTAATTATATTTTTATGTGTCGGAGCAGTTTCTTTTAATCGATATAGTTTGCTTGCTATTATCATGAGTTCGTTGTGCAGATAATTTGCATGGCTATTCTAACTTTGATCAGCATCGAACTGAAGTCCGAGATAACGTGTTGTTTTCACCTGTGCGGTAGTTATGGTTTCAGGATCAGCTCTTTGTGTGTAGGAGAAGAATGGCGGATAGTGAGATATACAGTTTCTATAGATAGGGTATGGGTTTTTTAATATACATTACCTTTGTTTTTGAGGCGATCTACGATCCGATATGCGTTAGTTTGTTCAACATAATTCGGTGGATTAGTATGTCAAAGGCTTTTCAGGTCAATAAAATCAACTAACATTATTATGTTTTTATCTAACGCGTTTATTAGGTCTGTACAATCTTCCAGGAGTATTGCTGTTTCTTTATTTTTAATTATTTTTTTTTTTGTGTGTGTGTGTGTTTTTTTGGATAATTTGGAAATTTTCAGTGTATGCGGAGAATATGTGATACACAATGCGCTCTATTATTTGGTTGATTACAGACAAATACGGTGATGGGTCTGTAATTACTTATAATGTTTCTTGTTCCATGTTTATGTATGGGAGTGATTAATTCAGTCTTTAGTGTTTAAGGTATGTGCCACGTTTCGAAGATTTTATTTATCAGTTTTAGTATTGCTTGTTTTTTATGTCTTTTAGTCTGATTCCGTTCTATTCCTGGTGCTTTGTTAGGGTTAATTTGATGAATTAACCCTAACAAAGCACCAGGAACTTTGGGGGAACCGCATTGACATGGTTGCTTGTGGTCCTAGTGGAGAATATATCTTTGTGTGAGAAGAGAATGTTTCCTTCAGGTTTTGGACAGAGTTTGCCAAGTGATGATTAAAGTTGTTTGCCAACTGTTTGAGGGATTTGGGCTCACAAACAAAAGCTGTATTTTATTGTTTCTGAGGCAATAGTTTAATGTGTATTGTCCAGCATATCATTGATAAACTGCCAGGTTTCCTTTATATTGTTCTGAGTTGCTGTTAATTGGTTTCTATAACAGTTCCTTTTTGCAGTTCTACTCCGGGTTGTTAAGAAATTCCGTTTTGTTTTGTATTCAGCTTGTAAAACTTTATCGTTAGGTCACCTCTTAAGTTGTTTCCACATGGCATCTTTTCTTTGTATCTGTTAAAATGTTGTTAGTAATCCATGGAGCCGTCTGGTTTGGGAGCATATTTTTAATAAATATGTAAGGAAAATAAATAAGGAATAAATAAAGTAAAATTCGGACTTGTGATGAGTGGTAAAGCTGGTGAAAGTCTTGATCATTACGCAGAATGAATGCTCGCTTATACGTATACTTTTAGAACACATTCATACGCATTTCACTGATGTAACTCTAGTGATGTTATTTATTTCTGAAAAACTTGACACAAACTTGCTTTACAAGATTCTTGAAACTACAAAAACATTATAATTTGCCTTCAAACACTAATGTTGTACTTATTCTTTCACTTCGGGCACATTTAAAAAAAATGGATACCACACACAGCGGAAACTTTGCTAATCAAGTCCTAAGCGTCGTCTGCTTCTGTCACGACTGCAGCGCCTCCTCGCCAAAGTACACAGTTTTAAAGAGAATTCGCAAGTCTTTGTGACAAAAATCTTTACAGCTCCCTTTGGGGGAAGCACATCCGTCACAGGAGTGTCGATGTTGCATCTAAAAAAAAAAACTCAGGCGAGTAATTGACTCTAAAATACAAGAAATGAGGTGAGAGCTTTATGGTGCGATGCAGCTCCCACACACACAAAAAAAAACTATATAATTATCATTAACTAAACATCAAGAAAATATATAATCATTATTAAGAAACAAGCCAATAGCATTAATTAATTATATCAGTTTTTAATCTGGAAAGGGCATCAGCGTTACCGTGACGACTACCCTTTCTATATGTAACAGTCAGATTATAACGTTGTAGGGCTAAAGCCCATCGGGACAACTTGGCACCATGAGGGGCACTTTTAGTTAGATAGGTCAGAGGGTTATGATCTGAAATTACCTGTATTTCAGCACCAAATACCCATGTGTCAAACTTTTTCAATGCCTCCAAGACGCAAAAAGCTTCCCTTTCAATGGTTGACCATTTCATTTGACAGGAATTTAGTTTCTTACTGAAGAAAGCAATGGGCAATTCTTTTCCTTGTTCGTTGTTTTGAGCTAAACATGCGCCAATTGCTGTTGCTGATGCATCCGTATACAACTGGAACGGCTTGTCGAGATCTGGAGTATGCAAAGAAGGCATTTTTATAAGCTCTTCCTTGAGTTTCGTAAAAGCTTCATCAGCATCAGTAGTCCAAGGAATGTTGTTTGGGACACTTTTCTTAGTCAGATTTGTCAGTGGTAATACAATTTGGGAGAATTGTGGTATGTAGTCACGGTAGTAGCTAGCCAGTCCAAGTAGACTTCTTACTTCCTTCTTTGTTGCTGGTGTCGCTAAACCTTTTATAACCTCGACCTTCTCTGGGTCTGGAGAATGTTGACCGGATCCAATCAAATGACCTAGGAACTTCACTTGATTTTTCCCGAATTCGCATTTTTCTAGGTTTACTGTTAAACCCACCTCTCTTAATGTTTTGAAGACTTCATCTATGTGGGTGAGATGTTCAGACCATGTTTTAGAAAATATAGCCAAATCGTCGATATAAGATCGGCAGTATGCCTTATGAGGAGCTAGTGCTTTATCTAATGATTTCTGGAATGTGCTTCCAGCGTTCTTCATTCCAAACGGTAAGACATTCCATTGATAGTGACCAGAATGCGTCACGAATGCGGTGAAGGGCTTTGCTTCCTTTTCCATAGGGATTTGCCAATATCCCTTGGTTAGGTCAACTACAGTGATAAATCTTGCTTGTCCTACCTCAAATAATAAATCTCTAGCTATTTTCATTGGATAAGCATCTGGAATAGTAAAACTATTCAGCAATCTAAAGTCAATGCATAGTCTGACACTTCCATTTTTCTTAGCCACACAAACAACGGGATGAGCCCATTCACTGACACTTGGCTCAATGAGACCCATATCTAACAGTTCTTTGACTTGTCGATCTACTTCCTTTTGTAGAGTGATTGGCACCCTATAGGGTTTGAGTCTCTTAGGGGAACAGTTCTCTGTAACTTTGATGGAGTGTCCATCAACTTTGGCATGACCAGGTTTGGAACTAAAAACATCTGCATATTTCCGGAGGATGTCAAAAAGTTCTTGTTTTTGTTCTTCCGTCAAGAGAGCTTCCATATCCTCAAGGTGTTTCCTAATATCTTCAACTGATTTATTCATCTTGTCAGCAGGTGCATAGTGGAGTGTTCCGAAATCTTCATCTAGTTCGAAAACTAGACCGACATGATTAATTCTTTGAATATATGGTCGAAGCTTATTTATGTGGAGCTCCCTGATACTTCCATCCTTCATCTCAACCTTCGCAGAATGTGGTCTAGTAAGTTGGACGACTGTAGCAGGTCCTGTCCAAGTATTTAGAAGCTTATGAGAGGATGAAGGTAACAATACTAAAACCTTTTCACCAACCATGAAGGATTTTTCTTTGGAACGAAGATTATATCTGGAGGAGTATTGTTCTTGAGACCCTTTGGCATTCTCGGATGCAATTTCATGAGCTTTTCTTAGATTTTCAAGAAGCTCTTGTAAATAATTTTCAACCGAGCGAGAGGCAGCAGTTGGGATGACTCGTCCACCAGTCCAAATTTCTTTTAACAAAGATAAGGGGCCTGGAGGTAATCTTCCATATACCAACTGGAAAGGTGATAACCCAGTAGTGCTATGTGGTACTTCTCGGTATGCGAATAGAAGATAGGGAAGATGTAAATCCCAGTTTCTTCCATGTTCCTGTATATTCTTATTCATCATCTCTTTTAAAGTTCTGTTCCAACGTTCAACAGCGCCCATACTCTCAGGATGTCCTGGAGTGGAAAAACGTGGAGCTATGCCTAGCAGATCTTCAAAAGCTTGAGTGAGTTTAGATGTGAAATTCGTACCTTGGTCGGTACAGACCATTTTAGGAAATCCAGTCTGAGTAAATATCCTCATTAGAACGTTACATGTAGTTTTAGCACTTATTTCCTTGACAGGTATGGCTTCGGCCCATCTAGTGCATAAATCAACAGCACATATTATGAATCGATGTCCTCTTCCCGATGGGGGTTCTAACGGTCCGATACAATCCACGCTCCATACCTCAAACGGAGCTTCTGGTCTGACGATAGGTCGTATGGGGATTCTATCTCTATATGTAGCAGTCCTTCTCATTTGACATTCCTTGCAGCTTTCGCAATATTTTTTCACGTCTTGTTTAATGGTAGGCCAAAAGAATGAGTACTTGATTCGCTGACGGGTTTTCTTTTCGCCGAGATGGCCAGCAAGAGGGATTTCATGTGCCATCTTTAAGACATTCTCTCGTTTCACACGCGGTAGCACTACTTGTCTAATATTCTCGCCACAAATATGTTCATTATGAAGCAGAACCCCATTGTCAAACGCATAGGAATTTTTCTGTCTTTTTGCCCATTCAAAACACCTTCGAAGCGTCTCATCATCCTTTTGAAGTTTGCCGAATTCGAATTTTGTTTTTTCTGGTATACACTCATTTTCTTCACCTGGTGGGGACTCTATCGTAATTACTGCCAATGCTGTACTGGTTACTTTCGAAGGCATGTCTTCATCTTCATCATCTTCTGACCGTTTATCGCTTAAATCTTTTGATTTCAGAACCGGTGTCTCCCAATGATGACTACTCTCATGTAGCTCGACGCTTTCGACCAGCATTTCATAGGCAGAGGAGCTCAGTAGCAGATCGGTAACCAGTTTTCTTGAGACAGCACATGTGACTGGAACATTACCATGTAAATTATCATCAATTTTCATTTCAAAAATCCTTAAGGGTGTTATTTCATTTTCTCCGAAAGCAGAAGATATTTCTATCTTACTTTCTCCATCATGGGGCGTATCTGCCACTAAATCTTCGCGCACTACCGATATTTGCGCTCCCGTATCTATTATTCCATTTAAAACCCTACTTCCACATTTGATTTTGACCACCTTCAAATCATCTACATTTCGATCAATGTCCACTGATTTGGATACTGGAATGGAAATTTTGGCAGTCAACACACCTGATTTATCGTCATTCCCAGTGGTAGACGTTTGAACTAGGTTACTGTGTGCTGTAGTAGGAGTACCTTTTGATTGACTATTTATCATACAAAACTTGGCAATATGACCTTCCCTTCTACAAGTAAAACAAGTTGGTTTGTAGTGAGGCTTGTATGAATCATCATTTCGCCACGGCTGGTACCATCTCGGTGGACTTTGAGAGGGAGATAACTTATTTTTGAATGTTCGCTCAGCAGGTGGAGTATAAGGTCTAAACTTTTCAGTAACCTTGTCCTTCGGAATAGCTCCGATGGGCTTCCTTGATGTACTACGAACACTGTCGTATTCGTCCAATCTGTCAGCTAACTTGGTTGGAGAAACGAATTTTGTCCAGTCGTCTAAGAGATGTTCTCTCACTTCATGTGGTACTTTCTTCTTCAGTTGATCCGTAATAATTAGATCTTTTAACCCTTCAAAATCCTTGATATCAAGGCCACCAATCCACTCTTCGAAATAATTAGTTATTTCATAACAGAAATCCCTCCAAGATTTTTCAGCAACCTTTTGGTGCATCACAAACTTTTTTCTGAAACTTTCAGGATTCAGTCTAAATCTCTTTAGTAGAATTGTTTTAATATATTCATAATCTTCGCAATTTTCTTCTGACTCTCTACCAATTAATTGGACAATCTCAAATGGTAACAAAGTCAAGAGACATGATATCCAGTCTTTAACATCTATTTTTGTTCTCTTAGCTTGTCTTTCAAACAGGGATAGGTATATCACAATGTCATCCTCTTGTAATCTAAACCTAGGCATTAGCTTAATTAGTTCAAGACAATATGGTTTATTGTCACTGGATACTGGAGTTGAGGTTGGTTGAACACGCGCTTCAATTTCCAGTTTCTTCAACTCGAACTCCATTTGTTCTCTTTTCTGTTGGGCCCCCAATTCATCTTTCCGGCATTGGGCTTCTAGTTCTTCCTTCCGCCGTTGAGCTTCTAATTCTTTCTTCATCAGTTCTTCCTCGAGTCTGGTACTAATAATCGTCTCCAACATCCCTTTAACAAATTCTTCTTCATAAAATTTACTTCCCGTAATAATCATTTTAAGATCTATCACTTTCATTTCAACAGTTGGATTCTCTCCCAATTCTTCAGCCAATTTACGTAAATCTTCCTTTCTACCTTTGGTTAAATAAGTCATGGTGCTAAACAATAACTCTCTTTACTGATAAAAAAAAAATCACCCTAAAAAAAAGAATCAATTGCACTTTTTTTTTTTCTTTTTTTTTTTTTTTAAAAGCCCAAAAAGAGATGTATACATTTGGCGATTATGGGACTCATAATTAAATTCAACATATCATTTGTAAACATAGATAAATCTTACAATATTATCAGATAAAAACTTCAACTACACAATTTACTACACTTTCAAATACACAAATATATATATATATATATATATATATATATATATATATATATATATATGTGGATATATAAAAACAAAACAAAAAAAATAGTTCCGATTTTACACCTCTACTATATAATAACTGAAATCTCGAAACAGAACTATCAAAACAGTATGCAAAAATTAACTATGATAACACTGTCGTGTTCTTTCTCTGGCGAGAAATCACAAGTTCTGACTGTTCCAAGATGGAACTAACACGCAAAACAGGACAAATCGGTAACTGCAGAACAAAATAAATTTAAAATGAAAAAAAAAAACAACTATTCTGAACTATCTGGGACGAAAATATAGCTTGAACACTGGCGTGTTTTTCATTTATCCAAACTGTTGTACTACTGTTCCAGGATGGAACAAAATTTGAATACTGACGTATTCTTTCTCTGGCGAGAAATCAAAACTACTACTGTTCCAGGATGGAACAAACTACGAACACTATTTTTTTTTTTTTTTGTTTTGTATTAAAACAGACTTTCGCCCAAATAATCAAAATAGAACTCTAAAACATGGGAGCATGCATTTACATAACGAATTGCTCTCACCTTGTAGGTCCTATCGACTGCGCCAGTAAAATTCGGACTTGTGATGAGTGGTAAAGCTGGTGAAAGTCTTGATCATTACGCAGAATGAATGCTCGCTTATACGTATACTTTTAGAACACATTCATACGCATTTCACTGATGTAACTCTAGTGATGTTATTTATTTCTGAAAAACTTTACACAAACTTGCTTTACAAGATTCTTGAAACTACAAAAACATTATAATTTGCCTTCAAACACTAATGTTGTACTTATTCTTTCACTTCGGGCACATTTAAAAAAAATGGATACCACACACAGCGGAAACTTTGCTAATCAAGTCCTAAGCGTCGTCTGCTTCTGTCACGACTGCAGCGCCTCCTCGCCAAAGTACACAGTTTTAAAGAGAATTCGCAAGTCTTTGTGACAAAAATCTTTACAAATAAGAATAAATAAGGAAACTTAAGTTAAAAGATCAACACACATTAAGTTTAAATCAAAGGTTATAAAGCAAGTAAAAACACTAACTGATAATTAGCATAGGTAGCAAATGATATGGTGTTAAACCAAAAGTCCTTTAATATAACAAACATTCTGATGTTTTTCAGTTTACTATAAATCTACAATCCCGGTCTCGTTATGTTAAATCAATCACATACAACACAAAAGATCTCTTCCAAACAATTCTTCTTATTCTCAAAAGGAGGCTAACTATCTAATTAGAGTCTATCCACAAAGTCCATTAGAATAATGTTCATAATTTACATTCACAAATAATTTTCTCTCTTCTAAGGAATTCTAAACGCAAAATAGAGTAATTCTATTTTACCGAACGTTTCCCGACGTCTTTCAACACCACGTGTACGCCTGGTTATCTCTTGTCTATTGGCTGTGCTTATGCTAGCGTAGGGGCTACATTATCTTCATAATTGCTGCCGAACACGGACTCGATTCTTTGCATCTCAGGAAACATCTCTATTCCTCTCGATGGGACTTTTCAACAAGGGCTTGATTCTGCTAGGACTGAAAATTTCACCTTCAGCTCTGCATGGAATCCTACCCTATTCTCAGGAAAGCTTGCCGTCCGACATCGTAGCACTGACGCTTCACCCCAACCCCTTACTCGAACCACTGGCAACCAAGAACCAGGAAAACTACAAGACAAGAGAGAGAGAGAGCCGATGCGGCGTTCATTCCCTTATATTCTTTGTTCGAGCGCCCCTTTTTCGGAGGCTCCTTTGCTCGGTTCATTCCTTGTTCTCACCTTTGCTGATATACTCTTGTGTTCACTGAATTCGCGTCGACATAACGTCCGTGTAGACTCCTGCCTCCGGCGTTTCGCTGACACGTATAGTTGTATACCTTCTATGAATTGTTACTTAATATCTACCTGGTGACTCACAATCATTCTATACAGCTAAAGTGAGGCTTAAATAATATTAACAAATTCCTCTTTTAAGACATTCTCTAATTCGATCTTGGTATGATTACAACAGATTAAAGTAGATGGTACATAAAATTAATGCAATTTTATACATATGTGAAGAAGTTTCACTTTAATTTCAGCTGATGTGCAGGTATTTCTCTTTGTCTGTGTAGTTTAGTATGTTAGACCCTGAATGAATGATTTCTTTGCAAGATTCCGCCATTCTGGATCTAATAGTATCGAACAATGCGACTGCAAGGTTATATAAATTACTGATATCCATGATATTGATATACGATTATAGATTATGAATAATAATTTACGGTTGATTAATACTAAAGTATATTTATAGTTTTAATTAAAAACGGGACAAAACTGACATTTTTATTAAAATGACGATACAGCCAAGAAATATGGAAAAAAAAAAAAAAGACACTATCCCGTTCAAAACGGTAGTATGGTCAACCTAATTTTATTAAATGTAAGTTTAAGATTAGTATATAGAGCATCAGCAGAGTATGAAGATTGTATCTGCATCCAGTCTGGTTTTCTGATTTTCTCATTTACTATAGCTTTCTTTTAATGCTATTATGCAGTTTTATAGTTTCCGTGAGTGTTAAGACTTCTGGTTTAGTATGCATCTGTAGTGCAGTGACATAATTGGCTGTCAGTTTACATGTTTTGACGGCTGCTGTAGAGCTGTTTGAAGGGGACCCATACATATAAGTGGTCAATACAGGATGAGTTAATTGCATTTTCAACTCTTATGCTGATAAGAGTTATTGTGCTGTGTTGTTATTTATGTTCATAATGTTTATATTTATGTCCCCTATTATTATCAGCTATTATAGCTATTTAATAAGATCTATAATAGAGGAACACTCCCTCAAGACTGGTTACAGTCGACCTTCATCATACTACCTCAGTAGCTGCTTCTATAGAATGCTCAGTCTAATGATCATTCAGTCAAAATGTTTCTGAAAATAATTCAAAAAAGAATATACAGGAAATGTGAAAATACCATCTGTGATATTCAATTCGGCTATAGAAGCAGTTTAGGAACGACTATTTTTTTTGTCACTCTTTGGACTGTCAGGACTGTACTACTCTTTTCTATTTTTAAATATTATTCCAAAAATGTAGTGACCAAAACAAGGAAGTATTCATTTTCTTCATCGACTTCGAGAAAGCATTCGAGAAAGTTAAGCACGCTGAAATAATTGAATTATTGAAGAGAATTGCATTAGATGATAAAGATATCAGGATTATCGATAACCAATATTTGAACCAAAAGGAATCTCTTCAAGTTGATGGCATTACAGACTCCAATAACACCAAATGTAGGAGTAAGGCAAAGATGTGTGGTGTTGCCTCTCCTTTTTAACATATACCCAGAAGCCGTATTTCAAAAAAATCTTAAAAGGAAGAGTGGGAGGAATTAATATAAATGGTAAAATCATCAGTAACATCCGATACAGTAATGAAACAGCTTTCCTGGCTGAAAATATTCAGGATCTTCAAAATCTTCTCGAAGTAGTGAATGAAGTGAGTGAAAAGTGGGATTAAGAATAAATATCACCAAAACAATACTCATCATCATAAGCAAGAAACGAATTCTTAATTCAGTACTTTCTTCAAACGAGAAACAAATTAAAAGAGTGACAAAATTTAAATATCTCGGATGCTGGTTAAATGAATAAAGCAATTCAGAAATGAAATAAAAGTCAGAATTGAAATGGCAAGAAAACATTTTCTCCTGATGATATAAACACTGTGTAACCGCAATTTTAATTTATAGTATGCATGGTTAAATGCTATGTGTGGACTGTACTACTGTAAGATGCAGAAACTTGGATCTCGAAGTCATCGATAAAAATAACAAACTTGAAGCCTTTGAAATGTGATTATACAGATGTATGTTAAAAATCCCATGGACAGCAAAAACGTCCAATCAAGTAGTAATGGAACAAATGGGAAAATCATGTGAACTTTCAGATACCATGAAAAGATGAAAAACTGACTACTTTGGTCACATACTTCGCAATGAATAATATTAAATATTTCAATTCATTATAAAATGGAAGTTTATAAAAAAGGAAGATAAAGAGGAGTGGAAGAAGAGGATAAGTAAGAAGAAGAAAACATTGGCTGGCAGACCAATTTCTGCAACCGACAATTATTCAACCTGTTCTCATAAGATTCATTCCATAGACCTGCTATCATCTTGGCCACTCACCTCCTCCCATCAAAAAGAAACCCTGGCAGCGAGATCTGGGCAGAGTAGTCAAGATGGGGTCTTATTAAGGCTCGATACAGAGGAACAATAACTTGCTTGTCTCTGCTCGTCAAAGTATTCTTCAGTAACCAAGTGATTTGATGAGCGATTTAGCCACTTTTGCAATGAGCCCCTAAACTTCAATTCCCTATCCACCAACACTCCCAAATCCCTGGCCTCGTCCATCTTCTGGAGTACAGTTTCATCAATTTGGTATACTGCTGCTAATCTTTTTAGACCAAAATGCATAACTTTACACTTTGCCACATTAAATCGACAATCCATTCTTCTTAGCCCAGCCCTCCAATCTATTCAAATCATGCTGCAAAATTTTGACATCCTGTGCATTCTCTATTTCTCTATCCAACTTTGCATCATCAGCAAACAAATGAACACTTCCTCTCTGATTCTTTCCTATATGTTAATGAACAAATTGAAAAGTAGTGGTCCAAGAACAGAACCCTGCGACACACCACTAATTACAGGTCGTCTTTTGGATTCTACCCCTGAATAAACTACTCTCCGATATCTCTCTACCTCAACCACCCTCCTATCCATCTCACCAACCCTATATCCCCATATGCTGCAGTTTACTGATTAGAATTCCATGTAGTAGCCTGTCAAAAGCCTTAGCAAGGTCCAGCAGTATCACTGTATACCCATTACCCTTATCCACTTCAGCCGTAACTGTATTATAAAACGTGAGCAAGTTAGTGAGGCATGATGTACCCTTCACAAACTCATGCTCCCCCCATACAGTATCCCATTTTCTTCCATCTATTCCTGTCTTTTTCTCTTGACTACTTTCTCCAAAACCTTGACAACGACTCCTGATATGCTGATCGGTCAGTAATTTGCAACAGCAGTCTTGGAACCTTCTTTATGCATTGGAACTATTTTCCCAACTTTTCACCCTCTCGGGACTATACCTGACCCGAGACTCAAATTAACCAAAAATGGTAAAGGGCACTGACGATTTTTTAGCCACTTCACGTAAGACCCGAGCTGGTATACTATCCAAACCCACAGATGTATTCACATTAAGGTTTTGAAATATACTATTCACCTCCATTTCATTCACCTCTATTCCCATATAAGCTATTGGTTTCTTCATTTCTGCAATATCACCACCTGGATGATATACTCTTGCAAAGTGCTCGCTCAGTAATTTCACTATATCGTCTGATTCAGTTACCTTCTTACCATCGGCATTCCTTAAATTCATTCTGCCGTATACATTTTTCTTTTACTTGTAGCATATCGAAAAAACTGCGTGGATTCTCTTTAGCTTGCATACCTAATTTCCTTATAACCCGCTTTTTCTTTTATTACCACACTCGTTACTCTTCGGGCCTGTGCTTTATACTGTCCATGGGCCTGCTGGTCACCTTTCCCCTTAAATTCCCTCCACAATTGTTTCTCTTTTTGCAGCTCAACTTTTTTTGCAGCCAGTTAACCCCTACTTGATTTACTATCCAGACTCTAGATATACAGTCAGCCATTGTCTCCTTCAAACGCTCCTCTATCGATTCTCATGCACTATCAACCTCCAGCCCTTGCAGTTTTACATGCTGTGGCACTTAACCAAGCAATCTGCTAAGCTTGTCATACTAATCAATCCGGTAATTCCACATGTGACCTTTCTTAATTGAAAATTCCACACATTTAGCCACCTCCCAGGTCAAGCCCTTATGATCACTCTCACCAACTGGCAACGTGGTCCTATTTATTACAGTCAAATTCTCAGATGCAATTACTAGGTCAAGCACTCTCGAATCCCTATTATATTCCATTACATACTGTCTCAGGTAGTTATCCCTTAATAACTGCATAAATCCAATTTCTTCCTCCCATATATATCGTCTCCTCCTTCCCATCGATAGTACCATAGTTGAAATCCCCCATAATAATTAGCCTTCTTCCACTCATTATGGATGTTTCATCAAGTAAGGAAATAAAGTCTATAATTTTGTCTTGAACACCAAAATTTAGCAAAAAGTACTGCACAACGAAAGGAAAAAGTTTGATGTCTGTTTTGTTTGATGCATCTAAACTGACTGTAATGCTTTTTGTTTTATTCAAATCCTCTACTACTTCGTAAGCCTGTGTAGCTCAGTGGATGTGGCGTTTGCACACCATCGCGCTAGGCCGCACGAAGGAAGTCTTGGTTTCGAGTCTAGTCGGCGACTAGAGGAAATTTTTCTAAGCCTTTTTTCGACCGGTTCCCGAGTTAGTCGATCTCTGGCACGGGCAAGCAGGTTTTTCCTCCCGGAAACTCGGGTTTTTCGTCCTGTAAACTCAAGAAAATCGACCGTAGAACCCACATTATTTCAGACATTAAATATATTGTGTTAGGGTTAGTCACCACGAGATGGCGGCACATTTAAGCCGTCTCTCTTCACTGCGTACCGCTTAATTAGTGATAGGCTTGGGCCATCTGTCTCTGATTGGGTACCAGTGGAGATTGAACTGCCCACTCAGTCTCCAAAAGTTAGATAGGGCTAAATGGCCTCGCCTACTCCCGTATATACGGGAATAAAAAGGCGTTAGCTGATTTTTTTTTTTTTTTTTTTCTCTACTACTTCGCCCAATATGTGTGGTAATGAAAGGTTATTAATTACAGCTTCTGATTTAGTACGTAATGAAGAAAATTTTGTTCAAAAATTTAATTATCGATGTTGACAAATCATTTGCGCAAAAATTTCTCCATGACGGGCAGTATAATAAGCAACAAGAGCTTCACTTGCTGAATTTTATTCCTTTCACTATCATCACGTCTCACCATAAATGAGCTGATATTTTTAACTGTAGCTGAAGTATTTTCAGCATCCTTATGTTTCTGGCTACGTATATTTTGGATCATGTCGCTTCTGCATCCATGAGCAACGGAAAAATGGACATTACAATGTTGGCATACCACTTTTCTTCCATCACTACGCAGCTTGTGCGTTTTAATAAATTTGAATTCTTTCTGGAGATCGTCATTAAAACTTAAGTTTCACCTCTTTGACATTGCAAGGATAGACTTAAGGCTTTAAAAAAATATGAAAACTAAACCACTAGCATTGAATAACAAAGCCCACTGTTGGCATACAGGCAAAATAAAAACTAACGCTACTGCAGAACATACCCTGCGTCTGAGATGAGGGGTATGTTCTGCTGTACTGGTATTACTGGTGTCCATGATATCGATAAACGATTATAGGTTATGAATAATAATTGATGATTGACCAATATTAAATTATATTTATAGGTTTTATTAAAACGGGACAAAACTGACATTTTATTAAAACGTCTGGTCGGCAGGGAAAAATGAAAAAAAAAAAAACTGTACTCTCCCGTTCAAAACTGTACATATGGTCAGCCTGACAAGTGGAAACTCTACTTTACAACTTAAAATATGGGAGCATCGAAATAGCGTGATTGTCACCTCTTGCTGCTAAAGCGCCCTGCTATAACAATAATCTCAGTGGAAGTGGTGTTTGCACTCCTCAGCGCTAAACCGCGCGAAGATAGAGCGAAAATCCAGTTCGATTCTAAAGTCGACTCAAGGAACTTTTTGAACCTGTTTTTTCTATCGGTTCAGAGTTAATTGATCTCTGGTACGGGCAAGCGAGTTTTTTCTCCTGGATTTTCGTACTTTAAATTCAAAAAATCGCCACAGAACCCACACTATTTCATATAATAAAACATGGTGTAAGGGGTAGGGACCACGGTAACACGCTGACTACCTTACCTACCACACTGTTATCTTTAATCTCCTTAACAGTCTTTATGACACTCACCTCCTTACATTCTTCTTGTTACCAGTCAGATCATTTGTGCCAACTACCACTACTACTCATTTTCTCGTGTACTCCTCTTATCAATGCTTCAACCACCCTGCTCATTCAAACTCCTGGAAACATTCCTTGTGCATATTTTCATTCTACCTCCGCCCCACTTCTTATCATCAAATCTCTATACCTTTCTGCTCTCAAATCATTCCATATTTCTTTCAAATCTTTAGTCTTATCCTTCCTCATATACCCATGCAAATTCGCAATTCCATTTCACATGTCTTATCAGGCTGCATTTCGAATTTTTTGCAGAGATTTGGTTATCATGTTTTCAAAAGGACGATTGATTAATTTGCTATCTGGCCTTTCGAATGCGGAATATAAAGACAGATTGAGAGAATGCAAATTATAGTCCCTATTGGATGGAAAGAAGAGGGGAGATCGAGATGTATAAATTTGTCAGGGATAATTACCTGATAGAGCCTGTGTAGCTCAGTAGAAGTGGCGTTTGCATTCTACAACGCTTGACCGCAAGACGAAAGGCGTTCAAATCTAGTCGCCGACTAGAGGAACTTTTTCTAAGCCTTTTCTAGATCGGTTCCAGAGTTAGTCGATCTCTGGCACGGGCTAGCGGGTTTTTCGTCCCGTAAACTCAAGAAAATCGGCCGTCGAACCCAGACATTAAATATATTGGGTTAGGGACAACCAGATGGCGGCACTTACTAGCCGCCTTCTTCACTGCGTGCCAATTAATTAGTGATAGCCTTGAGCCAGCTATTGTTGATTGGCTACCAATGGAGATTGAACTGCCCACTCAGTCTCCAAAAGTTAGATAGGGCTTAAAAACGGCCTCACCTACTCCCTACGGGAACAAAAAGGCGTTAGCTGATTTCTTATTTGTTTTTAATTTTTTTTAATTACCTGATTAGCAAGAAAGGGAATTTTCATAGAATATCTGGAGACAGCGATATCTGGAGAAGCTGTATAAGGTCAGTTTGAGTAAGGAGATGAGGAGTGGAGTTTTTACATGGAGAGTAGTGAGATTGGATTCCATTGCCTGAGAGTGTTTTGAGTGCAGGGACAGTGAATACATATAAGTCGAGGTACGATGAGCTGTGCATGTGAGGGTGGGTGTCTTGACTCCATGAAGGTGTGTTGATAATAATAATCATCATCATAAAAAAAGAACACATTTCTCTTTCTGATTTCCACTCATTGTGGAAGGGCGTACTCTCACATGCATAGCTTTTATATTTTAATAATTAAAAAGAAATGAAGAAATTGTGAAAGAATTAAAATAGGAATCAGTAATAGAAAAAAATAAACATAAATGGATGCAACATGTTGAAAGAACGAAAACAGACCGATTATCAAAACAAGCCTTAAATGACAAAGCATTACGAAAAAGAAAACCAGGAAGTCTCTTAACACGTTCATTGCCAATCACGCGATATCGCGCGATGCGAGTTCTCACCAAACGGCCGATCACGTGTTATCGCGTGGACGTCGTTAACTAAATAAAAAAAAATAAAAAAAAGTTGGCCACCACACGAAATTCCAATTTTCAGCTTGGCAATGAAAGTGTTAAAAGATTCAACGATGCAGCAAAAGGCCACTCTAGGCCTAAATAGTTGTCAAGCACGATGATGATGATAATGAGGATGACTTAAAAAATTAAACGGGAAATCGTGATGCGATGGTACATATCACGGATACATTGTAAACTTCAATAAAATATGATTTCCTGCACAAAACGAGAAACAGCATATAATATGAAAGAAACATCCATGCTTACAATGAAGACATTAAATAATTTCAAGAAAATTTCATCATTCAAATATCTTAATTTTCTACAATAATTGATTTCACATGAAAGTGCTTTAGAACTTTTACTAATCTTATATTTCAGTCATTTATACAATATTATAAACAAAAAAGTGCACATTAAAAATAACAGAAAGATAAGTAGCTCAATAAATTAGCTCTTGAACTGTCGCAATTTATGGATAACCCTCTCGAGATTTATTATCATTAATATTAATTTTAATAAGCACCTCCATGGAGTAGTCCTAAGACTCGTCGTAGGAGACAAATTATCAGCAATATGTATAATACCTCTCTCTCTCTCTCTCTCTCTTTCTCTCTTTCTCTCCTTGAATCTACTAAAAGACAAGGACTTAACCCCTAACTCTGAGAATGCAGTTCCATTCATTTATTCTTTACTCTCCAAGCGAAATAATCTACTCCTCACGCCATGGTAATAACACATCAAATTTCTGGGATCATCAGACTATCGATATAGGGTGAATTCCACAGATTGTGGTTGCTCTCCAGCACTTCCTCGTCCCCCAAGAAACCAAAGCGACCAGACTTAAGCACAGTAATATATATGTGGATGTCTCAAGGTTTTATAAAGAGAAATGATCACTCCCTTATCTCTACTTCTTAGTATGTTTCACAATAATTAATTACTTCTGGGAGCTATTCTGGTTACTTTAGTAATACGCCCTCAAAACTTCAGCTCTCTATCTATTACTACCCCTAAATCTCTGGCTTATTCAGTTTCTTGGATTACACTTTCCTGAATATGGTGAACAGACTGTGATCTTTATATTCCAAAATGCATAATTTTACAGTATTCTACATTAAATCAACATACATATATATATATATATGTTAAAGATACCAAGTAATTTTAAACCTGGTTTTACTCCATTTCCCAAGTAAACAAACAGACTAAAAGTCAAGTTTGCGCCTGCAATTGATGCAAGTCTAACTGATCCCACAGGTAGTGCAGGACCAGGACAACTCGAGTTGCCCTGGTCCTGCACTACCTGTGGGATCAGTTAGACTTGCATCAATTGCAGGCGCAAACTTGACTTTTAGTCTGTTTGTTTACTTGGGAAATGGAGTAAAACCAGGTTTAAAATTACTTGGTATCTTTAACATATTTATACCCAAGGTAAAAATACTTCCTACATATATATATATATATATATATATATATATATATATATATATATATATATATATATATATATATATATATATATATATATATATATATATATATATAATATATATTATTCCTAATCCCCCCCACACACACTAACACACTACTTTTTGGATTTTGTCTATAATCCACCCTTTTTTTACATAGTTTCCCTATACACCCCATCATTCTTGCAATTGCACAATAATGTTCCATCTGATATCCTGTCAAATGCCTTTACAAAATCCAGCAGTATCATCATGTATTATTTATATGAGTTGTCATCCTATTATATGTTAATAGATTACTAATGCATATCATAACCTTTACAGAGCCATGTTTCCCCTCATAAAGTATCATATTCTTATCCACCCATTCCTGAATTTTATTTTTGACCAATCTTTCCAGTACTTTCATCACCACCACCATCACTCCTGAAATCCCAATTGTCTTGTAATTTTCTACCACAATCTTAGATCCTAATTTATAGATACTTGATACTTTGCCAGAGCTGAGACTGAAATTAAGAAGCCTAGTCAAAGGCATCACCAAATGCCCTGCCCATTCCCTTAAAATGCGGGCCGATATCGCATTTATTCCCATAATGGTCTTTGCATTAAGATTTTGCAATATAGTAATCACCACTAATTCAGCAAACTCTGTTCTCACTAGTCACTGTCACCTCTTCTATAACAATATATTCACTTAGATGATATACCCTTGCAAAATGGCAATTCAGGAACTCAACAATTGCGTGCGGCCCAGTTACCTCTCCACATTTACACCCATTAAAGTTAATTCTTCTAGAGTTATTCTACCATCTACTTGCCACATAACGAACAAATTCTTTGGTATTTTCTTTCAACCCTTCTGCTAATTTCTTCTCATAATCTGATTTTGTATTCCCTATGACGGTAACTTTTTTTTGCCTGATCCTTTTGTTGGTAATGGGTTAGTTGGTCAGCTTTCTCCTTATATAACCTGCATTTCCCCTTACATACGCAACATTTTCTTTTTCTGCAGATCATGCTCATTGATGCTGCTCATTAATCTAACTTCTACCTGATTTACCCTCCTGACATTGGGTATACAGTGTGATATTGCATCCTCTAAATATCCCTTGATTACTCTCTATGCAGTGTAAACATCACTCCCTTCTAGATATCTTTATGACATGGTACTGCTTCTAGCTGCCTCCTAAGTGTATCATAATAATCTACCTTATAATCATCATATAACCCTGGTTAATTGGAATTTCCAATTAACCACGTGTATATTTAGCTTTCTCCCAAGTCAAGACCACATGATTACATCACCCTAATTGTAGGCAATTTAACCACCATTGTTGTGGACTTCAGATCTTATAACAAGATCCAACCCTAAGCCGACCATACGTACCGTTTTTTTTTTTTCATATTTCCTGGCCGTCCCGTCGTTTTAATAAAAATGTCAACTTTGTCCCGTTTTTAATAAAACCTATAAATATACTTTAATACTGATCAATCATCAATTATTATTCATAATCTATAATCGTATATCGATATCATGAATACCAGTAATTTGTATAACCATGGAGTCGCATTGTTCGATACTAAATATCGAGATATCTGCAGTGATTTATTCAGAGAAAATAAAAAAATACACGTTCACCACACTTGCGCGTCTCAAACTCGGCGTATGTTCTGCTGTAGCGTTAGTTTTTGTTTTGCCTGTATGCATGCTAACCGGGGGGCTTGTTAATGACAGTGGTTTAAATTTCATATATTTTAAAGTTTTAAGTCTTATTTCTTAAAGCTCTAAGCCTATCGTTGCAATGTAAGAGGCGAAACTGCAGTTTTAATGAACTCTAGAAAGAATTCAAATTTATTAAAGTGGACAAGCTGTGTAGTGGTGAAACAAAAGTGGTATGCCTACATTGTAATGTCCATTTTTTCTGTTGCTTATGGAGACAGAAGCGACATCAACATCTACATAGCCAGAAACATAAGGATGCTGAAAACACTCTGGCATCAGTTCAAAAAAAAAAAAAAAAAAAAAAAAAAATATTAGGTCGTTTATTTTGAGACGTGATGGTGATAGCGAAAGTGATAAAATTGCAGCAAGTGAAGATCTTGTTGCTTATCATACAGTGGGTCATAGCCAAAGTTTTCATGCAAATGACAACTTGTCAACATTGATCAGTAAAATTTATGAACCAAAATTTTCTTCAGCACGTACCAAATCAGAAGCAATAATTACCAACGTTTTATCACCATACATATTGTCACCATACACCATATCACATATCGTCATGTATTGTCACATATTACCATACACCATAAATACATGCCGGCTTGGTTGGCCGAGTGGTTAGCGTATCCGCTCTCCAGCCAAGAGGCTAGGGGTTCGAATCCCGCCATGGGCATGGATGTTCGTGATTGTCTTTGAAAATACTAGTGGTGGTGGTGGTAGATGGAGTTGGTGTTGATGATGAAAGTAGTAACTGAAACAGAGAGTTGTGGCCCTCCCTCGATGAGTCTTTAGACTGCCTGGATGTGTAATGTAATAACAATAATATTGGATAAAGTATTATCGTCTTACTTTTTCATGAGTATAGAATATTACATAATCCGGTCCGGTTTTTGCCATCCCAATCTCCCGTTTTTGTCTCAAGGAAATATGGTTAGCCTGTCCAACACCTTTCTACTCTAGTCAGTCCCCTCCATCACATACGGCTTCAAGTAATTATCTCTCTGTAAGTGTACAAATTCCACTTCCTTCGTACGATGTGAGCTTTCCTCCTTCCAAACCATGTCTCCAAAGTTGCGAATGCTTACTTATTGCTTACTTATCAATATCCATTATGTAGGAAATTTTCAGATCATTTTAATATCTTCAAAGAAACCGTAATATTTATTGTTTGTTATTTTATTTTATTTGTAAAGACTTTGCACACGAATAGTCACAAAGCCCATAATACTACAATGCCATGCGAGATTGTTCGAAAAAATGTAGATGAATGGAATGAAGAAAGATGATGAGATATTTGTTCAGTATGTTAGGGGAATGGATAGGTGTTGACTAATGGCTGCTCTGGCTGCTTCAGTTATATGATTTGGGAGGAATGTAGCAACAACTTAAAAGAGCAATGCCCATGAAACTAACAACAGAAAAGGTACAAGAAAGAAACAGAGCGCCTACAGGGAAGTGTGAAGGAAGTCTGTGAGCTAAAGGTATGAATAAAGTGGATTGATTGCCCTCCGAATAAAATCATTAAGAATTCTTAGGGAGGTGGGTGGTTCACTCCAAATGTGGAAATTATACTCTAAGGTTAGTGGGATCTGACTAACTTTAGAATATCGTTTCTCATATTACTTTATTACCTCTCAACTCATAAAGTGTTAGGAGTTGAGAGGTAATAAAGTAATGATTTGAACTAAAAAGAAGAATAATTTCAGAAGCTAAAGAGTATGTATGTAATGTGTTTGTGACAGGATAAACTGGATGTGAAACTCAACTCAAGAAGAGAAAGTTAATCGTGAATACAAAAAAGTAAGGAGGGATGTGGACTCTTTCTTGCGAGTATTAAGAATGGCTTCATTTTTTGGAATTGAAATTTACTAATTTGTCTTAACCCAAATCGAGGATGTTAAGGAGCTTAATGTTAAAATCAAAAATTAATGAAGAGCTTGAGGGTTATATTATTAAAGTAATACAGGGTTTCTCAAATGAGGAAGAGGAATCAAGAGTAGCATTACGTAAAGCAGAGAACTGGATTTTAATTAGAGAGAGAACATTAAGGTAAAGGAGGAGAGCGCGAGTGTAAGGGCAGAGTCCTAAGGCACAGCAGCACTGATAGAGAAATACGATCAGAAATATGCTCAATATTATTCGGCATGACACATAATTAACTACCAGTGAGAAAGTTTGCAATCCAATAAGAGAGCGCAGCAATGAGGCCATACGATGGCAGTTTGTTCTGAAAATATCGAATTTGAAATATAGTCGGCAATGACATGGCTTGTTCCAAATCTCTCCATGGCCTCTGTTTAAAGGTGGGTTAGATTAATTACTGAGATGTCAGCCGTAGATCGAAAATGACAGAATCCATATAAGTGATTGCAAATTAACTATTACGTGTACAGGTAATGAAGCTAAATGTTGATAAATTTCATCAGTTTTGAAAGTACGGAGGTGAGAGCGATGAATCGATACTTAACTAACTTTTGTCTTCCTTCATAGGTACAGGCTGGATGTAGGCTTCCTTCCATGCTGTTTCGTGATGCTAATTTAATATGATAGCTTAAAAAAATCAGCTAACGCCATTTATTTTCGTATATGAAATATGATTATTATTATTATTATTATTATTATTATTATTATTATTAGTAGTAGTAGTAGTAGTAGTAGTAGTAGTAGTAGTAGTATTAGCGACGCATCAGTACATTCCAATTTATTGTGTGTGTGTGTGTGCGTGTGAGTGCGCGCGCGCAAACTTCTCAATCATAGATTCCGTAGCATCCTAACACATCAAAAAAAAAAAAAAAAAAACAATACATAATAACCAACTGGTGTCATCCTCAGATAAGCTTACATTTAAGCTTCGAGGATGAAAGGAAAAAAAAATTAGTTCTCATCCAAGATGTATCATATGTAACCAAATGCATGTAATGTACGTATCACATGAAAACCAACGTATGTATTATATGTAAATCAATGTACGTAATGTAAATATCACATGTAAACAAATGTAAGTAATGTATCATATGTAAACAAATGAATGTAATGTATATAATAATTGTAACAAATGTATGTAATGTATATAATAACTGTAACAAATGTATGCAATGTAAAAAAAAAAAAAATATTTTAAAAGTAAATCATGAGTTTACACCGTATGTTTGTGAAAATAAGGACACATAATATTCAGATTGCATATGTGTAAATACTGTTGTATAATCACACCTTTTCAAACTTGAAAAAAAAAAATAGTAAACCATAACATGTAATATTATACAACTTATGTAACTCTGAACAATATAATTGTAAATTATTATTATGACTGTTATATAAAAAAAAACTGTTATCATCATTACTATTTAAATCTCATTATATGTAGCACAAAGTGCTGAACCTTGTAAAATAATATACTGAATAGATGATCATTGTACATATGTAAATATTTGAAAGAACAATAAAAAATAAATAAAAAAAAATAAAAAAAAATTATTATACAAGGCTCCATATTATTACCCACACTATTCAACGTATACATTAATAATATTCATAGCATGGCCATAATAAGTTCAAATATTTCAGTATGCAGATGACACTGCACTACTAGCAATCCACACAGACATCAACATGGTTCTTTGCAAAGCACAACAAGACCTAAATGAAATTGCAACATATTTACACCAAAAAAGGTTGGTCGATTGGTAGAGCCTCTGCTACTAATGGCTCATTTAAGTAAGTTTGAGCGCGGTTAGTAGTTGGAAGGGGTACAATCGATGCTGTTGGCACACTCTCCCTCGATGAGTCTTTGGACTCCCTGGAGGTGTCAAATAATAATAATAATAATAATAATAATAATAATAATAATAATAATAATAATAATAATAATAATAATAATTTAAATTTAATCAACGGCTCCAAAACACAGATGTTGATAAAACATAACCCAAGAATCATGGGCCCCGCACCACTATCGATACACTGTCACACATACCGCTGCATTAACAACAAAAATACTTGCAAATGTCCCGAAATCAAACTTGTAACACATGCAAAATACCTTGGTCTCTATATAGATTGCCACCTTAAATGGATAAAACATATAGAATACCTACATACCAAACTCCAGATCATTGCAGCAAAACTCTTCCAAGTAAAAGACATTATTCCATCAAACATAAAAAAAAACTCCTATATCACAGCATCTGTGACTACTCAGATACGGTATAATAGTCTATGCAAACAGCCACCAACAAAATTAGAAACATTACACAGGAAAATTGTGTCGACAGTGATTTGGACACCTTACACGCAAGAAACCAATATCTAACCAGCACATGGCGACACCCAGAATCCTGAGCATCCATTAAAAACCTGAAACACTACATAACATTAACAAGGAATTACTTCAACATCACCTATCGAAACAACAGAGAGAGACACATATCGTATAACCCGACCTACAACAAATATCGTATAACTCTCTACATCCTTCAACAACTCATACGGTTCTTCTGTGAGATCACATCAGATGCCAATGCAACTCAACAACCTACCAAGAAATTTAAAACACATAGATAACTACAGAACATTAAAACACGAACTCTGGAAAATATACCAACAAAGTTAATATACTATTAACACTAATATGCACATCACAAATCACCAGCATCCAATGCCTACAGCCCATGCATAAACAGTAACAACAACAACATAAATAGTGAAGGCTAAATCCCACTCTTTTCATGAAATCTAACCCAAGCTTCGAGGTAGGTGGGATTAACTTGCCTCACCCATCTACACGTAATCCTTATAATCAAATGCAGAAATGTAACAAAACAGTCAGTAAATTACATAACAATAAAGAAGATACCGAAGACACTAATTATTATGTGATAATATCGTTAATATAATATTACTATGTAACATGAACAAAATAAGGTAATAAATTATTCTTATTATTAAAAAATATGTAAATAATGAGTTTACATTGTATGTTTGTGATAAATAGGAAATATAATATTTTAATTGCACATGTATAAATACTGTTGTATAATCACTTTGTCAAACTTTGAATGAAAAAAAATAGTAAATTACATGTAATATTATATAACTGGTGTAACTCTGAATTATATAATTGTAAATTACTACTGTGATTATTATTTTAAAATATAGCAAAAAAACTATGTTATCATCATTATTATTGAAATTTCATTATATGTAGCACTTAGTGCTGAATCTTGTAAAATAATATACTGAATGTTACTCAAGATTATAATAATTGTATATATGCAAATATTCAAGAGATCAATAAAAAAAAATCTGCCTTCGAAAAAAAAATATTATCATTATTATTATTATTATTATTTTATTCACATAATTGACACACAGTCAAAACAAGATATCATATAAATAAAAATTTGACTGGTGATAGAACAATTCAGATTCTACCCAAGAATCTAAGAATAGTCCGTCAGGCGGCGTCGGAAAATATGGACTGTTCCAAATAATGCTGCTTTTTTGTAGGTCATATAGGATCACTTCATTGATGTTTAATTACTGTAAATAGTTGGATAGCTTCTTTGAAGTTGCACCAAGTGCACCGATAACTATTTTGATGACCTTGGTGTGTTTAACCTCTCTACCGGCCAATGTGGATGAAATAGTGACACCAAATTGCACTTCATATCAATGTTATTCAATGGGTTTTAGCTTCGTATCCAGATTTAGCTCAATGTCTATGGACGTCGTAGCCGGTTGGGGGGGGGGGGGAGGTGAAGTCACAGTCGACCAAGGGAACTTCGATTGCCAGATCTCGATATTTAGTCATTTTTTCCAGTTCCCTATTGTTGTTATCACTCGGTACTGCGATATCAATAATCCAAACTTGTCGATGTTCGATAATTGTGATGTCAAGTCTATTGTATTCCAAATGCCGATCTAAAGTCCCAGAGAATTTTTGCTGTTTCGTTTTCCAATACAGTCTCAATTTTATGCTGCCACCAGTTATCAGAAGTAGGGAAACCATATTTTTTGCATACATGCCAATGAACTATTTTGGCCACTTGATCATGCCGATATTTACAGTCAATTTGATCTATTTTGCTGCAGGCACTGATTAGATGTTCTACAGTCTCATCTTTCTGATCGCATAATCTGCATTTACTCTTATTATTGATGTTCAAATTTTTGCTTTGATTGCATTAGTTTGTAATGCCTGTTCTTGAGCTGATAGAATAAATCCTTCTGTTTCTTTTATAATGTATCCGTGTTGTAGCCATTATCATGTCTAGTTCACGTTAATTGTGTCCTCAGTATTTCAAAGAAATTGGCCATGGTGGGGTTTATTTTTTCAGCGCACATATCGGTTATTTTGTTATTCCTTTTTGTAACCGGATTTGTTTCCTGTTGCTTTTAGAAGGCCATCTTGTATAATTGCTTGAAGTACTGACTCAAAGCTATTGTCGATGTAATTTCTTATACCAATTTCTTCTTCTTCCACATTCTGTCGCACTTGCAGCAGACCCCGTTCACCTCTTCTCCTCGGTAGGTACAACCGGTCAACATCACTTTGTGGATGTAATGCATGATGCATAGTCATTAATTTTCTAGTTTTGCGACCCAGTATGTCCAGGTCTTTTTTTGGTCAATCTATTATGCCAGCTGTGTATCGGATCACTGGTATAGCCCAAGAATTCATTGCTCTAATTGCGTTTAATCCATTTAGTTTTGTTTTCAGAATATTTCTAACTCTTTTGATGTATTCTGATGCTGCCTGTCGTTTAACTTTCGAGTGGAGAATATCATTGGCTTCTAATATTCCTAGGTATTTAATATTTCTCTTAATCAAAATTAAAACTGCTAGTGTCATTAATTTTTCCTCGTTTAATAGATAAAATTGTGCATATATCTAAACCAAATTCCAGTTTGATGTCCTGACTGAAAATACGAACTGTGTTCAATAAAGAATCTATTTGCTGGGCCGATTTTCCATATAGCTTCAAGTCATCTGTATACAACAGATGGGAAATTTTAATATTACATTAAGGAATTTCATAACCAAGTTTTGTTTTGTTCAGAATCATTGATAAAGTTATCAAAGAAATGTTGAAGAGCAATGGTTACAAGGAATTACCTTGAAACATTCTACGTTTAATGATATCTCCAGATCGTTCATTATTCACTACTAATGTTGATTTCCATGATTTCATAGCAGCAGCCAGAAAAGAACATATGTTTTTGCTAATTCGAAATATTTGTAGTTCCAAAGTTTGATATATCTGCCTCCTGATTTTAGGATCCAGGAGTGTGGGAGGGAATCGAATGCTTTCTTTTAGTAGTCTATCCATGCCATGTATAAGTTAGTTTTTCGTCTATTTGAGTTTCTAGGAATCATTTTATTAATAAGGATCTGGTCTTTTATTCCTCTAGATTTTTGAAAATTGCCTTTTGTTCAATCGGATAAATCTGATTATCAGATGAGTAGTGGTATATGAAATTTGCTATGATTGCAGTGAACTGCTTAATCACAGTTGATAGGCATGTTATTGGAGATAGTTACTTGGGTCTGCACCCATATCCTTATCTCTCATGAAGATAAAAGTGCTCCCAGATATCATCCAGTCTTCAACTGAGCCTGACAGCAACAAATAATTAAATTGTTCTACCATTCGATCATGTAGACTGGTTAGATGTTTTAACCAAAATCCATGTAGTTTGTCTTTGCCAGGTGCACTCCACTTTTATAATTTTCTAGCTTGAGCAATGACCATTTCTTTAGTGATGAGATTTCGTGTTTGTTTTTGTTTCATTTCTGATTCTATTTCCTTAATCCATGAAGCATCTTTATTGTGTTCAATAAGATTATCCCAGATTGACTTCCAAAATTTGAGTGTTTCTTCTTTTCCTGATGAATGATGGTTTGCATTTGTATTTCTCTGGAGAGACTGAAAGAACTGGCGTTGGTTCTGTCGAAACTGCATATTTTGTACATATTGGTTCATTCTTGCTTCATATATTTTAATTTTCTGTGTAGTCGCTGTAATTCTTTCTTTTAGCTCTTCGGTAACTTCAGCAATTGTGTTGGCCAAATCGTTGAGTTAATCAGTTTGTTTTAGATGCTATCATTTTTCAGCCACCCTTCTTTAAAACTATTTAAGTTGTTTAGATCAACTCGAAGTTTGTTGACCTTCTGTTCTAACCGGATTTTCCATGGTGCAGATTGTTTCATCCTCGACTTTTGCTCTTTCGGTTTGCAACCAGGCTTCACTGAAATGATGTAGGCTGTGCTGTACAGGAGCTGATTTGTTTCCTTTATACTGTTGGTTGTGATGGTTTCAATTGCAGCATTTGCGTCTAAGAGGAGCTTAAATTGTTGTAAAGATTTTGATGGTAGTAATCTTATACGGTCATTTATAGAGTTCATATGTTCCAACATCCCTGACTTCATTTTACACTGCACTTCTGTCAAAACATTTTGATGTATGTCGTCAGCTTCATGTTTACTAAGATGAATTCCAAAGTTTGATATAGCTACCTCCTGATGATATGCTGTTACTGGAGTTGTTGGTTTCTTACGCAACTCTTGCAGCTCAAGTTCAGTAAATATTTTGTTACAGAAAATGAAATTCTTTTCGTTCATAAGTCTTTGTTCTCTTATTGCAGATGCTTGGAATTTTTGTTTCCAAATTAAATGCATACACTTTCTGAAACCTCGTTTTTCTGGTGTTGATCTGTAAAAACATTTCATGACTTCTGTTTCTTTCTACAGTCCATTTTTTACATTTGGTTTCTTCCGGGCGCTTTTCAAATTCCTGCCCTGATTGCCTAGCAAGGAAAACTGGGTCCACTTGTTGCTTGATGCCCAGAATCACCAAGATCTGATACAGAACTTGATAACTTGGGCGTCGACTGATCCGATATGGATGTCTTCTTCCTTTTCACCATTAAGATGGGGGATGGAACACTGTTAGTCTGGCTCCTCAGTTGAGACCTGTCTGACAAGGGTGGCCCTGCTGGCAGCTATGCTACCACCAGAATAGCTCTCAACATAATTGAAGCACGCAAGCCCCACCGCCACGACAAGGCCGTGTTCCTTCGGGGGATTATTATTATTATTATTACTTTATACACATAACTGATACACAGTGAAAACAAGATATCATTCAAACAACAATTTGACTGGTGACACAGAGAACTCAGATTATGTCGAAGAATATAAGAAAAGTCTGTCTCCTAGCATCGTAAAATATGAGCTGTTCCAAATAATGTCATTTGGGATCACTTCGTTGATGTTTAATTCTTGTATATAGTCGGATAGCTTTTTTGAAATTGCAGCATGTGCACCAATAATGCACCAAACTTTGATTGCCAGATCTCGATATTTAATAAATTTTAACCAGTTCTTTGTTTTGATATTGTTATTACTGAGTACAGCGATATCAATAATGCAAACCTGTCCATGTTCGACAATTGTGATGTCAGGCCTATTGTGTTCCAAATACCGATTAATTTTTATTCTAAAGCCCAAGAGAATTTTTTCTGTTTCTTTTTTCAGTACTGTCTCTATTTTAGGCAGCCACCAGTAATCAATAGCAGGAAAGCCATATTTTTTGTATACATGCCAAAGATCGATTTTTGCCAATTAATCATGCCGGTATATATAATGAATTTAAGATATCTTTCTGCGGCCACTGATAAGATATTCTACAGTCTCATCTTTCTGATCGCATAATCTCCATTTGCAGTTATTATTGATGTTCAAAAGTTTTGCTTTGATTGCATAGTTTGTAATGCCTGTTCTTGAGCTGCTAAAATAAATCCTTCTGTTTCTTTTTTAATATATCAATATTGCAGCTATTGCCACTTCTCGTTCAATTCAATTTATTCCTTCAATATCTCGAAGAAATTGGCCATGCAAAGATTTATTTATCCAGCGCACATATAGGTTATGTTGCTATTCCTTTTTGCGACCGGATATATTTCCTGTTGCTTTTAGAATGCCCTCTTATGTAATTGCTTGAAGTATTTGCTCAGAGCTATTTTAGATGTAACTTTTTAAACTAATTTCTTCAACTTTCTCACGCAGCAGACTATGCCCATGTATTCTCCCATCTATATCCACGCGATTAGTCTAGTGACTGTGCGCTTCGCAACCATATGCCTGGGGAAGTAGTGTCCTAGTTTCAATTCCCGTCGGTGACGTGAGGAGCTGAAGGATCTTCCTCAGCCATAGCCAAGTTAGCCACTTGGGCTAACTTGGGTTAGAGAGTAGTGTTTTTCCCCCAGTTTTTCTTGAGGTTTTTCATCCCACAAAGCAGGAAAACCAGCCTTGAGACCTCAGCACTACAGGATATAGGATACACCAGGGTGTAGGGCTGACCATATCCGATGATTAATAAACCCTCAACACCGCAAGGTAAAAGAGGGTAAAAGGAAAATGTGATGAGATGAGATTTTTTGTTTTTGTCAAAATCATAGAGAATGGTATCAAAGAAATGTTGAAGAGCAATGGTGAGTAGGATTAGGAATCATCTTGGAACATTCCACATTAAATGTTAATATCTCGAATCGTTCATTATTGACTAATAAAGCTATTTTCCATGATTTCATAGCAATCGCCAGAAACGAAGGTACGTTTTTGTTAATTTCAAATTGTAGTGGTTTTATGATTCAATAGTGTAGATGGGAATGGAATGCTTTCTTATGGTCTATCCATACCATATTTAAGTTATTTTTTCGTCTTTTTGAATTTCTAAAAATAAGTGTATTAATAAGCATCTGGTCTTTTGTTCCTCTATATTTTCAAAAATTGCCTTTTTGTTCAATCTGATTATCTGATAAATAGTCCTATATGGAATTTGTGAAGATTGCAGTGTATGCGTAAGTTGATAGGCATGTTATTGGACGATAGTTACTTGGGTACACATCCTTATTTTTTATCTTTCATGAAGAGAAAAGTACTTCCAGATATCATCCGGTCTTCCACTGAGCCTGACTCCAACAATAATTGAATTGTTCAGCCATTCAATCATGTAGATTTGTTAGATGCTTTAACAAAAATCCACGTAGTTCGTTTTTGCCAGATGCACTCCAGTTTATTTTTTAATTCTTTAGCTTGCACTGACCATTTCTTTAGTGATAATGACATTTTGCATTTGTTTTTGTTTCAGTTCTGATTCTATTTCCTTAATTCCTGAAGCATCTTTATTATGTTATATAGGATTATCCCTGATTGACTTCCAAAATTAGTGTTTATTCTTTTTATAATGAATGAGTGTTTTCATTTGTACTTCTCTATAAAGACTGGAAGAATTGACGTTGGTTCATCCCAAATTACATATTTTGTACATTGGTGCGATGTATTCCTAGCTCGCCTCTCCTGGGTAATGCTAAATGATCTAGAGCTACTACTGGCAGCTAGACCTATCTTAACGATCTCCTGGCTATAGGCACATGAAATTACAAGTTATGCAATCACCAAACGGTCCTTTTCAGGACCACAAGAAAAGAAGAGAAGACAAGACAAGAAAAGAAAACTAGGTGCTAATTTCTGGATTTGCCAACTCAACACTGAAGGAATCAGCGTTGCTAAAAGTCATTATCTCTCAAAAATCCTTCGAGAAAATTGAAATCTAGAGGAAAAATTGCAGGGTACGATATACTAGGGCTACACATTGCCAAGCTCATGGCTGTGCAACTTATGTATGCAATAATATAGAGAATGCCCACTTAATATGAGCAAATATTAATCAGAATATATACACTACATAGCCAAAATTGAAGATCTCACAGTGAATAAGCCTCCCCTGGTAGAATGGCCACCTAAAGTAATTCCCCATATTTCCACAGCCTACTATTTACATAGGAGATTTTAACAGCCATCACACCATGCGGAATTACATTAATAATGATGAAAATGGTGAAGCACTAGCAAACTGGGCTGAGCAAAACAATCTTAGCTCAATATTTGATGCAAAGGGCAAAGGAACCTTTACGCCTGCAGCATGGAATTAGGAATACAACATAGACTGTGGCTTTGTTACCCAAAATTTGCAAAATCAACTGATAAACACAACAAGACAAGTCCTTGAAGATTTACCACACAGCCAACATCGCCCAGTATTGGTAGAAGTAGGAATCAAATACGAATAATACGGTCTATTCCACGACCAAGATGGAATTTTAGAAAAGCGAACTGGCAGGATTTTTCACAAGAACTGGATAAAATAGTAAAATGGATACCTCCTGTTAGTGAAAACTACAACAGATTTATTGGAGCAGTCGTATCAACAACTAAGAAGTATATTCCAAAGGGTTTCCGAAAGGAATACATATCTGGCTGGAATAAAGACTGCGAAGGGCTATACCAAGTCTACTTAGAATCTGGTGACTGTGACCTAGCTGACGAATTACTTCAGAAGCTTGATAATGAGTGCAGAAAAAAATGGATAAAAACTACAGAGGACTTTGACTTTAAAAAATCAAGTAGAAGAGCATGGAGCCTATTAAAGAAGTTAGGTGGAAGTAACCCAATCACTAGTAAAGATCCTTTGGTGACTCCAGATCAAATTGCCTGTCGAATAACCTCGCCGTCTAGAGCCCCCTCCAGATCATCAACACACACACACACACGGGAAGTTAAATGAACACCCAAAAACGTACGACAAAGTGCAGATGGCCGTTCCCAATTTTCAAGAGAATTTACCGCAGACGAAATAACGGAGGCCTTGAAGAAGGTAAAAACTGGCAAAGTACCAGGCTTTGATGGTGTTCACCCTGAATTCTTGGTAAACTGTGGAAAAAATGTTCGTCAATGGCTATCAAGATTCTTTTCTCACATTTTAAGGACCAGAAACCTTCCAACAGCCTTTAAGAGAACAAAATAAAGAGAACCCAACAAGCCTCAAAATCAAGTAGAGAGCTATCGCCCAATTGCACTCCTCAGTTGCTGTTATAAGCTCCTCGAGAGACTCCTCCTCCTCCTTAACAGAATTGGGGCAAAAATATCTGAAGTTATTCCTGTTGAGCAAGCAGGCTTTAGGACTCAACGCAGTTGTTACGGACCAAGTACTAAGACTTACTACCCATATCGAAGCAGGCTTCTAGAGATGTTTGAAAAACTCTATTTTGTTTGTTGACCTTACTGCTGCATACGACACGGTATGGAAAGAGGGGATGCTATATAAGCTGATACCAATCCATCATAAGACTTATTGGTAACATGCTTTCTGACAGGTTCTTCCATGTGGTACTGGGAAACAAAATGAGCAAACTGAGAAAGGTGAACTATGGGCACCCACAGGGCTCAGTATTAGCACAAATTTTATTCAACTTATATACATCTGATCTACCGACAACTAGGTCAAAAAATTTGCTTATGCTGATGACATAGCCCTCGTCATCCAACACAAGAGCATTGAAGTAACAGAAGATATAATCAAAAATGACCTTAAAATCATTGGGAATACTTACATAAATGGAGACTAGCACCAAACCTAAATAAGACCGAGGTTAGCACTCTTCACCAAAACACCAAATTGGCAAATAGGAAACTTCAGGTCAGCTTTAACAACACAATGCTGCAACACCAAGATTTCTCTAAATATCTGGGTGTTATGCTGGACAGAACACTATCTTTCAAAAGACATCTGGAGAATCTCTCTTTAAAGATCAGAACCCGTAATAACATCATACAAAAACTGCGTGGTTCTACATGGGCTTCTTCTGTTATTACACTGCAAAACTCCACGTTGGCTTTAGTCTTCTCTGCGTCAGAATATTGTTCACTAGTATGGCTAAACTGTCCACATATCAAGAAAATCGACACACAAATAAATGCAGCGATGATGACAATAACAGGTTGTGTCAAATCCACCCCCTCTATTGGCTTCTAACTTTGAGCAATATTGCACCACCGAACTTATACGGACAAAATGTTCTAGTAAAAGAAAACAAAACAAAAAAAAATAAATAAATAAACAGCAATCCCCTGTTGCCGATACATGAAGACCTCCCATATATAAAATGAATCGCCTTAAATCCCGACGGTCTCCACTAATTGAGGCTGAAGACCTAGTGAATAGAAATTTCAATATTAATTCAAAATAACTAGAAACTTGGAAAGAAAAATCGCCACTGACTTAAACAAGTATGTCCTTACCAACCAAAATCCGAAAGGGATTGAGCTTCCACGTCACCTATGGAAAAGCCTAAATAGGATATGCACAGGATATTGTATCTGTGCAGATAGCTTATACAAGGGGGGGGGAGGAGTTCACCTACACCCCAATGCAACTGTGGGGCCATATATCCAACCATCTGGCACACTGTGGGCAAGCATAAGAGCCTGCCCAGGTGATCTGAGAGACTTTTTTTGAGGCAGATCTTTCAGCTCTTGATTGGCTATCTGAACTAGACTTAAAATTTTAGACTTTTTTTTTTTACCTGATATTTGTATATTATGATTATTATTATTATTCCTGAAACCTCCAAAGAATCCGAAGACTCATCGCGGGTGGACACCTGCAACTGTCTCAACCACTACACCGCACCTCTACTACGAATCATCTCCATTAACGCCATCTACCGCCCACCTCCACTACCATATGTGCATTACTTGTTTCATTTTTAGTGTCTACACAAATATGTATTTATATATTCTGATGTCATCTGTCTTTATTATGCCATACACTAAATAAATAAATAAATGTACATATTGGTATTTCCTTGCCTCATATCTTTTAATTTTTTGTGCAGTCGCTATAATTCTTTGTTTCGGCTCTTCAGTTAGTTCAGCCATTATTTTGTATGCAAAATGATATGTGTTTACCAGTTATTGTTTTTGATGCTACTATATTTCAGCCATCTTTCCTTAAGACTCTATCTTGCTCAAATCAGCTCGAACTTTTCGTTCCAGCCGGATTTTCCATAATGCAGATTGCTTCATCCTTGGATCTTGCTGTTTGCAAAGCTTGATGGTAATGATATATGCTGTTTTATAGAAGATAATTTTGTTTTCTTTATACTCTTCGTTGTGATAGTTTTTATCGCAGCATTTGCGTCTAAGAGGAGCTGTTTTAGCTTAGATTTATGTAAAGCTTTTAATGGTGGTAATCTTATACGGTCATTTATTGAGTTCATATGTTTTACTATCCTTGTCAGTTTACACTGTACTTCTGTCAAAACATTCTGAGGTATGTTGTCAGCTTAATGCTCACTGAGCTGAATTCCAAAGTGAGATATAACAACCTCCAGATGATGATTTGTTGTTACTGGAGTTATTGATTTATTATGTACACTAGTGGCCAAAATTGTGGAAACCTTTTGAAAAAAATGTATTTTTGAGGTTTGATGGCTCATAACACCACGTTTTTTGGGGCAATACCATAAAATTATATATCAATGGAAAGATGATTTAATCAGGAATGTAATGCGACAAATTGTGTTCAATATCTGTATTCTATGAAAAGCTATAGCCAAATAACCAGAAAAAAGAAGCACAATTTGCTTAGGTTGATATGAAATAGCTTTCCTTCATTTGAATGTAGCCAATGAGCGTGAGTGTTTTGAGAGCCAATCTCATCTTGTTTTGGCAATGAGCCAATAAGATCACAGTAGCATTCAGCTATTGATGTCATGTATTGGAGCTGAGAGGAGGACATTTGTCAGTATGTTATGCGATTACTATCAAGTTGTTTGGTTTATTTTTGTGTTTTTTCATTTAGTGAGCTTGTAAAACCTAATAAATTTAAACAAATGGCGCAAAGAGTTGACTGGTCACCCAGAAAGCAATGTAAAATAGTACTATTAAGTGAACAAGACTACAGTAATGAAGAAATTAGATGAAAAAATTGGTGGAAACTTAACCAAAGATGGCATTTCTATATTTTTGAAGAGGTATAAGGAGACTCAGTCACTACAAAACCAGACTGGTAAAGGCAGGAAAAGGTGCACAACACGATGATAGAAGAATTGAGAGACTGTGCCTACTTGACAGAAGAAAATCATCGGGGTGTATATACGAGATGAAATGGCGCAATACAATGTGAAATTGAGTGCAAAGACTGTTTGGGGAAAACTGCAGGAATTTGGTCTAAATGCTAGAATTCCACGAAAAAAGCCATTTTTATCTCTCAAACAAAGATTGAAAAGATTAAACTTTGCTAAAACCCATGTTAACTGAACAGCAGAACAATGGGACAGTGTTATTTGGAATGATGAGACAAAAATCTCCCTGTTTGGTAGTGATGGCATAAAATACGTATGGAGAAGATTTGCATCATGATTGCATTACACCTACTGTAGGACGCAGGACAGAACCCAGGACATATATGGCGCAGAGGGTGAAGCTTGACGCTTTTCATATTCCCTGTTGTCTGTTTCGGGAGCAGTGATGGGAGGGATTTGTGAGCTATTTTAGCTCGCCCTGAGTGGGCAGAAGTGGTTACTTGTTGTTGAGTGTTAGGATGGCTTTCGGTCTTTTATATTTCCAGTGGTCATTACCGTCATAGTTTCCGGCTTGTTGTATTAGTTGGTTTGGATGCGTACATGTCTTCATAAAGAATTTCTCTGCTAGGGAGCGTAGTAGTGAAGAGATGTAGGGGAGATTTATGTCCCGGTGGATCTCGGCGTTCCTGTAAACTACAGGGCGTCCAGTATCATTCGCAGTCACTTGTTCTGTAATCTTTGTAGCTTGAGGATGTTTGTCTTGGAGGTATGGCTCCAGGCTGAGGAGGCGTATATAACTGTGGGATGTCTTGTACAGTAGAATTTTGTTTCTTGAGCTTAGTTTGCTGTGTCAGTTGATCAAGGGGTATAGCTGGGTGATAACTTTTGAAGCTTTGGTGCATGTGCTCTTGATGTAGCTGTTGAAGCATAATCGCTTATCGAGAATTATTCCAAGGTATTTTGCTTCAGTTTTCCAGGGAATTTTGGAGTTGAACAGGGTGATGTCTCCTTTGGGGGATGCTCGTCTTCTTGTGAAGGGTATCGTTTTGCTTTTCCGAGGGTTTAATTGTAGTCGCCAGTCTTTAAACCATTTTTCTAGATTCAGGATGGTATCTTGTAGTTTTTTGGTAATGAGATATGGTTGACGAGATCTGGCTAGAATAGCCGTGTCATCAGCATAAAGGGCGATGGTGGATGTGAGAGTATTTTGAGGGATGTCTGCCATATAGATGTTGAACAGGATCGGGGCTAGCAGTGTTCCTTGAGGAACTCCAGCGAGGATTTTCCTTTGGGTTGAGACTGTTTCATTGATTTTGACTTGCATCCTCCTGTTGGAGAGTTATGATTTGATCAAGTGTATCATGTTTAGTGGAAGGATCGCGATGATAAGTTTGTAGAGGAGGCCTTGGTGCCAGATATTATCAAAGGCCTTTGAGATGTCTAGGAAGACGGCTCCAGTGTGTTGATTCCAATTAAATCCTGTGGTGATGTATTCTTCCAGTCTATGGATCTGTTGGGTGGTGCTGTGATTTTGACAGAAGCCAAATTGTTCTTCTGGAATGATATTTAGTAGGTTGACATGATCTTGGAGTCTGATGAGGATGATTTTCTCAGCTATTTTCCCTAAATTGGATAGCAGGCTGATGGGACGGTAATTTTCAGGTAGGTGTGGATCTTTGCCTGGTTTGTGAATTGGGATGATGTCAGCTATTTTCCATGACTGGGGGAAGTGCTGCCATTTGAGGATGGAGTTTATGATGTTTGCCAGATGTGCTATGGCTTTGCGTGGTAGTGCCTTAATGACTTGGTTAGTGATGCCGTCAGGACATGGGGCTTCTTTGATCTTGAGATGGTTGATGATGCCGATTATTTCGGTAGGTGAGGTAGGCATTATAGGGCTTGGATTGACATCGGGACGATTTACTGTGAACCTGACTTTACGATGGATCTTGTATATATGGCTGATGTTTAGGTTCTCATATGCAGGACTGCATTGTTTCTCTAGGTTTCTTGCTATGGCTTCGGCTTTGTCAGCATCTGTGTATGCAAGGTGCTGTTCTGCTTGCAGAGGGGGGGGGGATTTGCACTTGGTCCTGAGGTTGTTTAGGAATTTCCATATGGAATGATCTGCTGTCGAGATGGAGGTGAACTTGATGTCCCATTGTTGGTTCCTGTGGTTCTGAAGAGCTTCTCGGACAGATTTGTTTAATCTGTTGAGGGCTGTTTTGTCCTGGAGAGCACCAATGTTTTGATATCTTTTTCTTTGTCTCTTTTTTTCCCTTATTATGTTCATGATTTCTTCCGGGAGACAATTGTGTTTGTGGGTAATCGTGGATACTGTGGCTGCTGTTATGGCTTTATTGATTTGATTGGTGAGGTTCTTTATTGCCGTGTCTATTTCTTCCTTGGCTTTTATATGGGGAACCGGACCAATGTGTTTTGGTAACACTTTCCTGATTTTCTCCCAGACAATGGAGGTTTTTTTTTGGGGGGGGGGGTGAATGGTCTTTGTTCCTTAAGTGAAGTAGGATTGGGTTGTGGTCTGATGATAATTCGTTCAGTGCTTGTGGTGTGCTGGTATTTGATGTCGTGTAGGATGGCGATGTCTAGGATGTCGGCTGTACCAGTTGAGCTGTTGTGGGTTGGTTCAGTGGGTCCTGTTACGACAGCGTTGTTTAATCCTGTGTAGCTGAAGAGGGTACGGCAATTTTCATTTGTGGTTCTGCTGCTCCAGAAGGGATGTTTGGAGTTTAAGTCCCCAGCGACGATGATGGATTCCTTTGTGCCTAGCGCAGCATCCAAGTCGGAAAATAGCAGGGTCTTAGCAGGGGAGTTGTAGGCAGTGTAGATTTTAAGTCTTCCAGTTGAGTTTGTGTGGACTTCGACACCGGTGAATTCTAGGTTGGAGGTTAGAGGGGTGAGTATTCCATTGTGCCTGATGCAGTTCCTGATAAATATGGCTGTACCACCACCTCTGTAGTCCAGTTGGTCATTTCTCTATAGTGGTAGCCTCTCAGTTTTGGATTGTCTGCAGGTCTTAGACGACTTTCATTAATTAGGATTATGTCAGGGTTGTATCTGTGAGAGAGTTCTTGAAGCTCCAGTGTTCTTGTTTTTTAGGCCATTGGCGTTCCAAACGGCGATCTGTAGTGAGTCTGGGCGTAATCTAGTTTTATTCATTAACAAGCATTGATAATATGGTTTGAGTTTCTTTTAGAAATCTTTTTGTGGAGTTTGGTGAAGGGTTTGACTTACTGAAGTCTTGAAGCATGTTTGCCAATGAGGCTGTGATGACTGTTGTCATGTTTGGAAGAATTTGGTCCTGCTGGAGATCTTTGGATGCGCGGGCTACTTCGCCGTGTCCTGCTTCGACGGTGGCTTTCCAGACTGTTGGTATTTTCCATTTGTGAGAGCTGGTATTTTGTTGTCTTTTGTTGTGTGTCAGGCAACTGGGGGAGCCGTCAACTTTGGTGCCTGTGGGCAGGGTTCAGAGATCTGTTTCCTTTTGTTGTCTGTTTTATTCTTAGATTAGTGACTGCATCCTCTGTAGTTTTCCGGGAGGGGGCCCCCGCAATTCGCGCATTTGGCTTGTGAGGTCCAGGGTTTTGAGCAGGTTGCTGTGGGGTGGTTTTACCCACATTTGAGGCATTTGTAGTCTGCTCTGCAGAGTTTCTGTGCGTGTCCATACTTCTGACATCTGTAGCACTGGCCCGACGAGGCTCTTTTCTTTAGTGGTTCTGTTGTGATTTTCAGACCACAGATCGTTGTTATGTATATGTTCTGGTGTGATTTGGGTATCTCAACGAGTATTACGGGCATTGGACTCTTGTCAGCCTAGCATTCTGCTAACCTTGACAGATGGGAGATCGTGGAGGCAGAGGTCTTCAGTAATTTCATCTGTGCAGATGTTTTCTGTTAATCCCCTGAGTACAACTTTTAAGTTTTTCTCCAACTTCAGTGAGTAAGTATGATATTTAATATTTGACTCATCCATGGTTTTTGTGAGGAGCCTATAGTAGCAGGCTGGATTTTAACTCCGTCGTCTACGTTTTTTGCCCATGAATAGGCAATTTAATGGTTTTGCATAATAGGCCTAAGGGCCGTCCAACGTTCTGTTTCTCGTAGAACAATTGGAAGAACTTTTTCGTTGTTGGGTGTGAGGAGGTTAATGTTGGGGTTATCTTCTTCCATCCCCTCGTTTATCCGAGTTTCCGCTGTTTGACGTTTTTTCCGAGCATGATTTTCTGTATCATGTTTTGGAGTGGGAGCAGAGATTATCAGGTTCGTCTTCCCTTCTTCCCCTGGTGTTGAGTTGTCCCCTTCTGTGGAGTCGTCTGTCACTGAATATAGGTTTAGAAACCCTGGCCACTCTACCTCAAATTTCTTCAACAGTTTTTTGAGGAGGTCGAGCGTCAGCTTCTTATCCAGCAATTGGATAAAGTCATCGGGACTTATATTGTTCATGTTTAAAATATTCAAATATATGCTTACCTGAGCTGGATCTCAAGGACTATAAACACAAAATACATCACAATAAAGGAGTACCGCAATCAACACTCAAATCACACTCGAATATTACACCTACCGTGAAACACCCACTTAGTGTTATGATCTGGGGTTGTATGACATCAAACGGTGTGGGCAGAATTTGCGTGATTAATGGGAATATAAATGCCCCAAAATACATAAATGAAGTGTTATTTGGAATGATGAGACCAAAATCTCCATGTTAATTAGTGATGGCATAAAATACGCAAGGATAAGAATCCGAGATTTGCATCCTGATTGTATTACACCTACCGTGAAACACCCACTCAATGTTATGATCTGGGGTTGTATGATATCAAAAGGCGTGGACAGAATTAGCATGATTAATGGGAATATAAATGACCAAAAATACATAAATGAAATACTTGAGCCCAAACTTAAGCCTTCCGCACATGATCTTTTCCAAGTTATTAAAGCATGTATATATTTCAACAAGATTCAGCTCCATATCATGTTGCTGCTGTGTGCAAAAGGTGGTTTGAAGATAATCATATTCCACTGCTGGAATGGCCTGGGAATAGCTCAGACCTTAACCCAATCGAAAATCTATGGAGCCGACTAAAGAAACTTGTTAGTCAGAAGCAACCCACCAATAAAACCCAATTAATAGAAGCAATAATTCAATTATGGTTTCACATTATAACAGCTGCAGAACTAAAAAACTTAGTTCACTTCATGGGAAGGCATTGTAAGGCCGTAATTAACGCTAAAGGTTACCCAACTAAGTAATAACTCACATTGTGAGACTTTTTGTATATCTCATTTTTTCTATGTGTGTTAGTTTTCGTCTTTATAACTGCTATTCTAGTAAAAAGTCCTTCATAAAATTTATTGCATTACATTCTTGATTAAATTATCTTTCCGCTGATATATAATTTTATGGTATTACACCAAAAAAAGTGGTGTTATGAGCCATCAAACCTCAAAAATACACTTTTTCCAAAAGATTTTCACAATTTTGGCCACTAGTGTAACTCTTGCAGCGCAATAAATATTTTGTCGCAGAAAATGAAATTCTTTTGGTCCATAAGTCTTTGTTCTGTTATTGCAGATTTAGGGAATTTTTATTTCCAAATTAAATGGATGCGCTTTCTAAAACTCCATTTTTCTGGTATTGATCTGTAAAAACATTTCATAACTTCTCTGAAATGCCAACAGTCTCCAACAGTCCATTTTTTACGTTTGGTTTCTTTCAGTCGCTTTTCAGCTTCTTGCCCTGGTTGCTTAGCAAGGAGACTATTGTCCTCTTGCCCAATTGTCGCCTGATGCCCATGATCTCCAACGTCTGACGCATTCCTTAATGATCCAGGCTTCGAATGATCCGATATGGATTTCTTCTTGATTTTCACCATTAAGATAGGGGATGGAACACTGTTAATGTGGCTCTGCAGTTAAGAATGACCCTAACCAGGATGGTCCTGCTGGTAGCTATGCTACCACCAGCATAGGTATCAACATCATTAATGCACGCGAGCCGCACTGCCATCACAAGGTCATGTTCCTTGTGAATTATTAATCAAAAAAAAAAAAATCAGCTAACGCCTTTTTATTCCCGTATATACAGGGAGTAGGTGAGGCCGTTTTTAGCCCTGACTTTTTGATGACTGAGTGGGCAGTTCAATCTCCACTGGTACCTAATCAGCGATAGTTGGCTCAAGGCTATCACTATTTAAGCGGCACGTAGTGAAGAGAGACGGCTCTACATTTGTCGCCATCTCGTGGTCGCCAATCCTAACACTCGTATTTGATGTTTGAAATAATGTGGGTTCCACGATCGATTTTCTTGAGTTTATGGGACGAAAAACCCGAGTTTCTGGGAGAAAAAACCCGCTTGACCGTGCCAGAGACCGACTAACTGGGGAACCTGTCGAAAAAAGCTTAGAAAAATTTCCTCTAGTCTCGCCGACTACACTCGAAACCAAGTCTTCCTTCGTGCGGATAAGCGCCGTGGTGTGTAAATGCCACATCCACTGAGCTACACAGGCTATTATTAATAATAATAATAATAATAATAATAATAATAATAATAATAATAATAATAATAATAATAATAATAATAATAATAATAATAATAATAAATTAATTAAGAGAGACTTCCAGGGAGTCAGAAACTCATCGATGGATGCCACATATTACACGCATCCACTCTCATACATGTTATTAGATTTATTCACACTGCTTGCACACACATTTTTTATTTGAAGAAGTTTTGGTATTGATTGGAGGGCATATTTTTATTATTTATTCATTCCAATTTTTTATTGTATTTTACATATTTTTATCATTTTCTTATTATTTTTAACTTGAGTTTTTTTTGTATTCGATGTTAAAACGCTTCTATTTGCAGTATATGACTGACTTTCATGTATAGAGTGATTGATTCAGGAAGCATAAAGTGTAGGCATATTGCTCCTGTGGCGAGAAATTTGTGTACACAACTCACACAGGGAATGTCCAGGCTCCAGTCCAAAGTGTGTCCTCGGACACTGATTCCTGCGTACTATCGACTAATTCTCCCTCCAGACACGACCTGGCAGGGTAATTGGCAGCAGGATTATTCGCTAGCTGATTGTGAAGCCTTCAATAAACGCGTGGCCATCGAGTTCGGTCTCGCGCACTATTTGGTGGCGAGCCTGCGGAAAACTTTTTCTTCTGTGTCCTCAATTGGGGGAAAACTGGCTCTCAAGTTGAATAGTGTGTTGAACCTCTGCTAGAAAGTTCCTCACTGCATGCTGTGAGGCTTGGGTGGGGGGAAATACATCGAAGCGCTACTCCGGGAACAAAACATAGCAACAACCACCTTACTCTTCCAAGAAGCAAGGTGCAGATGGTGTTTCTCCAGTCAATAAAAGACATCTACTACCTAGAGGTCTAGTTTGTATTTCCAACCAAACCTTTAGTTTGGCGGTTCTTGAGCGTTTTTCATGCGGTGCCAATAACATTTTTCATTCAGTGATCGTCATGCTAGTTACCATGGTTACTCAGATCTTCCTAGTTGAGACATGAAGTGTTTATAATTATGACCGTACATAACAACTTAGTTTAATTTATTTTTCCAGATTAGTTATTATACGGCAACAAGCAACAAAATGACTTCGGTAAATGTAGACGCTGAAGATTATTTAAAGATCAGGTTTGGAAAAAAAAGCATTCTGACGTAAGTCTGAAAATAACATTTAATTTGCTTATGTCAAAGAAACATGTACTTTTAATAATAAGGTTTCTATTAAGTTTGAATCATTCCTCTGTAAATGCCAAACGTAGCATATCAGACAATTTCTTACCTTTCAATGATAACAGCGCAATTCATATGAATTGGAGCTCGTTACTGTTTATATATTCCACAGTACTCGAAATGATGAAGGTAGAGATAGCATGCACCTATCCATTTTTTCCCTCCATTCGATAAATAACCCATTTTCTATTAATGTGGTAAAATTTTTAGATTTAAATAAATCTTTCTTCTTCCTAATTATTAAACTGTAATAATTTCCTATGTCCACTCTAATAATTGACATATAGAAGCAAGTGTTTTGATTTTTTTTTTAAATTTACTTATTCTCTCTATACAACCAGAGGTCTCAATTTTAAAATAACGTGTGGCAGATCAGTCCTTTATTATTAGTAACATCTAACTTCCATGGAGTTGGAGATTCATCCTGGGTGGTACACAGTATTGCACACAATGCTCATCCAACTGTCTCTTAATACGATTTCATGGGTCTACATTAACAACACACTCAGGCAGCACATTCCACAAGAACCTGTTCCTCATTCCTCTGCTCACACCCTCTTTATACAGTTTCCATCGATGGCCTCTTGTTTTACCCCCCCCCCTCCCTCCCGTTTTGTGAAAAATCTTTTCCATGTCAACCTGATAACAACCCTTGACTAACTTATATATCTGAACTATATCCTCCCCCCTCCTCCTATTTGCAAGGCTTTGCAATTTACATTCTTTCAATTTATCATCGTATTTCACATTCCAAAGACCACTGACAACCTTTGTGAATCTTCTCTGGACACTTTACAACATATCCTTGCAACCATGAAAACCTGGCAACCAGATCTGTCCACAATAATCCATATGAGGCCTGATCAAGGCCTTATACAATGGCATCATATCCTCTTTATTTCTGCATGTCAAGGTACTCCACATCATTGTCATTATCCAATGTGATGTCTTCACAACTTCTGCAATTTGCCATCTTAATTTCAGGTCTTTGTCCACCACCACTACTCCATGATCTCTCATTTCCTCTACCTCCTTTAAAGTTTCCCACCAACTGTATACTTTACATCCGATCATTGCTTACCAAATTTAATTTCAAAAACTTACACTTTGCAACATTGAACTGACAGTTCCACTTACTTGCTCATTCTTGCAATCTGTTCAAGTCCTCATGCAAGGCCGTAACATCTGCTTTTGATCCAAATTTATATTGTCTGCAAACAGCTCTTATCATTAGTTAAACTTATCCCAATATCATTAATATACAAATTGAACAATGATGGTCCCTAAACTGATCCAAGTGAGACAACATTACTGGCCTACCTCTTATGGGATACTGCACACCCCCCTTATACAACTTTTTGATACCTATCTCAGAGCCAATCATTGATCCAGTTCAGAAGTCTGTTATCCAATCCCATCAATTTCATTTATTTAATAGTTTACAGTGTGGGAGCATATTAACCATCTTACCAGCCATTATAGATCAAATACACATTCTCATATGCTTCGTATCCATCATATATTTCAATGTAATATCAATGGATATTACAGTTTTAGTATGCACTTTGCATCCATGATAACCTTGACGTTTATAGACGTCTTGGCTGGTAGCATGGTTAAAAGCATTTGCAAACATCTAATTACACCACTGTATGTGCATCTCCCCTGTCCAAGTATTTGTCACCTTGTTATAGTAAATAAATAAGTTAGTAAAACATGTTCTCCCCTTAACAAACCCATGATGATAACCACAGAGAATACTGCTGTTATCAACCCATTTCTGTATCCTACTTCTCACCAATCTCTCCAATACCTTTTCCACAATTCCAGATATACAGATTGGCCTATAATTTGAAACAGCCTTATCACCACCACCATTTTGCAGTGGAACAATTTTACGTTCTTTCCACTCTCTTGAAACCTGTGCGATAATGATAATAATATGTGGTCACCTGTGTTGTAAGAGTCTTATTAAACAAGCATGCCAATGCTATGCCAGTTTCCTGGAACATTCCCTTATTATTATTATTATTTTATTATTATTATTATTTGACACCTCCAGGGAGTCCTAAGACTCATTGAGGGAGGGCACCTACTCTACAACTCACTGCCTCCACCACTCAACCTCATCCGCAAACTGCCTCATCTACACCAGCACTTTGCATCCATAAGATGAGCTTAAGATGAATGGTGATATGTCATCAAAGCTTATTGCCTTATTGACATCAAAAGGTTATTTATTTCATCAAATAGCTTCTGCTTACTCATAATTAAGACATCCTCTCCTCTGTCCTTGACACTTAAGTTCCTCATGATTCAGCTCTGATCAGGATGAAACACCCTTATTAATTGATATATTGATCATTGAATACATCAACAATGTCTTCTGCAGCAGTTACCATTCTACAATTTTCATCCATTAACATCATTTTACCCTGATCATTTCTTCCTTCTACTTGACGCATATCTTAAAAATTCCTCTAGTTTTTTTTTTTTTTTGTCTATTTGTCAATTTCTGCTCATACTACACTATTTGTTTTTCTTACTTGTTTTTCTTAAATGAGAAGGAATACCTACCATATTCAGCCTTTTGGCCTTCAGAATACATTCACACATTGATGCTGTTATGTATTTCTTTGTTGGTTCCCAAGCAGAATTTATTTCCTTACCACTCAACTCCTCATTCAATGCTATAGTTTGAAGCTGTCTCCTAAGCTTGTCATAATCACTAGCCTTATAATTTCACATATATCCTCACAGAAATCTGCATATGGCTAGCCTCAACCTAGGCGATCACTTCATGATCACTCTCACCAACGGGAGGAAAGTGTAAAATCCTACTCACAATTACATTCTCTGATGATATGATGAAATCTAAATCTCTTCATTCTCGTGTGCTCTCCTTTACATGCCACCTGAGATAGTTATCTCTGAAGAACTCAAGAAATTAATTTTCCTTATTCCTAAATGCTATTTCTTCATTCCAATCTATACTGCCATCTACTTTTGTTGATAATTAAAATCATCCATAATAATTACCCTTCCTTTGTTCACTAATCCAAGTTGTTTATACATCTCTTCATCATCACCCTACATCCCATGCCCTTCAGCAACATCAATATGTCTTCCTGTCAACCTCCACGTTACACCACACTGCCTCATAACCAGTGCTACTATTTTCCTTCTTTCATGTCTGCTTTATGTGGACTTATTTCCATACTATCACCAGTATCATTTCCCCTCCCTTCTTGCCCTTTCTATCCTCTCGAAAATTACCTTTCTTGTGACAGTAAATGCCAAAAAGAAACAGGGTTAATAATAAAGTATTGTTATTGACTAACTACTAAATATTTAAATAGTCATGATGCTAAATATCAGTAATAAACACAATACAGTAAAAAGAACAGATGACAGAATTTAATTATATTAATAAATTCTAGTAATATCTTGATGTTAGATATACATTAATATCAATTTCTGATTTTAAATATAACACTGTAGTAAAAATAGCCATTTTAGAATTTAGTTATTTTTATTATTATCTCAAGTCTCATGGAGCCAAAGACTCATCTAGGAGGTCCTTTTGTCATACACACACAGCTCATTATACTGTGTCTTAAACACGGTATAAGATAGTATACTGCAGACACCAAAGTATAAGTAGTGTCTGCAGTATTCTTTGCAGACACCATACTCTCAGACGAGCCATTCTGATCATTCACAGCTCTGTATGCAAAAAACTTCACTCCCCAGCTCCCACCCTCCTTATACAGTTTCCAGGGATGATCTCTGGTTCCCCCCTCCGATCTCCCACCGTTTTCTCTCCAACATTGATCTTATAACAACTGCTTACTAACTTGTAGATGTCTATCATACCACTAGTCTCTGTAAATTGCATCTTCTCAACCTTTCCTCATATTCTACATTCTAGAGATCAGAAACTACTTAGTCAGTCGCCTCTGAACCCTCCCCCCCCCCCCAACATCTCTTCATCCTTTTGAAAACCAGATGACCAAATCTGTGCACAGTAGTCCATGTGCGGCCTAATCAAAGCCCTATACAGTGGAACAAGAACCTCCTTTCTTCTACAAGTCAGTGTCCTCTGCATCATTCCCAGAATTCTTTGTGTTGTCCTCACAATTTTGGTCATGTGTTCCTCTAAATTTCAGATCCTTATCCATCATCACCCCAAGATCTCTTATTTCTTCAAACTCCAACAATATATCCCCACCAAGCATAAATTCTGCATCCCATCTTTGTTTCCCATATTTTCAAACTTTACATTTTCAATATTATTATTATTATTATTAGTATGGGTATCTCCATGGAGTCAGTAGACTCATTGTGGGAGACCCAAACTAGCAAAACAATATCTGTCATATCTCTTCTTGAATTCATTTACAGACGAAGAGCTCACAACTAAGTCAGGCAATGAATTCCACCACTCATTCACCACCCTCCAGGCAAAAAACCTTGTTCTGACACCCTTGTTAACCACACTCTTCTTTAATTTCCAGGGATGACCTCTTCTTCCATCACTATCACACAGCTGAAACATTTCCCCTTCATCAATCCTACAAAAACTCTTCAGTAATTTAAGTGTTTCCATCATATCCCCTATCAACCAACTTCTGCAATCCACAAGCACTCAATCTATCAATGTAGGGAGCATTTTTTACATCACTTATCAACTTAGTCACTCTTCTCTGAACCCTCTCCACAGCCTCCTCATCTCCAAGGAAACCAGGTGACCAGACCTGAGCACAGTAATCCAAATGTGGAAGTATCAATGCTTTATAAAGGGGAATAATAATCTCTTTATCTCTGGATGTCAGTGTGTTCCTCAACAACCAAGTAATCCTATGTGCAATCCTGGGCACCTTAGCAATGTGTCCTCTGAACTTCATCACCCTATCTACCAACACCCCTAAGTCTCTAGCCTCATCAATCTCTTGGAGTACCATTTCATTAATGTAGTACACAGCTGGTAATCTTTTAATCCCAAAATGCATGACTTTACACTTTTCCACATTGAACTGATATCCATTACCTTTTGCCCATTCTACCAGCTTATTTAAATCATCCTGCAAACTTTCAACATCAGCTTGATTTTTTATTGTGCTACCCAACTTTGCATCATCAGCAAACAACTGAATATCTCCCTGTAAGTCATTTCCTATATCATTTATATACAAATTAAACAACAATGGCCCAAGCACAGACTCACATCTCCATTCCCATGCCCATGCATACAATCTGTTTAAGTCTTCTTGTCAGGACACATCTTCTCTACTCTTCATAGTTCATCTCAACTTTGCATCATCTGCAAACAACTGAATATCCCCATCCAAATCTTCACCAATATCATTAACATACAGGTTAATGATGACCTGTATGTTAAAATTGACCCCCTGAAGCAAACCACTAGTGAATTTCCTCTTCCAGGATATTGCTCCTCCATACACAACTTACTGATACCTATCAGATAGCCAGTCTCCAATCCAATGTACTAATCTAATATCCAACCTCATCCACTCTAGTTTAACTATCAACTTATGCAGTAATCTATCGATCTATTTATGACTTGAAAAAAAAAAAAGTACTGAATCTGATGTACACAGAAGCTCTTGTTTTTTGATTCTTAATAATTTTGTACAAAATGTATTTGTAATGTTTAGTTTGATTAAATGAATAGTAAATAAAATTAATTTTTTGATAAAAGACTAATTTTAATGGTGCACATGCAATCTATGGATTGCATATGCCCCATTAAAATTTGTTAGCCTGGTTGGCCGAGTGGTTAGTGTATCCGCTCTCCAGCCAAAAGGCTGCGGGTTTGAATCCTGCCGTGGGCATGGATGTTTGTGATTGTCTGTGAAAATACTAGTAGTGTTAGTGGTTGGCAATAGATGGCGTTGGTGCAGATGATGAAGGTAGTTGTGGTTGGTCGAGTGGTGGAGACGGAGAGGTTCAGTGTTGCAAAGTGTAAGGTTTTGAGATTGGTAAGCAACAATGGAATGCAATGTATGCACTTGGCGGGGAAATGAGAGATCTCAGAGGCCAGATTCTGGGCCACATTGCACAAGTTGTAAAGATATCACTTCAGATAATGGCAATGATGCAGAGAATCCTGACGTGCAGAAATAGAGAGGTTATGATGGCATTGTATAAATCCTTGATCAGGCCTCGTATAGATTATTATGCACAGATTTGGTTGCCAGGTTTTCATGGTGACGAGGATATGTTGGAAAGAAACCAGAGAAGAGTTACAAAGGTGGTCAGTGGTCTTTGGAATGTGGAGTATAAGGACAGATTGAGAGAATTTAAGTTGCAGAGTTTCGTGAATAGGAGGAAAGGGGGGGGTAACATTATATGATTGAGACATAAGCTAGTCTGGGGTTGTTATTGGGTCAACATGGAAGAGATTTTTAGAATAGGAGTGGGGGTTCACTGGAAACTGTATAAGAAGGGTGTGAGCAGAAGAGTGAGGAGTAGGTTCTTTGCATGGAGAGTGGTTGTTGAGTGGAATGCATTGACTGAGTGTGTTGTGGATGTAGATGCATTGAATCAATTTAAAGCACAGTTGGATAAGCATCGTGTACAAAGGTGTGTACCTCCCACGATGAGTCTCCTACTCCATGGAGGTTCAGATTTTAATAATAATAATAAATGAATATTTCGTATATCATTCATAAAGAAATCAAACAACAGAGGATCAAGTACTTAACCCTATGGTGCATTACTAGTCACTTGCCTTCTCCTGGACTCAACTCGGCCTGGTTGGCTGAGTGGTTAGCATATCTGCTCTCCAGAGAAAAGGTTGCAAGTTTGAATTCCTCCATGGGCATGGATGTTTGTGATCGTCTGTGAAAATACTAGTAATGGTGGTGGACGGTAGATGGCGTTGGTTTAATTGGGGTTCATTGTAGTTGGTGGAGACGGAGCTGTAGATGCCCTCCCTCGATGAGTCTTTGGACTCTCTGGAGGTATCATGTAATAATAATAATAATAAAACTTCTTCATAAACCCCCTCTTTGATATATGTCCAGCAGCTACCCTCTAATCCAAATTACCAGATTCATATTCATCCCCATTTGCTTCAGTTTATGCAATAGAGTTTCATGGAATATCTTGTCAAATGCTTTATAGCATTAAGCTGAGTAGCCATTTCCCTCATTTAACTCTATTATCACTTTATTATAAAAATTATGCAAATCGCTAAGGCAAGACTTTCCCTTCATGAAATCATGTTGTTTCTCACAGAGTATCATATTCCCATTCACTCAGTCCTGAATTCTATCTTGCACCAATTTCTTCAATACGTTAATTACCACTTCTGAATACTGATTGGCCTATAATTTGCTACTTCTGTCTTGCAGCCTTCTTTATGTAGTCGGACTATTTTGACCTTTTTACACTCCATTGGGTCTTTCACAGTGGTGAGGCTTAAATTAAACTGCTTTGTTAGAGGATCTGATAATTCCCTTGCACATTCTCATAATACATGGGCCAATACATGGGGAGAATGGCTCAGGGAGAGATACCATAAGGTGGTGTATGGAGGAGCCGAGTCCAGAATGAGGCAGGTGACCAGTGGTGTGCCTCAGGGCTCTGTGCTTGGGCCAATGTTGTTTAATTTGTATATAAATGATATAGGAAACGGCTTAAAGGGAGATATTCAGTTGTTTGCTGATGATGCAAAGTTGTGTAGTGCAATAAAAAATCAAGCTGATGTTGAAAGTTTGCAGGAGGATTTAAATAAGCTGGTAAAATGGGCAAAAGTAAATGGATGTCAGTTCAATGTGGAAAAGTGTAAAGTCTTGCATTTTGGGATTAAAAGATTACCAGCTGTGTACTACATAGATGGAAAGGTACTCCAAGAGATTGATGAGGCTAGGGACTTAGGGGTATTGGTAGATAAGGAGATGAAGTTCAGAGGACACATTGCTAAGGTGTCCAAGATTGCACATAGGATTACTTGGTTGTTGAGGAACACACTGACATCCAGAGATAAAGAGGTTATTATTCCCCTTTATAAAGCATTGATACTTCCACATTTGGATTACTGTGCTCAGGTCTGGTCACCTGGATTCCTTGGAGATGAGGAGGCTGTGGAGAGGGTTCAGAGAAGAGTGACCAAGTTGGTGAGTGATATAAAAAATGCTCCCTACATTGATAGATTGAGAGCTTGTGGATTGCAGAGATTGGTTGATAGGCGAAGAAGAGGGGATATGATAGAAACATTCAAATTACTAAAAGGTTTTTATAGGATTGATGCAGGGGAAATGTTTCAGCTGTGTGATAGTGATGGAAGAACAAGAGGTCATCTCTGGAAATTAAAGAAGAGTGTGGTTAACAAAGGTGTCAGAACAAGGTTTTTTGCCTGGAGGGTGGTGAATGAGTGGAATTCATTGCCTGACTTTGTTGTGAGCTCTTCATCTGTAAATGAATTCAAGAAGAGATATGACAGATATTGTTTTGCTAGCTTGGGTCTCCCGCGATGAGTCTACTGACTCCATGGAGATACCCGTAATAATAATAATAATAATAATAATAATATGCCATCTTATCCCATGGCTATGTTTGTGTTGAAATTCTGCAATATTTTAAGCACTCCCATTTTTTCATCCTCTGTTCTCCTATCAGTCATTGTTATTGTAATATTACAACCTAGATGGTACACCCTACTAAATGCTCATTCAGTATTTGGTTTGCTTCTGTTACCTCCTCACCATCAGCACTTTTTAAAGTCATCCTTCTGTAGTCATTCCTCCTTTCACTTGCCACATAGTGAAAGAACTTTTTGGTTTGCTTCTGTTACCTCCTCACCATCAGCACTTTTTAAAGTCATCCTTCTGTAGTCATTCCTCCTTTCACTTGCCACATAGTGAAAGAACTTTTAGGATTTCTTTTGGCCTCATAAACTAGCTTTCTCTCATAATTAACTTTGGTCTCCCTTACCATACAGGTCACCCTTCTTGCCTGTGCCTTATATTGCTCATGGGCCCTCTGCAACTTTTGTTTGTGTGTAACTTCTGCTTAATGAAGTTATTCATCTATCTTACTCCTACCCGATTTATCCTTCTGACTCTGGGTATGCATTCTGATACTGCTTTCTTCAAACATCTTGACCATTTGCAATACATCATAAACATCACTAACTTCCCAATTCTTATGCCATGGCACTGCTGAAAGCTGACTCCTCAGTTTGTCAGAATTGCCATCTGTTGTGATATTCTTACAATTTTAGCAGTGTGATTTCTAAACTTAAATCTCTGTTCAACTTCACTCCCAGATATCTCATCTCTTCCACCTCCTTCAAAATTTCTCTATTAATGCCTACTAAATTTCAAAACCTTGCACTTGGCAACATTAACTTAAAAGCTTCACTCATTTGCCCACCACGCACATAATCTATTCAGATATTCAGCTACTTCTCATAGCTGGTCCCAACTCTTGCATCATCAGCAAACATTTGTACATCTCCAGTTAAGTTAGTCCCAATGTCATTAACATTCAAGTTAAACAGTAGTGATTCAAAAAAAAAGATTCCTGTCGTACTTCACCATATACAGCTACTGATACCATCTGATAGCCAGATGCTTGGTACGCTCTTATAGGATGGAATGAAGCTGGATGTCAGGATAATACAGAAAGCTGTTAAGTGAATCTGTTAGAAGGTGATCTGTAAATTGATCATTATTTAGATACCTAGCTGACTTTTTTCTGATAAACCTTTATCATACATCTTGAACCTTGCCTTCCTGGTTGGCTGTGGGAGATCACTGCCCCATATATTGGAGACCTGAAGTGGCTTGAAAAAGTTCCATGTTTGGTCTAAATTAAAAAATACAAAAAAAAAAAAAAATAAATAAATAAAAATTGATAAAAAAAAAAATTCCTTAACTCACCCATGGTATAAAACTGTAGGTTAGCAAATAACCTTTTTGTGGGTGGGAGCAACATAAAAAAAAAAAAAAATACAGAATGGAGAATATGAATGTCTTCTCAAGGCAATTGAGAGCAAATACTATAATTATTTAGTATTTTCTTCATAAGGTGGCAATTATAACCAGTATAAAAGAGGACATTTGCAAAACATGATGTGTACACTTGACGGATCTCAACATTTTGATGGTATCTAATTTTTGATAAGGAGGATGATGGATTTGGTTAGTGTAGAGAAGGTGGAAGAAGAGAATTCAAGAGGCCTGATATAAACTTTTTTGAGTGGGCTCAAAAATATTAGTTATGTCAAAATTAACATTATAAATCATGCTCAGGTAAAATAAAGAAGACAAAAAATACAGTTGTTTGGGAGAAAATAAACAAACAAACAGACTTGTTTGTAATGCCAATTTTGGCAATATTTTTGAACTGAATTAATTAACAATTATAATACTTTTTTTTTTTTTAATTTAGCAAAATTCCTGATGCCAGTGAGGGAAATATTCCTTTAACAACAAAGCTTCTGAATAAACAGCGTGAAATGATGGAACTTGATGAATTATTGGAAAATGAAAGAGAGGTATGCATATTTTTTAGAGTAAAATTTAAAAGACATTTAAAAATTAAATTATCTTAATTGTGCTATCTGGATATAGAGCAGCTTTAGTGAGAGAGTGAGTTGAGTTGAGTTGAATTAAGTTAGTTAGTTTTTAGTACTCTCAGTTGTGGATTTCACTAGTCCACTAACAGTTGTTTCTCATTACAGACCAGACAGAAATCAAGAATAAAGAATCTTTTAATGGATATAGTTTCATTGTCAAATTGAAACTTTTCATGTTCTTTGTTTATTTCTTATGAATTGTGTAGTGTAGAGTTTGTTTACAAAATGTATATAAGGGATGGGTTTTTTATTATTATTTTTTAAGTGAATAGCAATATAACTTAGCTATAATTGCCTCACATGATAAGATAATCAGGCATGTGTCAATTGTATATTTGGTTTAATCTTAAAGTTTGCATCTGAAGTATTTTCAGGACTAGGGCAACTTGTGGTAAAGGTGGTATAAGTTCTCATCACTTGCTTTAGTATCTCCTATAATGCAAAGCACATCTCCTTGCAGTCATATATAATGTTGTGCATTAAGGGAAGGGTTGCTATCCAGGCCAGTTTCGACCTTGATTGAGGTCTCATCAGTGGGAGCCAGATCCATACTAAGACCTACTAAGGCAAGTGATGAGAACTTAGTACCACCTTTACCACGAGTTGCCCTGGTCCTGAAAATACTTCAGGTGCAAACTCTGTTTGCTTACACTTGGATAAAGGATTAAATCAAATATATAATTGGTAGCATAGCCAAGTGAAAAATCTTCCATCAACTTACCTCTAATCGAGAGAATTTAAATAATAAAGTGTGACACCTTTTGGCAACATGTATAGGTAAATATGACTTCTCCATTTCTTCCACCTTAGTATCACCACCTCTGGGTGTGGCTCCCACTGATGAGACCTCAGTGAAGGTCGAAACCGGTCTGGGTAATGGCCCTTCTCTTAATGCATAGCATTATACATGTCTGCAAGATGTGCTTTGCATTATGGGAGATACTAAGGCAAGTGATGAGAACTTATATCACCTTTATCATGAATTGCTCTAGTCCTGAAAATACTTCATGTGCAAACTTTGTTTGCTTACATTTGGATAAAGGATTAAACCAAATATATAATTGGTAGCATAGCCAAGTGAAAAAAACTTCCATCAGCTTCTACCAAAACTTCCATGATGTGTGTGTCAACTTTTGACTTAATATTCAGCTACCATTTTGTAGCTCCTAAAGCTATGAGATTAGTGTTATTACCTGGAAGTTTATCTTTTTTGTGGGATAAAAAATCCTTCTATAATATAAGGTATGTAAATATGAGGTTTTTCTTATCCTAGATGGCATTCTAATCTAGCAAGTCATTAGTGTAATGATTCTTAGTGTGTGTTTGTGTTTCTTAGCTGCTTTGCAAAAAATATTTCATTGGTGGAGAGGAATGATATTTCAGCCATTTTAAGAACAAGAAGATGTGCCATGCAATTTTGTTGGATGGAGATATTCTCCTGTGTTCTTTGTAACAGAGAGGTAGCTGGCATTTTCTCTTCATTCCATTTTCCCCATGAACTGTAATCTCTAGCTGTTGAAGAGATACATAATCAGATTCCTTCTTTCTGCCTTGTCATTGCTGCATTATAGATTTTATGATCCTTTAAATGTATGCATGGCATTGATAAAATAAAAACGTTTATAAAAATAAATTGATTTCTGATTATGAAGATATCATTCATGTGACAGACTAGTAGCAGTAAACCTGTTTATGGTCCAATAAACAGCTTTACTACCAGTAGGCTACTCTAACACACATTGCTTTACTATTTTTCTCTATATGAATATATAATTACTAATTATATGAAGCAATCAATTATAAAAACTTCATATAATCAATCTTGATCGGAGTACAATCAAGATTGATCGGAATACAATCAATCAATTCTTCAATCTTGATCGGAGCTTGCTCCACCCTTGCTCTGAGTTGCCTCAGTGTTGCACTACCAAATGGGCTATGTGTTGCACTATCCAGGTATTTGCTTATGCTTGGACTCGCCAAACTTCTATATAGAAACTATATCCTATATATAGTTTCTATATTCGGCATGAAACTCTTTGAGTTTCTTATTCGGCTATGAAACAATATGGGATGTAATATCCCTTAACTTAAATGAATATATAATTATTTAATTAATATATTATTAATAGAGAATGACTTTAAAATGGCTAGTAGACAGATATTATTATTATTACTGGATTTCTATGGACCTTCAGGTCAGAACAGAAGAGGACCATTCTAGATCTCACTCCTGCAAATACTGTTTTCTTAAATTCCTCCTAAGGGCACTAGAGTGAATAAGTGGACCATTCTTGATCTCATTATATCTACTATATTGTTTCTTCAGTTATTCAAAGTTAGTAGAGTGAATATGCATTCCTGTTATACATTTTGGTTACTCATAGCTCCTGATGTGAAAAATTAATCCCTTACTAATCATGCTGTTATTTAAACTTCAGTAATAGTTGTTTGTAACTTTTCCTAGCTTTCCTTCTCCTTCCATTATGAATGTGAGCAATTGTTTGTTGTGTAAGATTATCTTAGTAACTTATTGGAAATGTCTCCATCTTAGTATACTCTTCTCATACTTACCAAAATGTGTAACTTACTTTTCTCACTGTGTCCTTCTAAACAATATTCCACATGCTTGATATTACTTGGAGATTTGTGAATATTATTATTGCACAGTCATCTCTGTGGAGTCCCTAAGACTCATCGTGGGTGATCCAAACATATAATGAATTGTCTGACAAAGCACTCACAACTAATTAAGGCACTCCATTCCATTCATCCACCAGTGTCCAAGTGAAAAAATCTATTCCTCATGCCCATGTTAACCACACTTTTTACCCAACTTCCAGGGATAATCTCTTGTTCTGCCCCCTTGGCATTAATCCTATAAAATCCTTTAAGTAACTTAAATGTTTCTATCATCTCACCCCCACCCCCTTTTTTTTTTTTTTTTTTGACTATCAACCAACTTTTGCAATCCCCACAAACTCTCAGTACTCTCATAGGGAGCATTCTACAGGCCTCACCTTTTTGGTCTATTGCTTTTGGATCCTCTCCACTACTTCCTCTTCCCCAAGAAAACCAGGCGACCAGACCTAAGCAAAGTAATCCAGATGTGGGCGTATCACGGTGTTATGAAAAGGAATGATAACTCCGTTATTTCTGCTCGTTTGTGTGTTCTTCAATTACCAAGTAATCTTATGGGTTATCCTGGCTACTTTAGCAACATGCCCTCTAAATTTCAACTCTCTATTTACTGCTATCCCCCAATTCCTTGGCTTCATCAATTTCTTGGAGAAATTGATGAAGTGTGTGTGTGCAGCCTGTAATCTTTGTAAACTTTTCACTTTCCCACATTAAATTGACATCCATTATGTTTTGTCCATACTGTCATAGCCTATTTAAATCATCCTGCAAGCTCTCTACTTGGTTAAATAAAGAAGCAACTCAGAAATGGAAATAAAAGCTACATTGAAATGGGAAGAAAAAATTTTCTCCTGATTAAATCAACACTGTGTAACTTCAATTTAGTGAGGTTACACAGCGTTGATTAAACAGCAGTACATATCACATGCTATGCGTGTGGTATGTATTGCTGTATGATGCAGAAACTTGGACCATGAAGACAACATCAATAAAAAAAAATTGAAGTATCTGAGATGTGGTTATGTAGATGAATGTTAAAAATCCATGGACCTCAAAAACTTCCAATCAAGATGTACTGGAACAAATGGGGAAATCACAGCAACTTTTAGATACCATAAAAAGAAGAAAACTGCATATCTTGGTCACCTCCTTCATAATGAAAAATATAAGATACTTCAATTGATTATAAAAAGGAAGATAAATGGAAGAAGAAGACAAGGAAGATGAATAAGATCTTTGGCATCAGACAGTTGACTGACACTAGATCTGAAAGCCTATTCAGAATAGCTGAAGATTGCTCAAAATTTTCTAAAATGGTCTCAGAGAAGAGGAAGAAGTCTATCTGTTCATCAGGTTTTTTAAGAAGATACTACCTTGACTACATAATAACAAAGAAAACAATCCAGAACCAAGTTAAATCTTATAAGGTTTACTCAGGAGCAAATCATAATTTAGTTAGTTTGAATAATCTCAGATTCTAGCTGCAAATCTCAAAAATAAAAATTTATGATGTGAATCAATTGAAAAAATACAACTATAAAAAATTAATATAAGTCTTTTTGGAGATGGGCAAATGAAACCAAATAAATAACCATAAGCAAAACTGCTGGAAAAAAAATAATATAAGATTAGGGAAACAATATACTAAACAGCAGAGAAATTCCTGGACAAAGTACCTAGAAGGTGAACCTAGAAAAACTTAGGTAACAAACAAAATGATCTCATTGATAGATGATCAAAATAAAAGAATATATAAGATTAAGGAAGATGATTACTTTAGAGTGCAGAAGACTAAAGGAAAAGTGGATAAACAAAAGATATACCAGGAGATTGAAAATGTGATGAAAGTAGAAAAAATATACATTGTGTAGAGATTAACCCTTTGACATATAAATTATTTTTTAAATTGGCTCTAAATTCGTTTGAAATTGACACGAACTTCATAACGTCTGCGATACGTCAAAATAAATTTTTGCGCAATAAACAAAAGACTTGTCACAGACGTCTTTATATGTTAATGGGTTAATAAAAGAAATGCAATGTTGTGGAAAATCAGACGTACTGTGATTAAACAAGAAAATTATTAGATCTTGGCAGAACCATAAGATATAGAAACAATATGAAGACAGTATTTACATATGAATGTGATAGATAAAAAGATGATTCAAATGAAGATCAAGGATATGATATTCTAAAGTGCAGTTTGAAAGTGCACTTTGCCAACTACACAGTGGAAAAGCATCAGCATCAGGTCATGATGATAAAGTAGAACTGATAAAGGAAGCTGATGACATAATAAAATCTGTGCCATTTGAACTTATTAAAGAAAGTTTTTACAGAAAAGGGGAAACAATGAGAGACTTCAAACAAAGTGTAATAATCCCTTTACCATAGAAAGCAAATGCTAGCGATAGACATTATTTCACCATTAACCTCTTGTCGATTGCTTCAAAATTTTTATCAAAATAATACAAAGCAGATTAAGAAATAAAGCAGAGGGGAACCTAAGTGAAGACTAGTTGGAATTTAGGGAAAGTATGAGACAAGAGAGACAATTTATGTCATAAGACAAATCATACAGAAATGAATTAGAGAAGGCATTTGACAAGAAGACTGGGAAAAATTCATAAGTATGAAAAAGAGCTAGCATAGACTAGAGAGACAAGAAAGCTATATATGATTTGTACTCAAAACAAACAGCTAGAAATGGAAGAGATGAGAATTCTGAAACTGTTAAAATAAAGAGAGGAGTTAGGCAGGGCTGTTCGTTGTCCTCACTTTTCTTTAACTTATATACAGAAGAAGCTGTGAGCATTGTAAGTAAAGTTAGTTTGCAACACTGTCAGGAGACATAGTTGGTAACTCAATTGTTACTCTTGACAGATATATACGCTAGTTGTATGTAGTGTACATGCACACAAGGTAACACAGCCCATTCTAACTAGTGTCCTTGTGTGGAGAAGTGGTTAAAGTTAACATCTCAGTTTGCAACACTCTAAGGTATGTTCACAAGATTAGAACAACGATACTGGATCAAGGTCCATGTTGCATGAGGTATAACCATGATCAGCTTGTTATCATGGCCTTAGGAAAGCCTATGGTGAGAGTGCCCTACCATACTGGGCTGTTGCTAGATAGGTCAGTGCATTTCTTGTAGGGGCAAGATCACCCAGATGATATTGCAGTGCAAGACATCTCACAATTTCAGATGAACATATTGAGAGTTTTCAGGGACTCCTTGCAGTTGATTGTGATGGACTGTACTCCAGTTTACCCAGGAAACTGGTTTATCCCAGAAAAAATTGTTTGGCACATCCTAGAAGAGAAGCTTGGTATGTGCAATCTGGAATGATACAGAAATGAAGGGGATGTACTTTTGAAAATATTAGCCATTGAGGAAACTTATTCTGTCTACAGACTACAATTCCATACACTGTAAGTATGAAATTGTAGTCTGGTTTATCTTTGTTTATCCTATTGCAGAATTCTTATTCAGATTGTGCAACAGCTCTAATAACTTGTCCTCATACACCTGAGGACAAGTTATTAGAGTTTCTTCATCCAGTAAAGAGGTAGCAGTTTTCTTTTTTTCCATTTCTTCTTCTTAAATTCATACCAGATCTGTATACAAAATATACAGATACAGTACAGTCAGGATATTATTATTATTATTAAGAGAGACCTCCAGGGAGTCAGAGACTCATCGAGGGATGCCGCATACTACACGCACCAGCTATCATACTTATTCTTGAATTTATTCACACTGCTTGCACTCACAACATCCAATGGCAATCCATTCCAATCACACATACACACACCCTCTGTGAGAAAAATCTAGCCTTCACCCCTTCTTAGCAGCATTCATTCTATGCTTCCAAGGATGTCATCTTATCCTTTCCCTGCCCTCCATAATTTGAAAAATTCCATCAATCATATCACCCCCCACTTTCTCCTATTTGCTAGTGTCTGCAATGTACAAATTGTCAATCTGTCTTCTTTTAATGTTGCACGGTGATCAGCATTCATTTTAGAAATTATGGACTTTACAACCGTGTTATAAATAACTATTTTAATTTCCTGACATTTCGACCTTCATATTAACGTCATCATCTGGAGTATATACAGATATACAAGGACAAGCTGAATTACATTTCACACAGTAAGATAAAGAAACAATGATTTGATCACTGGTTATTCTACTGGCATGACCTCTAGTGGAAAAAAAAATATAGATAGAATTACAAATTAATTAATTATTTAGAAACTACATCTAAGCTAAATTCTATTTAAGATAACATGAGAGAAACATTCTCTCTTATAGATAGTTTTCTTACATAACAATCATGTCCTATTTTTAATATTACAATTGTCATATTAGATTTAAGATTCCGGATTATCTACAGTCCTGTTTATAGTTTAACTCTTAGGGAGAAAGGTTCCTTGGGTAGAATATGTGCCTTCCATATGCTTGGGATTTTTAGATCATCATTATTGTTCAGATTGGGGTGGTTGATAAGAAACTCATAGGCCTCCTTAAATTTGTGTTCATACCGTGTTTTGTGTGTGTTCAGGGCATGATCAGAAAGGCCAGCTTCACCATAGTTATTATATTTAATGTGTCGTTTGTGCTCCTTTTGTCTGATAGGAATTGTGTGTCCTGTTTCCCCTATATATGGTAGATTACAGGTGCAATAAATATGGTATACTCAACGGTGGGCCAGCGGAGGGAGTGGGTCTTTGGATGAGTTGAATAAACTTTTTAATTTTGCAGGAGTTTTAAAGGTGGCTTTGAGGTTGTATTTCTGTAGTATTCTGTTTATTTTATCTGATGTCCCTTTAATGTAAGGAATGGTTATAGTTTTATTGTAGCCTTGAGGTCTTGTAGAGAATTTTGTTAATAGTGTTTTGGCTATAACCATTTTTTAGAGAAGTATTGCTGATAAAATTTAAATTCGTCTTTCAGCGCTTGTTCATTGGAGCAGATCTTCAAAGCCCTGTTTTTAGAATATTAATGACACCTAGTTTTTGTGTTAGGTGGTGGTAGGAGTTTATGTGATATATTGGCCAGTATGTGTCGATTTCTGGTAAACATGAAGGAAAGACTGCCAGATGGAAGCTGAGTGACAAGTGTATCTAGAAACAGAAGTGTATTCTGTTTTTCAATCTCAATTGTGAACTGTATGTGTTTATGTTGTTTGTTTAGGTGGCTAAGGCAGCCATGGGGCCAGATCGTGAAAACATCGTCAACATATCTAAAGCCAGACTTTGGGTTTAAAGAAGAGGAATCTAGAGCATGTTGCTCAAAATGTAACATATAAAAGTTAGCAATAAGGGGGAAATAAGGCGAGCCCATGGCTGTGTCTTCTTTTTGTAGGTAGACAGCATTTTGCCATGCAAAATAACCAAAACGTAATACATGTGCAAAGAGCTCTGTGATATTTGGAGGGAATTTGTTGAAGAGGGCAGAGACATCAAAACTGACTAATAAATCATCTTTTTCTAATGCAATGTCTTTGATTATGTTTATGAAGTGTTGGGTGTTTCTGATATAGGAAGGGGAATGACCTACCAACTCCTTGAGTGTTGCCTCTATTTCTTGGCTAGGTGATAATTCAGGCTGTCTATACCTTCAACTATCAGACAGAGTGGTGTCTTTTGTTTGTGTATCTTTGGTAGACCATAAATTCGTTCATTCCCAGAGAATTTATGATGATGTGAACCTTAATATGAAAGTCAAAACTTCGGGAAATTAAAATTGTTATTTATAACACGGATGTAAAGTCCATAATTTCTAAAATTAGTCAATCTGTCTTCATAATCAGTGTTCCACAATCCTGATATCATTTTTAACACACTCTCTCTCCAGTATATCAGAATCACAACAGAAGCCAGGAGACCAGACCTGTGCACAATACTCCAAGTGAGGACTTATAAAGGCCTTGTAAAGAGTCAATGTTCGTTTCAACGTTGCAGTTATCTTTTGAGTTGTATTTGCAATCTTTGCTACCTGGTCACTGAACTTCAACTTCCTATCTACTAACACTCCAAGATCTCTGGCCTCATCAGTTTCTTCTAGCATAATCCTATCAATAAAGTACGACATTGGATATCTAATCATGCTGAAGTGGATGACTTTACATTTACTGACATTGAATTGGCATCCATTTTCCTATGCCCACAGTTCCATCCTATTCAAATCATTCTGCAAGTACTGCATATCAGCAGCATTCCTGATTACCCTACTTATCCTTGCATCATCAGCAAATAGTTGTATGTTGCTTGTCAAATCCTACCCCATATCATTAATGTACAGATTGAATAACATTGCACCAAGCACTGATCCTTGTGGTACACACCACTTGTTACCTTAACCCTTGCAGACTCACATCCCCTGTATACCACTTTTTGATATCTGTCAGTTAGCCATCCTCTTATCCATGCTAATATTCTATAACCCAAACCCATTCTTCAATTTATTCAACAGCAAAATCCAAAAATATCATGATGTATCCATTCCCCTTACCTCGTTCAATGTTAACATTGTCATAGAATATGAGCAAGTTCCTAAAACATGACCTTCCCTTAGTAAACCCTTGTTGCTTTGCAAAGTAGAGATTCACTCTCCACCCATTTCTGAATGTGAGCCCTAACCAATTTTTCCAAAATCTTCACCACCACCACCATCCCTGAGATACTAATTGGTCGATAGTTGGTTACATCGGTCTTTGCACCACCCCTGTGCAATGGAATCACCATACATTCTTTCCATTCCTGTCTAATCTTTCGTGTTCTAAGACTCATATTAAACAGCCTGGTTAAAGGAATAGCCAGTTCAGCTAAACACTCTTTTAGCACACATGCTGATATCCCATCAGTTCCTATTGCAGAATTCTTATTCAGATTGTGCAACAGCTCTAATAACTTGTCCTCATACACCTGAGTTTCTTCATCCAGTGAAGAGGTAGCAGTGAGCTCAATGTCATGTACACCAGGTTCATAGCTTTTAACAAAAAGGGTATTCAGTATTTGAACAACCTCTTCTGCATCTGTAACCCTCAGCCATCAGGATTTAGAAGAGTTATTCTTTCGTGTTCATTATTTCTTTTACTTGCCACATATCGATAGAATTCTTGTGGGGATTGTCTTTAGCACAGGGTATTTAAGGGTTGAAGCTGTATAACTGAGAGGAGACGTCCACATAGCCTTTAAAGGAATGCAGAGAACCAACCAGGGCTTCTGACCTGATGTCCAGTCCCCACCTTCTCGTGGTGCACCTTGTTGGGTATCTACCTGATACTAAACGAATGAGGATGGGCTGGTAATTTAGGATTTAACCAACCAAATTGTATTCTTATTGGCTTTAACCAAAATATAGAATGATGGTACAACATGACAGAATTTCATGCCAGCTGGGGTGTCACCCAGTTAAACATGTGCTCCCCCATTGTTTTTGCCAGGGAACGTGGGAAAACAGTGAAAAGTCAGCTACTGGAACAAATCCTAAAATGCACCCAAACTCAACATCTACAGAGTTCAAGATCGGTACTATCAACATAAAAAAAGCTTGATTGGCAAAGAAATGGAGCTAGCTGAGGAATTGGATAAGTACCAGATCGACATAATAGGAGTGATTGAAACAAAAAAGGCAAAAAACTGGTGAGATCTTTCTGAGCAGTAAATACAAAACGTTATATTCAGGCAATGACAATCAAGGAAAAAGAAGGAGTAGCTATAGTATTCATCACTAAATACAAGACTAATCTTCTTGAATGACAGGGTCTCAAGTAGAGTGATGCAGGCAAATATCAGAATGGGAAACTGGACAATGAGACTTATTTGTGCCTATGGTTCCCACAGAAGGTTCTACTGAGTTAGAAGTCGAGGAATTTTTTGAGGCTTTAGAGAAAGCAACTGACACAATGAAAAAGGAAAAGTTGGTCCTTGTTGTGGATCTAAATAGCAGAGTAGGAAATGATTGTCAGACATACAAAAATTTTTTGAGAAAATTTGGACAAAGGAGTAAAGCTAATAATAATGGCAAATACCTATTGGATTTCTGTTCAGGACATCGACTGGTTATTACAAACACAATGTTCCAACATAAAAATGTGCACAAATTCACATGGAGAGAAGAGGTAAGAAAGATGAAATGTCTCATTGACTATGTTACTGTTGATAGTGATATTTTCTCCCTGATGCAGGACACCAGAGTGTAGAGAAGATTTGAAATTGGAAGTGATCACCATTTAGTCTTGAGGAGGATAAAATTGAACTTCATAGTGAAAAGAAGAACACATAAGAAAGTTTTAAAGCAAATAAAAGTTGACCAGCTATCAGATGTGAGCTGTATACTAAAATACACTAAGATTATTGAAGAAGAAATGAAAGAGTTTGAGAACAGGAACCAAACCTTGGAGATTCAGTAGCAAGCCTTGAAGAAAACACTGATTGATTCAGCCAGAGAGGCATGCGGTGAGGTTGTCTGTAAGGATAAAAAAATGAGAACTCCATGGTGGACACAGGAAGTTAAAGAGGCGGTGAAGGAAAAGAAGAAAGCATGTCAAAAGTTCCTGTCAAATAAGTCAGCTTGTGCTCTTAGAGAATACAGAGACAAATGTAAGAAAGCTAAACATTGTGTAAAAGTAGCTAAACAAAAGTCATGGGAAGACTTTGGTAAGAACATAGAAAATAAATATCAAGAAGTGGAAACATATTTTGGAGGATGTTGAAGAAACTTAGAAATGGAGGAAAGAGTGCTGTAAAAGAAATTACAGATGATAAAGGTGATATGAAAATGGGAGAAATAGATGTCCTTGAAGTATGGAGTAATTACTTTGAAAAATTGCTAAATGAAACAAGCAGTGATTATCAGCACAGTGGTAAAACACACTCAACAGGAATGCAGTCAGGAATGCATATCTATACTTGCATACATATGACATACAATCAAATGCCTGAGATGTGGAAAGGCAGCTGGAGTAGATTATATTCGACCAGAAATGCTCAAGTATGAAGGTATAAAAGTCTTACAGTGGCTGCACTGCATAGTTCAGAAGGCCTGGACAGAGGGAAGAATTCTGGATGATTCCGGAGCAGAACTCTCATCAGAACACACGCAATTTACAGACAAAAAATACTAGTTGTGGTGGTGGTGATGGACAGTAGATGGCACCGAAGGGGATGAGTGGTAGTAGAGGTTCGGTGTGGTGGTGGAGACGGAGAGTTGTACAGTAGGTGTCCTCCTGCAGTGGTCTTCGGACTCCTTGGAGGTGTCATGAATAATAATAATAATAATATACAGTGTCAATGGGGCATTATATCAAGCAATATTTAGTCTTTATTTGAGTTTTAAGTCAGCAGTTAGAACTGAAGGAAGTACAGGAAGATGGTTTAATGTTAAATCGGGTGTCAGACAAGGATGTACGTTGTCCCCTCTGTTATTCATTATCTATATGGATCACATTGTGAAGGAAAGTGATATATTAAACCTGATATCAAAATTGGAGATGTTAATATCAGCCCTTTGCTTTATGCTGATGATGTTATACTTTTAAATAAATCTGCTACAAGTCTGCAAGATTCCCTGACTAAATTGAATAACTGTTGTTATAGATGTGGTATGAAGATCACAATAATAAGACAAAGACAATGAAATTAGGCAGAAGCATTGAAAATATCAACTACATTGTGAATGGAGAACCTATAGAGCAAGTAAAACATTTCAGCTACTTAGGCACGATTTTTAGTGAAGATGGTAATTTAATTATGGAAATAGACAACAGAATCAACAAAGCTGGTATGGTAGGAAGTCAACTGAATAAATTTGTATGGAATAAGAGAGAAATTAGTCAAAACATTAAATTAGTTGTATACAATACAGTGTGTGCTCAAACCAGTTTTAAATTATGGATCTGAGAGCTGTGTCAGAAGTAAAACACTTGACCAAAGACTAGAAACAGATATGACATCTGTTCATGCCCCTAATCTTTCCTGAGAAAGATTAGGGGCATGAACAGATGGCATCAATGGCAATTTCATATTAAAAACAAGGATATTAGGAAAGAACCTGACATTGTCACCTTCCAAGAATGCATTAGCAGAGCAAACTCAGGTGGTATGTTCACTTAAACAGAATGGGAGAGGTAAGATTAGCAAAAAAGTGTTCTCACCATTTATCAGGGAAAAGACCCAGTAGAAGACCATGATTATAGGTTGATTAATACAGTAAAAAGTGCCTTAGATGATAGAAATATAAGATATGCCGGCCTGGTTGGCTGAGTGGTTAGCGTATCCACTCTCCAGCCAAAAGGCTGCGGGTTTGAATCCCGCTATGGGCTTGGATGTTTGTAATGGTCTGTGAAAATATTAGTGCTGGTAATCAGCAGTAGATGGTGTTGGTGGAAACAGAGAGTTGTAGAATAGGTGCCCTCCCTCGATGAGTCTTTGAACTCCCTGGATGTGTTACGTAATAATAATGTAAGACATGATAATGTTGGATAATGTTTCTTCCAAATCAGTCTGTTACCTTGACAGGTAACAGACTGATTTGGAGGAAAATTGTAGATAGGAAGTTAGTAATAATGTAAGTTTTTCATATGATATCATGTACATCTCCCTCCCCTTGAGGGTACATGTCAGGAATTTGATGATGATGATGATGTCTTTTGCTCACAGAGCCAGTTTCTTTTCATTCTCAGACTTTGTTTTACGTACAACATTTGTAAGTATTCTAGCTATAACTTTCAAAACGGACATCATTCTTATGCACCCGGTATGCCTTCCACATCATCCTTTTCTTACGAATCTCTTGCTTTATATGATTACTCATCCATTTGACTCCTACCCTATTTATTCTTCAAACTCTCGGGACACATTCTGATATCGTACCATTTAAGTATTGTTTAAATGCTTCCCATGCACTGTCGATATTCTTCCCATCCAGCAACCAATCCCATTCCACTGATCTCAGTATACTCCTCAGTTAGTCATAATTTCCTGCTTTGTAGTTCAGCATGTAACCCTTTCTGAATGGAACATTCATAAACTTAGTCACTTCTTAAGTGAGTACCCATGATCACTGTCACCAACTGGAGGCAGAATAGTTACGTCTTTAACTGAAATGCCCTCTGACACTATAATCAAATCCAATACTCTTTGACCTTGAGTTCTCTATGTCACATACTACCTGAGAAAGTTGGCCTGCATCAGCTCAATAAACGCATTTTCATTCTTTTCATGAGATTCTACTGCTACCCAATCAATATTTGGATAATTAAAGTCTCCCCTTATGATTGCTCATTTTGTGCTCATCTTTTCTATTTGGCGATGCATTTTTTTCATCACTAGCAACAGATCCACCAGGTCTGTAACAACACCCCACTATGGAATTGATCTTGTTGGATTTCACCTCACACCAGATGACTTCAAACTCATTGCCACATGAAATACTGTTAGTAGAAGTACTGCAATCATACGTCTCAACTCCAACTGGATTTAAGTCATCCGATATCATTAGCAGCATGCCCCCTCCTCTCCTATCCTTCTATCCTTTCTAATAATAGTGTGTCCATTACACTCGATACCAGTTAGTACATCTGAATCTGATAGCCACTCATTAATGCCTGCAATCTGACGTCCCAACATATTGACCAAGCAACAAACTCTAGCCCATTTGTTTCTGATACTCCTATCATTTGTGTAACATAATAATCTATCTGTATATACATACATATACAGGGTGTTCGGGATAAATTTGACATATTTATAATTAATTATATTTTTCCGTAAGTTACATGTATTAACACACACTTCTCTTCATTTAAAAGTTTGGACCCTTCTTCATTCATATACAAGATGTCAGAAAGGATGGATAGCTGGAACCCACCTGAATCATGGAAGAGAATAACTTGTATCATGATGATTCGTGCCCGCCATCAAAATAAGGATATTACGACTGCTGCCCAATGCTCCCTGAATACAGTAAAAACAATCAGGCATGAACTAGAGACTTGCAATGGTGACTACGAGGATGTAGCAAGAAGAAAGATCCCTAGCAGACGATCTGATTGCGTTCGTACAGCAGAATTCCTCGCAAATCTGCAGGAACAGGTGTTGAAGAACCCTGGCATTGGAATTCGGGCTTTGTTCGTGGAGTTGCTAACTGTAGTCAAGCCCTGGATAACAAGGGTAGCCAATGGTAGGCCGTATGTATGGCAGCAGGATTCGGCCCCTTGCCACACCTCTGGGAAAAGTCAAAAATGGTTGTCTGAAAATTTCTACGACTTCACCAGTCCAAATGTTTGGCCTCCAAACTCCCCAGACCTTAACCCCATGGATTATTTTGTATGGGGCGCAGTTGAAAAAGACACCAATCGCACTTCCAGTAATACAAAAGCCCAGTTAATGGATAAAATTAAAACAGTTTTTGCGGCCCTTCCCAGGGAGACTGTAGCATCAGCTTGTTCGAGGTTCCGAAGCAGAATTGAAGCTGTGATCGATGCTAATGGTGGTTATTTTGAGTAAATCTTGTTGATAGTATTGTAATTAACTCTGCCTGTAATGTTTTTTTGTCAATTCATTAAATTTAATAGATACAAAGAAGATTTTCTTTTTCCTTACGAAACTGTCAAATTTATCCCGAACACCCTGTATATAAACTGATTACCTTGATGGACCTATGATTGTAATCAGGAATTCTCCATGACTGCAGGTTGTAAAGAGTCCAGCTATTCCTGTCCTAGGCCTTGTTTTCTCCATTTTCTTCCGACTTTCTTAATCATTGGGTCTTCCCACCTTAAGGCCAGTCTTCCAGGTTTCCTTTTGGTATCTCTTCGATACCAGTTTGTTACTCTGACTGTCGATCTGTTGTCTCTCATTTTGGCAAAATGTCCTGCCAATCTTCTTTTGCTGTTGTAGATTGCTTTTATTACATCTTTGAGTCCGGACTGCTTCCTGATTTCTGTGTGTGTGTGTGTGTGTGTGTATATGTGTGTGTCTTACTTGATCTATTTTATTTACATTGCGCATTCTTCTTTCTGTTTCATGTTGAGCTGTTATTAGGCTTTGTTCTTCTTTTAAAGTTGTGTTCCATGTTTCACTGCCATAAGTTAATGCGTAAGAAGTGACTATTTAAAAAATGGACTCTTATTTCTATATCTATGTTTTGGTTGGTAATTTTGACTCTATTTTATTGAAGGCTATCCAAGCAGCTCTTTTTCTACTTGCTATTTCATTTGTTATTCATTTTTATGGACTGGCCGAGATAGATGTAATCTTCAACCGTTTCGATGGGATTCTAGAGTGATTGTATAATCTTTACAGTATTTGTTTTTCATCCATCTTGTTTTGTCTGGATGTATTTCTATCCAATTTTTTGGCAGTTTTGGCTTATGTTATTCAGTGTTGATTCTAAGAAATTGGGTGAGTGAGATATTAATACCACATCATCAGCAAATAATAGGATATTTAATATTTCACCATCTGCGCAGTTAACCTAGTTAGTGGTGCACTTCGCAACTATATGCCTGGGGAAGGAGTGTCCTAGTTTGATTCCTGTTGCAGACATGAGGAGTTCAAGGATCTTCCTCAGCCATAGCCAAGTTAGCCGGTCTTGGGCACAGGCAGTAGGTTTTTTCCCCCAGTTTAGTTGGGGTTTCTTTCATCCTGCAAGCAGACAAACCGGCCCCATGAACACACACACACGGACTACAGTCATGAATACCTCCAATAGGGATGCAGCAGAGGAGTGCCATGCTGGCTGCATTATTTCACCGTGACTCCTCATTAGGAGGAGACCCAACCCATCTGAAGTAGATGAAAGGGAGAGGTAGATAGAACTTTTCACCATCAATGTTTATTCCACCTTTCATGTCAGTTTTTCGAATGATGCTGTCCAGAGTAGATGCGAAGAGATTAGGTGATAAGACATTGCCCTGATATACTCCTCTACTTAAGTTAATTTTAATTGGGTGATTGAAAAGGGTGATATTTGTTGTGCCTTCTTTGTAGATATCTTTTATGAGTTGGATGTATGCTTTTTCTATGCCTTGTTCTATTAAAGTTTGGAATACTGTGTTATGTTCAACAGTGTCTAATGCCGTTTTTAAAATCTATAAAAAGAAGACAAAATGAAATCTGGTATTCTCTGCATCTTTCTGTTAGCTGAGTAATAGTTTGAATGTGATCTATTGTCGAAAAGCCTTTTTTGAATCCAGCCTGTTCTTTGCAGCTATTTTCATTGATGGAGGTTTGTATTCTGTTTAGGATAACTCTGGCGAATATTTTATATGTGTGCGCTAATAGACAGATGAGTCTGTAGTTACTGATGTCTTCTTTATTACCTTTTTTATGCAGAATTATGGTTTTTGATATTTTCCATTCAGTAGGTACTTTGCTTAATTGTATAAATGAGGTAAATCTTTCTGCTAGAACTTGAAAGAGTACTTGTCCACCCATTTTTAATTCATTAGATTTTATACCATCAATTCCTGGTGATCGGTCTTTTTCATATGGCGGATAGCCATTTTTACTTCTTCAAGTAGGACAGATGGTATTTCCAAATTTTCGCCTGGTACTGGAGCTGTGATTACTTGTTTAGATGAGTAAAGGTTTTCATAAAACAATTTTATTATTTTTTCCATTTCACCTCTGTTTGTGTGTCTGTTTCCTTGATTGTTTATGAAGGTTGACGGTAGTGGTTGCTTTAGATTTATTTCTTTTTTCTACTTTTTTTTAGGCTACTGCAGAGCCTAGCTGCTTCTGCCAATTAAATGGCAGAAGATAATTTTATATTCTAAATGATCTTTTCTTGTATCTTTCAGTATTCTTCTTTTCTTCAATAGTTATCTCATTCTTGCTGATAGGCGTTCCCGGATCTTAGGAGGAAGTTCATAGGAGGTTCTTTCTTTGCAGTTCATTAACTGATTATTAAAGTTTGTTAAATCTTCGTCGATGTCATTTTTTCATTTCCAGTCGATTTCTTCTACATTTTTTCTAAATTCTTCTGGGTTTATCTGTTTTGAGCATTTTTTATGTTTGGACTGTGTTCGTATGCATTCTTCATTTTTTCTATGTATTTTGAGGGTGGCTCTTATTGGACGGTGGTCTGAATGAATGTCGCAGTGTTTTCCCAATGACTTCGACATTTTTTATTATTGTTTTGCAATCTGTTAGAATGTAATCAATTTAATTTCTTGTCTCTCCATTTGGAGATTGCCAAGTCCATCTTTTTCCAGTTCTCTTTTTAAAAAAACTATTCATAATGTACAGCCTTTCTGCTTCTACAAATTCTGCCAGGAGTTCACCTCGTTCATTTCTTTCTCCTTTCCCCCATGGTCCAATGTATTTTTCTTCAGTAAATTCTGTACCAATCTTTGCATTGAAATTCCCACACACTATTGTGTATGTTGTTTTTTTCTGTAATGCTTCTTGTAGGCATTCATAGAAGTTTTCTATTTCTTCTTTTTCAGCTATTGAGGTGGGTGCATAGGCTAATATTATTTTTATTGTTACTGATTCTCCTATTTTTAATTTTAGTGTTCCTAGTCGTTCAGAATGATTGTGCAAGAAATAATATTTTTAGTTAACTTTTCATTTATGATGAAGCCAACTCCTCCCAGGAAAATCGGAAAATCTGGTTGCCATTGTTCCATTTTGCTGTTAATTCAGAGCTTCTTCGGGTTTCACAAATAGCTAGGACATCAAACTTTACATTTTGCAGTTCTTGAAACCGGAAATCAACATGAGAGTTGGAAGACAGAGTTTGAGTGTTGAAAGAACCAATAAATAGGGTCTAATTTCCAGATGGTGGTCTACCTTCCTTGACAAGATTCTTAGCACCCCCCCCCCCACGCCTGCTCTTGCAGATTTTTCACCACCACCATCATCACCACCTTGGTGGGATTGCAAAGAGACATGCAGGACTGGGGACCTTTTTCTTCTTCTACTTGCTGGCATCTTTACAGTGGTCTAAAGCACTTCTTCTGACCATGGTTCTGAAGTATGCCTTTGGTCCAGGGCTCTTTATTTGTTATTCAGAGCTGCTCACTTGGGCTTCTCTCATCCTCAAAATCCTTAGCCAATCCATGGTATGGATGAGCTCCCCCCCCACAAGATATAAACTGATAAAATAGAAAAAAAAATCCTTAGCCCATCAATGGTACGAAATGTACTATAGGTACAAAATTTACCTATACAAAGGTACTTATCTGTTGAGGTTTGTAGGCCACCAAGTCTAATTAAGAGATAGAAAGGGACAATGTGATAAAAACAATCCAGGTCTCACTAATGCCTAAATCTGAGGCACTAACATATTGACTAAGGCAACAAACCCTACCCCTTTGTTCTGGTACCCCTAGCATTCATGTACAGACATAATGATATGCCTGCATGTGCTTTTGTATGCTCTTTTCTACAGTCTGCATGACACAGTTGGACAACTTGCAGATCTCTGTTCTTCTGTAGTGTGACATCTTTGCACACGTTTGATGGATCCGAAACTGACGAACACAAAGGTGAAATCATTCTCTCCTCGTCAACATTTCTATGATAAAGCCCATTCCTATCATTAACACAATTATATAAAACATTGCTGCTCTTACACTCACATTCTCACCATTCCTCCCTTTATAATTTAGTTTTGCTGATTCTCTGTGTTAGGTCTCATACCAGTTATTAGTTTTTTCAGACTCCTGATACCAAACGCATTCAGTGTAGGCCATCCCACTTATACAAATCCAATCTTCCCTCAAACTCACTCCACACATCCATATACTTAACAATAACTTTGTTTTGCTTACTTGTCTCCATTCTTTTCACAAGAGGTTCCAAGACCTATGACACCTGGGGATAAGTTCTGCTAGTTTTCGTTTTTCCATTGTTTTCTTCTTAAATCCATACCAAATCTGTATACAAAAAATACAGATACAGTATAGTCAGGATATACTTAACAATAACTTCCATTCTTTTCACAAGAGGTACCAAGACCTATGATATGACAGTTCCATGTGTGAGAGAGAGATGAGAGAAAGGAAAGAGTTGATGTGCTTTTTGAAAACTTGAAGGTAGTCATTGGGGGGGGGGGGACAGTGTGGGGAAAAACTGTTCCAAAGAGAAAAGATACAAAGGTATGGGAAATGAAGGCAGAGGATGAGGAGTTGTTTCGATGAGTTTGGAGTTGAACTGTAAATAGGTGTTGACTGGCAGCTGCTCATGTTTGCATATGAGTACAGGAAAGTGGAGGGATTGTAGGGTTCAGTTCAGAGGACCCATGTTGTATCCATGAAAATACCTGTAGAAAAGACATAATGCAGCAACAGAACATCTATGGAAAAGTGACTGCAGGATGGTAGTGAGAAAAGGATAATCAATTAAGTAAACTGCTCCCTTACATATATAGTCAATCATTCTGAGGAAAGTTTTACGTATTATCCTAAATATAGGAATGATATTCTAAAGTTGGGTGGATTTTAGCTTTATAAAATGTCAGAAGTTAGGCAGGAGAGAAGTAATATTTGGAACAGAAAAGAATATCAAGTTTTCTAAAAGACGAAGAAGAAACTATGGACTTGATGTGCTTATATTAGGATAGATTAGATGTGAGAGTTGACCCAAGGAGAGAAAACTGGTCCTGATATTGTTGAAAATGAGAGAGAGAGAGTGATTTTTTTTTTCAGAAATGATACAGGAATGCCTTTAGGCAGCATGAAAATTCACCCAATTAATTTTTTAATCCCACTTGTTGAGCGGAAAGGGGATTGGTTAAAGAAGATCTCGAAGCTCAAGTTACCTGAGCACTACAAAAGGTGGATGGAGAACAAGAATTTAAAACTGGTACGGAAGTTCGACGACGGAAGAAGACGCGACATTTTGACTATGAGAATCACGAAGAAACACCACAATCGCCAGAAGATAAATTTAGAGTGAATGTGTTTTATACACTTATAGACGTTGCAATGTGTTCGTTAATAGAACGTTTTGAACAACTAAAAACATAATATGATAATTTCAATTTCTTGTATAGATTACTACAAATTAATAACTAAATTTTACGAAAACATTGTGACGATTTAGAGATTCTCTTGAAGGACGGCGACAATAAAGACGTAAATGCAATAGAACTATATGACCAGTTATGTGCTTTCTGGGATATTTTTTGGAAGGATAATTTAAATATTCAAAACACTTTCGATATTCTTAATTTTACTGTGTCCAATAATTTATCTTTCCCTAACTTTTCAATTGCTTTAAGAATACTATTAACCTTATCTGTTAGTGTAGCGAGCGGTGAACATTCCTTTTCCAAGTTGAAATTGATTAAAACCTACTTAAGAACAAGTATGCCACAAAAAAAGGCTTGTTAGTTTGGCGTAGCTATTGAAAATGATATATATACGGAATTATACGTTAAGACCATTATTTCTAATTTTGTGAATATGAAATCAAAAACCCTAAAATTTTAATTTAAAAAATTCAAGTATATTTATGTAATTTAATTTATTTTCTGTTATTCTGTAAAGATGTTATTTTTTTGAATACTTATATTAAATGTTCTAATTATTTCTGAATTATTTTCTTATTTTCTCATCTATCTTGAGTTTCTTTTATTTTCCTAAAATATAGTTCCACTTATAAAAAGTATTAAAAATTTTTTACAAGTAACCTGTAAAAATTTTAGTAACTTGTAAAATGAAAAATTTTTTAAACTAGTTCAAATATATTTTAAGTTTAATTAAAATTCATTTTAATTTTGTTAGTGATTCAGGTCGGTGAGAAGGCTATAATCCCTGTATCATTATATTCAACGATTAAAGTGAAGTGGCTTTATCAAAATTTGCTTTAACTTTTGAGAATTTTTTGAATATTCTGGTTTTTAATGATTATCCTGCCTAGCAAACACTCCCGGTTCGTTACATTTAGTGAACCAACATGTGGCTGTTCCGTCAAAATTTATTTAAGAAATTTCAAATAATTAAAATTTTTATTATCGTAAAAGAACCACACATGCCAGGATCGTTACAGGGGCACTTAGATAGAAATTGCATGCAGGTGCCAAAGACCCTAGCGCCAGCTCTGGGTGTGCTATTTAATAAGTTTGGTCTTTTTTTGAATATACCTCGTAAGTGACAGCACCTAGTCCTGGGGTACATCAGCATTAGTTGAGAAATCTGATGAAAGGAAACCATCTACCATAACCTGCAATGAACATTCAGAGAGGAAGCTGACAATCCATTTGCAAAGGGAGAAAGAATAGTGTACGATGGTATCTTGGTTTGAAGGCCACAATTGTTTACATAAGCAATCACACCACCACTACCACCACCACTATCCATCTCAATAATATAGCATCAATTATTATATTAAGGGCACATCAGAAACGATTGCTAAAGTTCTCTCTCTAAATATGATTTCCATGCCACTTTTAAACCACTCATGCATTTAGCTACCTTTACCTGCCCAAAAAACACAAAAATTACCTCCACGATCATCTTTATGACAAATTGGGACTGGCAAATCATGCTCTGGATACTTCACATATGATTAAATGGAAGGCATTGGTTTTACTCAAAAGTCACTATAAGTTCTAAAAAACTATTTTTAGAATCAGCATCTGCTATGAAGTAGTCTTACAACATCAACAAGTATGTTTGCATTAATTTGCCAAAGATATGGGAGACAGTCATTATGAGACTGTATAGTTTGACTTTTCCAAATTAATTTTATGGTTAACTACCCAAAGAGGGTGGGGGTGCCTTTGTTAAGACATTAGTTCTGTGTCATATACAGATTGAATTGTTTCTACTGCTTTAGTGTATGCTTGTCACAGTTGTAATTTGTGTCCTGATGGTGGGTAGAAAACCAGTAAAATGTTTGTAAGTTCAATAAATTAAATTGTGATGTTCTTACAGTTTTAGCAATATGATCATTACAATTTAATTCTCTACACGATATCACTCCCAGATCTCAAAATTTCATCATTAATTGCATGCTCAGCATACCAACCTTTTCATCCAATTATCATAGCAAGAGTTCCTCTCTTCTGTCTTTCACTTCACTTCACTTCTTAGTTTAAATTACTCATTACTTCACCTTACTTTTCACATCACTCATTACGCTTTCTTCTAGCAGCAGTCCCTTTGGTTAACTCACATCACATCCATTTAAATATAACACATCACTTTTGTATAAATCCATCCTTCCCTCAAATGCATTCCACACATTTATAAGCTCCACTCCCTTCTCATTACTGAGCTCTGTCAACATGGGCTTTTGCATTTTATGTATATTAATGCCAGGAGCATTCAGAATAAACAGAAGGAATTTTTGGCATTGGTTGGCTCATCCTGGCCAAAGGTTATTTGCAGTAGTGAGACATGGCTAACAGAAGATAATAATAGTTAGTGGGATAGAATGTGAAGGGGTATAGTGCATTCAGGGAGGATAGAGAGAGAAAAGAGTGGGAGGAGTGTTATTGATGATAGCCGATGAACTGCAAGTCACAGGCCGTCTTTTGGACTCTACTCCTGAATAAACTACTCTTTGATATCTCTCCATCAACCACCCACCTTTCCATCTCACCAACCCTATATCCATTCCCATATGTTGTAGTTTATGGATTAGAATTCCATGTGGTATCCTGTCAAACATCTTTGCCAGGTCCAGCAGTATCACTGTAAACCCATTACCCTTATCCAGTTCAACCGTCACCTTGTTATAAAACTTGAGCAAGTTACTGAGGCATGATCTACCCTTCACAGAGCCATGCTGTCCCCCCATACAGTATCTCATTTTCATCAATCCATTCCTGTATTTTTTCTTTACTATTTTCTCCAAGACCTTGACAATGATTCCTGATGCTGATTGGTCCGTAATTTACAACAGCATTCTTGGAACCTCCTTTATGCAGTGGAACTATTTTTCCCTCTTTCTACCCCCCCCCCCCCTTGGGACTAACTCAGACCCGGGACTCAAATTCCCTTTTCTTTGATATTCCTGCATGTCTATTAATCTTCCAAGTCAAAACCACATGGTCACTCTCTCTCCAAATGGGAGGAGAGATGTCATCTCAGTTATCATTAGCTCTTCTGATGTTATGACCAAATCCTAAACTCTTGACCCTCCTGTTCCCTCTATGATTTTCTGTGCATTTGTCCCTCAATAATTCTAGAAATTCCATTCCCTTGTTACTACATGCATTTTTCTCTTTCCAACTTACTGTTGTAGTTAAAATCTCCCATAACAATCATTCTTCTTGCACTTGCCAAGCTCAACTGCCTAAACATCTGCTGCCCACCCTCTGTGCTCCTTGGCTTGTAGCAACACCCCACTAAATATCCTGTCTTTCCCACCTCTACCTCACACCATATGCTTTCAAAATCATTAGCATCACTGCCTTCCAAAGCTTCCACTCTTAGATGACATAAGTCATCACTTATCATAAGCAGTATTCCACCACCGTGTTTTCCCTTCCTATCCTGCCGAAAAATGCTGTATCCCGCAACTTCTATTCCTGTTATTATATCATCTTCCATCAACCATGTCTCAGAGATCCCAATAATCTTTGGCCAGGCTGATGCTATCAGTACCACCAATTCATCTCCTTTATTCCAGATTCTCCTGGCATTAGTATGCATAAAAATTTCACTGCTTCTATACCTATCATTAACTCCTCCAGATAATGATGATGATGATGATGATGATAATAATAATAATAATAATAATAATAATAATAATAATAATCATAATAATAATAATAATAATAATGTATGTAGAATTATAAGGTGGATGCTAATCTTAGATATCAACTTGGGGCAGTTCCATGTAGGGCGGAATTGGAAAGCCGGGATATCATTAGTGCTTGGGAAATTGTGAAGGAATATTTGTTAGTGGCAATAGTATACTGTATTCCACAAGTGAAGAAGAGGACACAATTTGGTGTAAATTGGATGACAAACAATATCAAATAGGAACTTTAGGTGAAAAGTAGGTTATGGAAGAGGTATAAGGAGAGGGGGTGATGAGCAGATGCATGAAGAATACAAGACTCAGGCCAGGAGAGTGACTAGTGTGGTAAGGAAGGCAAAACTGGAATATGAGAAGAGATTGGCACTAAGATCCAAAGAAAACCCTAGGGAATTTTTTAGCTATGTGGCCAGTAGGAAGAGAAATGATTATGGAAGAATGACATTGTGGGATAAAAATGGGAATATATAATAAATTTAGTTTAATCCTTTATCCAAGTGTGAGCAAACAAAGTTTGCGCCTGAAAGTATCTTCAGGATTGGGGTAAGGTGGTACAACACCAGGACAACTTGTTGCAAAGGTGGAGCAAGATACCAACACTCCTATCTCAGTATCTCCTATAATGCAAAACCCATCTCCTTGCAGATATGTCTAATGTTATGCATTAAAGGATGGGCCACTACCCAGACTAGTTTCGACTTTTATTGAGGTTGAATGGGAGTTCATGCCTTTCATCACTGGCCTCTTTAGATTTAAAAAAAAGTTGTGCTGAGAGTCAGCTTGATAGTGAGAGAGGAGGAGAAAAGATAGAGTGGATAGTAGTAGATAGTTAAAAGAGGCCTCAGTCGATCTACTTGGCCTGACTTAATTGTCAGCACCAAGCAGATCTCCGACATTATCTCCCGCCATCCGTTCTTTTCAGCTTTCCCCGGTCAGTCACCTCTTCAGGTGTCTGCCCGAGGAAAGTGGGAGAAAAACAAATGAAAGAAGCACCACATGAAAAAAGAGGAACTAGTAAATAACATTAAAAATTACATATGACAATTTGTAAGAAACTAGGTAAATTCTGAAATTTCAACCTGAATGACCAGTTTAATACCGAGAAGAGCGGGGGCAGTGCCTGGCCTGGGTGATGCAGCCCACAAGGAGCTGCACCGCCTCGGTGTAAGCCTTCGCAGCCCAGGTTCTCAGGATACCCCCTCCTGTGTGGAATAGACAGACCTTTTTTACAACAAAAATTCTAATCTGAAAGAGGACAAAAAGAAGAAAAAACAAACCAGAATTTTTTTTTTTTTCCCCCCTCTGGCAAATCGATACTAGGAGTCGACTGACTTGTTAGGCGAGGTTTAAATCCTCCTGCTGTCTATTGTTGTGGGTTTTAATGATGAGATCTGCTAATTTGTCTCCATGGACGTGGTTTAGCATGTAGAGGCCTCTGTGCAGTGCTAATCCCACGTCGTCCTCTGCATCGATAAGACCAATGATCTTTTCAGGAGTGATTTCATCTATATTATCGACAAACACGTCGTTCCATTCTGCACTGACAACTCTTGGCCCGTTTTGTCCTGTGAGTATCAGTTGAATGTCTCCGAATGTTTCTATAGCTTTTCTTAGTCTCGCCGCCTCCTCTGGGAAATCTTTTAAGAGATGCAATATAGGTGCATTGGCCTTTGCGTGAGGGGAACTTTGTGGGTTCTGAAGTTGACTTTATATTTCCAACTTGTGCTGGACTTCCTTGTTTCGATTTTTTAATATTTACTTCTTCAGGGCTGGCTGGCCTCTTTTCTGTGGTTTCTGCATTGTTGATTTCCATATCTACTGCCTCCGTGTCCTCGTCTATTGTGACTGCAGTGATAGTTCCATTTTGTTGGTGCTGCTGGTTATTTTTGGTTGCTACGTCTGTAGTGGCGGTTTGATCGGTGGCCAGTTCCTCCTGCCCTTCATCTCTCCTGGTTGCAGGCTTCTCTACTGGTGTACTTGGCAGTGTTTCGGAGGTGGCGGCATGATTCTTTGTTGTTCCCTCATGCGCGGCCTTCAGGGTGGGGAAATCATTCGGTTCTGCGCCAATAACATTTTGGGCTGTTGTTTCCGTGTTGGGCGTAATAGTGCCTCCCAATTTTTCGGCCAGATTTCTGTCCGGACAGGTGTCTATTTTATGGCCGTTAATGCCGCATTTTAGGCATGCCGATTGGCACTGTGCTAGTGTATGACCCGCTATTAGGCAGTTCTTACACTTTAACTTCGGACATTGGGCCCCGAGATGAGTCAGGGCTCCACATTTAAAACATTGCCTCTTTACTCCCGGGTAACTCACCATTACCCTGGCCGATCCGATCATTACAAAATTCGGAACTTCTGTTTTCATCGTTAACGAGAACGTGACTTCCCCCGACATCCATTCAGGGTAGTCAGCGTCTTTGCCTACTTGGACATCTCGTACGGTTCCCCATTTCGAAAAGACTTGATTAATTATGTCGTTGCCTCCTTCTAGATATTCCAGAGGGAATCGCTCTATTCTCATCTTTTTAGAGATGCTACCAACGACAAAAGGATGGCAAAGTTTCCCTTCACACTCAACCCCTTTGAGTAGTTTCTCCTTTGTTGTTGTATTTTTACAAACTACTTGATATCTGCCACCCACATAGGGGGTAAAGCCAGAAATATTATCTGCCCCTACGCAGTCAATTAGCGCTTTCGCAAACGTCCTCTTGTGTACACTTGCGTCGATTTCGAACCCGAGGGTTCTTACTCTCGGTAGAGCCGAAGACATACTTCAAAAAAAAAGGGAAGAGTAGACCCTTATACGATCCAAGTCCACAAAAGGACAGACCTGTAGAAAAGGCCAAACTTTCCCTGTTTGCAGATAAGAAAAACCTGTTAAACTTAGGTACAGGGGGAACACAAAGAACCAAAGAAGAAAAAAAAAAGACAAAGGGTTCTTACCAAGCAGCAGGACTGTAATAGGAGCTCTCTCTCGGGGTCTGGAAACTGGAATCCAAGGCTGGGATACTTTCACTGCAGAGCTGGAACATGGAGCTTTCTCTCGGGGCTGCTAAATCAGGTCTCTTCAGTGGGAGCCAGGCCCAAGTAGAGATACCAGGTAGAAGCATTAGCAGGTCATCTCTACCTATAGGAGTTGCCAGTAGGTGTGCCACTCTTTTTTTAATAAATTACTCTGGATTTAGAGAAAGATGTTGAAAGTTTATTTTTCACTTGGTTAGAATATAATAAATTTAGTTTAATCCTTTATCCAAGTGTGAGCAATAACATTAGACATATCCGCAAGGATATGGGTTTTGCATTATAGGAGATACTGAGATAGGAGTGTTGGTATCTTGCTCCACCTTTGCAATGAGTTGCCCTGGTGTTGTACCACCTTACCCCAGTCCTGAAGATACTTTCAGGTGCAAACTTTGTTTGCTCACACTTGGATAAAGGATTAAACTAAATTTATTATACTCTAACCAAGTGAAAAATAAACTTTCAAAAAAAAAAAAAAGGGAATAGAGTGACTGTTGCAGAGGGCATAGTGGAGTTGTTCAGTGAACAACACTTTGTTGGAGTATTTCATCCTGGAGAAGTAAGTTTTAATATTAGAAGGATGGGGCAGGTTCAAGGTTTAGAGGTGAGCGTGTTCCAAATACTAAGTACTCTGGATATCAGTAAAGCTGTGGGACTGGATGGTATTTCACCACGGGTTTTGAGAGAATGTGCTAAAGAACTGACAGAAGGTAAGATAGTGCCATTTTTGCATAAGAGCGGTAGCAGACTGGAAGTGTCTAATTATAGGCCAGTTTGTGTGTCATCAGTAGTTGTTAAGATCTTGAAGAAATTAGTGAGGCACCATATACAATGTTGGGCAGATGAGGATAATGTTATATGTGAGAGTCAGCATGGATTTCTTAAGGAGTGTGCTTGGTTTAGTAATATGATTGCCTTTTATAATAAAGTGACAAGAGCAGTTGATGAGGGAAAGACATATACTGCCATTTTTTTTTTTGGATTTTGTAAAGACATTTGACAGGGTGACACATAATAAGCTGATATTTAAGTTGTAGCACATGGGCTTAGATGTTGGGTTAGTCAAATGAAGATACCACCATACACACTGTCTGATAGGTATCAAAGAGTGTGTATGGTGGGGCAATATCAAGAAAGCAGAATGTTACAAGTGGGGTCCCACTGGGCTCAGTACTGAGACCTGCATTTTTTAACCTTTAACCTCTATATTGTTTAACCTTTACATCCCCTGCAATCCATTGACAATAACATTGTCCCCTGCAATCCATTGACAATAACATTGTCAATGGATTGCAGGGGGATGTTCAGTTGTTTGCAAATGATGTGAAGCTGAGAAGGTTTATTAGTAATAGTGCAGATGTAGCAGTCCTGCAAGAGGATTTGAATAAACTAGACAGATGGGCTAATTAATGTGAGTGTCGGTTTAATGCAGTAAAATGTAAAGTCTTGAAGTTGGGATACATCAATAGGAGTCTGCATACTCTATTGGAGGAGCTGTACTCGAGGAAATAGAGAAGACAAGCGATTTGGGGATGGTGATTGATAGAAACCTGAAATTTAGGTAACATATTGCAAAGGTGGTGAAAGTAACCCAGAATTGTTGCAATTCTGAGAAGGATGCTGACCTGCAGAGATAAGATTTCTCGTTCCATTATATAAGACGCTGATTATACCACACTTAGACTATTGTTCTTAAATTTGTTCCCCAGGATTTGAAGGAGATAAATTAACTGTGGAAAGTGTACAGAGGTAGATAACAAAGATGCTTTCAGGACTGTACAATGTTAGTTTATGAGGATCAGCTTATGGAATGTGGACTGCAGGGTTTGGTAGAAAGAAGAAGAGGTGATCTGATTGAGACTTTTAAACTGTTGAGAGGCAAGTTACAGGGTTGACACTGGGAAGTTCTTCTTTTGCTTGATGGAACAGCTGGAAGGAGTGATGACAAGGGGCCAGTTCTCTGTAAGTTATGAAAGGAAGCTGTGATCAAGAGGGTAAGGAGTGGGTTCTTTGCATGTAGGGGTGGTTGAACCGTGGAATGTATTGCCTGGTGAGAGCAAGAATAGTCAATGAGTTCAAGGAGTAGTATAATAGACTTTATGTTTCCTAGGAAGGACCTCCCATGATGAGTCTTGACTCCATGGAGGCCTGAATAATAATAATAATAATAATACATGATAATAATAATAATATTTCCTGTGAACAAGAAAGCTTATCCCAGTGAACGGAATCATACCATTTTGGAAACTAATAAGGATATTGAGTGTGAATTAACTTTGGAAATATGGACTAGGACAAAGTATTAAATGAATGACAAAGGAACTGGAAGTCAAAAAGCGATTAGAGAAGAATAGGATGGACATTAATCAGATAAGATATTGCACAATGATAATCAGGTGGGTAAAAGAATATTATATACTATGGATATTCAAATATAAAACATTGAATTGATGACCATGTTACTGCTTTGAGTTTTCTGGATGCTAAAATAAAAAATTTAGTGAATGCAATTGTAAAGCAGGCAAGATAAGTAAAGAGATGGTAGTTCTGATAGGAACCAATGATTTGTTTGGTGATGATTACAGTAGTATGGGAGAGAATATGAAAGCACTGCTGGCAGAAGCAAGAGTGAGGAACTGAAAAATGGTTAGTATATTACCTGGATATCATAATAAGAAGGATATGATTGCAAAAGATTTGATAGAGAGGCTTTGTAGAAAGAATGATTGCAAGTTTTTGGATGTGTGGAGCATGAGTGAAGTGAAGGAAGAAGGGATTTATACAGAGAGAGAGAGAGAGAGAGAGAGAGAGAGATATAGCCTGCACTTTTATGCATTTAGTATCAGGAGTCTAGAGAAATTATTTATTAGAATGAGACCTAATATGGACATTCAAGGAAACTAGATGATGATGATGATGGCAGGAATGGCAAGAAATTTGTATATTAATAGCTGAGTTATGCAACTGTATTAATGGTATTCATATGCTTATAAAATAATGCCGGTAAATGCATACATATTGAACTGGTAGCACTTTATTATGAATGAAAAGATTATTTGTGTTCGTCAACAGACTTATTAAATATGTATAAGGATGTCTGTATAAGTGAAACATTAGATCATCATCATCATCATCATACGTATCAAGGATTTAGGCCAAGTATGGCCTGTGCCGGCCTTAGGAGTCATCGTTGAATCTTTTAAGAGGACGTCCTGGTTTTCTTTTTCCTAATGGCTTGTACTTTAAGGCTTGTTTTGGTAATCTTTCTGTTTTCATTCTTTGAACATGTTCCATCCATCTATGTTTATATATTTTAATTTTTTCAATTACTGGTTCTTGGTTTAATTCTTTCATAATATCTTCGTTTCTTTTGTGATCAAATAGCGTATACTTTGCAGTTTTTCTCATAAACTTCATTTCTGCTGTTGTTAATCTTTGTTTGTCTTTTTGTTTTATTGTTCAGATTTCGCTTCCATACATTAAGACCGGTAGGGCTAATATATTGTATACTTTTAGCCTGGTTTGTTTTTGAACTAGGTTTGGTTTAAATATAGAGTTAATTACTCCTGTTATTTTTAAACATTTTGCAATTTTTATGTTTATATCTTTTTCATTTTCATAAGTGATCATACATCCTAGGTAGTTAAATGAATTCACCTGTTCTAAGATCTTGTTATCTAATACTATTTCAGTTCTTGCTAGATCTTGTCCTTTAAAGGCCATAGTTTTTGATTTTTCCGTTGATATTATCATACCATAATCTTTGGATATCTCATTTAGATTTAAAATAGCTTTCTGTAAGTTATCTTCAGAATTTGTAATTATTATTTGGTCGTCTGCAAAGAGGAGAGTGTTTAAGTTAACTGTAGGTGAAAGTTTAATTCCTTGATGTAAATTTTTACTCCATTTTATTATTATTTCATTTAAGTAGATATTAAAAAGAGTTGCTGAGAGGGGACATCCCTGTCGGACCCCTTGGTTTATCTCTCTTGTATATGATAGCTCATGATTTAATCTTATTTGTATTTGATTATTTTCATATATACTTATGACAGCTTTTAGGATATTATTTGGTATTTGTCTTTCTTTTAATATGTTAAATAATGTGTTTCTTTTAACTTTGTCAAATGCTTTTTCAAAGTCAATAAATGCAATATGTGTTTCTAAATTATATTCTCTTCCTTTCTCTATTATTAATTTTAGGCAGAAGGCTGGGTCTATACATGATCGTCCTTTTCTAAATCCATTTTGTACCTCTAGAATAAAGTTTTCGGAATATTTCATTAGTTTGTTATTTAAGATTCTGCTGTATATTTTGCAACATGAATTTAGTATACTGATACCTCTTTGGTTTTTAGGGTCATCTCTATTACCTTTCTTAAAGACAGGAATCACAATTGCTTTTTTCCATTCTATTGGGGGGATACCAGTTGAGTAAATTTTATTTAAAAATAATAAGAGTCTTCCTTTGAATCTTGTTCCTGCATATTTATATAGTTCTGAACCTAGCTTATCTTCTCCAGGTGATTTTCCGTTTCTTGTTTCTTTCAGGATGTTTCTTTTCATTTTCGTTAATTGTTTGCCAGTTGTCTTTTTTAAAATATTTGTCTGTCCACAGTTCTGTGTAGTAATTTAGAAATTCTAATTTCAATTCAGTGTTTAATTTTATGTTTTCTTTGGTATCTGCATTTAGGTGTTTCAAAATCTTATAAACATTGGGTCTTATTTTATATAAATCATGTTCTACATTAGAAACAAATTTATTCCATGATTCTCTATGTCTTTTTCTGACTTCTCTTTTAGCTATGACTCTTATTCTTTTATATTCTATTTCATCTTCTAATCTTTTACTGCTTAACCATTTGTGATAGGCTTCTTTTTTCTTTTTGATTATTTCTTTGATTGTATCATCCCAGATCTTCATTTTTTTTTCTTTTATTGAATTTTTGGTCTTTCCTAAGTTTTCATTTGCTGCTGCATTTAGTATTGTTTTTATATTAAGCCATTCTATTTCTATTTCTTCATTTTGTTTTATTTTATCTAGATACTGGTTAATTCTTTGTTCATATAGCCATTGTACATTTGTGTCATTCAATAGTCTAGTTTTATAAACAAATGTTTCAATTTTTCTTTCTGTTCTTGTTACTTGTAGCCATTTAGGTGGTAATCTTAATTTTATTTTAACAAGGAAGTGGTCACTGCTTATTTCATATCCTCTGTGAACTCTAACATCTAGTGAAAATTTTGATGTTTTTTCATTTAATATGAAGTAATCTAATATTGATTTCCATCCTCTTACTGCCCAAGTATATTTATGTATGCCTTTATGTTTATAGACGGAATTCATTATTTTTAGGTTATTATAAACTACAAAGTCAATCAATTTTTTACCATTTCTGTTTAGAGTGTGTTCTCCATGTATTCCTATATTATTATTAATTTTCGTGTTTCCAATTATTGCATTTAAGTCTCCTGCTAAAATTATGTAATCATTTTTATTTATTTTATTATATATGTTTTGTAGCTGATTATAAAAATCAATATTATCCTATTCTCTTCCTTCTTCTGGGGCATATAAACCAATTATTGTTAAATAGCCTCTATCTATTTTTATTCTAGCTTCTATTATTCTTTCATTCCATAATTTATAATGTTTTAACTGTTTTGAGAGGGAATTATGAATCCAAATCATGACTCCTGCTTGTACTCTTTGGTCTCTGTGGACTCCACTGTATATCACATTAAAATTTTCAGTTCTCATAGTTCCTTTTAATTTCTTTTTTGTTTCAGTGATTACTGCTATTTTAAAATTTCTTTCATTTAATAACTGGTCTAATTCTATTTCTTTATATGCTATTCCTCATACATTCCAGTTTGCTATGTGTATTATATTTTGTCGTTTCCATTTTCGTTTTCCCTTTTCCATTCCAGGGTCGTTTCCCATAGATTCAATCCGATTATCTTTTTCTGTCAGCTTACAAGTATGGTTATATTCTCCATGTCAGGGGACTGCCTGACGATGGAATAGTTCAGTGGTAGGGCTGCTACCTTTAGGCTTCTGAATTCGCCTTCTTCCGAATTTAAACCCATAGGAGGAATAGGGTATATTGAAGGGGAAAGGGTAGATTATAGAAGAAATATAGTAAGGTTTATGGAGAGGACATAGTTGTAAGGCCAGAAATGAAAAGACCCCATGGCCCTCGAGGACTCTAATAGCACAACGGTCATAAAGTAAGAAGAGTTGGCTGATAAGGCCTTATAGGAAAGATTAAAGTAAGTGGGTCTTCCTCAAAGTAGAAGAAGGAGAGGATAGATCCAGCTAGGGGTCCATGGGAGTGCCGCTTCCCTTACAATCAAGATGATTACCCCTTATGGCCCTGTTGGTCCATGAGTCCTTATTCAGTATATTCGGACCACCCCACCATATATATATATATATATATATATATATATATATATATATATACACACACACACACACACACGCACGTGCATGTACACACACATGGTGGGCTCCACTATCCGCCACCCAGGGGACGCGCTCTCTAGGGGTTACAGGGGGTACCTTGAGAGACATTAGAAACATTAGATATAAACAGAAATCTGAAATTTGTTGAACTGGGTGGGTCATGCAGATTACAGATGAGAGTATTGAGAGTATTCAAAAAAAAAAAAAAACGGCATGGAGGTAACTTATTATCTCTTTATGCAAATGTCAGGAGTAGAAATAACATAGGGGTTGAGTTTGTTGCCTTAATGAATACGTCTTATGGCATTAGATTATTATCATTATTGTGACCTGTCTCTTAGATGCAAATATACAACTTCCATTAATTGTAAATCATATAATATTTTTAGGAAGGTTAGACAAGATAGGAGAGGAGTTGTGATGCTAATGATATTGGATGATTTGAGTCCAGTTAGCACAGAAAGCCTATGATTGCAATATTACTAACAGTTTCTATGAAACAATGAATTTGGAACTGCATAGTGTGAGATAAAATCCGACAAGATGAAATACATTGTGGGATGTTGCTGCAGACCCAGTGGATCACCTGCTAGTGACAATGAAATGCATTGCCAAATAAATCTGATTGGTACTAAACATTATATCAGTGACTTTAGTTTTTCAAACAATGATTGGGTGGCAGTGATCTCAAGAGATGAATGAATCTGAATTTATTGAGCTGTTGTGAGACAACTACCATAAGCAGCTTGTGACAGAAGGAACTTTGAGTCAAATGGTATTAGACATGATTATTGTGTTTGGGGAATTCAGCTAAAGACATGATTATTTTATTATTATTATTATTACTGGGGGGGGGGGCTCTGCCCTCCTGCTGCACCCAATTTTCCCTCTGAGTTCTGGTGACTTGAATTTTGAAGACTCGAAACTCAGGTGGCTACCTTTGCTTGTCTACCAGCCTACCCCCTACTCTCTCTCTCTCTCTCTCTCCCCCCCCAGTCCCTCTTTTCCTCATTTTACTTTCCCTTGTTTCTGTACTCTTGATTTTCATTTATCTTCTTTTACTGGCTCCCTCATTCTTGTGATTTTTCTCTCATTCTTGCTATCTCTTTTATTTTTTTTCATTCTCTCAATTGTTTATTCCCTGTTCTCTCATTCTCATGACTTTCACTTCTACTCTTGCTGTTCTCAATCAGTTAACCTTGTCTCAAGTTTCTTAATCTCTCCATTTGTATGAATTCATTCTTTATACTTTCCACTTCGTATATTATTCCACCCTACATCCATCCTAACTGCTACATCTTCCTGTCACACTGTTTAGGGTTAAATCCATTGACACCTCTTGCATGTTTTTCATACTCAGTCATGCCATTCTCCCCCCCCTCCCAACCTCTGTTTGTCTGTCCTCCCCCCACTCATTTGCACTAATTCCTCTACTGCAAACCATTATACATTAATATTCAGGTTGCCTTACATGTCTCCCCATCAGTGTATTCATAATTTATAATTTTATTACCTGCCATTTCTTTATACATTGCTGCATTATTATATCAGATTACTTTTGCTGTATTTCAGGAATATGTAATAAAAATGAAGAAGCTTCAAAAGAGAAAATTGGAAGTTGAAAAAAAATCTGAGCTGTTGAAGGATACATTAAGGAATTTTGAAAAATTTTTAACAGTAAGGCTGTCAAATTCTCTGAATGTTGTCTGTGTAGCTGAATATTCATTAATGAATATTACATTAAATAATAATTAAACACTTGATTTTAAATAACCATTCTAATCTCTTTCTATTTTAAAGGAAAATGAAAAAAAAAGAATGAGAGCTATAGAGACTGCTTCAGTAGAAAGGAATATTCAAAGATCAAAAGATAAAGAAATTTGCAAGTAAAATAAATAAATATTAAAACTCTTATAGTTAAAAACTAACATGGTGATGATTTTCTTCATGAAATTAAAGTAAATGGAAATATTTCATGTATTTTTTTTTTAGTATCAATGATTTAAAAAGGTATTTTTTTCATATTTTCAGTAATGAAATAAATATAGAACTTATTTCTGTAATTAAAATGAAATATATATTGATCTTTAATTAACCATGATATAATGCCAACAAGTTTCGCCAATGAGGCTGTTCAGCTTCTTCAGGGCTTATAACGGTAAGAGAAAACTCAAAGTGGCTAGTACAGAGAAAATGGAGTAACACTATCGTATAAATTAAAAATTAAAACAGAATGCATAACATTACACACATGGACCTTGTTGTGTTAGTCACTGTTGTGAGAGCACGTTCTGTAGTTTTGAGTGAAATTAAATTCTGTCAGACTGAGCAATCTTATTAAGGTTTTCCATATATCAGCTATTATCATTCCCTGGTTTCTGTTGAGATTTTCTCCAGAACGGAGGACTACTATAGCTTCCTTGAAATTTCTACAACGGAAGTCTTCTTCTAGATAAGGCATGGAGCTGCTATCCAAATCAATGGTATGGTTTGTAATTGCGAAATGATGGGCTAGACCTCAGTTGACTGTTCTGTTGTTATTAACATCTCTTATATGTTTTTTTTTTTTTTTTTTTTTGGATTTCGAGGCTTCTCGACATCTGTCCTATAGAGTTTAGACCACAAGCACATGGGATGTTGTACACTCAAGCATGTTTTAAAAAAGCATTAATGTCTTTTGACAATCTTAAAATGTGACGGACAGTCTTGACCAGTTTGAATGCAACTCTGATGTTGAAAGGCTTAAAAAGTTTTGCGATCTTTTTCGACACTGTACCTGCATAAGGAATAACTATGGATGATCTGTATTGACTGATGGTAGATTGTTGTTGTAGTGGGGGGTTGCTATGAAGAATCTTGCTGATTAAATTCCTTGGATAGCCATTTTTTATTAATGTCTCTGATGTATGAGTAAGTTCATCATAGAGTTCTTTTTCTTCTGAGATAATGTTCATGGCTCTATTTTTGAGCATATGTATTATGCTGAATTTCTGGGAAATATGGTGAGTTGATTTGAAATGAAGGTAGCATCCATTGGTTTGCAGTGGACTGTTAGTTTGATATGTCCATCTGTTAGTTTCTTGAGTAGAGTATCCAAAAATGGTAGTCGAGTTTGAGTTTTCTCTTACTGTTATATCCCTGAAGAAGCCGAGCAGCCCCATTGACGAAACTTGTTGGCATTAGATGCTGATAAATCATGGTCAATTAAAGATCAATATATATATTTCATTTTAATTATATGTTTGAATGACCAAATATAATCTCAAAATGAAATTATTTTTATCCTATCCTATCTTAATTTACACTCATGGGTGTATACCTACACATTTTACTGTGTAGGCATTCGGAACTGAAATCCTATGGAATAGATTGTTTACTCCTTATTCCTGGAGGTGTCCTACACCCTCTGTCCAAAAAAGAAACCTAACTTTTCGAAAATAGAAGAAACTAGTGCTGCCACCTGTTGTATCTTTTTTGTTGTCGAAAGCAGCAACCTTCATTAGTGTTGTGCCAACTGTTTATGGCATTTGTTTCATTAGAAGCCGAGTTATAGTGCCAAGAGTGACAGTGTGTTTTGATGAACGGTCGGAAAATGAGTTTCAAACAGAGAGCTGCGATTGACTTTTGTGTTAAACTTGGGAAAAGTTTTACTGAAACACATCAAATGCTTCCAAAAGCATACGGTGATGAATGCTTATCCCATACTCAAGTTTACGAGTGGTTTAAGTGATTTCAAAGTGGTCGTGAGATGCTTGAGGATGATGAAAAGCTGGGCCATCCAAAAACTGGACTGAGTGAAGTTAACATCCAAAAAGTGGGATTTCATCAAAAAAAACTCGAAATTGTCAGTGAGATTGATTGAAGATGAATTGGGGATTCCAAAATCAACTGTACACAACAATTTGACCAAGAGTTTGGGCCTTCGTAAATTGAATTCGCTTTGACCGACATTTTAAAACCGCTCATAAGAACTCAAGCTTCCTTGAAACGATTGTTACTGGTGATGAATACTCAAAATACTCATACTCAAAACGTGGCGTTTTGAGTATGAGCCCAAAACAAAGCGCCAGAGTGCTGAGTGGAAACCACCAGAAGAGGGGCATCCAAAAAAAAAAAAGTTGCTTGGAAAAGTCAAAAGTAAAAAAATGCTGATTTGTTTCTCTATGATTCCAAGGCATTATCCACAAAGAATTCATTCTGCCTGGCCAAACAGTCAATGGCAAGTTTTATCTCAAAGTTTTGAAGTGATTGATACAGAGAATTTGTCACGTATGGCATGAATATCGTGAATCAGGCAGCTGGTCACTTTTACACGATAATGCACCATCTCATCGTTCGAACATTGTGAGGCAGTTTTTGAGCATAAAGCAAGTTTGTGTGTTGGATCACTCACCGTATTCACCTGATTTAGCATCCTGTGACTTCTTTCTCTTCCCCCGACTTCGTTTGCCAATGAAAAGAAAATAATATGACACCATTGAAAACGTTCAAGTGCCAGTAACCACAACCCTCAACAGTATCCCAAAAAATGATATAAAAAACTAATTTAGCTGTGCCAAATGCTGTATCGAAGCTGAGGGAGAGTATATTGATTGAAATAAATGATTGGAATAATTGCAATTGTTTTATTTTCTATGAAAAGTTTGGTTTCTTTTTTTAAAGAGGGTCTGTAGAAGCATGTGCTCATGGACCTAGTTTGCCTGTTTTGGGGAACGAAAAACCCGAGTTTCTAGTAAAAAAAAAATCCTACAACTATGCGAGACTGACTAACTCACCTTTAGTTGAAAGAGACCAGATAAAGGTTCCTCACATCACTGCCAGGAATTGAACCCAGGTCTTTCTGCCCAAACAGCTTCATCTATACTGACTGAGCTACGGAGTCAGAACTTGTTAATATTGAAATATTTCCTGAAATTCTCTGGTGAATATGAAGAAAATAAATCTCTATACTTATTAAATTTGACACTCATTAGATTCAATCATAATATCATATATTATTATCATATATTATCATATTATTACATATATATGGTGAAACCACCATACCAACCCATAATGGTGAAACCACCCCACCATATATTTCATATATGGTGGGGGTGTTGCTACAGACCTGGCATCTCAGTTGTAGGGGACAAAGAAATGCATCGCCAATTTAGGTTAGTGGTTAGCGGCTGGTTAGCATATCCGCTCTCCAGCCAAAAGGCTGCTGGTTCGAAACCTGCCGTGAGCATGGATGTTTGTATTGTCTGTGGAAATACTAGTGGCGGTGGTTAGTGGTAGATGGTGTTGGTGTAGTTGTAGTCAGTTGGTGGATTGAGTGGTTGAGACAGAGTTGTAGAGCAGGTGCCCTCCTTCCATGAGTCTTTGGACTCCCTGGAGGTGTCAAACAATAATAATAATAATAATTTAGCCTTATGGGTACCAAGCGAATGACCATTATGGGTGACTTTAATTTTCCAAACCTTGATTGGGTAGAAGAGAAATCTCATGATTAGAAAGAACAGGAATTTATCGAATTATTGTGGGATAACTTTCTCAAGCAGCATGAGAAAGAAGGCACTCGAGGTCAAAGAGTATTGGATTTGCTCATAGCATCAGAAGGGATCTCTGTCAAGAACATAGCTATTTTACCACCAATTGGTGACAGTGATCATGCTGTTCTTTCTTGGGAAGTATCTACTTGTACTCTGATTAAATCAGGCTACATGCTGAATTACAAAGCTGGAAATTATGATCAACTTAGAATATTATCTTTGGTCCAGTATCAGTTACTGAATGGAAAAAATGTCAACAATGCATGGGAATCTTTGAAAAAGTGCTTGAATGAGGCGATATCTGAATGTATCCCTAGTGTTCGAAGAGTAAATAGGTTGGGTGTGAAATGGATGTGCAGCCTTATTTAGCTAGAAATCCACAAGAAGAAGATGATGTGGAAAGCGTATCGTGAGAATAAGAGAGAGGAGTTATGAAATATATAAAGCTCAGGCCAGAAAAATAATGAGTATGCTAAAGGCAATCCAAAAGAATTTTATCGTTATGCCGCAAGCAAAAGAAAGAATGAATGTGGAAGAATAACTTTATTGAATGCAGATGGTACATAAGTGTCAGAAGCTAAGGAGATTGTTCAGTTAATGAGCGCTCACTTTGCTAAGATATATCAACCAGGTGTATGTAGTATGGTGCACAGTGCTACATTGGATGAAGAATTAGAAGTTCATGAAAATGAGGTTGAAGAGCTTTGGCATAACTTGGATAAGAATTTGTTAATAAGGACAGATGGAATATCTGCCCATTTGTTAAAGGAATGTTCAGCTGAATTGGCTAGGCCTTTCACACATTTATATAACTTTAGTCTCAGCTCAGGAATGATACTGCAGGAATGGAAGGAATGTAATATAGTTCCATTGCACAAGGGTGGTGCAAAAACTGATGTGTCTAACTACCAACCTATTAGTATTTCTGGTGGTAGTGAAGATTTTAGAGAAGTTAGTAAGAACTTGCATACAGAAATGGGTAGACAATCATTCTATACTCTGCAAGGAACAGCATGAGTTTACTAAAGGAAGGTCATGTTTTAGCAATTTGCTCATATTTTATTATTGTTATTTGACACCTCCAGGGAGCCCAAAGACTCATCAAGGGAGAGTGTGCCAACAGCATCGAACAATTGATTCCCTTCCAGCTACTAATCATGCTCAAACTTGCTTAACTTTTTATGTGAGCCATTAGTAGCAGAAGCTCTACCAATCGACCAACATTGTTATGGCCGAGTTGGATAAAGGAAACGGATACACTAAGATAATGTTGAATTTTTTTAAGGCATTTGATAGGATACCACACAATAGGATGTTGTGTAAATTGGAGAATATGAGATTGGAACATAATCTATTGACTTGGATCAGGGGATGGTTGATAGACAGATATCAAAAAGTGGTATACAGTGGGTGTGAATCTGCCAGATTTAAGGTAACCAGTGCTGTACCTCAGAGTTCAGTCCTTGGACCATTATTGTTCAATCTATACATAAATTACTTCAAGCAGGGTTCTATCATCAGATTTGCAATTGTTTGCTGATGATGTGGAGATAGTCAGGGCAATCAGAGATGCTACTGATATTCAGCAATTACAAAATGATTTGAATAGACTGGAAATCTAGGCAAACGAAAATGGCTGTCAGTTTAATGTTAGTAAGTGTGAAGTTATGCACTTTTGCATGATTAGAGATCCGACATATTATATTAGCGGGGTTATGCTAGAAGAAACTGAAGAGGCCAGGGATCTTGGTGTATTTGGTGGATAAGAATTTAAAGTTCAAAGGTCACATAGCAAAAGTTGCAAATACAACTCATCAGTGGTGAACTATAAGGGGCTCGCACGAGCCCTTTGTTAAATTTTTCTCAAATTTGCGAGCCACTTGTCCTTTTTATTTAATAATCTTGTAGAACTGGAAAATACCACTGTGGAATGTATACATGCTACTATAATTGCTACTTTAAATTCATATGGATTTTCTTATAACTATTTAAAAAATCATCTCATTGCATTTTGTTCTGATGGAGCTAGTGTAATGTTGGGAAACCAATCAGGTGTTGCAATTAAACTTCTACAAAAATTTCTCAACGTTGTGATTTGGCATTGCGCTCATCGTTTATGCTTAGCATTAGACAATTCGATAAAAAACATTAAAAAAATAAATCATTTTGAAATATTCATGGATAAATTATATGCTTTTTTATCATCAATCACCAAAAAATCAACGAGAATTAAATACGATTGCAAAAGACCTTGGACCTTGGTAATATTAAAGATCAGCCGTCTGTTTGGACCATGATGGGCAGCTTGTAGTTTACGAACAGCTCTTGCTGTGTGGAGAAATTATCCAGCTTTATGCAAGTATTTTGCATTGAACAATAAATATAATTGGAATTTTTAAACCGACTTCTCAATTTGGAATTTTTAAGAGATCTAGCATTAACGATTGATATCCTACAGGAATTATCATATCTGTCAGAAGCTCTACAAAGTTGCAATATAAGTATTATAAGGGCTAAGTTAATCCTTTTTTTTTTTTTTTTTTTATTTTGCTCGACGATGCGAACCCTTTGTTAAAATTTCCATAGCTTACCACTGCAACTCGGAGGATAATTTTTATTCTGAAGTGAACTTTGACATGTAAGGATAAGCAAGTAATTTTGCCTCTTTATAAGGCTTTGATAAGACCACACTTGGATTACTGTGTGCAGATTTGGTCTCCTGGGGTTTCAAGGGGATAAAGAAGCTGTGGAAAGGGTGCAAAGAAGAGTTACAAAGTTTATAATCCGGACTATGGGATTTAGATTATTAGGACAGATTGTGAATATGTGGATTACAGATTCTGGATAACAGGAGAAAGAGAGGTGATATGATAGAGATCTATAAACTTTTCAATGGGTGCTGTAGCATTTCAAATGATGAAATTTTTCGTTATATGGAAGGTGGGGGGGGAGAGAACACGGGAGCATCCATGGAAGTTAAGGTTGTTCTCAGTCAAGAAAGGGGTAAGAGCTAGGTTTTTCTCTCAGAGAGTAGTGAGTGAGTGGAATAATTTGCCCTTAGGGGTAGTGAGTGCATCTAGTGTAAACGAATTTAAGGGAAGGTATGATAGCTGGGTTGGGTAATTTACAGCCTCCCTCAATGAGTCCTTGACTCCCTGGAGGTCTCAGACAATAATAATAATAATAATATCATATATAAATATAATTACATAATATCACATAATAATTAGTGAGACAAGGCTAACAAAAGATGGTATAGTTAGTTGGATAGAATGTGAAGGTATAGTGTGTTCAGGAAGGATAGAAAGAAAAGAATGGGGGTAGGAGTGTTATTGATGATAGCCGATGATCTGCAGCCAAAGAGAGTAGAAGTTCAACTGCAGGACAGTGAAAATAGCACATTTGAGGCTATCTGGTGTGAGATTGAGGCCAGCAGAACAAAATATACATTTGGGTGCTACTATAGACCAGGGGATGGAAAAGATGATGGCGATAATATACATCAGCAAATAGACTCAATGAATGGAGGACAGGTAATTATTATGGGGGATTTCAACTATGGTAACATTGATATTGGAGGAAGGAGAGGACACATGGGAGTAAGGAAATGGATTTTATGCAGTTACTAAGGGAGAATTGCCTGAAATAGCATGTAATGGAATATACAAGGAGTTCGCAAGTGCTCGATCTAGTAATTGCATCTGAGAATTTGTCTATAATGAATATGATCACGTTGTCATCAGTTGGAGAGAGTGATCATATGGTCTTTACCTGAGAGGTAGCTAAATGTGCGGAATTTTCAGTTAAGACAGTATATGTGGAATTAGGCTGGTAAGTATGACAACCTTAGGAGATTGCTTGGATCAGTGCCATGGCATGTAAAATTGCAAGGGCTGAATATTGATAGGACATGGGAAATGGTAAAGGAGTGTTTGAGGGAAGTAATGGCTGACTGCATACCTGGAGTCAGGAGAGTAAATCAAGTGGGAGTTAAATGGATGAATAACACCATTAAGTTGGAGCTACAAAAAAAGAAACAATTGTGGAGGGAATTTAAGGAGAAAGGTGACCTGCAGGAATGAACAGTACAATGCACAGACCAGAAGGGTAAGAAATGCAAAAGCAGATTAAGAAAGGAAGTAGCAATGCAGACTAAAGAGAATCCCCAAACAGTTCTTTCGACATGCTGCAAGAAAAAGAAAAACTGTATACCGCAGAATGATTATAAAGAATGCCGATGGTGGGAGGTAACTGAATCAGTCGAAATAGTAGAATTACTAAGTGAACACCTTGCAAGAGTATATCATCCAGGTGGTGATATTGCAGGAAAGAGGGAACCAATGGCTTATACAGCAACTGAGGTGAATGAAATGGAGGTGAATACCATATTACAGAACCTTAATGTGAGTATATCTGTGGGATTGGATGGTATGCCAGCTCGAGTCTTACATGAAGTTTGCGAAGGAATTGTCAATACCCTTGACCATATCTTTTAATCTAAGTCTCAGCTCTGGGTTAGTCCTGAGAGGGTGGAAAGAGGAGAAATTAGTTCCTTTGCATAAAGGAGGCTCCAAGACTGCTGTAGCAAATTACAGACTGACAGGCATATCAGGAATCATCAGAGTATTGGAGAAGTTGATCAAGAGCAAAATACAAGAATGGATAGATGGAAATGGGATACTCTATGGGGAGCAATATGGTTTTGTGAAGGGTACATCATGCCTCAGTAACTTGCTCACGTTTTTTAATACAGTGACGGCTGAATTGGATAAGGGTATTGGTTTTACAGTGATACTGCTGGACTTTGTAAAGGCCTTTGACAGGCTACTATATGGAATCCTAATCAGTAAACTGCAGCACATAAGGATGGATATAGGGTTGGTGAGATGGATAGGCGGGTGGTTGATGGAGAAATATCAGAGAGTAGTTTATTCAGGGTAGAGTCCAAAAGAAGGCCTGTGACTAGTGGTGTGCTGCAGGGTTTTGTTCTTGGACAACTGATATTTAATTTGTTCATTAATGATATAGGAAAGGATCTGAGAGGAACTGTTCAGTTATTTGCCAATGATGCAAAGTTGGGTAGAGCAATAGTTAATAAACATGATGTCAATATTTTGCAGGATGATTTGGATAGATAGGAAAACTGGGCTAAGGAGAATGGATGTCAGTTTAATGTGGAAAAGTGTAAGGTTATGCATTTTGGGGTGAACAGATTATCAGCAGTATACCACATTGGTGGAACTGTACTCCAAGAAATTGACAAAGCCAGAGACTTGGGAGTGTTAGTGGATAGGAGTTAGAGTTTAGGGGGCACATAGCAAAAGTGGCTAAAGCAGCTCATCAGATCACTTGGTTACTGAAGAATAACACAGTCCAACACAATTTTTGCGGACTTCTATATGAGACTTGATTTTTACTAATTTGGGTGCGCTGGTTTCAAATATCAAACCCATTTTTCTCTATCACATCAGGTTTTTCCTCTATGGCATTTTCTTTTTGCTAATTTTAAGTTTTTGATACTTTTAAGGAGGCAGTACTATTTAGAGGATTAAAACAATTGACATTTTAATATTATTTTCTGAAAGTATGTACTTTTAAAAATCTGTTCCTAACTTTTTATCAAGAAATTCGAAAAATTCCTGAAGATATAGCCTATTATTCAAAGCAGTGCGCAGATCAGAATCAGAGCGCTCACCGCTATCGCTTGTTAATAAACGAATAAATGCGTAAGAACCTGCAACGGCACATACTGGCGCTTTGAATGCGAGAGAGGCTGATAATTAGATACATAACTACTTAACAATATTCATTAAAAATTACAAGAATATTTATAAAAAAAAATAACAGTTTTACTTATACATGAGTTTCAGGGAATAAATTTTTGTTTGTAGCAATTTCTGCTGTGTGTTCTGTTTTGGCAATCCCTTTGAATACTCCAACAGTAGTCGGCCGTCATATGAGAATCCCATCTTCCTTGGTACCGATCTTCCATAGTTTTTAAGTCTTGATGAAATCATGATGAAAAAATTAAAGCTGTGTATTTGATGGACCGCAAATTAGAACTTTAATGAGAGACCCAAATTTCATCAACTCTTTCACCTTGTTAATCGCTTACAGCACCTAAATTCTCGGGAAATCTATCAAGATGACTGTATAGGAAATGAAGCTTTATGCTCATGTTGCAACCTAGGTGCTGGAAATTTTCAAGCCTTGTTTCCACTAGATCTTTGTAATTGCATGCTTTTTTGTTTCCAAGAAAATTATTCGCAACCATCGTAAATGAAGTCCAGGCCTCTTTCTCAATTTCGTTCATAGAGTTGACGAAATTTGGATCTCTCATTAAAGTTCTAATTTGCTGTCCGTCAAATACACCGGCTTTAATTTTTTCATAACTAAGTCGTGGAAATTTTTCACATATGTATTGGAAACAGTCACCTTGTAAATCTAAAGCTTTAACGTACTGCTTCATAAGACCTAGTTTGATGTGTAGAGGTGGAAAAATGATTTTTTCTCTGTCGATTAAAGGTTGATTTATAACACTCTGTTCTCCAACATTTAAGGATATTCTAAGAGGCCATTGTTTCTGACTCCAGTGTTGGTTTCCAGCTCGACTATCCCAGAAGCATAGAAAACATGGAAACTTTGTATATCCTCTTTGAAAGCCAAGTAAAAAGTTCACCATTTTAAGATCCACACAGATGATCCAGTTATGGTCTGTATATTTTAATAACTTTAGAACCTTTTTAATGTCCTCATATCTTTCCTTTAAGTGGACTGAATAGCCAATAGGAATTGAGCCATATACATTCCCATTGTGTAGTAAGACATGCTTGAGACTTCTGCTTGAACTATCGATAAATAAACACCACTCATTTGGATGATATTGTACAACACTCATTTCAGTTAGTAAACCTGACACATTGTTACAGTAAACAAACCCACACTCGTGTTTAAAATATTGTACATGATTACTTTCCCTGCTACGATAAAAAGTTATCTTCGTATCTTGCTCCAGTAAGTTTTTTTTTCATTTAATCTTGAAGCTAACAATTCCAATGATTCCTTTGATAGGCCCAAATCTCTTACTAAGCCATTCAATTCCGCTTGAGTAAAACGTTGCGGTCCAGAACTAGAAATTAAATTTTCATTGTCTAAATCAACATCCGGGACTTGCTCCTCAAGAACATCTGGCATATCCCGATCATGCTCGTTCTCAAGTAAAGGAAGTCCTTTATAAATTGGCATGGCTATTTCGTTGGAATGAGCAACTGGCCAAATTGCTGAGTCGAGATTTGGATACACAATTTTTTTCTTATTCTTCTTATTATAACCAGAAGTCTGAACTAAACAAAAATAGCAATCATCTACATGATTTTTCGGTTCATGCCAAATCATTGGAATGCCAAAAGCTAATTTTTAGCGTTTTCCCTTGCTCCACTGTCGTAAATTTTCTACACATGACTTACACACTTTATTTGGAGCCAATGAATTGTCCTGATCTGCAAGTTTTACTTCAAAGTATGCAAAGCACTTTCTTAACAAAATCAGTGATATTTGTCCTTTGACTGGGAACAGTAAAGCTGCCACAAATGTAGCAGAAGGAATCTACACTATTGACACATTTTCGAGTAGTAGACATGATGTATTTTCTTCACTGCTGACTAACATGCAATTAACAAGACAAAAAAAACCAGAGACTTTATTGAAACATTATAAGCGCTCATCATACTTTCACGATCGATTAACGATTGACTGATTTCGATCGTTCTTTATCCGCTATGACGCATATAGCATTTATTTGTTTAAGGCAGTTGTCATCGCCTACTTTTCATCAACTAAATGTATTAGATCGGTTATCGGCCTCTCTCGCATTCAAAGCGCCAGTACGTGCCGCTGCAGGTTCTTATGCATTTATTCGTTTTACTAACAAGCGAGAGCGGTGAGCGCTCCGATTCTGATCTGTGCACTGCTTTGAATAATAGGCTATATCTTTGGGAATTTTTCAAATTTTTGATAAAAAGTTAGGAACAGATTTTTAAAAGTACACACTTTCAGAAAATAATATTAAAATGTCGATTTGTTTGATCCTCTAAATAGTACTGCCTCCTTAAAACTATCAAAAGCTTATTAGCAAAAAGAAAATGCCATAGAGGAAAAACCTGACGTGATAGAGAAAAATGAGTTTGATATTTGAAATCAGTGCACCCAAATTAGTAAAAAACAAGTATCAGATCATAATCAGCAGAAAAAAAATTTTTTTTTTGTTGGCCAGTGTAATTTGATGAGCAGAGTTAAACCAGTTATTGTTTCTCTTTTTTGAGCCTTGATAAGACTCCATTGACTGCTTTGTGCAGATCTGGACACCAGGTATTTTTGGTAATGGGGAGGAGGTAGAGAGGATCCAGAGGTGAGTGACCAAAATTGTACCAGGTCTATGGAATGAACCTTACAAGAACAGGTTGAAGATTTGTGGGTTACAGAAACTGGTCGACAGGCAGAAAAGGGGTGATGTGATTGAGGCATTCAAATTACCGAGGGGTTTTTACAAGATTTATTCAGAGGAAATTTTTCAGAATATGTGTGGTGGTGGGAGAACTAGAGGCCATCCATGGAAACCAATCAAGAGTGTAGTTAACAAGGGTGTTAGAACTAGGTTTTTTACTTGGAGAGTGGTAAATTAGTGGAATAAGCTGCCAGAATCTGTTATGGGTGCCATGACTGTGAATGAGTTCAAAGCAAAGTATGATAGATACTGTGCAAATGCTGAATAGTTCTTGACATAGTGTTTAGTGCCTCCATCAATGAGTCTAAGGACTCCTTTTAGTTGTCCATAATAATAATAATAATGTCAGTACCAAAGTATACCATAAACCCACAATTTGAAACTCACAAACATTGAAAATTATTGCATTTAATCTCTTTTTCACCTTATTATATCAAAAAATTTCTCATATTTACATAATTCAGTAATACCTAGAAATACTCATCTTTTATTATAGATTTAAACCAAGAAATTACTTGACTGAAAGAGATCTGCTTTCAACAGCATCCTATTCACTCAGCTCAAACTCGTGTCCCTACTTTTTTCTCAAAGCCCCCCCATATATCAAAACCACATATAGTCTTAAAATTCCTATAGATCCATAAACATTTATAAAATCATAAAATGATTCTTCAAATATTCAAACTAGAGAACTGTCTTCACCATCAGCAATAAACTACAAAATTTACTAAATCCTTGAACCACAGTTGCTGATGCTGACATGATGCTATGCCATAATGTTGTTTATAAGTTTACCAGCAACAACAAAAATCCCACCACTGAGATATCCATACATGCATTACAATTCAGTTATTGATTTTGAAGAAAATTGAAATGAAATTATGTTGCTCTGAATCTCTATCAGTATGAATCACCCAATGTGTCATAAGATTGCAGGTAAAGGGAGGAGGGATGAACTATTAGTTTAATCTCTCATGCAAGCAAGATTTTTTTTATTAAAGATCATTCTAAATAGGATTGAGAACAAAGTTGAGTCAGAGATGCCTGATCATCAAAAAGGTTTTAGGAAAGGTAAGGGTACCAGAGATTAGATTCTCTGCCTTAGGCAGATCATAGAAAAGTATAAAAAATTTAGAACCCCCCTATCATAATATACTTCATAGATTTCTGTAAAGCTTTTGATTGTGTTCATCATGTGAAACTGTGGGAAGTAATGAAAATAATGGGTTTCTTTTACATACTATCAGGTTGATAGCTAACTTGTACAGGAAGCAAGAAGCCATGGTAAGAACAGGTGTTGGATTAACTAATTAACTAATCCCAAAGAGTTCTTCCGCTATGTGGCAAGTAAGAGGAAGAATGACTTCGGAAGGATAACCTTAGTGGGTGCTGATGGTATTGAGGTGACAAAATCAGATGTAATAGTCGAGTTACTGAGTGATCACTTTTCAAAAGTCTATCACCCAAGTGAGGATATCTCTATACCTATAGCAATACCTAATGTGAGAATTGAAGCTAAAGAATCAGAGGTATTAAATATATTGCAAAACTTAAATGTAAACACTGCGGTAGGCTTAGATGGAATATCAGCTCGGGTGTTGCGTGAATGTGCAAATGAATTGTCAACCCCTCTTACCTGGATATTTAATTTAAGTTTGAACTCTGGTATGGTCCCTAGGGAGTGGAAGTTAGGCAAAGTGGTTCCTTTGCATAAGGGTGGCTCTAAAACTGCGGTATTGAATTACAGACCAATCACCATCTCAGGAGTAGTGGTAAAAGTATTGGAAAAGTTGGTTAAAGACAAAATTCAAGAATGGGTGGATCAGGATATGATACTCTATAGAGGCCAACATGGTTTTGTTAAAGGTAGATCCTGCCTTGGCAATCTATTAACTATTCATAATAGGATAACATCCGAGTTGGACAAAGGAACTGGCTACACAGTGGTAGTTCTGGATTTTGCTAAGGCTTTTGACAGGATACCCCATAGAACACTGTTACGCAAATTGGAGCAGATGGGAATAGATATTAAATTGGTGATATGGATAGGAGAATGGCTCAGAGAGAGATACCATAAGGTGGTGTATGGAGGAGCCGAGTCCAGAATGAGACAGGTGACCAGTGGTGTGCCTCAGGGCTCTGTGCTTGGGCCAATGTTGTTTAATTTGTATATAAATGATATAGGAAACGGCTTAAAGGGAGATATTCAGTTGTTTGCTGATGATGCAAAGTTGTGTAGTGCAATAAAAAATCAAGCTGATGTTGAAAGTTTGCAGGAGGATTTAAATAAGCTGGTAAAATGGGCAAAAGAAAATCGATGTCAGTTCAATGTGGAAAAGTGTAAAGTCATGCATTTTGGGATTAAAAGATTACCAGCTGTGTACTACATCGATGGAAAGGTACTCCAAGAGATTGATGAGGCTAGGGATTTAGGGGTATTGGTAGATAGGGAGATGAAGTTCAGAGGACACATTGCTAAGGTGTCCAAGATTGCACATAGGATTACTTGGTTGTTGAGGAACGCACTGACATCCAGAGATAAAGAGGTTATTATTCCCCTTTATAAAGCATTGATACTTCCACATTTGGATTACTGTGCTCAGGTCTGGTCACCTGGATTCCTTGGAGATGAGGAGGCTGTGGAGAGGGTTCAGAGAAGAGTGACCAAGTTGGTGAGTGATATAAAAAATGCTCCCTACATTGATAGATTGAGAGCTTGTGGATTGCAGAGATTGGTTGATAGGCGAAGAAGAGGGGATATGATAGAAACATTCAAATTACTAAAAGGTTTTTATAGGATTGATGCAGGGGAAATGTTTCAGCTGTGTGATAGTGATGGAAGAACAAGAGGTCATCTGTGGAAATTAAAGAAGAGTGTGGTTAACAAAGGTGTCAGAACAAGGTTTTTTGCCTGGAGGGTGGTGAATGAGTGGAATTCATTGCCTGACTTAGTTGTGAGCTCTTCGTCTGTAAATGAATTCAAGAAGAGATATGACAGATATTGTTTTGCTAGTTTGGGTCTCCCGCGATGAGTCTACTGACTCCATGGAGATACCCGTAATAATAATAATAATAATAATAATTGGCTTCAGGTTTGAAATGCAGTTAGACAGGGATGTCTACTTTCTCCTCAATAGTTTAGTATCTATGCTATGGACATCATTCATGTAGTTGGATGAACTTAAGACATCAATTAAGATAGGTAGTAGATTGATCTGTAATCTGAGGTACACTTTTGACACGGTACTCCTTTGTAATGACAAGGAAGAACTGGTACAAACACTTGTCAAAGTTAATGAGATCATTAAAAACAGAGGACTTCAGCTCAGTCCTGGCAAGACAAAGATTCAAAGGACATACAGACAAGGAAGCTCCTGAGAAACAAGTGTACCTTAATGAAGAAAGAAAGAATTGAGGAAGTCAGCAAGTTTGAGTACCTGGGATCCATTATTAATGTGAAGAAATGCTGTTTGGAAGACATCAGAAGAAGACTAGGGCTAACACAGCCATCAGAGATTTGTCAAAAATCTGGAAGGATGGATGTATCACCACAGGAATGAAGTTCTGGATTCTGGATATAGCTGTTTTTCCAAAAGAGAATTATGGATATGAGATGTGGAACCTAAACAACTCTGAAATAAAAAGATAGGTACTTTTGGGATGTGCTGTTACAGAAGGCTGTCGAGTATATCATATACTGAAAGGTGGACAAACAGATGGTGCTAGAAAGGATTGGTAGAATTTTAAGACTCCTTAAGGACATTGGCAAAAGAAATTTGAAATACCTTGGACAGTGAAATGATGGAAGGAGGACTTCTGAAAACAGTAACAGATGGTCAAGTTCCTGGAAAAAGAGAAAGGGATAGACTGTCAATGAGATGAATGGATGGTGTGTCTGGAATAACTAATCTTCTGAGGTGGTCCTGTTGTATGCTTTTCTGGAGGCTTTAACTCTCTCAGAAGATTAATTATTCCAGACACACTATCCAAGGACATGGCAAGGACTGGTGCATCATATCACCGAGTAACTAATTGACGATATGACATGTGATGATGTCCAATAAATAGATGGTGGATGTGCCTTTAACACAAAAAGATCCTATTTATTACCACCTCCTGGCAATGGAATAATGTCAGCCAGCACCTGTCATGTACAGCTTAATGTGTATATAACAAGTTTTTTAATTCCGTTTTCTTTATTTTCAGGTTCTTTTAAATTCATAATTTGTGTAATTCATATTTTTGATATTGATTTTTTCATTGTTGGATTTATTTCATATATTTGATGAATTATTTATATTTGAAATATTTTCTCACCAATTTTAATTATACATCATCTCAGCTCTTACCAAGTGTTTACCGTCTTTAATTAGAAATATTTTTGCAAAGTCATGCATTTGTCAAATTAATATCCTTTAATTTGAACATTATTTAATATTATCTCTTTTAGCCAACTGTTATATGGATTGCTCCAAAAATGTCTTACATTTTATTTTATCTGACACAGAACTTATTATTTTTTATACTGTTGTATTTCATATGAGTGCAAAAGATTGCTTGGTTCAAACTTGTTTACTTATCTATATGTATATTTGATGCAACAGAATTACTTGGCTAGATGATATAATTAAAGAAATTTAATTATTAGAATCTGAGTGATACCAAAATAGAAAAAACTATTTATTATTTGAACACACAATTAGTATTATCTTCTTAGATGACTTCATCGAGTGCATAACATGAATAGAGAAATACAAAAATATACATTACGAGAGAACATCATCCATAAATTAACTTGTAAACGTATTGCTGACATTTGAAGGCATTCTGAATGCAATAGTATTGTTGGGCATGTTCATGTGTTCATAATCTTGTGTACACCAAAAGATGGATAGCCGAAAAGTGATAATCAGATAGGTTATAAGATGGACCAGATTGAGGACAGTTTCTGTTGATTTTGCAGTTCTTCTTCCTAGCTCATCGTAACATCTAAAAATGTTTTCCGATTGTTCCAGGTCATTGGATGAGTGACAGAATCCTCATCATTAGGGTGAGCAGAATTAAGAATGTGATTAGAATTACATGTTCTATATGCAACTTAATGGATTTCTCCATCTAACCAAAATAGGACATATTGCAGTTACACCAAAGACAATAAACTCTTGGATACTTAAGGCTGTAATGTTTCAGTTTAGGTGTGCCAAGTAAGAAATGGAGTTTACATAGAGGAGTAAAAGAAGTTCAGATTTTAAATTTCTTGAGAATTTTAGCTAACTTTGGTCAAGCAGAGCTGATATAGGAGATATAAAGCCTTTTGCATCAGTACTATTGTAATAATCTTGCCTTGGCTTCAGTTATTTCTTTAAGTGTCATGAAATGTCAATGGCCTAAATTGTTGGCTGTCACCATTTTACTGTATTCTACTATATCTTCTTTTTGCTCATGCTCTATAGTCTAATAGATTGTTTTAAATTTTTTTAGACTGCACCAGTTAAACTATGTAATGAGTGTGAGGCTGTAATATTCTAAACTGAAGACAAAGCAGATGTTGATTTTATTCCCGACTAAAGTTAATATTTTTTTATTAATTTAGTCATTGCTTGATCTTAATCATTTAATCTAAGTTTGATGTTTAACTTTTCATTACATAATCATATACTAGTTCGAATATTTTTGCAGATAATACATTGACAAGATCAGTCCAATGTGTTGTTCACAAACTATTTAATGTTGTTATTGTTATTACCCAAGACCTCATGGAGTCAAAGACTCATCTGGGAGGACCTTTTATCACACACACACACACACACACACACACACACACACACACACACACACACACACACACACACACACACACACACACATCTCATCAAACCGTGTTTTAAACACATTCAAACTCTTTGCAGACACCACATTCTCAGGCAAGGCATTCCAATCATTCACAACTCTGCATGAAAAAACCTTGCCCCTCACTCCCCTACTCACACCCTCTTTATACAGTTTCCAGGATGACCGCTGGTTCTCTCCTGATCTCCCACTATTCTCTGTAAAACTTCTCCAGCATTGATCCTATAACAACCCCTTACCAGCTTGTAGGTCTCTATCATATCTCCCCTCTTCCTCCTGTCCACCAGACTCTGCAAATTACATCTTCTCAATCTTTCCTCATACTCAACATTCCAGGCGTCAGAAACTACCTTAGTCAGTCGCCTTTGGACCCTTTCCAACATCTCGTCATCCTTCTGAAAATCCGGTGACCAAATCTGGGCACAATAGTCCATGTGTAGCCTAATCAAAGCCTTGTACAATGGAACAAGAATCTCCCTACTTCTACACTTCAGTGTCCTCTGCATCATTCCCAGAAGTCTTTGTGTTGTCTTCACAATTTTAGCGATGTGTCCCCTAAATTTTAGATCCTTATCCACTATCACCCCCAGATCTCTTATACCCTCTACCTCCAACAATATATTCTCACCAAGCATAAATTTTGCATCCCATCTTTGTTTTCCAAATTTTAAAACCTTACATTTTGCAACATTGAACTCACATCCCCATTTGCTTGCCCAATCACTCAATTTATTCACGTCTTCTTGCAAGGCCACAACATCTTCACTACTCTTTATGGTTCGTCCCAACTTTGCATCATCTGCAAACAACTGAATATCTTCATCCAAATCTTCATCAATATCGTTAATATACAGTTAAATAGTAATGGCCGTAAAACAGACCCCTGAGGCACTCCACTGGTGACTTTCCTTTTCCTGGATATCTCACCCCATACACAACTTGTTGATACCTATCAGATCGCCAGTCTCCAATCCAATGCACTAATCTAATATCCAATCCCATCTGCTCTTTAACTGTCAACTTATCATGAGGTACTCTATCAAAAGCTTTTGCGAAATCCAAGTATATTACTGTGTATCGTTCTCCTCTGTCCAAGGAAGCAGTCACTTTATTGTAATAAGTAAGTAGATTACTAAAACATGACCTTCCTTTAGCAAATCCATGCTGTCCATCAAAGATTATACCATTGTTGTCAACCCAACTCTGGATCCTAGTTCTCATAAGCTTCTCCAACAACTTAACCACAACACCTGACACAGAGATAGGCCTATAGTTTGATGCTTGAGTTCAATCACCTCCTTTATGAAGTGGCACAATCTTGCCCTCCATCCACTCTTTAGGAACTTGACCAAGTGCAAGACTCATAGACACCTGCCTTGACATATTAAAAAAATATGTCAAGGCAGGTGTCAACTCTCTGGCACATTCCTTCAGAATACGCGGTGATATATTATCAAGTCCCACAGCTTTATTTACATCTAGTTTACTCAACTCCCTAAACACCTCTTGCTCACTTACAGTCAGTCTCTCCTCCTCATCATCGACTGCTCTCAATCTCTCCATGAAGTCACATTCACAACATTGAAAGATCTTTATGAACTGCTCATTAAGTATCTCCACCACACATTCTGCAACAGCTGTCTTTATACCATTTCCTCCAATCAGTGTCATCCTTCCATAATCATTCTTTCTTTTGCTGGCTACATATTGAAAGAACTCCCTACGATTCTTTTTGGCTTCATTAGCTAACTGCTGTTCATACCTCTCTTTAGCTACTCTCACCAACCAAGTCACCCTCCTTGCCTGGTCTTTGTAGACCTCATGAAATTGGTTACTTCTACTTCTCTTATGCTGCCTCCACAATGCCCTTTTTCTCTGTATCGCATGTTTAATCTCTTTATTCATCCATCTCACACCTACCTTATTTAACCTTCTCACCCTTGGAATACATTTAGACATTGCATCTACTAGATAGGTTTTGAAAATCCCCCAAGCTGCATTGATCTCTTTTCCAGCTAACTCCTCATTCCATGCTACACCCGCAAGCTGTCTCCTGAGCTCTTCATAATCACCCCCCCCCCCCTTGTAGTTCCACATATACCCTTTTCTCATAGGGATCCTTGCACTGCTGGCAACCACCCAGGTAATCACCTCATGGTCACTTTCACCAATTGGTGGATGATTTGACACCTCATTTATAATTACATCCTCTGATGAGATGACCAAATCCAAGACCCTTAATCCTCATCTGCCCTCTGTTACATACTGTCTGAGGTAGTTATCCCTCAAAAACTCAAGAAACTCACTTTCTTTACTTCCAGTTGTTATCTCTTCATTGCAGTCTATATTGCCATAATTAAAATCACCCATAATGATTACCCTTTTCTTATTTGCTTGGCTAATTTGACTATACATTTCACTATCACCACCATCCACATTACCAGGTCTATAACAACATCCCACCGAGTATTTGATTCTATTCACCTCTATCTCACACCATACTGGCTCAAAACCACTGGCCCTATTTCCCTCTTGCATCTCTACCTTGTATGGACATAACTCTTTCTCTATCATCAATAGCACTCTCCCTCCCTTTTTACCCCTTCTATCATCATGAAACATATCATACCCTTCCATCTCTATTCCTGTCAGGATGTCGTCCTCATCTAACCATGTCTCACTTATTCCGACAATCTTTGGGTGAACAGACACAATTAGTGCAACCATTTCACCCGCCTTGTTTCTTATACTTCTAGCATTGGTATACAAACACAACAGCTCATTTCTGGATCTACAGCTAGTTCCACTGATGCCACTCACTCGATGTGATCTCTCCATGCTGGACTGGGGCCATTTCCCTTTCTGCTTCTTCATTTTAGAACCCATTTCAATTCCATCTGTTTCCTCTTGATCCCTGGTCATTCCATTTCTTTCCTGCCTATACATGCTCTCACTTCCTCTTGGATGCTCCAAGAGGAGGTGAGGTTAATTAAAGTAAGAATTTTTATTACACTGTTTTCCGTAGAAAGGTTTATACGTTGGTTATACATAATTATTTGACTTAAAGAATTCACAATGTACAATAGAAGAATACAATTTTCTAATTTGTGAGTTGGTGGGATTGTATTGAAAGGAAGATGTGAGCAAGAGGGTGAGGAATGGTTTCTTTGCATGGAGGGTTGTTGAACTGTGGAAAGCATTGCCTGATAGAGTGGTGAGAGCGAGAATGGTCAATGAATTTAAGCAGTGGTTTGATAGACTTTGTGTTTCCTAGGAAGGACCTCCCGTGATGTCTTTTGACTCCATATAGGCCTGAATAATAATAATAATACTTATTTTTTCTTTTTTTTCCCTTTTTTTTTTGCACTTAATTGAATGCAATTTACAGACAAAAAATACTAGTTGTGGTGGTGGGCAGAAGATGGCATTGATGAAGATGATTTGTAGTAGAGGTTCGGTGTAGTGGTTGAGACAGTTGTAGGTATCCTCCCGCGATGAGTCTTTGGACTCCTTGGAGGTATCAGGAATAATAATAATAATAATAATATTGTGAAAGTGGTAGAAAATGATAAAATGTTTTATTACAAGTCACTTTGTGCTTTAATTAGCTTTCATTTCTTTTTTTTTTTTGGTTGGCTGGTTTAAATGAAGCAGAGTAAGTTTTAAACAATGGAATGTTATTACTTAGTATTATAGTGCATCTAGTTAGAGGTGAAATGTATTATTATTATTATTATTACGGGCAGCTCTAAGGAGTCGACAGACTCATCGATGGAGGCCCTAACATCATGTCAAGAACAACTATTCGTCTTTCACACAGTATCTGTCATACCTCGCCTTAAACTCATTCATGGTCATAGCACCCACAACAGACTCTGGCAGCTTGTTCCACTCATTTACCACTCTCCAAGTAAAGAACCTAGTGTCGTGACGTGTTCTCTCGACGTTCGAATCCGCCATCTTGCTAAAAGTCACTTTCATAAAATAAAGGGAAACTAATTGCAAATTAATCACCGATCTAAGGGTAGAGAAATTTCTATTATACTGCGCCACTCTATCCTTAGATAAGTCTATATGAATTAGTAGGATTAATTCAGAATTAGTTAGCAGTCTTTTCACTCATTCAGGCCGATGTTATTTATTTTCTTTCCTTCTGGGATTCCTGCTAGATCCGAATTTTTGTGAACGGTGCAGTAAAAAGAAATTCAGGCAAACACAATATTTAAATTAACAAACAAAACATTTAATATATGGTTACATAACAATTACATAAATTCCACTTCTAAATATGACAAACCAGTCAAGTTAGCATATCAAGTCAAGTCATTCATATTAATCCAATCTTCCAAACTTTCACATACAAATTCACAGTTTCAGAATCACAAAGTTCCTATACCCAACTTATCACAATAGAAATTCTTAATTAATCAGTTTCCTTGTATCTCTCAACTACACTCTACGATTGACTCATAACAGGCACTAACCACGGCAGATATCATTTCAATGTCTATATTTTCAACTCTCAGCCTCGATGGTATGCTACAGTTAATGTTAGAAACAGCGCAACGGAACTAATACTTAAATCTTCATACACTGAAATAAACTAATATGACTGTCCTTACCAGAAATAATCTTCAGTACTTCCAATATTTTGTGAGCACACTTTCAAATTGTATTTATCACACTTGCGAAACACTAAATAACTAAAACATTACTAATTGCGCTTCAAAAATCCAGATAACAACTATAAGGTACATTAATTATTCTTATTTATCATTCATCAACTAGTTTAACTCCGTACAGTTCCCTTTCATGGTAGTACAGAAATAAATCGTAATTGTAGACTGACTGGATTTATTCAGTATTCCTCTTTGAATGTCCAGTTCTCTAATTATCCGATTACGGCAATAATTTCTTTTTATTACTATGGCTGGTTTTGCTTTCAGCCAACTATAAGATTCACTTATATAAAAAAAAATCTACTCAACTCCTATCCTTAGGAATCTTTTAATTACTTCTACTTCTTTAGTTTACTTCCTTGCTACCGTATAGTTCCAAAGTTCCGTTCCGACTCCCTTACTACATATATATTTTCTCTCTTCTTCTGGTCACGCTCCCTTCACACGCGCTCGTTTATTTCACGCGTCTCTATGACAACCGATAAACGTAAACATTCTCGCGAATGTTACATTAGGCTATACAAGTACATTGAGTTATTACATAACATTAAGCTTTCACAAAAAGAATAAATAGAATAATCGCATTTCAACAAATGCGTAGTTAAATTACAAATATAAGACTTTATAATATTGACATAAGAACAAATTAAATAGCTTAATAACATCTAATACAGAATCAATTTACCATTAAAACATTTCTTTGATTAAGCAATTAAATATTTGACATAATTAAGGTAGTTATATATCAATTACAATTTATGTTATTTACATCAAATAATATTTACAAATATAGTTCTTGTGACGGAAAGTCATGTTGGATTCTGAATCAAACAACATTTATTCTATTTTCTACATAATTAGAATCCAACACTAGCTCTAACACCCCTGTTAACCACATTTTTGCCCAGTTTACATGTATGGCCCCTAGTCCTTCCACTACCAACCCTATTCTCAAAAATAGCTTCTGGATTAATCTTATAGAAACCCTTCAGTAATTTGAATGTCTCAATCATATCACCCCTTTTCCGCCTATCAACCAATTTTATGAAATTCCATTTATATGGATTTGCCACATGACAAGCCAAGCTGTTAAATAAATTAAAATAGATGGGATCAGATAAACTTTTAAGTTGGATCGGTGACTAGCTATCAGATAGGTATGAGTAGTTGTATATGGGGATCAGGGACGGCTCGTGCTTAGGCACGGCGAAACTACAGCACCCCCAATTTTTCTCGATATATAAATATATTTATTAATTTATTTATATTTGCTTGTAATTTTTAATTTTATCATCAACAATCCTATACAATTCTCTTATTTTGTATAAAAAAATAATAAAATTCCATCTTGTAGCACTTAGGAGGGCAAAGGACTCTAGCAGCACTGTGTTTACCACGGTGTTATGTTGCTATGTGCACAAGCATATGCACGTCATAGTGAGATGCGAGCTATTAGCATAATGTGGCACTGTCCGTCGTGCATTTTCACTGTTGTTTATGTGCAGTTTGTGCCAGTAATAGAGTGTTCGTAGTGCTTATCGTGTTTACGGAGTAAACATGATATATCCCATAATCACAAAGTAAAACTTGAAACTGAACTTCAAGTATTCTACAGTAGACCTGACATGCGTGATTATTGTAAATTAATTAACTTGTTAAAATTTATAACAGAAAATAATTTAGATTGTGTTCTTAGTGAAATTACTGTATTGATAAAAATTTTCTTGACAATTCCTATGACTATATCAGAGCCTGAACGCTGTTTTTCAACATTAAAGAAAATAAAAACATTTCCGAGGAGCACTATGAATCAGGATAGGTTAAATGAACTTGCAGTGATTTCAATGGAGAAAAAATTCTTCAACAGTCACATAAACATAAAGGAAAAAAAAAAGTTATTGACCTTTTCACTAGAAAGAAAACAGGAAGAATGGAGTTTATTTTTAAGTAATTTTGAATTACACTAAACTGTATAATTTTATCGATAATAAACAATATTTTTTCATGAAACAAAATAAGAATATATTTTATTTTTAAGTAATTTTAAATTATACCAAACTGTATAATTTTATCGATAATAAACATTTTTTCATATTTAATTTTTTAAAAATTTTTTACCATAATTTCGATATTCTACCCAAACATGTATACACTGTACTTACAGTGTGTATGTATATTTCAAAAGTTGCAGCACTCCTACGATTTCAAGCCACCACTGATGGGGATGCACTATCCCGAAAGAGGAAGGCCACTAGTGGTGTGCCACAGGGGGTGGGGGGTCAGTTTTGGGACCATTGTTGTTCAGTTTGTATATTAATGATATTGGGATGGTTTTATCTGGTGAAATGAAATGTTTGCAGATGATGCAAAACTGGGGAGAGCAATGCAGATGTAAGTGGAACTTACAGTTCAATGTTGTAAAGTGTAAGGTTTTGAAATTTGGTAAGCATTGATGAGATGCAAAGTATACACTTAGTGGGAAAACTTTAAAGGAGGTAGAAGACATGATAGAGCTGGGAGTGGTGGTGGACAAGGACCTGAAATTCAAGGGTTGGCTGTTGCAGGAGTTGTGAAGACATCAAATCAGATAATGGCAATGATGTGAAGGACCCTAACTTGCAGAAATAAAGAGGCTATGATGCCATTGTATAAGGCTATGATCAGGCTTTTTCTGTATTATTATGCACAGATTTGGGTGATGAAAATATGTAGAAATGGACCAGGGAATATTCACAAAGGTGGTTAGTGGTCTCTGGAATGTGGAGTATGAAGACAGATTGAAGGAATGGAAATTGCAAAGCCTTATGAATAGGAGAAGAAGGAGAGGAGATATGATTGAGACATATAAGCTAGTCAGGGGTTATCAGATTGATATGAAAGAGATTTTTCATAGTATGGGAGAAGAGGAAGAACAAGAGGCCATCTCTGGAAACTGTATAAGGAGGGTGTGAGCAGAGGGAGGGGTGTGTATGTTCTTTACACAGGGAGTGGAATGTATTGCCTGAGAGTGTTGTGAATGTATACACATTGAATCAGTTTAAGGCACGGTTGGATGAGCTTTGAGTGTAATAGTGTGTACCTTCCACGATGAGTCTCTGACTCCACGGAAGTCAGATTGAATAATAATTTGTAAAACCTGCAACAATCTACTAGTAGCAGTGTGAGTAGTTTTAAAGGTTCAGAAGAGACAAAAAATCTTTTTTATATTTCTCTGGAATAACTAAATTCTTGTCCAAATATTTGGAAAAAAAACAAAAACTAATTAAGAATGCAGAAGTATGGAACATTGACTATGGCGATGGATTGAAGACGTGATATCTGCAAAGTTGGGTAGATAGAAGATAAAGGTGCAACAGACCAATTAAATATCAGGAGTGGTTGTTGAAGTATTGGAAAAGTTAGATAAAGGTAAACTCCAACAGGGATATGGTACTTTATAGTGGGCAGCATTACTTTGTAAAGGATGGGAAGTCCTGTCTTAGTAATTTATTTGCATTTTTTAATAAAGTGACAGCAGAATTGGATGAAGGAAATGGCTACACCATGATATCATGGTGTAGCCATTTGATAGCATAAATGCAAAGACATTTGACAGAATACCACATTGAAAACTATTACAAAAATTGTAGCAAATGGGAATGGATATGAAGCTAACAGCATGGATGGGGGGGGGGGGCAGAGATAGTAGTTATATGGTAAGTAGAATATAGCAGAATGAGGGTAACTAATGAAGTACATCTGAGTTCTGTACTAGAAATTTAATTTGGATATCAGTGATATACAGAAATCCCTCGATTAATGCGCCCCTGATTAGTGCGTCATTTTTTTTCGATACCAAAATTCGATTAGTGCGCCTATATATATCTTAAAAATAAATGTTACAGATTTTAAAAATTTTCAATCTATACATTTTTTATGGCTAACTATTTTAAAAAATCACTCACTAGGATGAAATAATTTAGTTACCGATTTGAAACATTTTACAAAGTTGTTTTTAATGGCATACTACACTATTTCCATGTACACTATCTTCCAAATTTACTGCCAAAATTTGTTATCTGCTTTACATAGCATTTTGCTGATCACATCTCGTGCAATTGTTTTCCGTACTTTTTTATTTTAAATTATTTTCCTAATCTTTAATCATGAGTAAAAGAATAGTGAGCAAAAAATAGAAGTGCGAAAATGATTCATAAAGTAATCTGATTGGAAGAAAAACTTGAAATAATAAAAAAAATGAACAAGGGGAGTCCAGAGCAAGAACACAAAAAATGGCTGAATCAACTGCTGAATACAAAGAGAAAGGTAAGGCTGCTTCAAGTTCATCATGCATGCACTCGAAATCAAAGTATTATAAAGATTGAATTAGAGAGAGACTTCTTTTTACATGGATCGAAGATTGTAACCAAAATTGGATCCCTCTAAACAATAGCCTTATTAAATCAAAAGCATTGTCTCTTTGTAACCTGGAAAGAAAGGGCTATCAATGATTTAAAAGAAGAAGAATTCCACGTTAGTGCTGGGTGATTTGAGCGTTTCAAAAAGAAATATCTTACATAATGTTCTAATCACAGGTGAAGCTGCAAGTACAGATAAGAAGATATCCAGAAATTTTGAAGAAAATTGTTTAAGAAGGGGACTATTGTGATCAGTAAATATTTAATGTTGATGAAACCGTATCTTTTTTTGGAAGCGAATGCCTTCCAAGACTTTTCTAGCCAAATCAGATAAATCTCAGCCTGGTTATAAAGTTGCAAAGTCAAATGAAATTACTGCTAACAACATGCGAGCCATTTGGAAGCACATTCTTCCACATTGTGCAAATGATTTTAGAGGCTTTTCAAATGAATATGAGTTAATTAAATCTGATTCTGAAAAGTTGAGTGATTCCGACCTGCTAAATTTAGATGCACACCGGGAAGATCCTGAAGGAGATGAAGAAAATTTAATCACTGACAAGCCCAAATAGGTTTCACAGAAACAGTTTGAAAATAGTTTTCGTACTATCGAAGTTTTTAAGCAGCAATGCTTGGAGACTGACCCTGGTGAAGAGAGAACCAGTAAAATTTGCATTAGAGGCAACAGGGCCATACCATCAGTTGTGTGAAAAAAAGAAACAGAATGCCCGCTGAGCTACGTTAGCTCAATTATTTGTTAAGAAGTAGAATAATAAATTTATATTCTGAATATGTTTTATTGTCTTTCAGCTTCATGGTTTTCCTTTAACTAGGCCCCCGAGACATACCCTAATTCTTTTATAAAAAAAATTAAGGGTCAAAAAAGAAATCTGAGGAATGAATGATACATTTTCCCATAGGTTGTTATATTCAATTAGTGTGATTTCGATTAATGTGCCTGTTTTAAAGAATGCATTAGGTGCATTAATCGAGGGATTGCTGTATAGGTAAAGATTTAAATGGGGGATGTTTAGTTGTTTGATACAAAACTGGGTTAGATAGTTATTAAAGGTGATGTATATATCCTGCAGGATGATTTAAATAAATTGGCATATTGTAGGCAAATGATAATGATTGTCAATTTAATATTGCAAAATATTATGCACTTTGGGATGAAAAGGTTGTATACTGTGTATCATATTGACAGCTGAGGGTGTGTGGGTTACAAATTTTATTGAAGGTCTTTTCACTTGGTTATACATTAAATTAAATATGTCGGATTGTGGGAAATTTCATGAGCCTAGGAATTTAAGGGTAATGGTAGATAGAGAGTTGCAGTTCAGAGGACATATTTCAAGAGTTGGCAAAATAGCTCAAAGGATTACTTGAATGTTGAAAAACATGCTAATAAGTAAAGACTACGAGGTTATTATCCCTCTTTATAAGTCTATGGTTTGACCACATCTTGACTATTGTGCATCGATTTGGTTAACTGGGTTTCATTAGGATGGAAGTTTTTTCACTTGGTTATACTATAAATTAAAGACCCAGAGGTGAAATATGACTTCTGCATTACTTCAACCTTAGTATCACCTCTGGCTCTCACTGAAGAGACCTCAATAAAGGTTCAAACCAGTCTGGGTAGTGACCCTTCCCATAATGCACAGCATTATACATGTCTGCAAGGAGATGTGCTTTGCATTATGGGATACTAAGGCAGGTGATGTTAAGTCTTATTATTATTATATTATTATTATTATTATTTTGACACCTCCAGGGAGTCCAAAGACTCATCGAGGGAGAGTGTGCCGACAGCATCGAACGATTGTCCCCCTTCCAACTACTAACCGCGCTCAAACTTACTTAACTGAGCCATTAGTAGCAGAGGCTCTACCAATCGACCAACCTTCGCCGAGTTGCCCTTTTGATAGAGTACCTCATGATAGGTTGACAGTCAAACTAGAGCAGATGGGGTTGGATATTAGATTTGTGTATTGGATTGGAGACTAGCTATCTGATAGGTATCAACAAGTTGTGTATGGGGGAGTGATATCCAGGAAAGGGAAAGTCACTAGTGGAGTGCCTCAGGGGTTTGTTTTAGGTCCATTACTGTTTAACTTGTATATTAATGATATAGGTGAAGATTTGGATGGAGATATTCAGTTGTTTGCAGATGATGCAAAGTTGGGACGAACCATAAAGAGTAATGAAGATGTTGTGGCCTTGCAAGAAGACTTGAATAAATTGAGTGATTGAGCAAGCAAATGGGGATGTGAGTTCAATGTTGCAAAATGTAAGGTTTTAAAATTTGGAAAACAAAGATGGGATGCAAAATTTATGCTTGGTGAGAATACATTGTTGGAGGTAGAGGAAATAAGAGATCTGGGGGTGATAGTGGATAAGGATCTAAAATTTAGGGGACACATCGCTAAAATTGTGAAGACAAAGGCTTCTGGGAATGATGCAGAGGACACTGACGTGTAGAAGTAGGGAGATTCTTGTTCCGTTGTATAAGGCTTTGATTAGGCCACACATGGACTATTGTGCCCAGATTTGGTCACCGGGTTTTCAAAATGATGAAGAGATGTTGGAAAGGGTCCAAAGGCGACTGACTAAGGTAGTTTCTGACCTTTGGAATGTCGAGTATGAGGAAAGATTGAGAAGATGTAATTTGCAGAGTCTGGTGGAGAGAAGGAAGAGGGGAGATATGATAGAGACCTACAAGTTGGTAAGGGGTTGTTATAGGATCAATGCTGGAGAAGTTTTACAGAGAATAGTGGGAGATCAGGAGAGAACCAGCGGTCATCCTGGAAACTGTATAAAGAGGGTGTGAGTAGGGGAGTGAGAGGCAGGTTTTTTTCGTGCAGAGTTATGAATGATTGGAATGCCTTGCCTGAGAATGTGGTGTCTGCAGAGAGTTTGAATGTGTTTAAAACACGGTATGATGAGCTGTGTGTGTGATAAAAGGACCTCCCAGATGAGTCTTTGACTCCATGAGGTCTTGGGGTTGTAATAATAATAATAATATCTCTTTTGGATTTTGCTAAGGCTTTTGACAGAGTACAGCATGAAATACTGTTGCATAAATTGGAGAATATGGGATTGAATTATAAACTATTAGCATGGATAAGAGGATGGCTGTCTGATGATATCAAAAAGTGGTATATGGGAGGTGTGAGGAATTTTTCATTTTATGGAGAGATGGGAAAGGACATGAGTGCATCCATGGAAGTGGAGAATGAATACTGTCAAAAAGGGGTGGGGGGACTAGATTTTTCTCTCATAGAGTAGTGCATGATTGGGATGTTTTGTGTTCAAATAGCATGAATGAATTCAAGAACAGGTATGAGAACTGGTGTGAATAGTATGCCCTCCCTCAATGAGTTTCTGACTCCCCGGAGTTCTCTTAATAATAATAATTATTATTATGAGAAAATGACAAAGATTGTTTTATAAGCATTTTTATATAACATATTATGAGATTTTCTTTAGTCCATTACTTTTAGAGAATTTGATTTTCATGCCTTTTGTCTTAGGCTTAAAGAAGAAGAGAAAATTTTAGTGGACAAAAAAAATAAGCTACTAGGTTTCATTTCAAAATATGAATATTTTCCAGAGTTCCTCAGTCACGTTGTGGAATCTTCTGGCCAGGTACTCTTAAAATATGTATATATACTTCAATGATATATGCAAAAAAATTATTATTTGTAGGTCAGAAATTTCTGGGCACACTTGGAAGCTGTCTAGGAGTGTGATTAGTAAGGGTATGCTTTGGAGAGCGGTGAATGAGTGGAATTCACCCCAATACTGAATAGGTTTAAGAAGATGTATGATAGGTATTGTGTTAATGGATAGAGTGGGTCTCCTGCAATGAGTCTTTTGACTCCATGGGGTGCCCATATAAATAATAATAATAAAGTTTATATCCTCACTAACTTCCTCCAATTTTTCTTATAATTTTCCTCCAAATTAATCTGTCATCTACTTGTCAAGACTCCAATATTGTCAGTCTTATTTTATCAATCCACCTAGATCTTGGTCTTCATCTGAGTATTTTTCCTGTCATCTTTGTTATAAATACTTGTTTTGCTAATCTTTTTTCTTCAGTTCTATTTAAGGGACCATACCACTTGAGGAAAGCTCTGTTCACATACCCCTGAATGCTAACAATAGCAAGTTCTTTCTAATAATAAATCCTTGCTTTTAATATGTTTCGGCCAATGATGGCATCTGTTTTCTTGAAACGAACTGCTATATTAAATGTTCTTTTGGCATATACATTGCTAAAATATGCTTATATGTATTTTCTTCATGGTATTTTTAGTCCTTTAAAACTCATCTTGAGAACCCCCCCCCCACACACACACTGACCTTTATTCACATAATGTGTATTATACCTTTTCATAAACATTCATTGATAAGGCAGTTGCTGTCAACAACACTTATGCACAAATAAAATCTAGTTATTTTGTCATTACTTACTACACTCTTCAACTTTTGAGGGTAATACTTTGTTCTCTCTCTCTCTTTCTCCGTCCTCTCCTCTCTCTCTCATGTGGGGAAAAATTTCTTCTGTCTTCTATCCTACAGCCTTTCCCCCCCACCCCCAATTAGCAAGTTATATGTTTCTTTCATATCTCCTCTTCTCCATCTATCAACCAAACTTTATAACCCTCAAACCTTCAGTCTGTTTAGAGACCATTACATAGACTTGTCACCATCTCTTTCACCCTCCTCTGAATCTTCTACCCCCCCCCCGTCACTTTCTTCTTCTTCTTCTTCTTCTTATTATTATTATTATCTGAGACCTACAGGGAGTCCTTGACTCCCTTAAATTCATTTACACTAGATGCACTCACTACCCCTAAGGGAAAATTATTCCACTCACTCACACTGCTCTCTGGGAGAAAAACCTAGCTCTTACCTCCTTCTTGACTGAGAACAACCTTAACTTCCATGGATGCCCCATGTTCTCTTTCCCTGCCTTCCATATAGTGAAAAATTTCATCGTTTGAAATGCTATAACAGCCATTCAAAGGTTTATAGAACTCTATCATATCACCCCTCTTTCTCCTGTTAACCAGAGTCTGCAATCCACAGACTCGCAATCTTCATAATCTAAATCCTATAATCCGGATATAATCTTTGTAACTCTTCTTTGCACCCTTTCCAGAGATTCTTTATCCCTGTAGAACCCGGAAGACCAAATCTACGTACAGTAATCCAGGTGTGGTCTTATCGGAGCCTTATAAAGAAGCAAAATTACTTCCTTATCCTTACATGTCAAGGATCGCTTCAACATAGCAATTATCCTCTGAGTTGTATTTGCAACTTTTGCTGTGACCTTTGAACTTTAAATTCTTATCCACCAATACGCCAAGATCCCTTGCCTCTTCAGTTTCTTGTAGCATAACCCCGATAATATAATATTCTGCTGGAACTCTAATCACGCCAAAGTGTATAACTTTACGCTTACTAACATTAAACTGGTAGCCATTTTTGTTTGCCCAGATTTCCAGTCTATTCAAATCATTTTATAATTGCTGAATATCAGTAGCATCCTTGATTGCCTTGCCTATCTTCGCATCATCAGCAAACAATTGCACATCTGATGACAATAATGGCCTAAGGACTGAACCCTGAGGTACACCAGTGGTTACCTTAAATCTGGCAGATTCACACTCACACTTACTAACATTAAACTGGTAGCCATTTTTGTTTGCCCAGATTTCCAGTCTATTCAAATCATTTTATAATTGCTGAATATCAGTAGCATCCTTGATTGCCTTGCCTATCTTCGCATCATCAGCAAACAATTGCACATCTGATGACAATAATGGCCTAAGGACTGAACCCTGAGGTACACCAGTGGTTACCTTAAATCTGGCAGATTCACACTCACTGTATACCACTTTTTGATATCTGTCTGTCAACCATCCCCTGATCCCAATCAATGGTTTATATTCCAATCCCATATTCTCCAGTTTACGCAACAACCTGTCATGTGTGGTATCCTATCAAATGCCTTAGAAAAATTCAATATTATCATTGTGTATCCATTTCCTTTATCCAACTCGGCCGTAACGTTGTTATAAAATATGAGCAAATTGCTAAAACATGACCTTCCTTTAGTAAACCATGCTATTCCCTGCAGAGTATAGAATGCTTGTCTACCCATATCTGTATGTGAGTTCTTACCAACTTCTCTAAAATCTTCACTACCACACCAGAAATACTAATAGGTTGGTAGTAAGACACATCATTTTTTTTCACCACCTTTGTGCAATGGAACTATCATACATTCCTTTCATTCCTGTGGTATCATTCCTGAGCTGAGACTCAAGTTATTCAAATGTGTGAAAGGCCTAGCCAATTCAGCTGAACATTCCTTTAGCAGATGGACTGATATTACATCTGTCCCTATTGGCAAATTCTTATCCAGGTTATGCAAGAGCTTTTCAACCTCACTTTCATGAACCTCGAACTCTTCATCCGACATAGCAGTAGCACTGTGCACCATGCTACATACACCTCGTTGATATATCTAAGCAAAGTGAGCGCTCATTAACTGAACAATCTCCTTAGCTTCTGAAACTCGTGTACCGTCTGCATTCAGTAAAGTTATTCTTCTGCATTTATTCTTTCTTTTGCTTGTGGCAAAAGAAAGAATTATTCCCCAGGAAATTCATGTCTGAGCATAGTAGTTCAGTTATTGTTATACGAAAACCTTACAAAAATGGACAGTAACTTTCTTATCCCTATGTCTTAGTGTGTTTTCCATCATTTGACATCCTTTTGTTTTTGTCCATTTTTGCAATATGTTTCTTAACTTCAGCTACCTGTCTGTCATAATATTCAGATCTGACACACTCAAATTAGTTTCTTGCAGAATATTTCAATCAGTGTAGCAGCTTGTAATCTTTTAAGCCCAAAGTGCATAATCTTACACTCTGCTAACTGCAATTGTTATCTTTTCTCCATGCTGTCATCTATTTAATCCATTCTGCTGAATATTTACATTTCTTTTATTTGTTATTGCTTTCTCCAGTTTATTTTAAGAGCAAACAGCTCATATCAATATTTTTCCTTAAATCAGATTTTAGATGTTAAATTTTATCGTCCATTGTAAGATCACTGCCCTGTTATTGAAGACTTGAAGTGGCTTTGAAATATTCTGCTTCTGATCTTTCCCTCTCTCTCTCTCTCTCACGAGCAGTTTCTGGATTATCTAACATTTAGCCCACCCATCATAATAATGTCCCTAGTCTGATCATAAATGATGTTACAACTTGAACAGCATATTAACCTTTAATCTATCAGTAAGTCATTTACAGCTTTCAGCACATAAAAATTACATTGTATAACATGCATATAGCAGCAGTCAATGTTTGAAATGTCCCACTTTTGCCTTTATGCACACTCAAAGTCTGTGAAGCCAGATATCGATGGCAGCATGCACAACATCCAGTAGAAATGCTGCCACTGCTTGTTCCAAATCCAATGGATTCAGATTTGGACTTCCAGATGGCCAATCAAATGTGATATGTGGTTGGACACATTTGCCTCCAACTACTGTTGTGTGGTCCTCACCTTGTATGCAGGGCTGAGTCCTTTTGGAAGATCCACTGCCTACTGTGAAACAAGGTGTTGTTCAGGGGACTGTACCACAGGTTCCATCATGGTGTCTTGGTACACTTTGGCAGAGGTTTTGGCCACTTTCTTGCAGAAATTCTATTTGGACATCCCCCAATATGTCACTCCCCACCCCACCAAGCCATCGCTGATGGTTGGGGTGATGACATCTCTGAATCCTGGCTGCTATAGCATGTGCTGTGCTGTGTGACCATCCAGGACATATACTCAATTGTTTTGACGATTAAATGACTCTTCAGTGGTGAAAAGTGGTGATATCTCTGTGTCTGTTGTTCACATACCACCAGAGAAATGCCTTTGACTTTATCTCCCTCTGCCACATAAGTTGTGATGTTAGGAAGTGTTCAGCAGAATGATGATCGACTCTTACTCCAGGTCATCAGTTAGTACATGTGACATTGTTCTCTGCAAAACATTCATTTCTCATGACATCATTTTCTGCTTTCTCACAGGATTACAGTGGAGGCATGTCTCCACAGCTCTAACATGCTGTTGTGTCCTAATGCAGCATGCTCAACCAACAAGCATAAACTGTTCTTTGGCAGTTGGATACATCTGACTGCTGAAGAACAGTCAGGTACATCTTCTGTGTTATTATAACACTTAATAGTCTGATGCACAAACATTCTCCTGATCTTGAGTGTTTTTAGTTTAAAAATAACAGGTGGCTGCATTCCAATCTTGTGAAGTGCTATTACAATTACATGGTTCTCATAATTGTCCACTGCATGTTAACCTGCATTGCTAGACCTCTCACTCTCTCTACTGATAAATAATTGAATGTTGGCTGTACACAGCGCCACTAATAGCACCAGGCTTGTGCAATTCTGTGGATAATGCCGAGGTGCATGGAAGTTGTAACAGTATTTATGGCAAAGCTGTGTACATTAGATTTATGCCCTAATGTACATTATTGCCATGGCTTTGTGTTTGCTGATTAAATACTACAGTTTACAACCTTTCATGGGTGAGTTCATATGAAACAAAAATAATAAAGTTGGATTAGGGTTGAAGCCAAGTAAGATTATGAGTGGAAACAAAAATTGGAAGCAAGAGTTACTGGAAACCCTGCTCCCACAATGAGTCTTTCACTCCATGGAGATTCCCAAGAAATAATTTTAAAAAATCCTGTGACCTCTATATGAAACCACTTAACTTCACTTGAAAAAAAAACATATTGTTTTCTTACTTTTTTTTTTTTAACTCTTCAGTATTATCACTATAAAAGAAAATAATATTCCAGGTTCATATATTCATAATATATTCTAGAGCAGTGTCTAAACAAATTAAAATTAAATAAGTAAGTAAAAATTATTGAAATCAAATGGAAACTTAAAAAAACAACAACAAATATCGTCAGAATGTTCAAAGGCAGAAGTAATTAAACTATATTGTTGTTCACTTCACCCTTATTATTATTCGTCATTCTGCTGCTAAATTTGTAGCAGCAGAATGACAATAATAAAAGAGGGGTGAAGTGAATGAACAATAATATAGTTTTATTGCTTCTGCCTTCCTTGCTGTTTTGTTAGTGAACATGTGTTATCCACATATCAACCAATGGCTTGTTGTTTATTGATTTTTATTATTGAAGGTTTCCCTCCTTCAACTAAAGTTCAGTATATTTTGATAAGTGCTAAGTGATACTTGGATAAAGTGTGTCCTGAGTTAACCCCAGTATTATATATTTATATATTTTTCGGAAACGTTTTTTAATCTAGAAATCTAGAAATTGAAATTGGCAAGAGGGGGTGAGAGGGGGGAACCCATGGCAGTTCCCTCTATCTGCTTGTAGATTTTGTTGTTCCAAGAGAAATATCCAGAGTTAATGGCAAAGGAAAAGAGATCTAAGATGTCAGAGGGAAAAACGTTTTCTAAGAGAGATAAGGTGTCAATTAAAGGAATATTGGTAAACAAAGAGGAGATATCAAAGCTTACCAATATGTCTGTCTTCTTCAAGGTTAAATTTTCTGTGAGGGCTTTAAAGTGGGTCGAGTTTTTTATATAGGAAGGGGACCTTCCGGTGAGGGGGATCAGAGAGTTGGCCAGCTGTTTAGATAGTCTATAGCAAGGTGCATTGGTAGCATCTACTATAGGCCTGAGTGGGGAATTGGGTTTGTGGATTTTTGGTAAACCGTATATTCGGGGGGGGGGGGGGACGGGAGTGGAAAGGTTTAAGTTTTTTCGTGATATCTGGGGGCCAGGAAGATACTTTTTTGAGTAAAATTTCATCCGTCTAGAGGAACACAAGTCTTACATCTCCAAACACAACTATGGCCATTCAGGCTTGGCTGACCATGTTTTGGACACCACCCACAGAGTATCATGGAAGAAAACCACCATGCTCCACCACAGCAAATTCAAGAAAGAGAGACTTTTCTTAGAAGCAGCAGCAGCTCTTAAAAACCAACCAAATCTCAATAAATATGGATGCATTAAGCTTCTGAAGATTTGGGAAACACTCATCACCAGAGTTCCCACCTTACATTCCAGGCCACCTACTACTGCCCTTAGAGGGCGCTCTACCTAGATAGGACTTTAGTGTCACCCACGTGGTTGGGCTTAGTATTGTTTGTTATTTGTGCATATATTACATTAATTGTTTTTGTAATCCCCGTAGATGTCCTAGTGACTAGGACGAAATATAGGAAGTATTAAATTCTATTTTAATTCTTTTTGAGTGTTGTAAAAAATCCATTAAGCCTCCAACATGATACTTTATGAGGAGTTACTGTAATTGATATTCCACCCATCATTGTTGCTTTCCATAGTTTTTTCTGAGTGTTGCTGACATGATGTTTCAACAAGGATATCCAAGAGTAAGTTTCTGAACTGTTTTGTGAGATTCTGCCACTCCTAAACCTTTTGAATGAAGGGCAACATTTAACCTATTGGCTTTTCACATGTTGCATGGATGATGAAAAACTTTGCTACATTTATACTGTTGTCACATCTTTTGTTTCTTACTTCTGTTATCAAATAATGTATCTATAGTATCAATAATTGGTTGGGAACTTCTTAGATCACCTGAAAAATTTGAGGATGAAGAATTCATGCTCACGAGGTGTTTGTTTCTGAACCATAGCTTCCAACTTCCATGGAGGCACACATGGGCATCCACTGTGCTGCAAGTAATAAATGCACCCAAACATGGAAAGTAAAGCCAGGATAACCCAGGATTATATATCAAGCCTTGGTTTCCTGCTCAAGACCATGAGGTAGCAGACTTACTGCAGCACTGTTTACCCTTTTAGGCAGGCCTACTTGTTCATTAATCCTGGCTGGGCATTCCAGGACTTCTTGTTTTGCTGAAGCAGAAGCCAAAATAATGCAAGACTACTAGGATCTCCCTTTCCAGATTTTTTTTTCTATTTTTATTGATTTTATATCTTTTTTTATATTATTTTAAATTTATCTTTTACCAAGTCTGAAAACCTTGCTCTAGAGATCAAATATAACCTTTTCAAGTCCCCTTCAGGTCTCTAATAATAAGCAGGGTGGTGGTATCTTTCTCCAGGTGATGAAGTCTATCTACCACCTGTAGACTTTCACAAATATCCATGCCTGCAACAGGATTCGAACCTGCAGCCTGTTGGCTGGGGTTGTTGCCAACCAACAGGCTGCAGGTTCGAAAGTTGCCAGCCTGGTTGACTGAGTATCCACTCAGTCAACCAGGCTGGCAACTTTTCTTAGTATATACTCAAATTTCATCTTCATCAGTCACTAATCATCTCAGTTTTTGCAGTTATAATTTCTTTAACTGTGATATACCATGCTAGAGAGTTTTCAATTTGGAATCTCCTCTTTTAATCTTCTTTGACTAACTCTCTCTCTCTCTCTCTCTCTCTCTGTGCACTATTCTATCAAATTCATTTGCTACCTCTATTGGTCTCATAAAATCAGCAACCATTAAGAACTTTTTGATTTCCTTTATTGAGATGATTTTATAAGTCCGACTCTACTAATAGTGGAATAATCTTTGGAGATTGTGATACTTGCAACTCCAACTGCACAGATCAACCATGTAGGGATAAGATATTAACTATCACTAATATCTTACACCAATTTGGTAAATGTTCAGATTTATCAGGATACCAGATAATGCTCACCACTCTCCAAACACTCTAGATCTCTTTTAAGTATATTGCAGAGTGCTTGGCCTCTGAGCATTTTAGATCCCAATCAAGATCAATAATGATCTTCTTGACTACTGCAGCCCATTTCCTTATGTACTTATTGTTTTTCCAAAGAGAAGAAGGTTTTAATACTAGAGGAGTAGGGCAGGTTCAAGGTTTAGAGGTGTAAGAAGAGAGTCTGTTCCAAATACTGAGTATTCTGGATGTCAGTAAAGCAGTGGGAGTGGATGTATTTCACCACGGGTTTTGAGAGAATGTGCTAAAGAACTGACAGTTCCTTTGACCTGGCTTTTCAATGAAAGGTTGACTATGGGAAAGGTACCCAAGGAATGGAAGGAAGGTAAGATAGTGCCATTGCATAATGGTAGTAGCAGACTGGCAGTGTCTAATTATAGGCTAGTTTGTGTGTGTCATCAGTAGTTGTTAAGGTCTTGGAGAAATTAGTGAGGGACTATATACAGCATTGGGCAGATGAGGGTGGTAATGATATCTAAGGGGTACTCTTGCTTAAGTAATATGATTGCCTTTTATAATAAAGTGACAAGAGCAGTTAATGAGGGAAAGGCATACGCTGCCATTTTTTTGGATTTTGCAAAGGCGTTTGACAGGGTGCCACATGATAAGCTGATATTTAAGATACAGCACATGGGTTTAGATGTCGGGTTAGTCAACTGGATTCAGGACTGGCTGTCTGGTAGGTATCAGAGAGTTGTGTGTGTGTGTGTGTGTGTGTTTGTGTGTATGGTGGGGCAATATCAAGGAAGCAGAAGGTTACAAGTGGGGTTTTACAGGGCTCGGTACTGGGACCTGTATTGTTTAACCTTTATATTAATGACATTGTCAGTGGATTGCAAGGGGATATTCAGTTGTTTGCAGAATATATGAAGCTGGGAAGGGTTATTAGTAATAGTACAGATGTGACAGCCCTGTAAGAGGATTTGAATAAACTAGACAAATGGGCAAATGAATGGGAGGTCGGTTTAATGCATCAAAATGTAAAGTCTTGAAGTTTGGGATACATTGATTGGAGGCTGCATATTTGATTGGAATAGCTGTACTGGAGGAAGTAGGGGAGACAAGAGATCTGGGGTGATGATCGATGGAAAACTGAAATTCAAGCGGCATAATTGCAAAGGTGGTGAAGGTGACCCAGAGGATTGCTGCAATACTGAGAAGGATGCTGACCTGCAGAGATAGAAAAGTTATCATTCTGTTGTATAAGACACTGATCAAACCATACTTAGACTATTGTTCTCAAATTTGCTCCCCAGAATTTGAAGGGGATAAATTAACTGTGGAGAGGGTGCAGAGATAACAAAGATGGTTTCAGGATGAGAAGTGCAATACTGAGAAGGACGCTGACCTGCAGAGATAGATGAGTTATCATTCCATTGTAAAAGACACTGATCAGACCACACTTAGACTATTGTTCTCAAATTTGGGCCAGAATTCGAAGGGGATAAATTAACTGTGGAGAGGATACAGAGGCAGATAACAAATTAATTAACATTGTACAATGTTAGTTATGAGGATCGGCTGAGGGAATGTGGACAGCAGAGTTTGGTGGATGGAAGAAGAAGAAGGAGAGGTGATATAATCGAGACTTTTAAACTGTTGAGAGGCAGTTACAGGGTGGACATCAGGGGAGATCTTTCACTTGGTGGAGCAGCAGGAAGGAGCAATGACAAGGAGCCATCCATGGAAAGTACAAAAGGAAGCTGTGAGCAATAGGGTTAGGAGTGATTTCTTTGCATAGAGGGTGATGGAACCATGGAATGCATTGCCTAATAGAGTGGTGAGAGCAAGAACAGTCGCCAAGTTAATGGAGTGGTATGATAAACTTTGTGTTTTCTAGGAAGGAGCTCCTGCTTGAGTCTCTTGACTCCATGGAGGCCTGAATAATAATAATAATAATAACAACTCAATCACCATTTTAATTCATACTGGTATGGAAACATTTATTCTCCATTCCACTTCAAATTCTCATCCCTTATCTAAGCCTTGGTTCTCTAAGAGTTGTGCCAAAGGTGTGCATGAGGAAAAACCTGTCACAATTGGTTTCCATCAAAAAATCTCCATCTACCTGTTTCTTTTTCTGCTAAGTCTGAAATAGCTGCAAGCATACTATTAATGCATCCAAAACTGATTTTGAAACTGCACCAAAAGCAGGAATTGTGCAAATGCCAGTTATGCATTCTGGTCTCCTGCCAAACTCTGCTTCCACCTCATTTGTATATGAATAGTTCCATGCATTTGAAAAAAAAGATGAAGCCATTCTCTACTCAGATTCTTGCACTGTTTTTGGTAGATGTTTTTCTACCAAAATGCAAATTTGAGTAGAAAAGTTTGAACTAAATTTGAATGAAATGTGAACTACATATACAGATATATCATATGGATACAAAAGAGGGACAATCATTATGGATGATTTCAACTATAGAGATATAGACTGGAGGAAGAAGAAACTTACATGATGGAGAGAGAGGAGAAGAAAATTTATAGAATTACTCAGGAATAATTATCTTAAGCTGCACATGTTGGAAAGGATTTATGGTCCAAGAGCATAGGATCTAACAGCATCTGAGAATCTGTAAATGCAATGACCATTTTATCTTTATTTGGTGAGAGTGATCATTCAATTTAGACTTGGGAGGTGTTAATGCATGGGAGAACTTTTACTAAGAAGAGACATATATACCTGATTGTTAAACATGAGACCTTATACCATACACTGTTAAAACCATTTGTGCTATTTTCCTCCAAATTCTTCGTTCTGAAGGGATATGTTTATCATAATTAAATCCAGAGGTGGTAGCTAGAGGGGGGGGGGAAGTACTTTGAACATTTTTTAACTTTTGCAGTTACTTCTAAAATACAGTCTAGAGAATTCAGTTCCATCTATTGTAATACTACAGCGAATTTTCCTCACAATTTCTGGTGAGAGGAGTTTTTCTAAATAAAATTGATTAAGAATTACCTACATTACTATGAAATAGACTTCGACAATGTCATCAACGATTTTGTTAACAGAAAAGCAACAAAATAACATTGTAAAGTGTTGAAATTAAAGTTTTACTTCAAAAATAAACATAGTGTTTTAATTTATTTCCCTATACGTCGTTTTGACTTTTTGTAGTATTTTTGGTGTGTATTGAGAGGGGCGGCAAACTCAGGGACCGCCCCGGGTGGCAAAAGCTCTAGCTACACTGCTGAGTAAATCTGCACCAATCTGTTCATCCCTCTCTATCCTACCTAAATATGCTGTACCCTTCCACTTTTATTTCTGTCAGGTTGTCATCTTCTATCAACCATGTTTCTATGTTTCCAATCATTTTTGGACAAGCTGAGACTATTAATGCCACCAATTCATTCCTTTTATTCTTTCTACTATCAACTCTGACAACTGTAGTTTCCTTGCCATAACACACTCACTTTCTCAGACAACAATCCTTCCAGAAGCTTGCATCCTTCCCTGTTCACATGCAGTCCATCTCTTGCATGTAGCTTTCTTCTGTCATCAGATGTACTCCATGCATCCACATATTCCAGATTTCCCAATCGATGGTTTGGTTAGATCTCTAACCACACCATCGATTGGAATAACAGCTCCTGCCTTATATAGAAGAAAATTTTTGATGTAGAAGCTTCAAAGAAGCCGCGGTTGTACTCTGTTCGGGAGAAAATCTAAACAGAAATCAAGGAATGATTCTGAAAGACATCTGGAAAAGCCTAATAAATTCACTCAGCTCACCAGAATTTCATTTCGCTAAAAACTATATAACGTGCTCAATAAAAAATGACTGAGACCCCAGGCTCTATTCTTATGATGTTATGCGTCAGTTTTAATTTATTTGACTGTGTTACTCCATTCTTCTTTTTTACTAGCAAACGTTAGTTTGTACTGTTATACTTGTCCTGAAGAAGCTAGACAGAATAGCTGGCGAAACCTTTTGACAATTTGTGTGTATCATTTATTAATATCTGGTCAATGAATAAAACCAAGAAAAGCTCAAGTTTTAATGGTGGTGGGGTATATGAAAATACCAGTTAACTAATGTTAAAAATCTCTCTCTCTCTCTCTCTCTCTTCCATAATGGTGGAAGAGAGAGAGAGAGTACAACACACACTGACACAATCAATAAGAAAAGTACTTTAAAAACTACAAATTTTAAAATTCAGGCTCTCCACACTCATTAATGACTGACCCAGACAAGATCTACTCTATATTTAGAATAAATAACTAATAATTAATAACAAAAGATTTTTTTCTCCCTTCCACCTTGCTGGAAACAATACTACAACGAGGCCAAACAATTTGCACTGTCATTTGTGGTTGAAGATGCCTAGTATATCCTCCTGTACGAGGGTGGTCTGAAAAGTTCTAGGCCTAACAATGAAAAATAGAATTTATGATTTCAAAATTACTTTTTTTTTTTCAACATAATCTCCCTAAAGACTAATATATTTATTCTAGTGATGCTCCAGCACCATTATCCCATCCCTGTAGTGGTTCTCAGTAAGATCTGCAAAATGCCCCTCTATAGCTGCAATCACCTCTTGATTTGAAGAAAAATGCTGACCAATGAGGAAGAGTTTTAGTCTTGGGAAGAGATAGAAGTCAGAGGGAGCCAAATCTGGGGAATAGGGTAGATGTTCCAACAATTCATAGTGCAGATCCCTTAATTTTCTCTTTGCCAAAACACTTTTGTGGCAGGTGCATTGTCCTGATAAAAGATGATTTTTTCTTCTGCAAACCAGACCTTTTCTCATGAATTTTTTCATCTAGTATGGTTAAAAGATCGGAATAATATTCCCTGGTTATTGTTTTATCCTTTTCAAGGTAATGAACAAAATGCCTTTAGTATCCCAAAACATCGATGCCATGATCTTTCCTGCTGATGGAACTGACTTTGTCTTCTTTGGCACTGAACAACAACTGGCTTCTGTCCACTGTTTTGATTGCTGTTTGGATTCTGGTGTGTAATGGTGAATTCAAGTCTCATCCATAGTAATAAATCGATGCACAAAATCAGTTTTATTCTTGTTAAAATGCTTTACGCACTGTTCAGAGATTTTCATGCGAGTGCGTTTTTGATCTGCTGTGAGCAATCGCGTACCCATCTTGCTCAAAGCTTTTTCATATGCAATTCTTCATGCAAAATATATCTTACCCATTCTTTTGAAAGGCCTATAGTCTCAGCAATTTCACACACTTTGACTTGCTGGTCTTCTAATACCATATCGTGCACTTGATCAATGATTTCTGATCAATGATGTCTTGTTATGCTTTCTGGATGTCCTTCATGTGAATTATCTTGAAGGCTGGTACGGTCACATTTAAACTTGGTAGCCCATTTCTTAATTATCAAAAATGAAGGAGAAGAGTGCCCATAAACTTTTATAAATTTCGAATGAATTTCTTTTGGTGTTAAACTTTCTTTTGCAAAGAATTTTATAACCGCACTATACTCAATTTTATCCATTTCAAGGGATAATATAGACAGCTGTATAAAACAAACTACTTGATCTCAGCAATTTCATGCACTTTGATCACTGGTCATTCAATACCATATCGTACACTTGATCAAAGATTTCTGGTGTGTTGTTACATTTTTTGGATGTGAATCATCTTGAAGGCTGGTACGGTCATGTTTAAACTCGGCAGCCCATTTCTTAATTGTCAGAAATGAAGGTGAAGAGTGCCCATAAACTTTTATGAACTTCGAATGAATTTCTTTTTGTGTTAAACCTTCTTTTGCAAAGAATTTTATAATCGCACAACACTCAATTTTATCCATTTCAAGGGATACAGACAACACTTTGGCTTCAGACAGCTGTATAAAACAAATTACTTGATAGAATGACTTGTAATTTCACATGGATGCTTATGACAGATGTACCAACTTAGAAAAAAAAAACATCTTGCTGATAGTGTTGTCATCTATGGTTGAGGGTGAGAACTTTTCAGACCACCCTCATATGTATGTATGTATGCATATATTTATATCCTCCTTAACTAGGATTTGACTTTCTAATATAGATAATTTATTATCTTGTTATTTAGTTAATGCTTTTTTTTAATTTTTTAATAAAAAATCATAAATCTTTTCAATGTGTGCAAATTTTCTGTGATTACTTTTTAATTATTATTATTTTTAGGATTAGTTTTACTTTTAGGAAAACTAAGCTGCATTTATTCCTGATATTATGACTGATTGTTACAATTTTTATTCTAGCTGTTGAAGGCAGGAGATATAATTGCAAGATTTGAAACACTGAGTATAGCTAATGAGGTATTGACAAATGTCACATAAAATAGTATAATATCAATTATCTATATAAATAACAGTCAGTTCTTACTATAGCAAACACTACCATAGTGAACTAAGTTATTCTAACAATGCACTGAGCAATTCATTGAAAAGTCTCAAGCAAAACTGTATAACATCATTGCTGTGTTTAAGGAAATTCATTAGAGCAAATCTATCACTACAACAAAATTTTTTCCTTTGGTCCATAAGAGTTCACTATAAAAGAGAGAGAGAGAGAGAGATGACTATAGTTATACTGTCTGTTAAATATATTTTATTAATTAAATAAAATAAACAAATATGTTAAAATATATATGCATAATATGTGTATATATACCAAGTTTATAAAATTACTTGGTATCTTTAACATATATATATATATATTCATATTTATATATACTGACTATAACCGAGACTAGAATAACAATTAAATTTATTCAAAATGCAACATGTTTCATTGGATTGTCCAACTTCTTCAGGCGTGGGAACATAGAAAGCAAATAAACACTACAAGAAACATTGTATCACTATACAAACTATTATAAAATTCAATTAGTTTTGAACTGTAGCTACAGTCCATGTGAAGTTCTGTTCTTAAGCAGCTGCGTGCGTCTGATTTCACGAGTGTGCCAATATTGGATAGCAGAGCTGAAAGAGTCCGGTAGATTATAGCCAAGGTCATTATTTATGTGATGAGTATCCATAACAATTTCCTTAGACTCAACTATGCGGCATTCCACCTCGTCATGGCATATATGAAGGTTTGAGGTTGTTGTCCAATTTATCTCATGTTGACGGCCTTCATCATTTGTGTTTACTGTAAACAGTACATGGCTTGAGAGCGCACTTGCTCTAGTTCTTTTGTAGGCAATGTCCCTCTGGTGTTCTTCGAGACGTAGGAGGATGGATTTTTCAGTTTGGCCATAGTATTGCTTCCGGCAGTCACATGTGATTTTGTACATTCCTGAGAATTGTAGATGGTTGCGAGCGTGTTTGTATTTGCTTAAACTCGATATTTGTTTAGGAAGAGTAGAGAAACAGGATTTTATGTTGAACTTTCGCAAAATTTTTCTTAATTTTGTGGACAGCGAGCTGATATATGGTAAGGAGATATAACCTTTGGGATTGTCTTGTGTTTCTGAGTTGTTTTGACGGCGGCGGTATAGATGCTTATTAATAGTTTTCGACGAGTAGCCATTACTTGTGAAGATTCTTTGTAGATATTTAGTTCATTTTTTAGATCTTCATCATCTGACAGTACAGATCTGGCACGATGTGCTAGGGGTTGAGATGATGTCCACTTTCTGTGCGGGATAGTGATGTGAGAACACATGCAGGTATCTATCTGTCTGTGTGTGTGTGTGTGTGTGTGTGTGTGTGTGTGTGTGTGTGTGTGTGTGTGTGTGTGTGTGTAGATTTTCTAAAGATTGAGATTTTAATAGAATCAGATGTCTTAGTAAGTCTTACGTCCAGGATGGAAGAGATCCATTTTCTTCAACCTCCATTGTTAATTTGATATCTTGGTGGAAGTTGTTTAAATGATTTAAAAAAGACTGAAGGTTATCGGTGTCATATTCCCAGATAAGAAATATGCCATCTACAAATCTCAGCCAGATTTTTTGGTTTAAGAGTAGCTGAGGAGATTGCATTTTGTTCGAAATCTTCAAAAAAGATGTTAGCTAATATAGCAGACAGGGGGCTTCCCATTGCCAATCCCTTATTTTGTTTGTAGATTGTTTTCTCATATTGAAAGTAGCCAGAGTGAATGCAATGTAATAGCATGGAAAACATCGTTTTTGAAATCTTGTTCTTTAAAATATTGAGAACGTCTTGAGTTGGTACGTTTGTAAAGAGAGCCACCATGTCAAAGCTCACCATGATATCCGAAGGCTGGAGTTTTAAATTTTTGATTTTCGAGCCGAAATCTGTTGAGTTTTTTATATATGAAGAAGAATTTGCTGTAAAACCTTTTAAAGATGAAGCCAGAAACTTAGATAAGCTGTAAGTAGGCGAGCCAATACTATCTACAATTAGTCTCAGTGGGCAGTTTTCCTTGTGTATCGTTGGGAGACCATATAATCTTGGGATGAGTGGATGTAAAGAGCGAGTGGCAAGGCTTATGTTTTGTGGAAGTTCTGTGGCTTTTTGTAAGAGATTGTTTGTTTTGTTATGTATCTCCCTTGTTGGATCTCTCTCAATTTCCAAGTATGTATCTGACTGTAATAATGCCAAGATTTTTTCATGGTAATCTGTTTTATTTAGCACTACAGTTGCATTGCCCTTGTCAGCTTGTATGATAACGATGTCTTTGTTATTCTTAAGACTTTTTATGGCTAGCATTTCGCCAAGGGAGATGTTACCAGATGGAGGTCTTGCATTATTAATCACAAGTATTGCTTCCATGCGAAGTAAACTGGCATCTGTGGCAGGACGTAGTGATGCAGCTTTCTCCATCTTAGTTAAAAACATTTTCTTGGGAATAGTTTTAGGCGCAAGGACAAAATCAAGACGTTATTCAAGAATTTGTTCTTTGTTACGATTTAGAACATATGGCGATTGGTTTATTACTAATTTTTTAGTTCTTCCATGAAGATTATTAGGGGTTGGTTGTTCTTGTGTTGCCTTTAGTGAATTAAACTTTCTGATAAACTTATGTTTGTTTAAGTTTTGAGATGTTAATGCCCGACATGTACTTATTTCTTGAACGTGATTCCATGACACGCAGTCTAATGAGGTCACTAAATGGTTTTCTAAGAATGATTTTTGAGAAAAGAGAAGAGCTAAATTACGTTTGGTATCGTTAATCATCTCTCCTAAAAGTTCTAGTTTTGCTTTTTGGTAGATTCTGTGTGCTTTTTCACTGGTAATGGCTTCTCTGAATTGTAAGAATTTAGGAATAATAGAAGAGAACTTACAATGTTTCAGGAAGATAAGTCTGTTGATAGCGAATCGTTATGTTTATGAAATGAGCTTATGAGATGACACTTATCACGAGTGGTGATAAGTGTCTTCTCATAAGCTTTCATAGGATGGAAATTATACCCATCAGAAGGGATATGATAGCAATTTGTAGTATTAACTCGGTATTGGGATATGTTCATATTTATATATACTGACTATAACTGAGACTAGAATAACAATTAAATTTATTCAAAACGCAATATGTTTCATCAGATTGTCCGACTTCTTCAGGCGTGGGAACATAGAAAGCAAATAAACACTATAAGAAACATCATATCACTGTACAAACGACTATTATAAAATTCAATTGGTTTTGAACTGTAGCTACAGTCCATGTTGAAGTTCTATTGTTAAGCAGCTGTGTGCATCTGAATTTCACGAGTGTGCCAATATCGAATAGCAGAGCTGAAAGAGACCGGTAGATTATAGCCAAGGTCATTATTTGTGTGATGAGTGTCCATAACAATTTCCTTAGACTTGACTATGTGGCGTTCCACCTCATCACGGCATATATGAAGGCTTGAGGTTGTTGTCCAGTTTATCTCATGTTGACGGCCTTCATCATTTGTGTTTACTGAAAACAGTAAATGGCTTGCCAGGGCGCTTGCTCTAGTTCTTTTGTAGGCAATGTCCCTCTGGTGTTTTTCAAGACATAGGAGGATGGATTTTTCAGTTTGGCCATAGTATTGCTTCCGGCAGTCACATGTGATTTTGTACACTCCTGGGAATTGTAGATGGTTGTGAGCTTGTTTGTATTTGCTTAAAATCGATCTTAGTTTAGGAAGAGTATAAAAACAGGATTTTGTGTTTAACTTTTGTAAAATTCTTCTCAGTTATGTGGAGAACGAGCTGATATATGGTAAGGAGATGTAACCTTTGGGGGTTGTTTTGATATCGGCGGTATAGATGCTTATTAATAGTTTTTGACGAGTAGCCACTACTTATGAAGGTATTGTTTGGTATCCTTGTGAAGGATACCAAACCATGATACTGCGTGTCATGGAATCACATTCAAGAAATAAGTACACGTCGGGCATTAACATCTCAAAACTTAAACAAACATAAACTTTTCAGAAAGTTTAACTCACTAAAGGCAACACAAGAACCACCAGCCTCTATTAATCTTCATGGAAGAACTAAACAATTAGTGATAAACCAATCATCATATGTTCTAAATCATAACGAAGAACAAATTCTTGAAGAAGGTCTCAATTTTGTCCTTGTGCCTAAAACTATTCCCAAGGAAATGTTTTTAACTATGATGGAGAAAGCTGCAACACTACTTGCTGCCGCAGATGCCAGTTTACTTCGCACGGAAGCAATACTTGTGATTAATAATGCAAGACCTCCATCTGATAACATCTTCCTTGGCGAAAGGCTAGCCATAAAAAGTCTTAAGAATAACAAAGACATCGTTATCATACAAGCTGACAAGGGCAACGCAACTGTAGTGCTAAATAAAACAGATTACCATGAAAAAATCTTGGCATTATTACATATTTGGAAATTGAGAGAGAGATCCAACAAGGGAGATACATAACAAAACAAACAATCTCTTATAAAAAAAGCCACAGAACTTCCACGAAACTTACGCCTTGCCGCTCGCTCTTTACATTCACTCATCCCAAGATTATATGGTCTCCGAACGATACACAAGGAAAACTGCCCACTGGGACCAATTGTAGATAGTATTGACTCGCCTACCTACAGCTTATCTAAGTTTCTGGCTTCATCTTTAAAAGGTTTTACGGCAAATTCTTCTTCATATATAAAAAACTCAACAGATTTCGGGCTCGAAAATCAAAACTTTAAAACTCCAGCCTTCAGATATCATGGTGAGCTTTGACATGGTGGCTTTCTTTACAAACGTACCAACTCAAGACGTTCTCAATATTTTAAAGAATAAGATTTCAAAAACGATGTTTTCCATGCTATCGCATTGCATTCACTCTGGCTACTTTCAATATGAGAAGAAAATCTACAAACAAAATAAGGGATTGGCAATGGGAAGCCCCCTGTCTCCTGTATTAGCTAACATTTTTTTGAAGATTTCGAACAAAATGCAATCTCCTCAGCTACTCTTAAACCAAAAATTTGGCTGAGATTTGTAGATGACACATTTCTTATCTGGAACATGGCACCGATAACCTTCAGTCTTTTTTAAATCATTTAAACAACTTCCACCAAGATTTCAAATTAACAATGGAGGTTGAAGAAAATGGATCTCTTCCATCCTGGACGTAAGACTTACTAAGACATCTGATTCTATTAAAATTTCAATCTTTAGAAAATCTACACACACAGATAGATACCTGCATGTGTTCTCACATCACTATTCCGCACAGAAAGTGGGTATCATCTCAACCCTAGCACATCATGCCAGATCTGTACTGTCAGATGATGAAGATCTAAAAAATGAACTAAATATCTACAAAGAATCTTCACAAGTAATGGCTACTCGTCGAAAACTATTAATAAGCATCTATACCGCCGCCGTCAAAACAACTCAGAAACACAAGACAATCCCAAAGGTTATATCTCCTTACCATATATCAGCTCGCTGTCCGCAAAATTAAGAAGAATTTTACAAAAGTTCAACATAAAATCCTGTTTCTCTACTCTTCCTAAACAAAGATCGATTTTAAGCAAATACAAACATGCTCACAACCATCTACAATTCTCAGGAATGTACAAAATCACATGTGACTGCCGGAAGCAATACTATGGCCAAACTGAAAAATCCATCCTCCTACGTCTCGAAGAACACCAGAGGGACATTGCCTACAAAAGAACTAAAGCAAGTGTGCTCTCAAGCCATGTACTGTTTTCAGTAAACACAAATGATGAAGGCCGTCAACATGAGATAAACTGGACAACAACCTCAAACCTTCATATATGCCGTGATGAGGTGGAACGGCACATAGTCAAGTCTAAGGAAATTGTTATGGACCCTCATCACATAAATAATGACCTTGGCTATAATCTACCGGACTCTTTCAGCACTGCTATCCAATATTGGCACACTCGTGAAATCAGACACACACAGCTGCTTAGCAATAGAACTTCAACATGGACTGTAGCTACAGTTCCAAACTAATTGAATTTTATAATAGTCATTTGTATAGTGATACGATGTTTCTTATAGTGTTTATTTGCTTTCTATGTTCCCACGCCTGAAGAAGTTGGACAATCCGATGAAACATGTTTCGTTTTGAATAAATTTAATTGTTATTCTAGTCTCAGTTATAATCAGTATATATAAATATGAATATATATATATATATATATATATATATATGATAAAGATGCCAAGCTAATTTAAACCTGGTTTTACTCCATTTCCCAAGTAAGCAAACAGACAAATTAGTGAAGTTTGCAGCTGCACATATTGCAAGTCTAGGTGACCCACAAATTAGTGCAAGAGTAGGCAACTCGTTGTAAAGGTGGAATAAGCTCTGATCACTATTCTTAATATTTACCCTGAATGCAAAGCTCATCTCCTTGAGGAGATGTATGATGTTATGCATTAAAGGCAATAGGCCACTACCCAGACCAGTTTCGACCTTTATTGAAGTCTCATCAGTAGGAGCCAGGCTTAGAAATATCAAGGTTAAGTATTGCAGAGCTTATAAGTATTTTACCAAAACAAGTTACCGTAAGGTGATTTGACCTTATTAAATAAAAATATCAGGATGAGAGATAGATGTAGAAAGTTTTTTACCTTGGATGTAATATATAATATATGTTACTTGACTTATTTATCTGTTTGCTTACTTGGGAAATGGAGTAAAACCAAATTTAAAATACCTTTGTATCTTTAAAATAGCTTGGCAAAGCTATATGTAACAAACTTTCTACATATATATATATATATATATATATATATATATATATATATATATATATATATATATATATATATATATATATATATATGTGTGTGTGTAGAAAGTTTTTTACCTTGGGTATAATATATGTTAAAGATGCCAAGCTATTTTAAAGCTGGTTTTGCTCCATTTCCCAAGTAAGCAAACAGATAAATTAGTCAAGTTTGCACCTGCACGTATTGCGAATCTAGCTGACCCTCAAAGTAGTGCAAGTCAAGGCAACGTGTGTTAAAAGTAGAATAAGCTCTGATCACTATTCTTAATATTTACCCTTAATGCACAGCCCATCTCCTTGAGGAGATGTATGATGCTATGTATTAAAGGCAAGGGGCCACTACTCAGACCCTTTTCGACCTTTATTGAGGTCTCACAAGGCTAGACTTACACTACTTTGAGGGTCAGCTAGACTCGCAATACGTGCAGGCACAAACTTGACTTATTTGTCTGTTTGCTTACTTGGGAAATGGAGTAAAACCAAGTTTAAAATAGCTTGGTATCTTTAACATTTATTATACCCAAGGTAAAATACTTTCTACATATATATATATATATATATATATATATATATATATATGTGGTGTCAAGAGAAAACATTAAGAAAAAGAGATGTAAATCCAGTTATAAACGATAGGCTCCTACAGTCCTAACCAGCCTCCTCTATGACTCTAAGACTGACACTCCCCAAACTTAAACTGAGTTTAAGTTTGGAGAGTGTTCTGATGGTCTCCCAGAAATCTAGGAGACCATCATTTTGAAATCATTTGAAATAATAATAATAATAATAATAATATACTTGAATAAATCTTACAACAACACTCAGTAGGGAAATTCCTCTGTAATTTTCACATTCAGTTTTATTTCCCTTTTTATAGATGGCACTATGGCAACTCTACTTCAGTCATCTAGAACTGTAAAAATTAGATACTAAAAATTTTAGACCTCCATATTTGAGCATTTCTGTTCAAATATAGACCAGATATACCGTTTCTTTAATGGCCTGAATCTGCCATGGAGTTCTGATTTCTATAACCATGCAGACAACCTTCTCCTGTCCCTTCCTGGCCAAATTACTCAATGTTTTCTTCAGGGTTTGCCACTGAATCTTCAAGGTTTGGTTCTTATTTTCAATCTGTTTCATTTTTTCTTGAATAATTTTTGAGTATTTGAGTATACAGTTTACCTCTAAATGCATCTCAACTTTGATTTATGTTCCAACTTTCTTACACAGTTATCTTTTCTATATGAAATTCAATATTATCTTGCTCACTGCTAAATGGAGATCACTTCCAATTTTTTTGTATACTTGTGTCCTGAACCAGGATAAGCATTGTTGTGAATATTAACATGGTCAATGTGGCTTTTCTTATTTCTTGGATCTGCTCTCCATGTGAATTTGTGCACACACACATTTTTATGTTGGAACATGGTGTTAGTTGGAGCGGTCATATTTAATTATACGAGTTGCCAAAAGGTGTACTACCTTATTATTAAATTACTCTGGATTTAGAGAAAGATGTTGGAAGTTTATTTTCTACTTGGTAAGACTATAATAAATTTAGTTTAATCCTTTATCCAAGTATAAGAACAAAGTTTACGCCTGAAGTATCTTCAGGACTGATGCAACTCGTAGTAAAGGTGGACCGAGCTCTCATCACTCCTTGTCTCAGTATCTCCCATAATGCAAAGCACATCTCCTTGCAGACATGTATACTGCTATGCATTAAGGGAAGGGCCACTACCCCAGCTGGTTTCAACCTTTATTGAGGTCTTGTCAGTGGGAGCCAGACCCAGAAGTGGTGATGCTAAGGCAGAAGCAATGGAGAGGCCATATTTAATTATATGACCTCTCCAAAAGGTGTACTACCTTATTATTAAATTACTCTGGATTTAGAGAAAGATGGTGGAAGTTTATTTTCCACTTGGTTAGACTATAATAAATTTAGTTTAATCCTTTATCCAAGTGTAAGCAAATAAAGTTTGTGCCTGAAATATCTTCAGGACTGAGGCAACTCGTAGTAAAGGTGGACCAAGCTCTCATCACTCATTGTCTCAGTATCTCCCATGATGCAAAGCACATCTCCTTGCAGACATGTATACTATCCATAGTGGGGTAGTCACCCTTCCCTTAATGTATAGCAGTATACTCGTCCGCAAGGAGATGTGCTTTGCATTATGGGAGATACTGAGACAAGGAGTGATGAGAGCTCAGTCCACCTTTACTATGAGTTGCCTCAGTCCTGAAGATACTTCAGGCACAAACTTTGTTTGCTTACACTTGGATAAATGATTAAATTAAATTTATTATAGTGTTAGTAAGAACTAGACTGTGTGCTGAACAGAAATCCAGCAGGTATTTACCATTATAATTAACTTTGCTCTTTTCTTGAAATTTTCCCAAAATATTTTATATATCTGGTAATTATTTCCTACTCTGCTGTTTAGATCTTCAAGAAGGATCAAAATTTCCTTTTTTGTTGTATCAGTTGCCTTCTATAATACCTCTAAAAATTCTTTCACTTCTTCCTTAGTAGAACCTTCAATAGGTAGAAATATGCCTCATTGTCCAGTTCTCCATTCTGATATTTGTCCACATCTCTGTACTTGATATTGCTTGCCATGCCATTCAATTTTAGTGTTAAATATTATAGTTACCATATTTAGTTACCATAATATTTATCCTATTTAGCGTTAAATATTATAGTTACTCCTTTTCCTGGACTGTCATTGCCTGAATATAACATCTTGTGTTTACTGTTCAAAAAAATTTTGCTGTTCAAATAGACCTGTTTTTGTTTTCTTTGTTTTGGTAATACCTATTATGTCGATCTGATACTTATCCAGTTCTGCTTATTCTATATTGATGCTTCTTATGTTGATGATGTTTTAATCTTGAAGCTTTCTAATGTTGAGTTTGGATTTGTTCCAGTATCTGATTTTTTCCTTTTTTCCTCTGGCATGAAATTCTGTCGTGTTGTACTATCATTTTCTGTTAAGTCAATATGAATTTACTCAATTAAATCCCAAATTGCCAGCCAATCCTCGTTTGTAAATGGAAAAGAGGTCGATGATCATGGTACTCCACCTTAATAAGATGTAGGACCTTCTTTTGCTGTGATGACTGCAGCAATCCTACAGGGCATACTTTCCATAAGCATACAATAGTGATCAATGGGAACTGTGGACTATTCTTCCTGTATGCACGTAATGAGGTTCTGGACTGTTGTGGGGCAGTGTAAAATCTCGTATAGAAAAAATTTAGAAGTAAATTTTTTTCTATGTCGATTTTACATGGGAAATTTAAATTTACATAAAATACTTGTAATTAAATTAATGTAATAACTCACTTTGCTGTATTAAATCTGGTAATTGTTAGAATAATTTTATAAGAACCACTAGAATTGTAAAAACAGAAAAGAAGCTCAGATAGGATTACACAAATAGACCTAAGGCTAGCAAAAATAGCGAAGGTCACTGGATTACGAGTTTTCCAGCCAAAACTCAATGGTGGTGGAAATAAACCCTCCAGTAAGTCCAGGGGACTTAATTTGAAGAAGGGCCAAGGTCGGGGCGAAGGAGATAAAAGGCAGAGAGGTTCTCGCTCTTGCACTCACTCTCGCTTCAAAGTTTTGTTCCTATGCCAAGCCCTTTCCGAGGACAGGGGGAGAGTCACGTTCCTGCACTCAAGCAGTTCAGACAAAGATGGGAAGTTAGATGGCAGCAGTTAGAAGACGGTCCTTTCGAGATGTCCTACTGTATGATTCTTCGATGATCTATATGTGTGTTGCAGTATTGCTGCCATAACCTAGAGCCCGATCGGAAATTTTTTCTTGGAAGAAGTGGAATGTGCCCTTATACCTTTAGGATCTAGGACTATATGTAATGAGCTGGCAAAAATGTAAGTAAGGTGTTTTATGTTAATTCCTAGATTGTGAAAATTAAGCGATGAATGTTGGTTCTATTGTCGATTAGCAGAGAAAGTATTAGAGAAGTTGGAAAGCTGTACTTCTGTTTGAATGTGAATAAGTGGTATATAGAGTTTTAAGGAATTTGCTAATGTTGTGTAATGCAAAGAAATTGAATGTGGATTAAGCTTTAACTTTTTCTTGTTTATAGCATGAGTAAAGATAAAGTGTGTTTAAGTCTATCCACATGTCAGAAAATTTATGTGAAATTTTAATGTCTTTGTCTTAAAGCTTAAGCAAAAATGCTTGAATGATCATATGGAGAATTAGACATGTGATTTGTATTGTCTTCATTGTAATCTAGTTGTATTAGACTTAACTAGACACTTGATTTGTGCAGTTTAAATTTTTTAATTAATTTGTCTTAGAATGAATAAACATGTTTGTTTTGTTAATAGCTTGCCTGATCTTGCTTTACCAATGCACTGTCTCATAAAATTATGGAACCTGTGTGATCAAAGAATAGTGATAGCCACGGCTGACTGATATTAAGAATTAGGAGTTGCTTGAACTAGAGTTAATTTAAGAGATATTTCTCGTGCTTAGCTGAATGTTTCTCTTGCATGTAGGGGGAAAGAAAAACATTTCTTTTACGCGATCCTTAATGGTGCAGTCGTAAAGAAAAATATATTTTTAAGGATCAATACAAGAGAAATACAGCAAGGTAGATTAGGGAATTGATTCCAGCCAGAAGTTTTTCCTGTGTCTACACTTTGAGCACATGAAATAGCTTACTTATGGCCTTGAGAGAAAGGGGGGGGGGGAGGGGAGTAAAACTATACACTAAAAGGATTAAGAATAATCACAAGTTTTGTGCATGAAGAACTAGCTCAAGCAATGACGAATTTTGCTATGATATCATGACTGATAAAAAAACTATTACAAAGGCACAGTCTGACATTAAATAATAATAAATAACAAAATAATATCAATAATATTAAAATTAAAAGATAGATATTATTACAGCAGATATCCCTTGACTTCACCTGATGCTCCAATTCATAACAGATATTCAGTAGGGTTGAAATTAGGGCTCTGCAGTCCAGTCAAGTGTGGTTGATGTTCCTGTCCACAAACCACTCACTTTCAGCAGCAGTCTTATGACACAGTACATTGTCTTGCAAAGAGACAGTGGTCAGTTTTGCAGCCCCCCCCCCACACACACACCCATCCACCTGCTTGGTAGATGGTGTAGCATGATTCATTGCTCCATAACACAGTTTTCCAAACTTCCATGTTTATTCAGGTAATGTGGGGATTGCATATTGCAGTCCTACCATGGAAATCCATGTTGTGAGCTTAGTTCTGAATGTTTTAGCAGATTCGTGTTCCAGTGATGTTCAGAATTCCACATTCAATGTGTCAACTGATCAATGGTGGTTTTTACCTATTATCCTTTGTAACATCCTACAGGCACATTCAGTGAGTGTGGAGGGTCATTTAGTAGTAGTCATGGTATTTGACTACTACTGATTGCTGACCTGGGATAACCCAGTTTGTCAACAATTTGCTGAACAGATGAGCCTGCATTGTGACAGGATACCAACATGATATCCTGTCACAATGCCTCTTCCAAACTTCATTTCCCTTTCTCATAGTCATTTCACCTGGACACAGTTATACTGACTTGGGTGCATCATATTCCTTCAATTTATACTTTCTACAAACACATGACTTGTTACATAGCATGCACCTTGCCCATGGGGAAACTACACTACTTTCTAAGTAGGTGTAGATACCTAACAGGGTGCACCACAAGAAGGTGAGGGTTGGACATTAGGTCAGAAGCCCTGTCAGTTTTCTGCACTCCTTGAAAGGTTGCATGGACGTCTCCTCCTGGTTATCCAGTTTTATGTTAAAGCACCCCAAAAGAGAAAAGGACATTTTCAAAATATGAGCTCAGATTCTTTTATTGTAATTTTATGCAGTAGCTTAGATAAGTCTTTGGCAAATTTGTTGCTATTTGCTTTTTTTTTTTTTTTTTTTTTTTTTTTAGTGTATCAATTTTGATAATTGGTAAGATATCCTTTCATTGGTCTCTTTCACAATTGTCTTACAATGCCACAATGTGCCATTCCCTGATCATCTGCACTACCAATTTTAAAAACTGGTAATTCTTGTTATTCTTTATTAGATATACAGGCAACCCTCGGTTTATGCCTCACTTCTGTTCCTGAAAAAACGGTCCTAAACCGAATCGGCATAAAACAAATCCAATTTTAATGGGAGGTATAAAGTTAAGTTTTGCGCAGTCAAAAAATATGCACATGAATACATATATATTTGTTAAAATAAAATTATTAATAGCAAAAACAAAACAAAATTATATACAAAAAAATATGAAACTTCGAAAAGATATTACATGTTTATATGTTGAAGTTCCTGGTTTTGGATCACCTGCATTTTTTTTGAAAAATGTATCCAGTGTTAACTGCCTAGATTTTCTTTTTCTTTCTTTAAGGAGTTCAGTGTAAGGATGAATAGATACGATTACACTCCTTTTTACGTTTGCACTCCGTTCCCAATCGTGGTCCATTTCGCAGAGTTCATCAGTCAATGTCTCTATACTTGCAAGAGACATTGACTATAAATCGGCTATTTTTATATCTCTTAGAGGACCTTCTTCGTTTTCTTTCTCCTCCTTTGGATGTTGACTTAATTGTTCAGCTAATTCTTTTAAGTTTTCATTGGAATGCGGTTTATCATGGCTCTCCAAGACTTCTGTCACATCTTCAGCTGTAATATTGTCCAATCCCACCGCTCGTGCAAGCTTGGTAACATCTTGAATAACATTCTCCTCTTGCTCTAATTCTTCAAAGTCGTGCATAAATGCTGGAAGAAGTTTTCGCCATGCTTTTTTTAAACACTTTCTGACACTTCGTTCCAAGCTGCCTTGATGTTGTTAATGCCCTTCAAAATATCAAATGACCACCAATAGTCTTGAATAGTTTTTCCTGAAGTGTCCAAGACTCTTACCATTTCCATTTCCATAATCCCCTGATCCATCGGTTACAAAAGCGATGTCGTGTTTGGGGTATGTAAACAACCTTGACATCCAATGGTGTTCTTACTTCAGCAAGGTTTTGAGGATGTCCAGGGGCATTATCCAAGAGAAGCAATGCCTTGGCTGGCAAATCATTTTCTTTACAGAAGCGAAGCATGGTAGGACAAAAATAATTTGTGTACCAATCTATAAAAAGTCTTGTGTAATCCAATCTTTCTTGTTCCATTTCCAATAGACAAGGAGCATGGCTTTTAGACCCTTGAAGGTGCATGGTGTTTGTGAATGGTACACAAACATTGGTTCCGGAGACATTTGCACCCAACAAAAGTGTAAGTCTATCTTTTCAACTTTAAAATTTGGAGCAGAACGTTCTTCACAGGAAACGAAGGTGCATGATGGCAATTTTTTCCAGTATATCCCAGTCTCATCAACGTTAAAAATTAGATCAGGAGGATAACTTCCTTGTTCTACACAGCCTTGAAATTCTTTAGGAAAAGCAGCCGCTGCCGCAACATCTGCACTTGCCGCCTTACCACATAATTTCACACTATGGCACTTACTTTGAGACTTAAATCTCATGAACCAACCTTTGCTTCCTAAAAATTTTTCTTCACCTCCATCTGTCCTTTTAAGATCCTCAAAAATTGTTTTTGCTTTCTCAGTTATAACAGCCTGCATCAGAGGAATGTTTTTCTGATTCAAGTCATCTACCTACACTGATAATAATTTTTCCATTTTTTCAAAGTTTACCCCTGCTATAACTTATATGTTTTGCATTTAGTACTGCAGTAGACTGTTGCACAGACTGTTTTATTCTATCTGCATATTTCATAATGGTAGTAACAGTCGATGGAGTAAGTTCATACTTCTACAGACATTAGCATGTGTCTGTCCATCTTCCATTCATCAAATCACCTCCATCTTCTTTTCAAGTGCGATTGATTTCCGCCCTTCTTAACACCAAGTGCTGCTAACTTTTTGCACTTCTTTTATCAGACATGGTATGTAATTATGTACTTTATCAATTTAAATACGTATGTATGTAAAAAAAAAATTAAATAGAATAATTAGGTAGATTCAACAGTAAAACTAGGTTTGATACATATACGTTATAGTAGCTTGGTAAACACTCAAACACTAGAGTACCTGCTAGCATCATTTCTCAGTCAGACCACACTACGGTAAGAAAGCATGCTCAGGCATCCAGCATTATTGTGAATCGATGTAAATTGAACCATCATAAACCGAGGGCTGCCTATATGTAAACTGTCAACACATCAAAATTTACCCAACTTATCAAAATATTTACTGATTACCGAAATGAACTTTTACTGATTACTGAAGTGCATGATATTAAATTTAAATGTCTTATCAACTCTTCTTATATAATGTGCTATCAGCTCTTTTTTTTTTTTTGTGGTTATTTTTCTGTAATGTATTGAAAATGGCTGTGAATTAGAACCAAAAATTCTACAAATAAACAGTTTTTACATAAGTGACTTTTGTCATTATTTAGTATTATAATATCTTCTTCCACTTATATCTTGATTTTTAAATTAGTACTCTCTTAATGCTACAGTTTCACTTCCTTCATTTCAAATATTTCTGGCATTTGTAAGCATACATACATACTAGCATATTTCTGGTTATGTAACAAGTCCTGTTGTAACATCTCACCTCAGACCATTTTGTCCCCCCCCCCCAATTCCCTGATCATCTCAAGCCTGTCTTGTACGCGCACACACACACACACACACACACACACACACACACACACACACACACACACAAACACACACACACACACACACACACACACACACACACACACACACACACACACACACACACACACACACACACACTTCTGTATCCATCATCCATTCTTCTCACACATTGTCTCCCTGTCCACTCTGATTCCCATTGTTTCCCTGTCTGCATTTTGTTTGTTCTCTTTCATTCTCTTCACTCATGCCACTCAGCACTCCATTCAAAACTCTCCTATTATATTTTCCTCTCTTCCACATCACCTCAACAATCGCTTGCTTTTTCACATCTGTCATTCACTTCAGCCATTACTATGTCTTGTAGCAATGGCTTCTCTTCAGCTGACCCACACCAAATTCATTTAAATATAGTCATCCCCCCCTTTTTTTTTAACAGCTCTATCTATCCCTCAAATTCATCCCACACACATGAATTTTATTTAATTCATTACTTTCTCATCATACAACTCTGCTAGCATCTCATTTCTACTCTTCACTTTCCATCTTATGACTATCACACCTGTGGAAAGCACTGACTATCTTTTCTACTGCACTGTTATCCATCCCTACATTCTCCTTGTTACTAACCATTACTCTTTTATTTCGTTCAATTACTCTGCTCAGTCTATCCCTGGAAAGCAAGCCTTATGCACCTTGTTATTAACCACACTTCTAAAATAATTGAATCCCCCCATAAGTGGCTACTCTCAAATCATTTGACACCTCTTTTATTACAGCTTTCCTTTCTCTCTTCCATACATTGTTATTATCCTCATTTCACTCTGTAGGTGCTTCATCTCTTGTCTCATCTTCATCAACTCTGATTCATATCCTGAGTTACTTTCTCACTGCTCTTCACTTTCTCTCTCTCTCTCTCTCTACCCAGTTGGTTACACTTTCTTTCTCACCACCTACTTACTGTGTGCTTACTGTTGTAGTATTTATTTATTTCATATCCAAACACAAGTGGTACAGTAATAAGTAAGTGGTACAACATTATTTACAGCAAATTAGGATGGATTATAAATGAGAACAGCTTAAATTTTATAAGTGAATTATACAGGGAATAATAAGTAAAATATGAAAAAAGAAGCTATACATAAGTTATATACAATAAATATGGTCAGCTGTTCCTCCAGTTTTTGCGCAATCAATTGCTCTTTCTGTGCAGGATATAAGATCCTCTTTTGCGTAAGGTGATTGATGAAAGGGACAAGAAAGAAAGTGTTCAATGGACTGGGTTGTCCCACACTCACAGTTATTTAGTCCAGTGAGGTAGCCACTGGACCAGATAACTGTTGAGGCTTTTCCAAGTATTCCAGTCCAAGTGGGCACAGCCAAACATTTTCCACCACATGGAAGATATCTGGCTGTTGGAATACCAGTATTATTCTCAGGGTATAGTGTAAGCCATTGTTGAAATCTTGTCTCCAGAGGATTTTTAGGTGGTTCAACAGTTGCTAGGAAGCTATGTTGGGATCTTAGTCTTTGGGGCACTGTGGTCTGGCCGAATAGGGGTGGCATTCATCATTCATTTGTTGGCTTCTTTTGTCAGCTGAGAATGCAGATTTTAGAATTGAAGGGGGAGGGGGTGCAATACCAGTCAAAGTATACAGGTCTTTTAGTGGTGTTGGTTTCAAGCATCCTATAATTAAGCTGCAGCTTTCATTCAATGCTGGGTCCAGTTTTTCAGCATGGAAGGATCTGGACCATACCAGGCAGGCATATTCAGCAGAAGAATAGCAAAGGGCCAAGGCAGAAGATCTCAGTGTGCTAGGGTCTACATCCCATTTGGAGGAGGTAAGCTTTCTTAATATGTTGTTTCTTGCATTCACTTTTGCATTAGTTTTTTCTGTGTGCTTTATATGAAAGGGCAATTAAGAGTCACATCGAGGTAGATTGGGTTCCAGAAATGTTCTAAATCAGAGCTTTCCCAAGAAATCTGTACTTCCTGTTCGCTTCTTTATTGTTAAAGTGGAAAAGGACAGTCTGGTTTTCAAGGGGTTTGGTTTTAATTGATTGCTGCTATAATATGTGGTTAGACTATTTAAGGAGATTTATTTATTAGACTATTAAGTGATAGAGTAGTTTCAATGGACTTAAAATGTTTTGATTGAGTAGCTATGGCAAGGTCATCAGCATAGATAAAATATCTAGTTCCTGGAAAGATGGGGAGATTATTAATGTTTAAATGTTGAAAAGTAAGTGATACCACACTTTCTTGGGGGATGCCAGTGGCTCTTCATAACCCCCCCCCCCAAAGTCTACAAAAATAGCATCTGTTTTCCAAGAGTAATTGGATCAGGAGAACAAGGTGATAGTCTCTAGTTTATTTTATTTCTGAGTAATGAGATGCTTTATGATATCATATGGAGCTGCAGTTAGGTCTACAAAGACTGCTCCTGTGGCTAGTTTTTGCTCATAACCATTTTCTATATATTGAGTGACATTGAGAATTTGTGATGTACAGGATTTGCCTGGTCTAAAACCAGCCTGCTCAGCAATAAGCTGGGGTTCAATTAGTGATTGTAGCCTATTCAAAATTAATCATTCATAGAGTTTAAAGAGGTTGCTAAGTAGTGATATAGGTCTATAATTTTTTTGCTTCGGTTGGAGTTTTCCCTGGTTTCAGAAAGGCCACCACTTTAGCATGCTTCCAGATAGTTGGTATCCTTAGGGTTCTGAGACAGGTGTTGTATAGTTTTAATAACCACTCTGTAGTCCTGGATTCGAAATGTTTAATTTGTTCATTACAGATATCATCAAGGCCTGCATATTTTCTAGGTTTTAATAGGTTTATGGCAGCATTGAGTTCAGTGATGGTGAAGTCTGAGTTAATCATATTTTGTTCCTCACTCAGTATCTTATTTTTTGGATGCTTTTTAGGGAATTTTCCATTCAATGGCAGCTGGCGAGCAATTTGATTAGCTGTTATCTCTAGATGCTCATATGACTTAGTGAAAGCCTTCCTAATTCTGTTGATCAAGTTCCATGCCTTTCTGCTGCTATGGATCATATCAATTGCTTCTATTTCTTTTATCCCCATGAGGAACACCATTCCTCTGCCATCTTGGAGCATAATTTTTCTCCTGTTTAGATAGTCTCCTCTGAGAAGTGAGAAGGGGGTTGGTGTTATAAAATTATAAGTAATTAGCATACTGAGCTTGTATGTCACTGGAGAGGTCTAGAATGTAGTTTGTGTGGCATCCTCACTTCCTTTGTGGGGGATGTGTTTTGTGGAGATTTTCCTCAGTATTTTTATGAATTTGGGATACTCTTGAGAGTTTGTAGGGACTTGTTCTATGGAGTGGTCAAGATCTTCCATGAAACTCTTCCAATTAGCTTTTTTTTTTGAAAATAAATTGTCGTCTGTAAGGGACTGTGTTAGGCATAATAGCTGGGTTGGTTGAATTGAAGCATTATAGGTCTATGTTGAGTATGTAGAATGGGATTTAAAACCTTTTTAACACAAATGTTGGATATTTTTGATCTAACAAATGTGAAGTCAGGGTTATAGCGTTGCTTCTATCTGCCACTGTTGAAAGATGCAGGAAGTTTTGGATTATGTATCAGGTTTAGAGAAAGGTTTTTCAGCCCATTTTTCAACAAGTTCTCCATCTTTGTTGGACTTTGTGTAATCCCAGTTAATACTATGGCTGTTAAAGTCACCTAATACAACATTAGTCATGCATACATTATTATTGAGGAGGATGCCAGGGAAGGAGAAAGCTTTTTCTGGCAGTTTATAAACTGAGGTGATTGAGATATTTTTAAATGTGATTCTAATAATCTCAGTGGGGGTGCTTAGGGGTCAAAGCTGTATAACTGAGAGGAGACCTAGACATAGCCTTTAAAGGAATGCAGAGAACCGAAAAGGGCTTCTGACCTAATGTCCAATCCTCACCTTCTCGTGGTACAACCTGTTGGGTATCTACCTGGATACTGAACAAATGAGGATGTGCTGGCAATTTGGAATTTAGCCGACCGAATTGTATTCTTACTGGTTAAACCAAAATACAAAATGATGGTACAACATGACAAAATTTCATGCAGGCTGGGGCCGTCGCCCGGTTAAACAAGGCCTCCGTTGTTTTTGCCAGGGAACCAGGGCGAACAGCGAAAAGTCAGCTACTGGAACAAATCTGAAAACACACCCCAACTCAACATCACCAGAGTTAAAGATCGGTACCATCAACATAAGAAGCCTGAATGGCAAGAAATGGAGCTAGCTGAGGAATTAGATAAGTACCAGTTCGACATAATAGGGGTGACTAAAGCAAAACTCCATGGAGACCTGAATAATAATAATAATAATAAAAAAGACAAAAACTGATGAGATCTTTCTGAGCAATAAATACAAAATGTTATATTCAGGCAATGACAATCAAGGAAAAGAAGGAGCAGCCATAGTATTCAACACAAAATACAAGGCTAATCTTCTTGAATGGCAGGTAGCCTCAAGTAGAGTAATGTGGGCAAATATGAGAATCTGGAACTGGACAATGAAACTTGTTTGTGCCTATGATCCCACAGAAAGGTCTACTAAGGTACGAGTGGAAGAATTTATTGAGGTTTTAGAAAAGCAACTGACACAACGGAAAAGGAAAAGTTGGTCCTTTTTCGGGATCTAAATAGCAGAGAAGGGAAATGATTGTCATACATACAAAAATATTTTGGGAAAATTTGGAGAAAAGAGCAAAGCTAATAATAATGTGTGTTGGATTTCTGCTCAGGACATCGAATGGTTATTACTAACACCATGTTCCAACATAAAAATGTGCACAAATTCACATGGAGAGAAGAGGCAAGGAATAAGAAAAGTCTCATTGACAATGTTATTGTTGATAGTACTGTTTTCTCCCTGGTGCATGACACCAAAATGTACAGAGGATTTGAAATTGGAGGTGATCACTATTTAGTCTTGAGCAGGATAAAATTGAATTTAATATTGAAAAGAATAACATGTAAGAAAGTTTTAAAGTGAATAAAAGTTGAGCAGCTCAGATGTGAACTGTAGACTAAAATACACAAAGATTATTGAAGAAAAAATGAAAGAGTTTGAGAACAGGAACCAAACCTTGGAGATTCATTGGCAAGCCATGAAGAAAACCCTGATTGATTCAGCTAGAGAGGCATGTGGTGAAGTTGTCTGCAAGGATAGAAAAATTAGAACTTCATGGTGGACACAGGAAGTTAAAGAGGCAGTGAAGGAAAAGAAGAAGGCATATGAAAAGTTCCTGGCAAATAGGTCAGCTTGTGATCTTAGAGAATACAGTGACAAATGTAAGAAAGCTAAACAGTGTGTAAAAAATAGCTAAACAAAATCATCGGAGGACTTTGGCAAGAACATAGAAAATACATATCAAGAAGGTGGCAAAATATTCTGGAGGTTGTTGAAGAAATTTAGGAATGGAAGAAAGATTGCTGTAAAAGGAGTTAGAGATGATAAAGGTGACATGAAAATGGGAGAAAAAGATATCCTTGAAGTATGGATTAATTACTTTGAAAAACTGCTAAATGAAACTAGCAGTGAGGACAGCACAGTGGTAAAATAAAACACTGACCAGTCATTTAGTCAGGAATACATATCCATACTTGAAGTAGGAAAAGCCATCAAAGGCTTGAAATGTGGAAAGGCAGCAGGAGTAGATGATATTCAACCAGAAATGCTGAAGTACTGTGGTATAAAAGTCTTACAGTGGCTGCACTTCATAGTTCAGAATGCCTAGACAGCGGGATGAATTCCCGATGATTGTAGTAGAGTACCCATATATAATTTTATATGTGGGTACTCTCATAGTACCCATATATAAAAAGGGAAATAAAACAATGTGAGAATTACAGAGGTATTTCCCTACTGAGTGTTCCTGGCAAGATCTATGCAAATATACTTGAGAAACGGTTGAGAAGAATTGTTGAAGAAAAGCTTGGTGAAGAACAAGCTGGATTCAGGTCAGATAGAGTCTGTCAGGATCAGATCTTCACTTTACGACAAATAGTGGAGAAATCATGGGAATATAACAAAGATCTGTATTTAAGTTTTTGTCGATTTTTAAAAGGCATATGACAAGGTGCCAAGAGAGAAGTTATTCAATATATACAGTTATATGGTGTCAATGGGGCATTATATCAAGCAATACTTAGTCTTTGTTTGAGTTGTAAGTCAGCAACTCAAACTCAATAGCTAAAAGAGAAGTCAGAAAATGACATAGAGAATCATGGAACAAATTTGTTTCTAATTTAGAACATGATTTATATAAAATAAGACCCAATGTATATAAGATTTTGAAACACTTCAATGCAGATACCAAAGAAAACATAAAATTAAACACTTAATTGAAATTAGAAGAATTTCTAAATTACTACACAGAATTGTGGACAGACAAATATTTTAAAAAAGACAACTGGCAAACAATTAACGAAAATGAAAAGGAAATAACTAAAGAAGAATTAGAAATCAGCCTGAAAGAAACAAGAAACGGAAAATCTCCTGGAGAAGATAAACTAGGTTCAGAACTATATAAATATGCAGGAACAAGATTCAAAGAAAGACTCTTATTATTTTTAGATAAAATTTATTCAACTGGTATCTCCCCAATAGAATGGAAAAAAAGCAATTGTGATTCCTATCTTTAAAAAAGGTAATAGAGATGACTCTAAAAACTATAGTGGTATCAGTATACTAAATTCCTGTTACAAAATATATAACAGAATCTTAAATAGCAAACTAATGAAATATTTCGAAACCTTTATTTTAGAAGTACAGAATGGATTTAGAAAAGGACGATCATGTATAGACCTAGCCTTTTGCCTAAAATTAATAATAGAGAAAAGAAGAGAATACAATTCGAAACACGGATTGTTTATTGACTTTGAAAAAACATTTGACAAAGTTTAAAGAAACGTATTATTTAACATATTAAAAGAAAGACAAATACAAAATAATATCCTAAAAGCTATCACAAGTATATATGAAAATAATCAAATACAAATGAGATTAAATCGCGAGCTATCATATACGAGAGAGTTAAACCAAGTGGTCCGACAGGGATGTCCCCTCTCAGCAACTATTTTTAATATTTACTTAAATGAAATAATAATAAAATGGAATAAAAATTTACATCAAGGAATTAAACTTTCTCTTACAGTGAACTTAAACACTCTCCTTTTTGACGATGACCAAATAATAATTACAAATTCTGAAGATAACTTGCAGAAAGTTATTTTAGATCTAAATGAGATAGCCAAAGATTATGGTATGATAACATCAACAGAAAAATCAAAAACTATAGCCTTTAAAGGACAAGATCCATCAAGAACTAAAATAGTAATGGATAACAAGATCTTAGAACAGGTGAATTCATTTAACTACCTAGGATGTATGATCACATATGAAAATGAAAAAGATATAAACGTAAAAATTGTAAAATATCTAACAATAACAGGTGTATTTAAACCAAACCTAGTTCAAAAGCAAACCAGACTAAAAGTATACAATACATTAGCCCTACCAGTCTTAATGTATGGAAGCAAAATCTGGACAATAAAAAAAAAAGACAAACAAAAATTAATAACAGCAGAAATTTATCATAAATGAAATTTATGAGAAAAACTGCAAAGTATACCCTATTTGATGACAAAAGAAATGAAGAAATTATGAAAGAATTAAACCAAGAACCAGTAATAGAAAAAATTAAAAAATATAAACATAAATGGATGGAACACGTTCAAAGAAAGAAAACAGAAAGATTACCAAAACAAGCCTTAAAGTACAAGCCATTAGGAAAAAGAAAACCAGGACATCCTTTTAAATGATTCAACGATGACTTCTAAGTCTGGAACAGGCCATTCTAACTCTAAATCCTTAATATGCATAATGATGATGATGATGATTACTAGCAAAATACTTTACTAGTAATACTATACTAATACTAAAGCTCATAGTAGAGTATTCACATACTGTACTATGAGCTTTTGAATACCATTAAGACTAGATAACTTGTTGGCATCCAAGTTATTCACGATTTTTCTTAGTTGTAGATTAAGTTTGGAATGAAAGTCTTCACTTTGATTAGAATTATTTATTTCTACAGTATGAGCAGGTGCTTGGCTCTGGAGAACAACAACAACAGTAGTTGCACCATGGAAAGTCCATGGTACAACCAGATGTGCTGGCAAGGACAGTGAGGATTGTCTTGTATTCTGGTGGGTAAGTGGGCTGTGCTAGGTTGTTGCCAAGTTTGATATGTGGAATTACAGAACGGGACCCAATTTAAGTTATGGATGTTGATTTTTGTGAAGAAGAGAGCCTTCTTATAGGGTAATTTGACTGCAGAAAAATCCAACATTAGTGATATTTTGTTAAGGAGATCAGAGTGGTTATCAGAGTTCAAAATGCAATGGGAACAGTAAATTAATGCAATAAAGTTTAGTGAGGAGATTTTTGAGCCACAATATATCATAAATGGAGATTTGTGATTTTGCTGACATGGGATATCCGTTTAAACGAATACAAGCATTGTCTTCATGTTAGAAGAAATTATATGAGGTGTAGTTTGGACAGTTAAGTAATTTTTGAGTTGCTAATTGAGGGTTCATTAAGAATAATAGATCTTGTTTGGATGACCATAAGAAGGTGGGTGTGCACATTACATTACATTGATTAAACAGACATGAAAGATTTTAAAAATGTTGATTTCAATTTAGTTTTCATTGCTTTCTTTTTAATTTGGCTTTATTAATTTTTAGTAGGTTTTGGTTGCTTTTTTTTATTTATTGCTTGGATTTTTATTATTTTTATATGCATTTTTTAAAATTGTTTCTTGTGGGAGATTTTTTATGATATGCAGTAAAACTATATTGGATTTTATTGCCTTCCATTGTTGATGTTGAAGAAGAGTTGAACAATGAGCAGGGATATGCAGTGGGTGGTGAGAGATCCACAAAATGCTACTTCCCACATAAAGGAAATTATTTCTTGTTCATGCATGACCTCAACAACTTCCTGGCATGCCACTGTACTTGGACTCTTTCCAGGTACAATCTGGCATATGTGGCAGCAAATTACTAACAAGTTCAGTCCTGTGTATATACTATCTAACAGCTAGCCTACAGAACACTGTTTTACTGTTGTACTCTAGAACGGAAGAGGATCTGGGTCCCTACAGTATAAGCAGAATGTTCTTGCTCAGGAAACAAATATGATAGTAGCCCCCCCCCCCTGGTCTCCAGTATGCAAAGTAGTGTTGTTCCACCATGTAATGAAAGAAACGTGTAGATGGTATACAGTTAATTGCTGTTCAGAGGTAAAAGTAATGCCTTGAGTAAAAGAGAAAACCCCAATTTATTTTTGGCTGCATCAGAGACAAAATTTATAGTATGTTTATTCCAAAACAGAAAGAAATTGTAGTTTAGAATACTAAAAAGAAGAGGAAATAAATCCTATGTTGTCTAGAGAACAGTGGAAGAAAATGCCATTGCCAAGAAATTAAACAAAATTAAGTTTTATTAGCATTGAGAGGTTAACAGGATATCTGCACCCCATTGAAGACTGGTTTGAAGATCAGAAAGTGATATTTTCAAAGTTTTTGCAATTTTTGTAGTGTAAGGTTTGCCAAATGACAAAGAGGAATGCAGTGTACTGATTCAGCAAAACTGTATATTGGATCTGCACTAAACTGGAAAAGACTGTTGATATATAGAAGAAAATGCTTTCTTAAACGTTTTCACATTTGTTTGAGAAATCTTTTCCTTGTGACCACTATCAATTAACAAGCAAGAAGATTCTGTTGTTGATTGATAGTGGTCACATCTGCTCTGGCAGTTGTTTATTAGTTGAGAGAATTCATGGTAATGTAGAAGTTGGATGTTAATTTTTCCATTACTTCAGAAAAATTGAATGATATTGGACAGAAATTACATTCAAAGATTTGTTTCCCTTCTTAGGAATAGGTTTCATATGAATGGATTTCATATGGACTAATTTCCAGACTGCACAATAGATATCACTGGTGTAAGAGAGAATACAAATTTTAGAATACTCTCTTCTGTTTTAAAATGTCTAAAAGATAAGTGAGAAAAAGACACAGAAGCTGGAATAATTCTCCTACATGGAGGACCAAATACATGGGGGGGGGGAAGCACCTGTTTATGGTGAGGGTGCTCCCAGCGATGGTACTGGCCCTTTTCATTCTTCCTATATTCTTTGCTCTACTTCTGATTCTTTTTTAGTATCCCTTTTTCTAGACCACCATCACTGGGATCCAACACCCAGTGATGATGGGGTAGCCCTTCCATTCCACTCCCGAGCATAGTAATTGCTTGCCAGTCATTGGTGTCCACGTGTAGCTTCGTGATGGGTGGGGAGCTCTTGCGCCAAGCCAAAAACTCCTTGAGCATGAATTCTTCATCCTCAAACGTTTCAGGTGACCCTAGTAGCAAACATGGTGGTGCAACCCATGGACATCCGGAAAGGGGATCCACTACTTTGGCCTCTGCTTCGGCAAGACAGGTAATCCTAGATGGTCCAGCCAGGATCAATCAGATAATGGGCCTGCTTTCAAGGGTCAACATTGTTATAGTAAATCTCTCACCCCATGGTCTGGGATTGTGATTCTAGGCTTGCTGTACTGCTGGTATAGTGTCTGGGGGTAGCCCTGGCATTCCACTCCCAAGCACTATAATTGCTTGTTGGTCAGTGGGTATCCATGTGTGGTTTTGTGGTAGGTGGGAAGCTCTTGCAGCAAACCAAAAACTCCTTGAGCATGAATTCTTCATCCTCAAATGTTTCAGAGGCCCTAACAAAGTCCCAGAAGGTTTTTCTTTCTTACTTCTGTTACCAGAAGTAAGAAAGAAAAGATATATGATATTAGTATTAGATGCACCAGTGTTTTTGATCATTTATACAACAGGCGAAAATCCAGGGAAAATGTCACCCTTCTTTATTGAAAAGGGTTTAGAAAGACTGGCAGGACCTCCCAAAACTGTTAAAAATTGCATTCTGGTGATATCTTTGTGGAAACATTGTATCAGCAACATTCTGAGAAACATCGGTGGGTGGAATACCAGTCACAGTAACACCTCAATGAGATGTTACTGTGACTGGAGTGATATCAGAATGGGATCCTCTGATGTAGAGGAGTGATATCAGAATGGGATCCCCTGTTGTGATCTCATTCTGAACATATCTCCTCACCAGGAGATATGTTCAGAGCTTAAAGATCAGTCAGTGACAGGTGTGAGGTATATCCTGATATGTAGAGATGGTCTCCTGGTTTAAATCAGGAACATCGTCCTTACATTTGATACATCTAAGCCTCCAACATCTGTAAAAGCAGAATATTTCATCTGTCCTGTTAGAGTGTATACATCCCTAATCTGCTAAGATGCTTTAAATGTCAGAAATATGGGCATGCCCAAACTGCCTGTCATAGTTTTACTACCTGTGCCTGATGTGGTAGTAAAAGCATGATAACAAATGTTGCTGTCCAAAAAAAGCTAAATGTGTCAACTGTCAGGAAGTTCATCCAGCTTACTCTCATGCATGTCAGAAGTGGAAAGATGAAAAAGAAATACAAAAAATGTATTTCTTTTTTGTAAAAAAATGTATTTCATATCAGGAAGCAAAAAGAAAGCTAGCCACCATCACATCTGCTCTGAGATCCTCATATACTGAGAAAGTAACAATTAAGAAAATCCCAACAGCAACTCAAACTCATATATCTATTCTGCCATCTGATAATTTCACTATACCTGAACTTTATGATACAAGTGCTTCTCTGTTGAGCGTGTTAATCACATGACCACTGAAAGTAAATTAAACCTACCAACTGATCCTAATACATCAGATGTATTGAATATTTTACCAGAGGAAGTAATGGACACTGGCCATCCATACCTCCCAAAAACAATTTATAAATATAAACCTGACAAAGGTAAGCTCTTAAGCTCTCAAAAACCAGACAAGTCTATTAAGCCAAAACAATAGGAAAATTTTTACAATGTAACTGTTGTGGGTTTTGCCAGAATAGCGATGATATCCAGATTTTGTTGCAGAAACACAAACCTTTGTTTGTCTACAGAATCAGAAAGACCCAATGAAGACAGTGATGATGATGATGATGATGATTTATCCCTTGTGTTGTTTCTGACCCTAAGTGACTTTGGAGGCGTGCCCACAAAGTGTTCTTGGTGAGATTTTTACAGGTTAGTTCACCATTGCCTTCCCCATTGTATCTGGTCTTGGAACCAGCATATGGCTGGGACATGTTCATGACTGTAATCCATGTGTGTTCACAGAGCCAGTTTGCCTGTTCTGGGGGACAAAAAACCCGAGTTTCTGGGTGAAAAAAAAAAACTTACTTCGGTATGAGACTGGCTAACTCACCTTTCATTGAGAGAGACAGATAAAGGTACCTCACATCACTGATGGGAATTAAACCTGGTCTTTCCAATCAAAGGACTTCATCTATACTGACTGAGCTATGGAGGCTCTAATGAGGACCCTGCCTTTAGGAATTTTGCTGTTGTATGCAAAGACAGAACTGAAGGTGGTCCTGCCCATAGAGGAATAGTTATCCTAGTAGGCAGTCATATTGCTTCTATCATGTCCAACTTAATACTGCTCTGGAAGCAGTAGTGATTTTCCCCTCCATGTAAATCGCTACTGCTTTTGGATTTCTTATTACAGTGTGTTCAGTTTATTTACCACAGAGTGCCAAGTTAAATGAAATTGATCTTTTCATCAATTTCATTTGACTGTCAAATGAAATTTGACAACCTTATCTTGCAACTGCCTGAAGCCATACTTTTGAAAGGTGACTTTAATGGTCACACTAATAGATGAGGTGGAATCATTAAAAGAATCCTTAATAATAATGACTTCTCCCTTTGAATAATAGACTCAATGCTTTCTTCCATCCATCCCGAAAACATCATCCACTCTATCCAAAGCCTTGGTGGAAACCAGAATACCGAGAGTGTCGAGTTAAATGAAATTGATCTTGATAACCTTATCTTGCAACTGCCTGAACTCATACTTTTTGAAGGGTGACTTTAATGGTCACAATACTCTGTGGGGAACTGCACACTAATAGATGAGGTCAAATCATTGAAAGACTCCTTAATAATAATAATGATCTCTCCCTTTTGAATAATAGACTCAATATTTTCTTCCATTCTTCCACTGCTGACATGAGACAAAGAGAACATACATGGAAGCAATCACTTTCCTGCTCTTTGCACATTGTCTTCACAGGAATCATGTTCACAATGTCTGCACAGATGCCCATATGGAAAAATGGACCATGCTGATTGAAACACTTTTTCTCATGTTACAAAATTTAATGCTGATACCATCAGTCAAGCTCCTATCAATGAAGTGATAAAGTATATAACAGAGTGCATTGTTCAGGCAGCAACAGCATCCATCCTGAAAACATCATCTCAATTTCCAAAACCAAAGCTTTGGTGAAAACCAGAATTCCAGACAACCAAACAAGATCAACACAGAACATGGGATATATTTTGTAGATACCCCATCACATCAAACTTAATAGCTTTTAAATGTACTTGAGCCAAAGCACATTATGTGAGATGTCAGAGTCAAAAACAATCATGGATCCAATTTACCATATTAGTTAATCAAATGGCCAGTCCAAAAAATTGTATGGGATAAAATCTGGAAAATGAAACATAGATATAAAACACATCGATTTGTCTACCTTAGATGATAATGAAAGTGTTATTGCTGATCCCAAGCTATTGCAGAAAATTTTTATTTGGAAGAACATTTTGCCAGAATCTCAGCAACAGCTTCATATCCTCCTGAATTTTTAATACTGAAAGAGCTGCAAGAGAAACAATGGCTAAATTTTTCTACCAAATTTCTTGAGCCATGCAATCAGCCACTTATTAAGAAGGAACTAAGAAGAGCTCATCTACTGTCTCACCGTAGTGTAATAGGGCCTGATGACATCTATTGTGAAATAATAAAACATCTAACATCATCTTCTGTGGATTTCCTTCTCTTAATATACAACTAATACTTACTGAGAAAGAGTTTCTGGATTCTTGGTATAAGTCAGTTGTCACTGCTATCCCAAAACCAGGAAAGGATCCAACACAAGCAATTAAATATTGACCTATTTAGATTATTTGGTTTGTTTAGAAACTTGTATAAGAGATGCATTTCTGAAGCAGGAACATCTTGTTTCAGTTTCCTTTCACATGGAAAAAGTTTATCACATAGCCTTGAGATATGGCATAAGACTAGGTCTCCAAAGGACACCTTTGTACTTATTAAAAACTTTCTGTCCAGCCAAACTTTCCAAGTCAGAGTGGGAAGTACACTGTCTCAACCATATCATAAAGAACAGAGTGTTCCCTAAGGCTCAGTCTTAAGTGTGACACTTTTTGCTATTAAAGTTAACTCAATCGCTGAGCAGCTTCCTCCCATAGAAATGCTCTATATGTTGATGACTTCACAATTTACTGTCACTCTTGTAACATGAGGGTAATTGAAAGACAACTTCAGCAAGCAATTGATCTTGTTTCTCTGTGGGCTCTTAGTGTTGGGTTCAGGTTTTCAACAGAACAAAATATTGTGTACACTTTCAAAAATGCACTCTTCACCTTGAACCTGAATTAAGAATGGGATGAACTGTTATTCCAGTAGCTACAGAAACCACGTTCTTGGGACTCATCTTTGACAGAAAATGTACATTTCTAGCACACATTTGTCAACTAAGAGAAAGTGCAAGAAAGTGTTGAACCTCCTTTGCACTCTATCCTCCACTGAGTTGAGTGCTGATTGATCTTCATTGCTATATCTTTATTGTGCACTTATATGTTCAAAGCTGGATTTATGGTTCTGCAATACACAGTAACCATATACCCTGATGATGGTTGGATTCCATCCATCATCAGGGTATATGGATAGCTAGTGGTATCTTTCGCACATCACCCACTCAAGGTCTTTATGTTGAAGCAAATGAACTGGCTCTATATCTTAGATAGAAACAGTTATCTCTTAATTATACCTTAAAGATAAACTCTCTCCCAGATCATCCTACATGGACTTGTCTCTTTTCTCTGTGTGGGAAAGCTCAATATCCTTTTGGTATGTGTGTTCAAGAGACTGCAAGGCCTTGCACAATCTCTTGAACATGCATACCAAAAGAATGCATCCTGCTCCATCTGCCTACCTGTAATTATTTAATGTACACAGAGCAGCCCACTCTGATTTCTTGCCCATCTATACTGATGGTTCAAGAACTGATACCTCTGTTAGCTGTGCTGCTGTGTTTCCTGACATTATTATCTCCAACCAAATCTCACCTGATTGCAGCAATTTATACAGCAGAGTTGCATACCATTCATTGCACTTGTGCATATAAAAGAAAACTGCTACCAAAAGTGTATAATTTATATAGACTCTTTGAGCTCTTTACAGGTTATCTCCTCTCCTATGTATAATCCACATCCAGTGCTGTATGAGGCGTTGCACAAAATGAAAATCATTAATTTTGATGTGCAATTGCACTGGATTCTCAGCCACATTGGAATTAAGGGAAATGAGGTTGCAGATGCAGCTACTAAATCAGTTTGTACGTTCTACACGTACTGTTTGACAGTACCATATGACAGTTTATAAGATCAAAGCTAATTGCTCGATGGCAGTCATCATAACAAGAAGCATTGACAAACCAATTTGACAATTGGCCTGAAATTAAGCATTGGCATTTTAGTCAAGGAAGAAAAAGAAGAGAGGAAATTGTTCTTGCTGGGCTCTGCATAGGTCACATTCATCTTACACATTCTTTTTTACTAAGGATGGATGACCTTCTTATGTGTGAAAAATGCAGTACAATATCTCACTATTTGTCATATTCTGGTGGAGTGCCAGCTTTACACGAGAGAGAGAGAGGGGAATAAAATTTTTGCCATCTAGCCAAGCCATATACACTCAGGTAAGATTGCATGATGTTTTTAATTTTTTACAAAGCATTTTTTTTTTAATGTTTTGTCCATACACAGGAGGTTGGTTGATCAACCTATAGCACATTAGTGACATGTGTAGATAGTGGGTTGGGAGAGGAATAACTTGTTTACATTTGATATAAGCTTGTAGTATAATTCCTCAGTACTAAGCTTGTAGTTACTACAAGCTTAGTACTGAGGAATTATTAACATTTCAGATGAGCATTTCCCATGGAAATATTTGTAGAATATACATATTGCAGAAACCAAATGTCTGTGTGAAAGTGGAGGGAGTGAGTTGATAAGAGATGGGTCATTAACAAGTCTAATTGCTCTCCTCTGTATAGTGGTGATATCCAAACTTCTGGGTCTAGCTTCCACTGATGAGACCTCAATAAAGGTCGAAACCGGTCTGGGTAGTGGCCCTTCCCTTAATGCATAGCATTATACATGTCTACAAGGAGATGTGTTTTGCATTATAGGAAATACTAAGTCAAGGAGTGATGAGAGCTTGGTCCACCTTTACTACGAGTTGCCTCAGTCCTGAAGATACTTCAGGCACAAACTTTGTTTACTTACACTTGGATAAACGATTAAACTAATTATATGAAGAGCCAAAGGCTTCAATTTGGCGACATGAACTTATTTACTTATTTAAGTTAAGGGATAATTACATCCCATATTGTTTCTTAGCCGAATAAGAAACTCAAAGAGTTTCATGCCGAATATAGAAACTGCATAAAGTTCGGCGATTCCAAGCGTAAGCAAATACCTGGATAGTGCAGCACCTGACCCATTTGGTAGTGCAAGCTGAGGCAACTCATAGTAACGGTGGAGCAAGCTCCGATCACTATTTTTGGTATTTACCCATAATGTGAACTTAGCCCCTAGGAGCTGTATTACTGTTCTACATTATCAGTTCTACATCTCTTCTCACCTGTTCTAAAAAAAACAAACTTTAAACGTACTTTACTTTACCCAATAGCTTAAACTAGATTAAACCAGGTGTCTGAAGATGTCATCTCCTAACACCTATTGCTCTATATAAAAAAAACGTGACATAAATTAAATTAAACCAGGTGTCTGTAGATGTCTCTTGTTCCTACAAGAAAGAGAAATGGAAAACAATTTAAACTTAAATTATATAGGATTGAATTTTGGAACTTGACTAATTAGCTTAGTGCCGAATTAAAGAGATCCATTGTTTTGAAGGGCAACTGAGGGGAGAAAAATCTCCTGACGTCTGTTCTTTACAGTTTACACTGTAACATATCTGAAATAAAACTTTAAAAAAGGAAAATAAAAGAAAAAAAATTATTAATTAATTCTGGAGTTGGTCTGAGGAAAAGAAACCTGATATGACTTTGAAAGAAATCAATGGAACTTCAAATGAAACTCCCAAAATAAAAAAAAGCGATTGACAGAGTTGGGGAAAGAACCTGGCCCGAGTGATGCAGCCCATAAGGAGCTGCACTGCCTCGATGTAAGCCTTCGCAGCTCAGGTTCTCAGGTCTACCCTCTCCTTTGTGGACTAATAATCATAAACCTGTTGGGGCAAGCAAAAAAAATTATAATTTTTTTTTCCCCTACCCCCTTCTGCATGAACTAACTCAACTTTCCTAGCTGTCGTAACCTTTGGAAATATTTACGTCCAAAACACTCAGTGTCTTCTTTGATCTCTGACTCTGTTAACTTTCTCAAAGTTCTGCAGAAATACTTGCTCTCGACCTCTATCAGGCCCAGATGACTCATTACCTGGTTGGGCACGGCCGTGGCTATGTCCTTGATATAGATATCCTTCCATTTCATACTTACAATTCCTTTCCGAAGGAGGAATGTTGGCCCATCTTCTCTGCTATTACTGTTGAAATGTATTACTGATGAGACCTCAATAAAGGTTGAAACTGGTCTGGGTAGTGACCTTCTCTCATAATGTAGAACAGTAATACAGCTCCTAGGAGCTAAGGTCACATTATGGGTAAATACCAAGAATAGTGATCAGAGCTTGCTCCACCCTTACTATGAGTTGCCTCAGCTTGCACTACCAAATGGATCAGGTGCTGTACTATCCAGGTATTTGCTTACGCTTGGAATTGCCGAACTTTATATAGTTTCTATATTCGGCATGAAACTCTTTGAGTTTCTTATTCTGCTAAGAAACAATATGGGATTAAACTAAATTTATTATTCTCTGTAATCCATTATAACATATAGACACATTTACACAAGAATATTATATTTTAATTTGCCAAATATTTCAGTCTGAAAATAACAGACTATCTTCAGTGGCTACATAGGAACAGTTTTTAGCAAGGTGGAATACCAACAATTGATCATTCAAAAGCAGAACGAGCCACGTGATGTTATATTGCTAAGCATTAAAGAGAGGAAAACATTTTTTATCAGAGTAATGATTAAATTAAAGATATTAATTCACAAATTCATATAATAATCTTAATTTATAAATAACACTAGACTAATGTAAGAATTAAAGTCTTAATTAAAAAAAAAATATATATATATATACTAATGTGTTATCCTGATTAAACTTTCCCATATTTTTGATAAAGATATACAGTCATTTCGATTCAAGTTAGGGCATTGAAGTAAGGCCTCGGCACTTTCTTTAAATAAATGTTCAAATTTATAGTGACATCTGTGTAGGAGGCGAGTCTTGGACCAGAGGATGTTGTGGCTTGTCTGTATGCCGTGCTGAGCCAATCCAGACTTATCGGATTTGTTGTGCTGAATGTATGATTGATGTTCTTGAATTCTTTTTTCTATAGATTGTCCTGTTTGTCCAAAGTAGGACAGATTGCAGTTACAAGGAACTTGACACACACACACACACACACACACACCAGGCAGAGACATAGTTGAGGTTTATCTTTAGAAGAGGGGAAATAGGTGGATATTTTGTTAATAGGTATATATAAGTGGCTGTTAAATCATATTTCTTCAGAATTCTTGAAATTGGTTCTGAAATCCTGGAAATATAAGGAATGGAACTTGACGTATTGAATCTTTGTTGTTTTGGATTGGCTTATAAGAATCGAACGGATGTTGTGTACTCTTTTCGGAGAAGCCATTTAATTCCATGTGGTGTTTGATAGTTGAAGTTCTTTCTGTAATTCATGAGGAGTTGAACAATTAGTTCTGCCGCATCGGATTAAACATTTTATGATTCCTGTTTTTTGATAAGGATGATGAGCAGATTGTTTGAGAATATAATGTCCAGTGAAAGTGGGTTTTCTGTAAACTGTTGTTGTTAGAATACCTGAAGGTGAACGGATGAGGAGGATGTCTAAAAAGGATAACCTGTTGTCTTTTTCAATCTCATGGTAAACTTAATACGAGGATGTAAGAAATTGATTCTGGCTAAAAAGGAAAGTAAGAAATCTCTGTTATAAACATGTCTATAGGTTATAATGTTAATGTCACAAGTTTCTCTGAAGAATCTGTAATCCACATTCTCTCAAACTCTTCGTAGCCAACACTCCAGACAACACAACAGTCTGGAGTGTTGGATGTGATCCACCTGCCTCACCACAGGTGAGTTATTGGAGACAAGTGACAACTAAATTTTAAGCCTTGTTCTAAATGAATGAGAAAATAATAGTCGATAGTGTGGAAGGCATGAGTGACTATGAAAGTTTCGGAGATGGTTTTGTTTGTGAGAGTGAATTTCGATTTAGAATGATTGACTTGCAGAGGGAGATAGATGGGCTGAAAGAGGAGGTGGAATGTCTTGTGAATGAGATGAGGAGAATGGAAGAGATAAATGCAAGGCAAATCAGAGTAGAGAGAGAGGGAGAGTTGTGGGAAGGAGAGGAGGGCATTTTAGGAGTGATAGAAGAGGAGAGAATGGAAACAGTAGGAGAGAGGGAAGGAGAGAGAGAGAGAGAGAGAGAGAGGGGTATGGGAATGCTAGAAGGGAGAATAGAAACAGTAGGAGAGAGGGAAGGAGAGAGAGAGAGAGAGAGAGGGGGGGTATGGGAATGCTAGAAGGGAGAATAGAAACAGTAGGAGAGAGGGAATGCTAGAAGAAGAGCAGGAGAGGAGATGGAATGAGAGAGATGTATGGGAATGATAGAAGAGGAGAGAATGGGAATAGTAGAAGACAGGGAATGAGAGAGTTATGGGAATAACACAAGAGGAGAGAATAGGATAAGTGAAAGAGAGAGAATGAGAGAGAATTATGGGAGTGATGTAGGAGGAGAGAATGGAAACAGTAGGAGAGAGAGAATGGTGAGAGGTGTAATATATGGTGACTCAACGATTCATGTGCAAGATGGGATGTGTGAGGGGTGTTTGCCTGGTGGAACAATAGAGAATGTGGCTATGGCAATTAAGAGGGATGAAGGATGGAGGAGATGATTGTGATGGTAGGCACGAATGACATGAGAGGCAGTGTAAATAGAGTGGTGAGAGATCTGAGATTCTTGCTTGAAGTTGTGCAAAGAGGGAAGATTGTGTGAGTGTGTGTGTGTTGCCCAGGTATGATAGTGATGAGCTGAGCAGAAGAGCAGCAATACTGAATCACATAATAGCCAGAATATGTGAGAAGAGAGGGTTGGAATACGTGGATGCTTAGAGGGTGTTTGAAGACAGAAGGGAACTATATGCTAGAAACTGCTTGCATTTAAATGAGGAAGTACGAATTCATCTGGAAAGATTGTTATTTTCTGAACGAGTCAGTGTGTCAATGCAGGGAAACTAGAATTCCCAGGGTGGATGGTAGCAGAGATAGCCTCTTGTGGGAATGGGTGCTTGGGGAAAGGGGGGATGAAGTCAGGAAACATTGAGCCCAGGGAGGTCGAGAGGGGACAATGATAGGTATAGAAGCAGTGACATTTTTATGCTCTATACTAATGTCAGGAGTATCCAAAATAAAGGAAATGAATTGGTGGCACTGATAGCATCAACCTGGCCAAAAATTATTGGGATCTCTGAGACGTGGTCGACGGAGGATGATATAATAACTGGAATTGAAGTGGCAGGGTAGAGCATTTTTCGGCAGGATAGGAAAAGAAAACGTGGTGGTGGAGTACTACTTATGATATGTGATGACTTATGTCCTCTTAGAGTAGAGGCTTTGGAAGGCAGTGACACAAATAATTTCAAAAGCATATGGTGTGAGGTAGAAGTGGCCAAGAGGGGATATTTATTGGGGTGTTGCTATAAACCAAGGAGCACAGAGGGCAGGAACCAGGAGATGTTTAGGCAGTTGAGCTTGGCAAGTGCAAGAAGAATGGTTGTTATGGGAGATTTTAATTACAGCAGTATAAGCTGGGAAGAGGGAAAATGCAAGTAGTAAGAAGGGGATAGAATTTCTGGAATTCTTGAGGGACAAATGTCTTCGACAGCATGTAATAGAGGAACAAGAGGTTGAAGAGTTTTGGATTTGGTCATAACATCAGATGAGTTGATAATAACTGAGATGACATCTCTCCCACGGAGAGAGTGACCATGTGGTTTTGACTTGAAAGATGAACAGACATACAGGTGTATTAAAGAAAAGGGAACGTATGTGGAATCATAAGGCTGGTAATTATAGTAGTCTTAGGTATCAACTAGGCGCAGTTCCATGGAGAGTAGAATTGGAAGGCCAGGATACCATTAGTGCTTGGGAAATTGTGAAAGAATATTTGTTTGCAGCAATAGTAAGCTGTATTCCACGGGTGAAGAAGCGGACACAATTTGGTGTAAAGTGGACGACAAACGATATCAAACAGGAACTGCAGTTGAAAAAGAGTTTATGGAAGATATACAAGGAGAGGGGTGGAGGACAGATACATGAAGAATATAAGATGCAGGCCAGGAGAATGACTAGAATGGTGAGGAAGGCAAAACTGGAATATGAGAAGAGATTGGCACTAAGCTCCAAAGAAAATCCTAGGGAATTTTTTAGCTATGTGACCGGTAGGTGGAGAAACGATTGTCGGAGAATGACATTGCGGGATAAAAATGGGAATAGAGTGATGATGCAGACAACATATGGAATTCTTCAATGAGCACTTTATTTGAGTATTTCATCCCGAAGGAGGTTTTAATACTAGAGGGATAGGACAGGATCAAGGTTTAGAGGTGCAAGAGGAGAGTGTGTTCCAAATACTGAGTACTCTGGATACCAATAAAGCTGTTGGACTGGTTGGTATTTCACCACAGGTTTTGAGAGAATGTGCTAAAGAGCTGACAGCTCTGTTGACCTGGCTTTTCAATAAAAATCTGGCTGAAGGAAAGGTCCCCAGGGAGTGGAAGGAAGGAAGGTAAGATAGTGCCGCTGCATAAGGGCAGAAGCAAACTGCAAGTGTCTAATTATAGGCCTGTTTGTGTGTCATCAGTAGTTGTTAAGGTCTTGGAGAAATTAGTGAGGGACTATATGCAGTGTTGGGTAGATGAGGGTAATGTTATCTGTGAGAATCAACATGGATTTGTTAAGGGACACTCTTGCTTTAGTAATATGATTGTCTTTTATAATAAAGTGACAAGAGCAGTTGATGATGGAAAGGCATATACTGTCTTTTTTGGGATTTTGCAAAGGCATTTGACAGGGTGCCACATGATAAGCGGATATTTAAGTTGCAGCACATGGGTTTAAATGTTGGGTTAGTCAAATGGATTCAGGATTGGCTATGTGATAAGGTATCAGAGAGTTGTGTATGGTGGGTCAATATCAAGGAGGCAGAAGGTTACAAGTGGGGTTCCACAGGGCTCGGTACTGGGACCTGTATTGTTCAATCTTTATATCAATGGTATTGTCAATGGATTGCAAGGGGACATTCAGTTGTTTGCAGATGATGTGAAGTAGGGAAGGGTTATCAGTAATAGTGCAAATGTGGCAGCCCTACAAGAGGATTTGAATAAACTAGACAGATGGACAAATAAATGGGGTTGTCGGTTCAATGCATCAAAATGTAAAGTCTTGAAGTTTGAGATCCATCAATGGGAGGATGTGTACTAGATTGGAGGAGGTAGAGGAGACAAGAGATCTGGGGGTGATGATTGATAGAAAACTGAAATTCAGGGAGAAAACTAAAATTCAGTTTTCTGAAATTCTTTTGCAAGAATTTCAGAAAACTGAAATTCTTGCAAAAGTGTTGAGGGTAACTCAGAGGATTGCTGCAATACTGAGAGGGATGCTGATCTGCATAGATAAAAGAATTATCATTCATTTCTATAAGACCCTGATCAGGTCACACTTAGACTATTGTTTTCAGATTTGGTCCCCAGGATTTGAAGGGGATGAATTGACTGTGGAAAGGGTACAGAGGCAGATAACAAGATTTTAGGACTGTACAATATGAGTTATGAGGATATACTGAGGGAATATGGACTGCAGAATTTGGTTGATAGAAGAAGGAGAGGTGATATGATCGAGACTTTTAAACTGTTGAGAGGCAGTTACAGGGTAGACATTGGAGAGTTCTTTCACTTGGTGGAACGGCAGGAAGGAACGATGACAAGGGGGGCCATCCCTGGAAGTTACGAAAGTAGGCTGTGCGCAAGAGGGTGAGGAGTGGTTTCTTTGTGGAGGGTGGTTGAACCTTGGAATGCATTGCCTGAGAGAGTGGTTGGAGAGGGACAGTTCATGGGTTCAAGGAGTGGTATGATAGACTTTGTATTTCCTAAAAATGACCTCCCATGATGAGTCTTTTGACTCCATGGAGGCCTGGATAATAATAATAATAATAATAAATGCATTCAAAATGTATTTCCTTATTTTCTTTGCATAATTTACACTTATTTTTTCAATTTTAAAATATCATCTCATTCACTGTCAAGTTATTTGATCGAGAAGTAAAACAATTTTATTTTTAACCTGGAGATAATGAGTATCATGTGTAATTAATTTAATAAGTTAATATCTTTGTACATTGTTTGTTCTTGCCAAAAAGTTAGTATGCATGACGATACTCTCAGAGGTACCTTGCTGTTCTTTCCCAAATTTGAAGTAATTCCCTATTTATTTCTTATCCTCTGTAAAGTTTAATTTATTAAATTTTTAAATTTAATAAATTTAAATTTAAATAAATTTATTAAATTAAATTTATTGCAAAATAAAATTTTGCAATAAACAGTCAAGTATTCTCAAACAACATTTTATTTTGCATAACTTGCAAGTCCCATTCTTATAAAAATCAGACATATCATTAAACAAAAACAACAACAAAAAATTAATTGAACAAGACTGATTTTCATTTGTCTTACTGACAATGTAATCCCCTCAACACACCCCTCTTTAATCCTTAAGTAGGTATGCAGTTATAATGTGGTATTAGTGTAAGCTTATTTTCACCATTCACAACATGAATAAACTTGGTTTAATTATATACTTGAACATATATGATGAAAAATATTTTTAATAATGTTATTTAAAGAATACAATATCTTGCAAAGATAAGTTGGAGACTGGATCCCATTATTGACATTACATTGAAAAGTTAATCTAGGTCCATTGCTTGTGTTGAACATTTTCTGTTGTTATTATTATTATTATTATTATTATTCAGGCCTCCATGGCGTCAAAAGACTGATCGTGGGAGGTCTTTTCTAAGAAACACAAGTTTATCAAGACTCATCGAGGGAGGTCCCTCCTAGTAAACACACAGTCTATCATACCACTCCTTATATGCATTCACCATTCTCGCTCTCACCACTATCAGGCAATGCATTCCATAGTTCAACCACCCTCCATGCAAAGAAACCACTCCTCACCCTCTTTCTGACAGTTTCCTTTCGTAACTTCCAGGGATGGCCCCTTGTCATGACTCTTTCCTACTTTTCAACCAAGCAAAAGAACTCCCCATTGTCAACCCTGTAACCACCTCTCAACAGTTTAAAAGTCTCAATCATGTCACCTCTCCTTCTTCTATCCACCAAACCTCTGCAGTCCACATTCCCTCAGCTGATCCTCATAACTATCATTGTACAGTCCCCAAACCATTTTTGTTATCCGCCTTTGTACCCTTTCCACAGTTAATTTTATCCGCTTCAAATCCTGAGGACCAGATCTGAGAACAATAGCCTAAGTGTGGTCTGATCAGTCTTATACAACGGAATGATAATCCTTTTATCTCTGCAGGTCAGTGTCCTTCTCATTATTGCAGCAATCCTCTGTGTTTCCTTCACTACCTTTGCAATATGTCCCCTAAATTTCAGGTTTCTGTCAATCATCAAACCCAGATCTCTTGTCTCCCCTACTCCCTCCAGTTTAACTCCTCCCATAGAGTATGCAGCTTCCCATCGATGTGTCCCAAACCTCAAGATCTTACCTTTTGCTGCATTAAACCAACCCTTCCCCATTCATTTGCCCATCTATCTAGCTTATTCAAATCCTCTTGCAGGGCTACCACATCTGCACTATTATTAATAACCCTTCCCAGCTTTGCATCAACTGCAAACAACTGAATATCCCCTTGCAATCCACAGACAATGTCATTGATATAAAGGTTAAACAATATAGGTCCTAGTGCTGACCAATGGAACTCCACAATGTAACCTTCTGCCTCTTTGATATTGCTTGACCATACACAAATCTCTGATACCTATTGGACAGCCAATCCTGAATCCAGTTGACCAATCTGACATCCAGACCCATATGCTGCAACTTGAATATCAGCTTATCATGTGGCACCCTGTCAAATGCCTTTGGAAGTCCAAGAAAATGACAGCATATGCCTTTCCCTCATCTAATGCGCTTGTAACCTTATTATAAAAGGCTAGCATATTGCTAAAACAAGAGCGCATCTTCACAAATCCATGTTGACTCTCACAGATAACATTACCCTCATCTGCCCAATGCTGTATACGGTCCCTCACTAATTTCTCCAAGATCTTAACAACTACTGATGACACACAAACTGGCCTATAATTAGACACATCCAGTCTGCTACCGCCCTTATGCAATGGCACTATCTTCCATTCCTCCAATTCCATGGGAACCTTTCCCACAGCCAGACTTTCACTGAAAAGCAAGGTCAAAGGTACTGTCAGTTCCCTAGCACATTCTCTCAAAACTCGTGGTGAACTACCATCCAGTCCCACAGCTTTACTGACATCCACAGTTGGCATGTCAGTAAAGCTGTCATTTACTGACATCCACAATGGCAGTTATGAAACGTGGAACACACTCTCCTCCTGCACCTCTAAACCTCGAACCTGCCCTATCCCTCTAGTATTCAAATTGACTCCTCCGGGATCAAATACTCCAATAAAGTGTTCATTGAACAATTTCACTATGTCCTCTGCATCAGTCACTCTGTTCTCATTTTTATCCCACAATGTCATTCTTCCACAGTCATTTCTCCTCCTACTGGCGACATAGCTAAAACATTTCTTTGGATCTAAGGGCCAGTCTTTTCTCATATTCCAGTTTCACCTTCCTTACCATACTAGTCACTCTCCTGGCTTGTGTCTTATATTCTTCATGCATCTTCTCTTCACCTGTCTCCTTATATCTCTTCCATAGCCTCTTTTCGCATGCAATTCCTGTTTAATATTGTTTGTCATTCATTTTACACCAAATTGTGTCCTCTTCTTCACTCGTGGAATACAGCTTACCATTGCTGCTAAAAAATATTCCTTCACACTTCAGCACTAATGATATCTCGGCCTTCCAATTCCTCCCTCCACGAAACTTCTGCAATTTGACGTCTAAGACTATTATAATCACCTGCTTTATAATTCCACATACATTCCCATCTCTTTGATACTCCTGCATGTCTATTCATTTTCCCAAGTCAAAACCATATGGTGACTCTCTCTCCAACTTGTGGGAGAAACGTTATCTCAGTTATTATCAACTCTTCTGATGCTATAACCAAATCCAAAACTCTTGAACCTCTTGTTCCCTCTGTTACATGTTGCTTAAGACATTTGTCCCTCAAGAATTTTAGAAATTCCATTCCCTTATTACTACATGCATCTTCCTCTCCCCAATTTATACTGCTGTAGTTAAAATCTCCCATAACAATCATTCTTCTTGCATTTGCCATGCTCAACTGTCTCAACATCTCCTGGTTCCCACCCTCTGTGCTCCTTGGTCTGTAGCAACACCCCACTAAATATCCTATCTTGTCCACCTCACACCATATGCTTTCAAAATCATTCAATTCACAGCCTACCAAAGTCTCCACTCTTAGAGGACATAGGTCGTCACTTATCACAAGCAGTACTTCATCACTACACTTTTCCCCTTCCTATCCTGCCCAAAAATGCTGTACCCAGCAACTTCTATTCCTGTTACTATATCCTCTTCTGTCAACCACATCTCGGTGATCCCAATAATCTTTGGCCAGGCTGATGAATAAGGAGAGGAATTGATGGCACTGATAGCATCAGTGCCACCAATTCCTTTCCCATATTCTGAATACTCCTGACATTAGTATAAAGCATAAAAATGCCATTATTTCTATACCCAGCATTATCCCCCTCTAGACTCCACTGGGCTCAGTGTTACCTGATGTTGTCCCCCTTCTCTCAAGTGCCCATTCCCACAAGAGGCCACCCCTGCTACCATCCACACTGGGACACACTGACTCGTTCAGAACAGCAATCTCTCCAGATGCCTACGTCCTTCCTCATTCAAATGCAAGCTGTCTCTCGCATATAATTCCTCTCTGTTCTCAAATGCACTCCAAGCATCCACATATTCCAATCCTCTCTTCTGACACATTCTCGCTATTATGCCATTCAATATCACCGCTCTTCTGCTCAGCTGTTCACTATCATACCTAGGCAACACACACACTATCTTTCCTCTCTCTCTGTGTCTTGTTTCGTATGCCCTCAAGCAAGAATCTCATATCTCTCGCTGCCCTACTTACATTACCACTCAAGTCATTTGTTCTTACCATCACAATCATCTCATCCACCCTTTCACCTCTTTTAATTACCATAACTACACTTTCTATCATTCCTTCTGACAAACACTCCTCACGCATCCTATCTTGAACACGACGGATCATTGAGTCCCCATACATTACACCTCTTACCACTCTATTCCTCGATTGCTCACATGCATCCCTCACTTTCTCTCTGTGCTCCCCCTGCCTTCCTGACATTACTCCATTCTTTCCTCTTCTATCATTCCTATATCTGACACTCATTCCCTCTCTTCCACTTATCCTACTCTCACCTCTTCTAGCATTCATACAACTCTCTCATTCCCTCTCTTCTACTGTTCCCTTTCTCTCCACTTCTATCACTCCCGTAACTCTCTCGCATTTCCTCTCCTCTAATATTGTTCCTATTCCAGTGGTAGCTCATGAAGTTTTAAGTGGGGGTGCTGCCTATACAAAATAATTTTAAAAAAATTATTTTTTTCTTAATCAGTAACCAATTTATTAATAAATAAATCTGTAGATTTATTTATTAATAAATTGGTTACTAATTAGGAAATAATTATTTTGTATAGGCAGCACCTTACTTAAAGCTTCACAGGCCACCACTGTCCTATTCTCTCCTCTTCTCTTATTCCCAGAACTCTCTCTCACTCCTACTCTGATTCGACTTGTATTCATCTCTTCCATTCGCCTAATCTCATCTTTCACACTTCTCATCTCATTCCCCAGACATTCCACCTGCTCTTTCAGCTCATCTATCTCTCTCTCTCTCTCTCTCTCTGTAAGTCAGCCACTCTTGTTTGCCATTCATCCTCCCAATTGAGACCATCTCCTAAAACTTCAAAATCATTCAATCTTTCCATACTCCCCAGTCTTATTATTTTCATAAACTTTATTCTTTGTCTTCCCTTTATGAATTATTTTTATGAATAATTTATATAAGTGTACTTTTTATTATGGACAATAAAAGAAAGTAAATGTCAACTATACATTTTAGTTTTGTGAAGTGAAAACTGAAGGTGAAGGAAAAGGACCAGAAAATATTAAAAACACTGGAGAAAGAGTGCTGTTGTGTCATAAACTAAAAATAATCATGGCATGCTTTCAAGTCAGATGGCTCAAGGAATTCCAATGGTTGTGCTACTAAGACAAAGTTGCATTCTATAATGTATAAAATATATTCTGGGACTGCTGACAGAAACTTTAGATTACTACAAGGGTTCTGATTTCGAAAAATGCAAAAGAAAGCATAACTCGTATACCACAAGCCCACTCATTCAGGTCATTATCTACATTTCTCTTCGTCGCACCACATATGGCAAAAATTAGGTATTTTACATATGCTGAAAAAAAGGGCAATCTCTGTTATAAGAGATGAAGGAACACTAAAAGAAGAATTACATTCTCTTCAACTATTTGTCAGCAGTGGATATTCTAAAAAAAAAAAATGGGTCAAAGAATATTATTCTTTACTTCCTCTCCAAAACAGATCCATGACATTCACTACATATCCTCGATTTCCATCCCTTATATTGGCAAACTTATCTAAAAAGTGCCAATCTCATGACATAAGAGTGTCCTTCAAACCATTGTGACTGTACAAACTCTTTTACGCTTGCCTAAGGACCACAACCATTTCAACCTGGAGTTTACAATATTCCATGTTCTTATGACCTTACTTACATAGGGCAAACATCTAGAAGTTTAGAAATAAGGCAAAAGGAGCATATTGGCAACATCAATAACAACAGCTCTGGCCAGGCATTCCATTTCTCTTACATTCACCACAATATTAAGAACTTCATGCCTTACATAGAAGACAACTTCAGTGCCTGCAACATCAAAGAGGCTACGATGGTAATCCACTCACAAGACATTCTCAACAGAAACAAAGGAATGATTTTATGTAACATTTGGAAGTCACTTACTAGATCTTTTAACACATTGGACTTTAATTTTTCTGCAGACTATCTATTATAAGAGAACAACTGACCCATGACCAGAACAGCTTCCATGCTTCACATGTTTCTATTTTTACTTTTATTTTTATGTAATGGCCTACATATTTGGTTTTTACTTATGTAATGATTCATATTTACCACCTATTATATGTTTGTTTGTTCTTCCTAACCTAGACGAAGCCACTAGCACATGTGGCGAAACATAGGTTTAATTAAATAAATAACTATTGTGATCTATAAACCCTGTGTTAGTTATTTTTATTACATATTCATAGACTTGTCCCAGAAATTATCCAGGAAATAAACTCTAGCTACTTACAAAGAAAGAGATTCTAAAATGTTTGAACATCCAAAATGGCTTCTTTTTTTTTTTTTTTTTTTTTTTTTTTTTTTTTAATATGGCTTATTATAAAGCTAAATTCAATAAAGTATTTACTGACTTCCAAAACTTCATTGGCCTAGTAGAACAGTATAAAAATTACATGAAATGTAAAGAATTTGTGTCAGTTAATGCTGATGCCATTAAACAAAAATTAGTTAAGGAAATCAAAGACCACTAGTAAGTCATCTCCTAGATTCTTCTTCAGATACTTCACATGGAGAGAAATTTGTCCATTATAATGAGGTGAATAGATAAAAATCAGAAGAGATGTTTTTGTACATAGTTCCTATCTCATTTTGATAGATGAGAAAGTTAAATGAAGTTCTTCTTTTCATGGCCTAGCAAGCAGTGTAGTGAACAGAAGTAGCATGTAATGCTGAGGGGAAAAAAATGAACCAGTGGCAAAATTAGACATGCAGATTTTACAGATTATTGTACATAATTTTCATTTGACTGTTTTAAATTCTACTAAAGACATTCTCTGTATTGCTGAAATTTTTTCCAAGTTGGTACATCTGTCATAAGCTCCATGTGAAATTGCAAGTCATTCTATCAACTAGTTTGTTTTATACAGCTGTCTGAAGCAAAAGTGTTGTCTATATCCTTTGAAATGGATAAAATTGAGTATCATGCGGTTAATTCTTTGTAAAAGACAGCTTAATGCCAAAATAAATTCATTCGGAGTGTATAAAAGTTTATGGGCACTCTTCTCCTTCATTTTCGACAATTAAGAAATGGCTGCCAAGTTTAAACATGGCCATGCCGGCCTTGAAGATGATCCACGTGAAGGACGTCCAAAAAGTGTAACAACACCAGAAATCATTGATCAAGTGCATGATATGGTATTAGATGACCAGTGATCTATATATATATTGTGAAATTGCTGAGACTATAGTCATTTCAAAAGAACATGTAGGATATATTTTGCATGAAGAATTGCATATGAAAAAGCTTTGCACAAGATGGGTGCCAAGCTTGCACACTGTAGATCAAAAATGCACTCGCATGAAAATCTGAACGATGCTTAGAGCATTTTAACAAGAATAAAAATGATTTTGTGCATCGATTTATTACTGTGGATGAGACCTGGATTCACCATTACCCCACCAGAATCCAAACAGCAATCAAAACAGTGCACAGAAGCCAGTTGTTGTTCAGTGCCATAGAAGACAAAGTCAGTTCCAAAAAAAGCATTAACTAAATAACAAGATAATAAATTATTATATTAGAAAGTCAAATCCTAGTTAAGGAGGATATAAATACATGCATACATACATAAATCTGAAAAGTTCTTGCCTTCAACCATAGATGGCAACACTATCAGCAAGATGTTTTTTCCCTAAGTTGGTACATCTGTCATAAGCATCCATGTGAAATTGCAAGTCATTCTATCAAGTAGTTTGTTTTATACAGCTGTCTATATTATCCCTTGAAATGGATAAAATTGAGTATCGTGCGGTTATAAAATTCTTTGCAAAAGAAGGTTTAACACCAAAAGAAATTCATTCGAAATTTATAAAAGTTTATGGGCACTCTTCTCCTTCATTTTTGACAATTAAGAAATGGGCTACCAAGTTTAAATGTGACCGTACCAGCCTTCAAGATAATTCACATGAAGGACATCCAGAAAGCATAACAAGACATCATTGATCAGAAATCATTGATCAAGTGCACGATATGGTATTAGAAGACCAGCAAGTCAAAGTGTGTGAAATTGCTGAGACTATAGGCATTTCAAAGGAATGTGTAAGATATATTTTGCACAAAGAATTAATGGCATATGAATTAGCTTTGAGCATACGAATTAACTCAAAGCCATGAAAAAGCTTTAAGCAAGATGGGTGTGACGATTGCTCACAGCAGATCAAAAAACACACTCGCATGAAAATCTCTGAACAGTGCTTAAAGTGTTTTAACAAGAATAAAACTTTTTTGCGTCGATTTATTACATTGGATGAGACTTAGATTTACCATTACACACCAGAATCCAAACAGCAGTCAAAAACAGTGGACAAAAGCCAGTTATTGTTGTTGTTTAGTGCCAAAGAAGACAAAGTCAGTTCCATCAGCAGGAAAGGTAATTGCATCAGTGTTTTGGGATGCTAAAGGCATTTTGTTTATTAATTATCTTGAAAAGGATAAAACAATAACCTGGAAATATTATTCCAATCTTTTAACCAGACTAGACAAAAAAATTCATGAGAAAAGACCTGGTTTGCAGAAGAAAAAAATAATCTTTCATCAGGACAATGCACCTGGCACAAAAGTGTTTTGGCAGTGGGAAAATTAAGGGATCTGTAATATGAATTGTTGGAACATCCACCATATTCCCCAGATTTGGCTCTCTCTGACTTCTATCTCTTCCCAAAACTAAAACTCTTCCTCACTGGTGAGCTTTTTCTTTGAATCAAGAAGTAATTTTGCAGAGGGGTATCTTACTGAGAACCACTACAGGGACGGGATAATGGCGCTGGAGCATCACTGGAATAAATGTTTTAGTCTTAAGCAAGATTATGTTGAAAAATAAAAATAATTTTGAAATTATAAATTTGTTTTTTCATTGTTAGGCCAAGAACATTTCAGACCACCCTTGTGTATATATATATATATATATACACACAAGAAAAAAAAAAAAAAAAAAAATATATATATATATATTTGAATTCTATTAAAGATGTTGTTGTTGACATTGAAACAGTGGTAATATGATATGTATACACACATACACCTTTTACTACAATTTGTACTATGGAGAGATTAATTATTATTATTATTATTATTTTTTTGTGACCGATAGATTAAAGTGGTATTTTTAGCTGTTACTAATAGTTAAAAATAAATATTTACAGATTCATAAATCAAATGGGAGTTAACAGAATATCAGTATGTCATAGATTATTTTCAGAATATTTGAATAAATTTTTTTTCTTCTGTTACTAGGCACTACTTGCTGAGGATCTTAAACAAAAAAAAGAACTCGATAATGAGAGAGATAAATTAATGAATTTTACAGAAGTAAGTAACTGATAATGGAATATAATATGATGTTTGTGAATCTTAAACATGTGAACAAATTTGTATTATTTAATAATGATAGGGAAAAAATGAACTAAGAAAAATTTTATTTTAAGCTTTTTTTTTTCATCAGAGTATGAAGTATTGGCATCTGATCTAAAAGTTTTAGATATAATAAAGCTCATTGCACTGTGCAACAAAGTAGTGTGTAGACAGTATTGAGTGATTTCCTGTGAAGACTCCTTGGATTTCATGGAAGTATCGCATAATAATAATAATTGTCACACAGATTGTTATTATTATCATCATCATCATCTGTAGTTATTGAGTGACATTTCATGAGACTTTACATGCTGATTTTCATTTGTCAGGTTCTTGGTTTCACACCATGAACTTCTCATATGTTATTTCAGGTTTATTTACTAGTTTAATTACTTACTTACTCTTAATTATTAGTAATTTGAAATATCTCATCTTTTAATGGATGATATATCACTTAAATATAGCGGTCATCCAATCACTGCCCTGGTTGGCCACATGTTTGGGGGAGGGGAAGGGGTAGAAGCATGTCGTTGTATAGCAGTCTCGAAGTGAAGCGGCTTAAAAGTTCCCTGTTTAGTCTTTGGAGCAAATTTTCCAGATTGTTTAATCCTTATTAATTATTTTTATTATATTTTTTTATTTTTACATATCTTCAAAAAATTATTATTATTGCATGGACATCTTCATGGAATCCTGAAACTCATCATAGGAAGCCCAAACTATCAACACAATATCTCTTGTACTTCACCACTTACAGACAAACCGCTCACAACTGACTCAGGCAACCCATTCCATTCATTCATCACTCTTGGAGTGAAAAAATCGAGTCTTCATGCCCTTGCTTACCACATTCTTACCCGACTTCCAGGAATGATCTCTTTTTCTGTCCCTCTAGCAAAGTGTTGAAACATTTCTCCTTCATCAATCTCATAAAAGCCTTTAAGTAACTTTTAAACAACAGGTTTAATCGATTTCAATATTTTGTCTCAGTCACAGAGACATCATCAGGAATACAATATTACCCCCCCCCCCCAAACACACACACACAACCGGCCATGATGTCTATAGACATCAAGCTGAATCTGGATATGATTCTGTAACACCCATTGAATAACATGGATAAGAAGTGCAATTTTGCCTCACTATTTCATCCACCCCCCCCTCGCTGTTAAGGAGATTAAAATTGTAATAACACACAAGAAACAATAAATGGAAGAAATGAGATAGAATAAATAAAGACTAATGAGGAGTTCCCATATGTTAGATAGGAGGCCTAAGAATTAATGTTTCCCAAATTTAATAGTTTGGGAAGGAAGTTTAATACAGCCACATTTATTAAGATTAAGCTGGTTTTTTAAGTCTGCTACAAATTCTAAAAAGAGTCTTTCAAGTTTGTATTTGCTATGATGGAGCATGGTGGTTTTCTTTCATATGATTCTGTGTGAAGTATTCAAAGCATGGTCTGCTAGACCTGATTGACCATAGTTGTGGTGGCAGATATATTCTTTGTGTTCTTCTAGGTGGATAATTGCATGAACAAGGAACCTTGTAAAACACCTGGAATAGAGAGAGGATGAAGTGTATCTTAAGAGAGCAGAGAAAGGAAGCCAGCTTCAAATGAGTTAGCTGAAAGCAGTGCAAAAATATTTTTTCAAAGTTCTGGCTTTTTTTTTTAAGTTCTCCAGAAATGGGGAATAGATGTGTTCTCTATTTGGAAATGCTGCTCAGACACATTAGACTCCTTCCTTCATCACCTCAACGGGCAACACCCCAGAATTCAGCGTTCACTATTGAAAAAGAAAAAAAAAACAACAGCTTGCCTTTTTTTTAGACACTTTAATCACATGTCTGCCCAATGATACTTTCTTTCTCAGCTTACAGAAAACTCACCCCACACAGGTAGATACATACATAAGCTTTCCCACCATTCCCCTTCTTAACAATATGGAGATTATCAAAACCTTTGTTAACACAGCCTCCAACCTCTGTTCCAACCAAGCTTCCCTTACAGCGGAACCTGCCTTTATTCACCAAACCTTCCTGTCCAATGGTTATAGTGCCAAAAAAACAGATGCCTAAGACATTTTTCCTCCAGAATTCCAGAAATTCCATTCCCTTATTCTACATGCAGTTTCCTCTTTCCAATTTATACTGATGTAGTTAAAATCTCTCTTAATAATCATTCTTCTTGCACTTGCCAAGCTCAACTTCCTAAACATCTCCTTCTCTTCACCCTCTATGCTCCCTGGCTTGTAGCAACATCCCACTAAATATCATACCCACCTCTTTATGCTTTCAAAACCATTAATGTGATTGACTTCCAAATCCTTCACTCTGAGAGGACATAAGTCATCACTTATCATAAGCAATACTTCACCACTGCATTTTCCTTTCTTATCCTGTTGAAAAATGCTATACCCTGCTACTTTTATTCCTCTCAGTATATCATCTTCCATCAACCACATCTCAGAGATCCCAATAAACTTTGGACAGGCTGATGCTGTCACCACCACCACCAGATCATCTCCTTTATTCTGGATACTCCTGGCATTAGTATAATGAATCAAGGCATTGGCAGTGTTTCATGACATTTTGAGGGAAAACTCAAGCACACCCAGTGGTGGGGAGTAAGCTATGTGTAGGCCATTACCACTGAAGTAATAACCAGTATTTGTAATTCAGTATCCTAAACTTTCAGCCTTGAATATTATGGCATATGCTTTATAACTGCCATAACATTTTGCTTGCTTTCATTTATCATTTTATATTAACACAAAATCAGAAATCAAATGTCATCAGCATCATCAGATGTCATAACAATGATTCACTGTGTTAATGTCTTAACAATTACTCATATTTAAAATAACTGTAATTCATTTTATCCAGTAATAATAGTTAACAATAGACTGAATAATATAAGCACATAAACACAAGAAAGATATTTAATTAACCCAATATTTCGGTCTGGAGATAGCAGACTATCTTCAGTGGCACTACAAGAACAGTTTAAAAAAAAAATACAGGATAGAATACTAACAATAGATCGTTTAAAAATAGAACAAGCCACATGATGTTATATCACTAAGTATTAAAGGGAATATTTTTAAGCAGAGACATGATTGAAATAAAGATATTAATTAATAATATTAAATAACATAAAATTAATATGAATTAATGAGTTATCCTGATTAGACTTTCCCAGATTTTTGAAATAGATATACAGTCATTCCGATTCAGGTTAGGACGATGGAGTAAGACCTCTACCCTTTCTTTGAATAAACGTTCAAATTTATAATGGGATCTATGTAAGAAGCGAGTTTTTGACAAAGGGCGTTGTGGTTAGTTTCAATCCCATGCTGAGCCAATCCAGATTTTTCAGGTTTGTTGTGATGAATGGAGGATTGATGTTCTTGGATTCTTTTTTCAAGAGAATGTCCAGTTTGTCCAAATTAGGAGAGATCACAGCTGCAGGGAATTTGATAAACTCCAGGAAGAGACATAGTTGAGCGTTTGTCTTTAGGGGAAGGAAAATGGGAAGATAATTTGTTAATAGCTGAATACGTAGCTGTTAACTCATATTTCTTCAGAATTCTTGCGATAGGTTCTGAAATCCCGGAGATGTATGGAATTGGAACTCAACGTATTGAATCTTTGTTGTTTTGTGGTGGATTATAAGAATCGAGAAGATGTTGAGTACTCTTTTCGGAAAAGCCATTGAGTTTCATGTGTTGTTGGATAGTAGAAAGTTCTTTCTGTAGAAAATTAGAAGTAGAACAATTAGTTTTGGCTCTTCTGATTAGACATTTTATGATTCCTGTTTTTTGACAAGGATGATGGGCTGATTCTTTAAGAATATAACGACCTGTGAACGTTGGTTTCCTGTAAACTGTAGTTGTAAGAGTATTTAACTTTATACAATAATGTAAGGAATTGATACTGTTTAAAAAAGAAGGTAAGGAGTCTTTGTTGTGCAGCCATACAGTAAAGATGTCATCTATATATCTTACCCAAAAGGATGGTTGAGGGAAAATAGATGAGAAGAGGACTTTTTCTAGATGTTCTAAATAAAAGTTGGCTAAAGCAGGAGCGAGAGGACTTCCCATGGCCGTTCCTTCTACTTGGCTGTAAAATTTGTTTTGACATAAGAAATATCCCATTATAAATTTGAACGTTTATTCAAAGAAAGCGTAGAGGCCTTACTCCATCATCCTAACCTGAATCGGAATGACTGTATATCTATATCAAAAATCTGGGAAAGTCTGATCAGGATAACTCATTAATTCATATTAATTTTATGTTATTTAATATTATTAATTAATATCTTTATTTCAATCATGTCTCTGCTTAAAAATATTCCCTTTAATACTTAGTGATATAACATCATGTGGCTTGTTCTATTTTTAAATGATCTATTGTTAGTATTCCATCTTGTATTTTTTTAAAAACTGTTCTTGTAGTGCCACTGAAGATGGTCTGCTATTTCCAGACCGAAATATTTGGTTAATTAAATATCTTTCTTGTGTGTACGTGCTTATATTATTCAGTCTTTATGTCACGAGTATCCTTAAAACATCATAGTTAACAATAATATTCATAATGTCAGTTGCTATGTACTTATTAATTTATTATTACATGACAGCCTCATGGAAAGACCACTCACAGGATGTCCACACTGACCATCATCCACACAATGACTATCACACCTCCCTATATTCATTCATCAACAAAGCCTTCATAACCACTTTTGGCCACCCATTCATCACTCTCTAAGCAAAAAAAAAAACTCATCCTAATGCCCTTGACACCACCTCCTCACATAGCTTCCAAATTGACCTCTCTCTCTCTCTCTCACTTTTTTTTTTCCTTTCTCATTCATGTATTGAAAAATTTCCTCTGTATCTACTCCATACCGCTCTTCTCAGTAACTTATATCACATCCTCTGTCTTCTACTCAAGAATTAAACTCTGCAAGCAACAAACATACTTTTAGTCTATCCACATAGGGAACACTCTCACAGGCCTTATATAATGCATTGCTGAAGAGTTAACCTGTTATAGCAGTTTTGAAGAAAATTGATGATAGAAAGCTATAATGAATCCTTGATTATGTTGGAATATCATTATTATTATTATTAACATCCAACCTCCATGGAGTCAAAGCCTCATCATTGGAGGTACACACTATTGCACACAATGCTGTGCCTTAAAATTATTCAATGTCTACATTCACAACACATTCAGGCAATATAATTCCACATACCAACCACTTTCCATGTAAGGAACCTTTTCCTCACTCCTCTGTTCACACCTTTTTTATACAGTTTCCAGCAATGGCCTCTTGTTCTATCCCTCCCCCTCCAATTTATGAAAAATATTCCATGTCTACCTGATAACAACTCCTAACTAGGTTATATGTCTCAATCATATCCCTCCCCACTTCCTCCTACTCATGAGACTTTGCAATTTACATTCTCTCAATCTGTCCTCATACTCCACATTCCAAAGACAACTGACTATCTTTGTGAATCTTCTCTGGACCCTTTCCAACATATCCTCATCACCATGAAAACCCAGTGACCAGATCTGTGCACAGTAATCTATATGAGGTCTGATCAAGGCCTTATACAATGGCATCATAACCTCTTTATTTCTGCATGTTAGGGTCCTCTGCATCATTGCCATTATCTGATGTGGTGCCTTCACAACTTGTACAATGTGCAATATGGACATTGAATTTCAGGTCCTTGTCCACCACCACCACTCCAGATCTCTCATTTTCTCTACCTCCTTTGAAGTTTCCCCACTAAGTGTATACTTTGCATCCCATCGATGCTTACCAAATTTCAAAAGCTTGCAACATTGAACTAATAGTTCACTTATCTGCCCATTCATGCAATCTATTCAAGTCCTCCTGCCAAGCAATAACAAAATTGAGGTGAACATTGCCCTCCTCAGTTTTGCATCATCTGCCAACAGCTTCATAATCACCAGTAAAACCCTTCCCAGTATCATTAATATACAAATTAAACAGCAGTGACCCCTGCAGTACACCACTAGTGACTTTTCTCTTACAGGATACCACACCCCATATACATCTGATACCTATCTGACAGTCAGTCACTGATCCAACTCAGAAGTCTGTTATCCAATCCCATCTATTTCAGTTTATTTAATAGTTTGTTATGTGAAACCTATCAAAAGCTTTTGCAAAATACTCTGGATTAGAGATAGATGTTGAAAGATTTTTCACTTGGTAATACTATGAATTAAAGATGCCAAGAAATTATATTCTTGGTTTCATATCCATAAGGATATGTGCATTGCATTATGGAATAGTAAGGCAATTGATGTGAAGTCATTAGCCTCTATATACAAGTAGCATTGTCATGAAGTTTCTTCACGTACAAATTTTGTTTGCTCAGATAAAGGATAAAACCAAGAATATAATTTCCTGGCATCTTTTATGTATAGTACAACCAAGTGAAAAGACGTTCAATGTCTGTCATCACTTCTTCTGGGTATCACTTCAAGGTCTGGCTCTCACTGATACTTCAATAAAAGTCGAAACCACTCTGGGTAGTGGCCCATCCCATAATGCATAGCATCATACATGTCTATAAAGAGATGTGCATCTATCCCAACTTCTATCCCAACTAAGGCATTGATGTGAAGCCATTAGCCTCTATATTCAAGTATCACAGTCATGAAGTTACTTCATATGCAAACTTTGTTTGTTCACACTTGGATAAATGATGAAACCAAGGGTTTATTAATCATCGGCCTCAAAAACCGTTCACAGGATAAGGTGGTCAGCCCTATGCCCCCCGTGTATCCTATATCTGTAGTGTTGAGTTCTCAAGGCTGGTTTACCTGCTTTTGCAGGATGAAAAACCCTAGGATAAACTGGGGAAAAAACCCTACTGTCCACGTCCAAGACCGAATAACTTGGCTATGGCTGAGGAAGATCCTTCAGCTCCTCACGTCTCCGACGGGAATCAAACCTAGGACACTCCTTCCCCAGGCATATGGTTGTGAAGTGCATAGCCACTAGGCTAATCGTGCGGATATTTATTGTATATCCAAGTGAAAAATATTTCAACATGTATCTCTAATCCAGAGCATTTTAGTAATACGTTGTGACACCTTTTGACTACTTGTATATGGAAATATGACTTCTGTATTATGTCTGTATAATGCTCTGCATTATACATGTTCATAAGGAGATGTGTGTTGCTATGGGATATTAAGGTAATGAGCCTCTATATACAAGTAGCACAGTCGTGAAGTTACTTCATGCACAAACTGTAATTGCTCACACTTGGATAAAGGATGAAACCAAGAATATAATTAATTAGAATTGTTTAGATTATAATTAATTATAATTAATAATTAATAAAAAATAATTAATTTTGGTTAAAAAGTCCAAAAGAGCTGTTTTTATGTCCCTTTTTAACCAAAATTAATTATTTTCATCAAAAAATACAATTCACTTTGGAACTGGAAAAAGATAAATCAACTACCATTTTTGGATACCCTAATCAAGAAACTAGCAGATGGACACTACCTTCATTTCAAATCAATTCATCATATTTCCCAGAAGCTCAGCATAATGCATATGCTCAAAAATAGAGCCACAGATATCATCTCAGAAGAAAAAGAACTCTATGATGAAATTACTCATATATCAGAGACATTAATAAAAAATGGCTATCCAAGGAATTTAATCAACAAGATTCTTCATATACCCCCCCCCCACACACACACAACAACAACAACAACCTACCATCACTCAGTACAGTTCATCAATAGTTATTCCTTATGCAGGTACAGTGTCCAAAAAGATCGCAAAACGTTTTAAACCTTTCAGCATCAGAGTTGCATTCAAACCGGTCAAGACTGTCTGTCACATTTTAAGATCGCCAAAAGACATTAATGCTTTTTTTTCAAACATGCTGGAATGTACAACATCCTGTGTGCTTGTGGTCTAAATTATATAGGACAGACATCGAGAAGCCTTGAAATCCAAAAAAAAAAGGATATATAGGAGATGTTAATAACAACAGAGCAGACAACTCAGGTCTAGCCCATCATTTCGTGATTACTAACCATATCATTGATTGGGATAGCAGCTCCATGCCTTACCTAGAAGAAGATTTCTGTTGTAGAAATTTCAAGGAAGCTATAGTAGTCCTCTGTTCTGGAGAAAATCTTAATAAACCAGAGAATGATAATAGCTGACATATGGAAAACCTTAATAAGATCACTCAGTCTGCCAGAATTTAATTTTGCTCAACACCTACAGAATGTGCTCTCACAACAGTGACTAACACAACAAGGTCCATGCGTGTAATGTTACGTATTCTGTTTTAATGTTTAATTTATGCGATAGTGTTACTCCATTTTCTCTGTACTAGCCACTTTGATTTTTTTCTCTTACCATTATAATCCCTGAAGAAACTGGACAGTCCCCATCGGCAAAACTTGTTTCGCTGACGGGGCTGTATATTTCATTTTAATAATATCATTTCTTGGCATCTTTAATTTATGGAATATCCTAGTATCCTGTCCTGTAATTCTATAGTCTTATCCAATTTGAATTGTTAGTTAAACTGGTATCATATTATAATACGGATGGGATTAACAGTTATTTGCTTTAACATTATGATGCTATAGGATAAAAAAAATGAGATTCTTGTATATGGTAACCGGCTTACAGAACTGCAGACAAAAGGTGATTATTTTGATGGCGAAGCATTGAAGTGGGAGACCATCTGGTCACAGATCGAAAAATCAGGCATCAATAAAACACTTCTTTATGGACAAACTAAAATGTAAGTATTGGTAATGCCAGTCAGTTGTTGAAAAAAAATCTTTCTTTAGCTTTATTATTATTTCTGCAAAATGTATAAACTTTTATGAAATTTTTTTTGGTCCATTCGCTCATCTGTATATATACAGCTATTCTTGGACCGATAATAATAATTGTGCCCTAGCTGAATGGAATTTAATGAAATAACTTGATGAAATTTTAATGTAAGATATAAATTGTTATAAACATAATATAAATTTAAATTACATGAACATTTTATTGGCATAACACTTTCACCCTAGTATCAAGAGCATCTTCAGTATGACTTTCAAATTATGCAACAAGAACAAAAACCAGTAGTCAACAATGAAATGTGCAAACTGCAAGTATCATACATGATGTAGTGTGGTGGAAGGTGGAAGGGGGAGGAAAGCACCGTGCTATATAACAGATATACTTGTATATTCACCACGTGTCTCAGAAGTCTGCCATTTCACATTTAGATTATTATACCCAGCAAATGGTTAGTTAATTACAGTATTTTAGACTAAGCAACTATACAATAATAATACATGAAATTTTTTTCATCACATAATAAGATATATAAGAACTAAATTAAGATAAGATAACAAAACCAAATTAAGAATTCTATAAAGTGCTTCTTTATTCTGATGAATCATTATATTTCTCAATAGAGTGATAACAATGTTAAGTCCTCTGACTTAACACCAAGTTAGTTGATCTTGGCCATGAGCAAACATTAAAACATGAGCAAACATTTTCAGACATTAAAAATATTGTGTTAGTGTTAGGGATTACAAGATGGTGGTACTTGTTAGCCATCTCTTCACTGCATCCAGTTAAATTAGGGATGACCTTGGGCAAGCTATCTCTGATTGGCTACCAGTGGAGATTGAACTGCCTGCTCAGTCTCCAAAGGTTAGACAATGCTAAAATAGCCTTGCTTACTCTCTATACAGAAACAAAAGGCATTAGCTGATGATTTTTGATGATTAAATTAATTGTGGAACTTGTGAAGATGAATTATTTCCCATAAGTGGGATAATTTAAGTCCATTATTTCTATTTAGAATCAGTCAATGCAGCAAGATTTCACAATTTGTACAGATATCTTGTACAGTAGTATTTATACAGATACAACATTACAAGGTATTTGTTTTTTGCATTTTATGTGTATTTTCTTTAATAAAGGAAAGGGTATGGAATTTTTTTTTAATATATCATTAGATAAACAAATCACGATGTACATGCATATGTAAATAGTAATGTGTTTATCTAGAGAACATGGAAGTAGAAGGGAAAGGTTGTCAATATGTTGCCGAGGTATGACAATAATGAGTTGAGATGGAGAGCTGGAATCAAGAATGGTATGCTAGCAGAGCTGTGTGAGAAGAAGGGAGTACAGTTTGTGGAAGAATGGCATGTGTTTGAGAGAAGAATGGAATTATACAGGCATGATGGGTTGCATTTAAATGACTTTGGAGTGAGTGGAAAAACTGGAGAAAGTGTTGCTAGATGGAAGTACAGCGTGTGTGTGTGTGTGCTGCATGCAAGAGATCAAAAGTAAGGACTGGTTGAAGTTGTGTCCTCCAATGAGGGACTTCTAAGTATGTATTTTTGACTGTAGATCTGTGTGTGTGTGTGTGTGTGTGTGTGTGTGTGTGTGTGTGTGTGTGTGTGTGTGTGTGTAAATAGTAATGTGTTTATCTAGAGAACATGGAAGTAGAAGGGAAAGGTTGTCAATATGTTGTCGAGGTATGACAATAATGAGCCGATTTGCCTGTTCTGAGGGACAAAACTCCAGAGTTTCCAGGAGAAAAAAAAAAAACTCCTACCTCCATTATGAGACCAGCTAACTCATCTTTAGTCAAAGGAGACCAGATAAAGGGTCCTCACATCATAGACAGGAATCAAAACCAGGTGTTTCCAATGAAAGGGCTTTGTCTATACCAGCTGAGCTACAGAGGCTTGATATATGTGGTAACTTGTGATAAAGATGATTGGCAAAGGCAGGTGTGGTGGAGAAATCACAACCAACCAGTGGTTGGTTGTGATTTCTCCACCAGTCCTATCTAACCAGTCCTATCCAACCAGTCATATCTAACCAGTCCTATCCAACCAGTGTTTGGATAGGACTGGTTATAGACCTAAAAATGAACTGCTGTGTTTGTTTACAAATGACAGAAGTATCAGAAATAAGAGGGATGAAATGGTTTCAGTGATTGAGTTTATTCATCCAAAATCATTGGAAGTGAAATGCGGTTGAATGAAAATGATATCGTTATTAAATAACTTAAGGAATTTACAATGTACAAAGGATATAAATTAAATTAAACTTTAATCTGTATTTCCAATATTTCGTCAACGTCGCATTGCCATCTTCACAAGAACTTAAAATAAAGACACATGCACGCAGGCGCTACACACAGTAAATGAGGATGAAGCAGGAAGCTACCGTTTCTCCTAAACGTCCTGATGATGCCCCTAAGAGGCTATATACAGGGTGTTCGGGATAAATTTGACATATTTATAATTAATTATATTTTTCCGTAAGTTACATGTATTAACACACACTTCTCTTCATTTAAAAGTTTGGACCCTTCTTCATTCATATACAAGATGTCAGAAAGGATGGATAGCTGGAACCCACCTGAATCATGGAAGAGAATAACTTGTATCATGATGATTCGTGCCCGCCATCAAAATAAGGATATTATGACTGCTGCCCAATGCTCCCTGAATACAGTAAAAACAATCAGGCATGAACTAGAGACTTGCAATGGTGACTACGAGGATGTAGCAAGAAGAAAGATCCCTAGCAGACGATCTGATTGCGTTCGTACAGCAGAATTCCTCGCAAATCTGCAGGAACAGGTGTTGAAGAACCCTGGCATTGGAATTCGGGCTTTGTTCGTGGAGTTGCTAACTGTAGTCAAGCCCTGGATAACAAGGGTAGCCAATGGTAGGCCGTATGTATGGCAGCAGGATTCGGCCCCTTGCCACACCTCTGGGAAAAGTCAAAAATGGTTGTCTGAAAATTTCTACGACTTCACCAGTCCAAATGTTTGGCCTCCAAACTCCCCAGACCTTAACCCCATGGATTATTTTGTATGGGGCGCAGTTGAAAAAGACACCAATCGCACTTCCAGTAATACAAAAGCCCAGTTAATGGATAAAATTAAAACAGTTTTTGCGGCCCTTCCCAGGGAGACTGTAGCATCAGCTTGTTCGAGGTTCCGAAGCAGAATTGAAGCTGTGATCGATGCTAATGGTGGTTATTTTGAGTAAATCTTGTTGATAGTATTGTAATTAACTCTGCCTGTAATGTTTTTTTGTCAATTCATTAAATTTAATAGATACAAAGAAGATTTTCTTTTTCCTTACGAAACTGTCAAATTTATCCCGAACACCCTGTAGGTATTCTTGGCCATTGTGCTGAAGGTCTTCTGATATAAGTCTCCCAAATTTGGGGCATTCTCATGCAACCAAATTTGTTGAGGTTTGTCATGTTTCTTAGGGCTGAGGCTGATTCCATGAATAGCCTTTCAGATTTGAATTTATTACGGTATATTACCATGGCTTTCTTCCACCGTATTCTGTGGCATGTATCCAGAGCATGGTCTGCAAGACCAGAGTGACTGTACTGGTGAAACCGGATGTAGTCCTTGTGTTCTGAAATTCTGATATTCGCTGTCCTGCCTGTTTGGCCAAAGTAGGACAGCTTATGGCTGCAAGGGACCTGGTATACACTAGGTAGGTCTAGGGGAAGTGGTTGGTCTTTAGTGGAGTAGATAAGGGATACCAATTTTTTATATGGTCTGTAACACGAGGTCAAGTCATGTTTTTTTAGGATTTTGGTAATTTTTTCCGAGGTGCCTTGGATGTAGGGAATGGTGATAGATTTAGAGTAATCCTTTGTTGTAAAGGGGGGAAGGGGGGTTGTGGTTTACTGGTTTGAATATTTTTTGGATTTTCTTGAAGGGGGGGGGATAGCCATTGACTGAGAAAGTGTTGAGGATGTGGTTTAGTTCTGTGGTTAGGGCATTGTCATTTGAACAGATAAGTTTAGCCCTTTTATGTAGTGTCTTAATAACTCCATATTGTTGTGAGGGGGGCGGGGATTGTTGGTGAATGGATCTGCCTGTATGGGTGGGTTTTCTATAAAACTGAGAAAACCAAGGTTCCATCAGGCTGGTGGGTGTGTCTAAGAAAGGGAGGCTGTTGTTTTTCTCTTTTTCCAGGGTGAACTTGATTCTGGGATGTTGGTTGTTTAAGTGTGTTAGAAAGGAGAGGAGTGTATCAGAGCCATGTGGCCAAATAGCAAACACATCATCAACGTAGCGAAGCCATATGGTTGGTTTTTGTGGGGCAGAGTTTAAGGCTTTCTCTTCAAAAGTCTCCATAAAGCAGTTGGCCAAGGGTGGGGAGAGTGGTGAACCCATGGCTGTCCCCTCTATTTGTTTGTAGAATTTTCCTTGCCAAATGAAATAGCCTGAGTTCATTGTGAACTGAAATAAGGCTGAGATATCAGGAGGAAATTTAGCTTGGATTAGCTCTAAAGTTTCTTTCAGTGGGACATTTGTGAATAAGGAGGAGACATCAAAACTGACCATTATGTCAGTTTGATGTCTCCTCCTTATGTTGGAGTGTAAGGTTTTCTATGTTGGCTTTGAAGTGGGCTGAGTTTTTTATGTGTGATGGTGTGTTGCCAGTATAGTGTGAGAGTGCTTTGGCCAAATGTTTAGCTAATTTTTAAGTGGGGGAATCAATGCCATTCACTATGGAATACAATGGCACATTTTCTTTATGTATTTTTGGGAGTCCATATATACAGCGGGGGGGGGGGGGGGGTATTGAGTTAAGTGGTTTTAATTTGTTAGTGACTTCTACAGGCCAAGAAGTGGCCTTCTTAAGGAGCCTGTGGAGTTTTATAATTTGTGAGTTGGTGGGATTGTATTCAATAGGGAGGTAAGTAGCCCGATCTAATAATAGAGCATTAAGCTTATCTGACAGGAAGACATATTTAGTTGGATGCTGCTACTATAGGCCAGAGAATGTGGAGGATGATGATCTAGAAAATGTATAAACAACTTGGATTAGTGAACAAAGGATGGGCAATTATTATGGGCGATTTTAATTATGGCAGTATAGACTGGAATGAAGAAATAGCATTTGGGAATAAGGAAAATTAATTTCTTGAATTCTTGAGAGACAACTATCTCAGGCAGCATGTAAAGGAGGGTATGCAAGGATCGAGAGGATGCAATTGTGAGTTGTGGTTTCACACTTTCCTTCAGGTGGTGAGAGTGATCATGAAGTGATCACCTGGGTTGTGGTTAGCCACTAAACAGACTTCTGTGAGGAATGGATATATATATGGAATTATAAGATGATGTTAAGCGCCTCCATAGCACAATTGAAAGACTAGCTGTATATTGCACCCTTCAATTGGAAAAGGCCTAAGTCTCATCATGACGGGAGAAATCTTTATATGGGATTTTTCAGTTGAAGGTGAGTTAGCTGATCTCATACAGAGGTAGCATGGTTTTTCATCTTACATACAGACAAACCGGCCTTCAGGACACGTAATTTACAGACAAAAAAATACTAGTGGTGGTGGCAAGTGGTAGATGATGGTGGTGATGGATGGAAGTGTTGTTTAGTAGATGCCCTCCCTCAATGAGTCATTGGACTCCTTGGAGATGTTAAGAAATAATAATAAATAAATAAATAAATGCTACTTGTTAACTAACAAAGAAATACATAACAGCATCAATGTGTGAATGTATTCCAAAGGCCAAAAGGCTGAATAAGGTAGGTGTAAAATGGATGAATGATGAATATATAATTCCATATATATATATATCCATTCCTCACAGAAGTCTGTTTAGTGGCTAACCACAACCCAGGTGATCACTTCATGATCACTCTCACCACCTGAAGGAAAGTGTGAAACCACAACTCACAATTGCATTCTCTCGATCCTTGCATACCCTCCTTTACATGCTGCCTGAGATAGTTGTCTCTCAAGAATTCAAGAAATTCATTTTCCTTATTCCCAAATGCTATTTCTTCATTCCAGTCTATACTGCCATAATTAAAATCGCCTATAATAATTGCCCATCCTTAAGTATGAAATCTGGAAGAAAGTACTTTGGAGGTAGTATAAGATGGTATAAGAATAATAGTAATAATCAGTTTCATGAAGAGTATAAAGAACATGCCAGGAGAGTGACTCAGTTAGTAAGTGAAATAAAAGTGCAGTATGAGCAGAAATTGGCAAATCAGGTGAAGAAAAATACCAGAGAGTTTTTTAGATATGTGGCAAGTAGAAGGAAGAATGATAATAATGGTAAGATGATGTTAATGGATGAAAATGGTAGAATAGTAACCGTTGCAGAAAAGGCCTAAGAAATCTTTAGTATTCAATTCATAAATGTGTTTCATCCTGATCATAGTGACGAGGAACTCAAATGTAGAGGACATAGAAGAGGATGACTTAATTGTGAGCAGGAGGTAGTTGAATAAATAAATAACTGTGATGTCAATAAGGCGATATAATTTGATGATATATCACCACATCTTAAGGAAATGTTCCAGGAAATTGGCAGCAGCAGCATTGGCATGCTTGTTTAATATGAGTCTTACAACAGCACAGGTTCCAAGGGAGTGGAAAGAAGGTAAAATTGGTCTACTACATAAAGGTAGTGATAAGACTGTAGCTTCAAATTACAGGCTGATCTGTAATAAAAACATTATATCTCCTTAATAAACTCTGATAAGCACAAATAATACTACTGTTTCCAAACCAACTCTTCAAAAACTATCAAAAATAAGACTTCTCCATTGCTTCTGCCTTAGTATCACCCTTCTGGGTCTGGCTCCCAGTGATGAGACATCAATAAAGGTCGAAACCGGTCTGGGTAGTGGCCCTTCCCTTAATACATAGCATTATACATGTCCACAAGGAGATGTGTTTTGCATTATGGGAGATACTGAGACAAGGAGTGATGAGAGCTTGGTCCACCTTTACTACGAGTTGCCTCAGTCCTGAAGATACTTCAGGCACAAACTTTGTTTTCTTATACTTGGATAAAGGATTAAACTAAATTTATAGTCTAACCAAGTGGGAAAAACTTCCAACATCTTTCTCTAAATCCAGAGCAATTTAATAATAAGGTGGTATGCCCTTTTGACAACTCGTATAGGTAAATATGACTTCCCCATTGCTTCTGCCTTAGTATCACCATTTCTGGGTCTGGCTCCCACTGATGAGACCTCAACAAAGGTCAAAACCAGTTGGAAGCTTGGATAATGAATGGCAGTGCTATAGCCCATGAAATTTTAACTGAGGCTCGGCTGTTGCTGTCACCCAGGTCCTGGGTGGGGATTTTTGGATGGACGATTTTTTAGCGTTTCACATAATTGAAAAAAAAAAGACTATCAAATTTGAACTTGCTAGAGTGTAGAAGTTTTGTCTGATTACAGAAAATGCTTTGTGTAGTGTCAATAGCATGAGGAGAAAGGCCAGAATTGTCAGTTTCCAAAAATGTAATATAGTCGGAATGCTTTTCAAGTCTAACCAAGGCAGAATGGCTAGTCTCTACAAAATAGCAAAGATGACATATGCAGTGTACTTGATAGACACTTGGTGAGGAAAGAGGTGGTAATGTATCCTTTGTTAATGGCAGGAAGGATGATAGTTTTCAGTCTAGTTTGAGGGAAGCATATAGATTGAATTTACGAAGAATCCTAATTATTTTTTCAAAGGTTCCTTTAATGTAGGGTGTTGAAATTCTTTTCACATCAGATTGTAGTTTGGTAGAAGGATGATAATTATCATTAATTTTTTGAGTTTGATTATATCCATTACATATCAGATTACTTTTAATTTTATTCAGTTCATCTAACAAAAGGGGATCAGAGGAGCAGATCATATGATCTCTGTGTACAAGACTCTTAATAATACCAATTTTTTTGTGATGAACGATGGTGAGAGGATGAGTGAATGTCAATAAAGGTTGGCTTCCATTAAACAGAAACTTAAACATGAACTGGGGGATTACAAATTATTATGGTATCCAAAAAGTTTAGTTGGTTATTAGATTCACGTTAAAAAGTGAACTTGATAGGGGAGCACAAGAAGTTTATTTTCTCTAGGAACTGAAGTAATTCTGACTGAAAATTACTTCAGTTAATTAAATTAATATCTTATTAAGAGATATATCAACCTACAATGTTATCAGCAGGGATCCAACAAAAAGTCTAATCGATAGATTAAATAAATAATTAAACAATGTACAATCGTGGATTGTTGAGAAGTTACGAATTCATCATGTCCATCTGCCTCGTTTCTATGGACTTCCTAAAATGCATATGTCCAACCCACTATGTCCAATTGTGGACTGAATTGCTGTCCAGCTTTCTACCTTATAAAACATCTGTCATCATCTTTGGAATCTCACTGGCCATACTAGCTCTTATATCAAAAATGGCCTTCACTTCAAAAATAAAATAAAAATCTATTTGTCTAATAAAGAGATTATGGTTTCTTTTGATGTGGTCTCCTTATTCACCAACATATCATTACAAGAGGCTCTTCAGTCTTTACAGCCTGATTTCCGAGATGACATTGTCATCCTACTTAAATTTACCATCAATGCAGACTATTTTACGTGGCATACTGAGTTGTTTCAACAAATAGAAGGAACAGCAATGAGCACCAGCCTTAGCTGAGTATTTCATAACGCATCCAGAAAAGAACTCTTTAACACTATATTCTCTCACCCTGGTATATGGTTACGTGTTGATGATATATTTGCAATCTGGTCCCACACTGAGTCAGAATTACTTCAGTTCCTAGTTCACTATTCACTCAAGTTCATTATTGAACATAAATCCAATAACCAACTACCCTTTTCAGTTACTGTAATAATTCATAATCCCACAGGGCATGTTGAATTTTCAGTTTATCGGAAGCCAACCTTTACTGACAGATACATTCACTCATCCTTTCACTGACATTCATTACAAAAATAGGTACAGGAAAACCTTGCTTAATGCAAATTCGATATGCTTGATAATCAGTTAGTGCAATTGAATGAAATGATACTATTTCCTGCTTTAAACAAGTGATTAAATCAGTTAATGTGATTTTTTTACACTATGTGAAATATTACATCATGTGAAATTTTTTGTGACCAATCTGCAGCAAGTGGAAAAGCTGGAAGTCATTTTATAAGAGACACGAAAGTGGCACCAATAATAAAATAATTGTGCTAGACCTGGCATACAACAACAAGTCTACAGTTTGGACTATATTAAATAAGAGCCAAGAATACGATGATCAAGGAAAAGTTGCTACTGCTTCTTTAAACATGCAGATCACCTGAAATAGAAGCCATGTAATGATCGAGATGAAACATCTTCTATCACTCTGGATTGAGGATTATACCAAAAAAGAATACCTCTTAGTACAGGGAATATTCAGGCAAAAGCTCTCAATATTTTTACCTCATTGAAAGAGATCAAATTTCAAGAGGAATGTGAGTTCACAGTAAAAAAAAATCATGTTAAAAATCAAATTGGACTGCATAATGTAAGAATAAGTGGGGAATCTGCTGTGAAATTGGTCTCTTTTGATAGTGTATGCCAACAAAAACTTTCCTAGCTAAAACTGAAGCACCTCAACCAGGATACAAAGTATCTAAAGATCATCTTATACTTTTATTAGGAGGCAATGCTTTAAACTCAAGCCTATGTTAATTTATTGTGCACAAAATCAAAAATCTAACATTATTGAAGAAATCAGCACAATTGGAAAAGAACTTAGATTTAATGATTTGGATAATGAAGATGTAAGAAACTTGCTTGATTCCCATTCAGAATATTTAAGTGGAATGACCTCCTTTAACTAGAAGAACAGCATGCATATGAAGAAGAAGCTTAAAACTATGCAAACAAGAAGAGAATGTTACAACTAAGAAGCTAACTGCAAAAGAACTTGAGCTAGTTTTCAATCACAGTATATATGCTAATATACTCAATATTAGCACTTGATACTGATCCTGATGTGGAACAAATCTCTGAAGTCCACCAAAATCTTGATGAAGTGATTGCCAGCTATCGCAAATTGCATGACAAGATAAAAAAAGTCAAGCACGATTCAAATATCTTTACTTAAATTTTTTTTGTAAAAGAAAAGCAGCTCAATCAAATGTTTACACATTAAATAAAAATTTAAGCAATTGATTTTTATTAACTTTGATGATTTTATCCCCTAATATAGCTTCCACTATTTTTTTTTTTTTCAAATTTACGCTAGCTGATGGATGAATTATAATTTTTCCTGTTGTTTATTGTATTTGCTTAGCATGAAATCACATTAATCAAATTAAGTGATGGATTAATTAATCAGTTAAGCAAGGTTTTCCTGTATTATCAAGATACTTGTACACAGAACTCATATGATCTGCTCTTCTGATCCCCTCTTGTTAGATGAACTGAATAAAATTAAAAGCAATCTGATATGTAATGGATACAACAAAAGTACCATTCAATAAATTATTAATAATTGTCGTCCTTCTACCAGACTACAATTTGATGTGAAAAGAATTTCAATACCGTACCTTAATGGAATCTTGGAACAAATAGCAAGGATTCTTCATAAATTCAATCTATATGCTTCCCTCAAACTAGATTGAAAACTATCTTCCTTCCTGCCATCAACAAAGGATACATTACCACCTCTTTCCTTACCAAGTGTCTATCAAGTACCCTGCATATGTCATCTTTGCTATTTTGTACAGACTAGCCATTCTGTCTTGATTAGAATTGAAGAACATTCAGACTATATTACATTTTTGGAATCTGACAATTATGGCATTGCTTCTCATACTATTGACACCAGGCAGAGAGCTGATATTATTATGAAGGCCTCCATCGAGTCAAAAGATTCATCATGGAAGGCCTATCCTAGAAAACACAAAGTCTATCATACCACTACTTGAACTCATTGACCATTCATTCTACTCTCACGACTATATCAGGCAATGAACGGTTCAGCCATCCTCCATGCAAAGAAACTGCTCCTCACCCTCTTGCTCATGGCTTTTCATAACTTCCAGGGATGGCTCCTTGTCCTCACTCCATCCCCCTGTTCCACCAAAATGAAAGAACTCCCCAATGACAACTAACAACCTATAAACAATTTAAAAGTGTCAGTCATATAATCTCATATCACCTCTCTTTCTTCTATCTGACAAACTGCAGTCCATATTCCCTCAGACTGTCTTGATAACCTACATTGAGGGGAGGCTGCATACTGATACCATCTTTGCTTTCCACCTCTGAACCATTTCCACAGTTAATTTATTGCCTTGAAATCATGGGGACCACATTTGAGAACAATAGTCTAAGTGTAGTCTGATCATGGATTGACAACTCATTTATCTCTGCAGGTCAGCATCCTTCTCAGTATTGCAGCAGTCCTGTGGGTTACCTTCACCATCTTTGCAATATGTCCCCCGAGTTTCAGGTTTCTGTCAATCATCACCCCCCAGATCCCTTGCCTTCCCTACTTCCTCCAGTACAGTTCCTCCAACAGAGTATGCAGCCTCCCCTCAATGTATCCCAAACTTCAAACTTTACATTTAGCTGCATTAAACTGCAGGCCTACCGTATCTGCACTATTAATAACCTTTGAAAGCTTCATATCATCAGAAAAAAACTGAATATCCCCCTGCAAGCCACTGACAATGTCATGATGTAAAGGTTAAACAATATAGGTGCCAGTATACTGAGCCCTGTTGCACCCCCCCCCACTTGAAACTTTCTGCCTATTTGATATTGCACCACCATACACAATTCTTTGATACCTATCAGATAGCCAATTCTAAATCCAGTTCACTGCAACTTAAATATCAGCTTATCATGTGGCACACTATCAAATGCCTTTGAAAATACCAAAAAAAAAATGGCAGTATATGCCTTTCCCCTCATCAACCGCTCTTGTCATGTTATTATAAAAGTCAATCATATTACTAAAACAAGAGTGTCCCTTAACAAATTCATGTTGACTCTCACAGATAACATTACCTTGATCTGCCCAATACTGTATATCATTCCTCACTAATTTCTCCAAGATCTTAACAAACTATCATCATCATCATCAAGTTCCTGCCATGTACCCTCAAGAGGTGTACAGGATATGATAGTACTACATGAAAAAAATTACATCATTATTAATTTCCTATCTACAATTTTCCTCCAAATCAGTCTGTTACTTATCAAGACTCCAACATTATCAGATCTTATATTTCTATCGTCTAAGGCACTTTGTACCATATCAATCCACCTATATCTTGGTCTTCCTCTGGGTCGTTTTGCTGCCAACCTGGCAGAGAACACTGGTTTTGGTAATCTTTCCTCACCCATTCTGTTTAAGTGGCCATACCACCTGAGATTAGCTCTGCTAACGCATTCCTGGATGCTGACAATGTCAAGTTCTTTCCTAATATCCTCGTTCTTTCCTAATAAATTCTGGGAATTCCATTCATTTATTACTACATGCGGTTTCCTCTTCCTCATTTATACTGCTGTAAAAATCTCCCATAACAGTTAAGTTAATCATTTTTCTTGCCCTTGCCAAGCTCAACTGCCTAAAAATCTACTGCTCCTCGGTCTCTATGCTCTGTAGCTTGTAGCAACATCCAACTGAATATCCTGTGCTGCCCACATCTACCTCATACTGTATGCTTTCAAAACCATTATTGCCATTGACTTCCAAATCCTCTACTATACGAGGACATAAGTCATCACTTATCATACGCTGTACTCCACCACCGCAACATTTTCTTTTCATATCCTGTCGAAAAATGATGTACCCTGCTACTTCAATTCCTTTTAGTATAATCATCTTCCATCAACCATATCTCAGAAATCTCAATAATCTTTGGATATGCTGATGCTCTCAGTGCCACCTATTCATTTCCTTTATTGGCATTACTATAAAGAATAAAATTCTTGATAGTAATGCCGATGTATTCTTCCTCCACTCCAGCACCTATTCCTATAAAAGACCATCCCTGCTACCATCCTCCCTGGTAATTCTAATTTCCAAGTTTTTTGGAACCAGACAAAACTTTTTCACTTAAGCAAGTTTATGTTCAGTTATCATTTTCTTGAAAAATGTTTAACACTAAGAAATCATCCAAACTGAACCTATTAGACTGTATACCACTATCCAAGTTTTGGGAAGCAATCACTATTTATTATTAATGAGTTTTTTTAATCTATGCAACTTGCTATAATTGTTCCCTTGAACTTGAATTGTTCAATATCATATACTTCACCTGCAACCAAGGCATGATTTGACTCATTGTTTTGATTCATCTTCTGAATGTTGTTAATAGTCTGTCTTCCTAAGATGGTCCATGTAATGTTAGAGGAAATATATTGGAGTTTTTGAATAAATTCTGCATAATTTTTATTACATGTATAATCTGTGAAACTTCTTTAATTTAAAAAAGAAGTGTTTTATCATCCAATAACAGACTTGATTTTTTTAATGCCAGTTTCCAAAATTTACACTAATTAAATATATTGAAAAAATTGAACATAATAAGTAAATCATGATTATATGAGATTTCTACAATCTAGAATTTGATCTTCTAAGCAGGCGTTTTGAATTATGCAATTTGCATTATGCAATTATTCTCTGTAGAATAGAACCATACCTCTATATTTTGGTATTTCTGATCAGAAGCAGAATCAAACTCATCTACTCAAGCTTCTTTTTTTCATTTTTAAATAGTTTTTGATGATTTTAGATTTAAATAGCTAAGTTTTTGATGGCTTTTTTCTGCCATCAAAACCTAATGCTTTTGATTCATTCGTTCCATCAATTATTCTAAAGCGCTTCCATAGTGCAATTGGAAGAATGACGGTACATTGCGCCCTTTGATTGGAAAAGGTCTAAGTTCGATTCTCGTCATGATGGGAGGAATCTTTATATGAACGTTTTCAATTGAAGGTGAGTTAGCCAATCTCATACGGAGGTAGCAAGGTTTTTTTCTTCCGTAACTCGGGTTTTTCATCCTGCATACAGACAAATCGGCCCATCAAAACTCATGCAATTTACAGACAAAAAAATACTAACTGTGGTGGTGGTGGGCAGTAGATGGTGCTGAAGGTGATGATTGGTAGTAGAGGTTCGGTGTAGAGGTGGAGACAGAGAGTTGTACAATAGGTGTCCTCCTGCGATGGGTCTTCGGACTCCTTGGAGGTGTCACAAATAATAATAATAATAATAATAATTTTAGAAATTATGGTCTTTACAACTGTGTTATAAATAACTCTTTTAATTTCCCAACGTTTCGATCTTCATATTAAGATCGTCATCATCATCATCTGGAGTATATTCAAATATACAAGGACAAGCTGAGTTATATTACACACAGTAAGCTAAAGAAACAATGATTTGATCACTGGTTATTCTACTGGCATGACATCTAGTGGAAAAAAAACATAAATTAATTAATTATTTAGAAACTACATCAAAGCTAAATTCTATTTAAGATAACATGAGAAAAACATTCTTTCTAATAGAGAGTCTTTTTTCAGTAAAAATGCTGTCCTATTTTTAACATTACAATTCTTATTTTAGATTTAGGATTCTGGATTATCGACATTTCTGTTTATACAGGGTGTCCCAAAATTCACGCAAGAAGTAATTTTGATAGAAAACACAGGTTTTTAATTAAAAATTGTGATTTCTTATTGATTCATATAGGGTTATGCATGGAATAGCATATCGGGTAAATGGCCTCCACAGCTTTGCTGGCACATACGCACTCTTTTGTCGAAATTTTCCGTGACTGTTTTGCATAAATGTGGCTGAAATTCTTTGATACAGCACTCAATTTCCTCCTTCAAGGCGCGGGTGGTCGTGGGCTTGTTGGCATAAACCTTTGACTTCAAAAAAAAAAAAAAAAAAAAAAAAAAAAAAAAAAAAAAAAAAAGATCACAAAGAAAAAAGTCCAACGCCGTTAAGTCACATGGTCTGAGCAGGCAATTCTGATCAGCAAAACGGGAAATTACATGACCAGGAAATGACTCATGCAGTAATTGAATTGTTTCTCGGACTGTATGGCATATGGCACCACATCCATATCTTGCAATTTAGGCACAAAAAACTAGATTATCATTTCGCGATAGCAAACACCATTACTGTTATTGCCTTACCAGCCGCATTTTCGAAGAAGAATGGACCGATGATGCCTCCAGCCGCACCAAAAAAATCCGCACCAAACAGTGACATGTTGTGGATGCATTTGTTTCTTAACACTCACTCGGGGATTTTCTGAACCAAATGTGACAATTTTGTCGATTAACGAAACCATCAAGATGAAAATGAGCCTCATCGCTGAAGATAATTTTGTTCGAAAAATAAGCATTCACTTGTTGTTGTTCCATAATCCATTCAATGAACTCTCTTTGCTGTGTGTGGTCAGTAGGCTTCAGTTCTTGAGTCAATTGAACTTTGTAAGCATAAAGATGCAAATCTTTCGTGAGAATACGCTGTAGAGAGCTTCTCGAAATGCCCACTTCAAGAACACAGTGCCGAATTGATGTTCCTGGACTCTCAGCAACACTCTCACGAACTGCTTCGATGTTTTCTGTTGAACGACTTGTTGAAGGACGGCCAGAGTGTATAAGGTTTAAAGGTGGCTTTGAGGTTGTATTTTTTGTAGTATTCTGTTTATTTTATCTGATGTTCCTGCCATGTACCCTCAAGGAGTGTACAGGATATGATTGTACTAAATGAAAAATTTACATCATTACTAACTTCCTATCTACAATTTTCCTCCAAATCAGTCTGTTATTTGTCAAGACTCCAACATTATCAGATCTTATATTTCTGTCGTCTAAGGCACTTTGTACCGTATCAATCCACCTATATCTTGGTCTTCCTCTGGGTCGTTTTCCTGCTAACTTGGCAGAGAACACTTATTTTGCTAATCTTTCCTCGCTCATTCTGTTTAAGTGACCATACCACCTGAGATTAGCTCTGCTAACGCATTCCTGGATGCTGACAATGTCAAGTTCTTTCCAAATATCCTCATTTTTAATATGATATTGCAATTGATGCCATCTGTGCACGCCTATAATCTTACTCAGAACTCTCATATCTGAGGTCTCTAGTCTTTGGTCAAGTGTTTTACTTCTGACCCAGCTCTCAGATCCATAAGTTAAAACTGGTTTTAACTTATGGATTTGAGTTAAACACTGTCTTGTATACAGCTAATTTAGTGTTCCGACTAATTTCTCTCTTATTCCATATGAATTTATTCCATTAACTTCCTACCATACCAGCATTGCAGATTCTGTTGTCTATTCCCAAATTTAATTTACCATCTTCACTGAAAATTGTGTCTGAGTAGCTGAAATGTTTTACTTGTTCCACAGGTTCTCCGTTCACAACGCAGTTGACATTTTCAATGATTCTGCCTATTTTCATTGTCTTTGTCTTTTTATTACTGACCTTCATATCATATCTATTACAACAGTTATTCAATTTCATCAGGGAATCTTGCAGACCTGTAGTTGATTTATTTAGAAGTATAACATCATCTGCATAAAGCAAAGAGTTGAGATTAAAATCTCCAATTTTGAGGTTTAAACCACTTTACTTCATAATGTGATCCATATAGAAATAATGAATAGCAAGGGGATGTGTGGGGGGGGATAATGTACATCCTTGTTTCACACCAGATTTAATATAAAAAAAATCTTCCTGTACTTCCTTCAATTCTAACTGCTGACTTACGACTCAAATAAAGACTATGTATTGCTTCATATAATGTCCCATTGACACCATATAACTATAGCGTATTGAATAGCTTCTCTCTTGGCACCTTATCATGTGCCTTTTCCAGATTGACAAAACTTAAATACAGATCTTTGTTATATTCCCATGATTTCTTGACTATTTATCGCAAAATGAAGATCTGATCTTCTATTTGGCTTAAATCCATTTGGCTTGATTGGCTTGAAACAGCTTGTTCTTCACCAAGCTTTTCTTCCACAATTCTTCTCAACCATTTCTCAAGTATACTTGCATAAATCCTACCAGGAACACTCAGTAGGGATATACCTCTGTAATTCTCACATTCAGTTTTATTTCCCTTTTTATATATATGGACTCTCCTCCAATTTGTTCCTCTGTCCAGGCTTTCTGAACTATTCACTGCAGCCACTGTATGACTTTTATATCACTGTAAGAAATACTTCATCATTTCTGGAGATCGAATATGATCTACACCTACTGCCTTTCCACTTTTCAAGCCTTTGATGGCTTTTTCTACTTCAAGTATGGATATGTATTCATCTGTTAAGCGTTTTTTATCACTGTGCTTTCACTGCTTGTTTTATTAAGGAATTTTTCGAAGTAATTACTCCATACATCAAGGATATCTTTTTCTCCCATTTTCATGTCACCTTTATCATCTCTAACTCTTTTTTACAACACTCTTTCCTCCATTTCTAAGCTTCTTCAACAACCTCCAGAATATCTTACCACCTTCTTGATCTTCATTTTTATGTTCTTAACAAAGTCTTCCCATGGCTTTTGTTTAGCTAATTTTACACAGTGTTTTGCTTTCTTACATTTATCTCCGTATTCTCTAAGAGCAAAAGCCGATTTATTTGCCAAGAACTTTTCATATGCTTTCTTCTTTTCCTTCACTGCCTCTTTAACTTCCTGTTTCCACCATGGAGTTCTCATTTTTTTTATCCTTGCAGACAACCTCACCACATGCCTCTCTGGCTGAATCAATCAGTCAATGATTGTTACTGAATCTTCAAGGTTTGGTTCCTATTCTCAAACTCTTTCATTTTTTTTTTATAATGTTTGTATATTTTAGTCTACAGTTCACATCCAAGAGCTGCTCAACTTTTATTCGCTTTAAAACTTTCTTACGTGTTATTCTTTTCAATATGAAATTCAATGTTATCCTGCTCAAGACTAAATAGTGATCACTTCCAATTTTAAATCCTCTGTACACTCTGGTGTCCTGCACCAGAGAGAAAACATTACTATCTACAATTACATAGTCAATGAGACTTTTCTTATTCCTTGCCTCTTTTCTCCATGTGAATTTGTGCACATTTTTATGTTGGAACATGGTGTTAGTAATAACCACTCTATGTCCTGAGCAGAAATCCAACTGGTACTCGCCATTATTATTAGCTTTGCCCTTTTCTCCAAATTTTCCCAAAATATTTTTGTATGTCTGACAATCATTTCCTACTCTGCTATTTAAATCCCCAACAAGGACCAACTTTTCCTTTTTCATTGTGTCAGTTGCTTTCTCTAAAGCATCAAAAAATTCCTCCACTTCTACCTTCCTAGAACCTTCTGTGGGACCATAGGCACAGATAAGTCTCATTGTCCAATTCCCCATTCTCATATTTGCCCACATTACTCTACTTGAGACTGACTGCCATAAGAAGATTAGCCTCATATTTTGTGTTGAATACTATGGCTACTTCTTCTTTTCCTTGATTGTCATTGCCTGAATATAACATTTTGTATTTATTGCTCAGAACACTCTCACCAGTTTTGGTCTTTTTTGTTTCAATCAACCCTATTATGTCGATCTGGTACTTATCTAATTCCTCAGCTAACTCCATTTCTTTGCCATTCAGGCTTCTTATGTTGATAGTACTGATAGTTAACTTTGGTGATGTTTAGTTGGGGTTGTGTTTTCAGATTTGTTCCAGTAGCTCACTTTTCGGTGTTCGCCCTGGTTCCTTTGCGAAAACAATGGGGGGGGAGGGCCTTGTTTAACCAGGCGACACCCCAGTCAGCATGAAATTTTGTCATGATGTACCATCATTTTGTATTTTGGTTCAAGCCAATAAGAATACAATTTGGTGAACTAAATTGCAAATTGCCAGCCCATCCTTGTTTGTTCAGTATCCATGTAGATACTCAACAGGGTGCACCGCGAGGTGAGAATTGCCCTGGTCAGTTCTCCGCATTCCTTTAAAGGCTACGTGGAAACTCCTCTGAATTATATATAGCTTTGACTCTTAAGCACTCCAGTTTGGTTTATCTTTGTTTTTTTATTGAGGTGTTGTAGAGAATTTTGTTAATAGTGTTTTGGCTGTAACCATTTTTTAGAAAATTATTGCTGATTACTTTAAATTCGTCTTTCAGGGCATGTTCGTTGGAGTAGATCTTCAAAGACCTGTTTTTTTAGAGTATTAATTACACCTAGTTTTTGTGTTGGGTGGTGGTAGAAGTTTATATGTATATATTGACCAGTATGTGCTGGTTTTTGGTAAACAGTGAAGGAAAGACTGCCAGAAGGATGATGTGTGACAAGTGTATCTAGAAACGGAAGTGTGTGTGTTATGTGTTTCAATATCAATTGTGAACTGTATGTGATTGTGTTGTATGTTTAGGTGGCTAAGGAATGTGTCTGGTGTCTGGCGGCCATGGGAAGAGATCGTGAAAACATCGTCAATGTATCTAAGCTTGACTTTGGGTTTTAAAGGAGAGGAATTTGGAGCATGTTGCTCAATATGTTCCATATAAAAGTTAGCAATGGGGGGGGGTTAATTTCTACCTACAAAAAGAAGGCACAGCCTTCTTTTTGTAGGTAGAAAGTGTTTTGCCATACAAAATAACCAGAACGTAATACATGTGCAAAGAGCGCCGTGATATCTGGAGGGAATTTGTTCTGCAAAAGAAGGATTTTGTCATTAATTGGGACATTCATAAAGAGGGCAGAGACATCAAAACTAACTAATAAATCATCTTTTTCTAATGTAATATGGTTGATTATGTTTATGAAGTGTTATGTGTTTCTGATATAGGAAGGGGAATGACCTACCAACTCCTTGAGTGTTGCCTCTAATTTCTTGGCTAGGTGATAATTCGGGCTATCTATACCTTCAACTATCGGCCGGAGTGGTTGTTTTGTTTGTGTATCTTTGGTAGACCATAAATTCTCGAGGAATGGGCGTAGTGCGGAAGTAGTTTTTTGACACTATCTTCAGGCCATGTAGTAATAGATTTAAGTAGTTTCTCTGTTTTCTTTTTTATTTTATTGGTTGAGTTGTAGTTGTTAACACATTGGTATGTACAATAGTACATACCAATAGTACATTGGTATGTACTATTGTCTGAGACTAGCAAATTGATTTTTCTAAATAAGTGGTTCGGTTTAGAATAACGGTAGCACTTCCTTTATCGGCTCTAGTTATTACAATGTTCGGATTTGATTTTAATTATTTCACTGCTGTTAATTCATGTTTCATTAAGTTGTTATTGTTTTCTTATGATTTATATTTAAAATGTTGGCGGTTTCTAAGTGTATTTTGTCTGCTATCTTATTATATATCTATTTTATATATATATATATCTGCTATGTTATTTGGAATGAATCTTAAGCTTCTTTCAATATTACAAATAAAATCCAGTTTTTTCATCCATCTGGGTGCTACGGAAAAATTTAGTTTTTTCTTTAGAACTTTGTTGAGTTCTAAAGGAAGTGCCACCATTATTCTAAACCAAACCACTTATTTAGAATAAATGAATCTGCTAGTCTCGGACAATAGTTACATACCAAATTGTTAACAACCCAACCAATAGAATAAAAAAGAAAACAGAGAAACTACTTAAATCTATTACTACATGGCCTGAAGATACAGTCAAAAAACTACTTCCACACTATGCTCGTTCCCCTAGAATTTACGGTGTACCAAAGATACACAAACAAAACACACCACTCCGGCCGATAGTCGAAGGTATAGATAAGAATTATAGACATGTTAACACAATAATATTTTAATATTTGCCAAATATTTCAGTCTGAAACTAACAGACTATCATCAGTGGCTACATAGGAACAGTTTTTAACAAGGTGGAATACCAACAATTGATCATTCAAAAGTAAAATGAGCCGTGTGATGTTACATTGCTAAGTATTAAAGAGAGGAAGCATTTTATCACTGATGACTAAATTATAGATATTAATTCACAATTTAATATAATAATTTTAATTTATAAATAACATTAGACTAATGTAGGAATTAAAAGTTTCAATTTAAAAAATATATATATATATTTTAATGTGTTATCCAGATTAAACTTTCCCATATTTTTGATAAGGATATACAGTCATTTCGATTCAAGTTAGGGCATTGAAGTAAGGCCTCAGCACTCTCTTCGAATAGGCATTCGAATGTAATGCTTAGCAATGTAACATCATGCATCTCATTCTACTTTTGAATGATCAATTGTTGGTATTCCACATTGTTAAAAACTGTTTCTTTGTAGCCCTGAAGATAGTCTGTTAGTTTCAGACTGAAATATTTAGCAAATATTAAAATATTCTTGTGTTAACGTGCCTATAATTCCTAATTATAATGTCACAAGTGTCTCTCTCAAGAGCAGAAGGTATAGATAGCCCGAATTATCAGCTAGCCAAGAAATTAGTGGCAACACTCAAGAAGTTGGTAGGTCATTCCCCCTTCTATATCAGAAGCACACAACACTTCATAAACATAATCAAAAACATTACGTTAGAAAAAGATGATTTATTAGTCAGTTTTGACATCTCTGCCATCTTTAAATGTCCCAATCAGTGACACAATCCTTCTTTTACAGAACAAATTCCCGATATCACGGTGCTTTTTGCGCATGTTTTACGTTCTGATTATTTTGTATGGCAAAATGCTTTATACCTATAAAAAAGAAGGCACAGCCATGGGCTTGCCATTATTCTCCCTCCCCTATTGCTCACTTTTATATGGAACATATTGAGCAACATGCTCTAGATTCCTCTCCTTTAAAACCCAAAGTCTGGCTTAGATACATTAATGATGTTTTCACGATCTGATCCCATGGCCGCTAGACACTTTCCTTAGCCACCTAAACAAACAAACAACACAAATGAGATTGAAAAATGGAACACACTTCCTGTTTCTAGATACACTTGTCATACGTCTTCTTTCTGGTAGTCTCCTTCATGTTTACCAGAAACCGACACATACCGGCCAATATATACACATAAACAAATGGGCATGCACATGGGCAAACGAAAATGGCTATTAGTTTAATGTTAGTAAGTGTAAAGTTATGCACTTTGGCGTGATTAGAGTTCCAGCAGCATATTATATTAGCAAGGTTATGCTACAAGAAACTGAGCAAGCAAGGGATTCTGGCATATTGGTGGATAGGAATTTGAAGTTCAGAGGTCACATAGCAAAAGTTGCAAATACAACTCAAGGATAATTGCAATGTTGAAGTGAACCTTGACATGTTAGGATAAGAAAGTAATTTTACCTCTTTATAAGGCTTTGATAAGACCACACTTGGATTATTCTGCACAGATTTGGTCTCCTGGGTTCCAAGGGGCAAAGAAGCTGTGGAAAAGGGGAAAGGGTGCAAATAAGAATTATAAAGTTTATATTTGAATTACAGGATTTAGATTATGAAGACAGATTGTGAGTATCTGGATTGCAGACTCTGGTTAACAGGAGAAAGAAGGGGTGATATGATTGAGGTTTATAAACTTTTGAATGGATGTTATAGGATATTGTCTGATGAAATTTTTCATTACATGGAAGGTGGGGAGAGAACACAGGGGCATCTATGAAAGTTAAATTTATTTACAGTCAAGAAAGGGGTAAGGGCTACAGTTTTCTCCCAGAGAGCAGTGAGTGAGTGGAATAGTTTGCCTTTAGGGTAGTGAGTGAATCTGGTGTGAATGAATTTAAAGGTAGGTATGATGGCCGGTTTGGGTGATTTATAGCCTCCCTCAATGAGTCCTTGACTCCCTGCATATCACAAATAATAATAATAATAAAATCCAGTAGATCATCACACAATCATTCATTTATCTAACTCAACCATCATTATATAATAAAAATGAGTATATTATTAAGGCAGGACCTATCCTTCATTGAGCACCATATTCTTAAACACCCATTCCTAAATTCTGTCTTTGACTACTTCCAAAACCTTAACCACCACCACCACCTCCACCACTCCTGACTGATCTATAATTTGCTTCAAGTCTTGGAGTTGCCCTTATGGATATTTTACATTCCTTCTGCTCCCTTGGGACTGACTCCTCAAATTTTTCTTCATTCATTACTAATACAGTACACCCACCCTGCACTAAACCAAATCTTTCATATTACCCAAATTAAATTATAGAGAGATATTATTGCTATAATTCTTAAACAGCAATTAATCACCTAATCAACCACATGGATCAAATAGTTAAAATATTTTACTTGTTCTGTAAGTTTTCCATTGAGAATGCAGTTAAGTTTTTACATATTCCTGCTTACTTTCATAGTTTTGTCTTTTTATTGCTAATTTTCATGCCAAATTTGTTACTACAGTTTAGTCAGACCCCTGCAGTTCTTCTCTATCACTGGACTTCCCACTGATTTTTTGAACAAGGATGCTGCTAACTGGAATGAAAATGAGTTATTCTAGTCAGTAAAAAAAAAAAAAAATCATTCAATGCATGAGAGTTGTCAATGACAACTGCTGAAAGAGGTGTGACCTGATGGATGAATGCAACAAATTGCATACCAACAATAAAGACTAGAAACTTTTCTTTTTTTTGGCTGGTCATAAGTGACTACAGGAAAAAAATAACACTCCTAAAATAACAGTAACCAAGCCAGTAAATTTTTTAAACTTTGTATTAATCTGTTTGAATAATAGTTTCATTTTGTCATTTCCTCTATAACTGAAATTTATATTCATTTAAAAAAAAAATGTTAAAAATTACTTACATAAAAAATTTTAAATAATTCACTTCAGGAACTAAAGTAGATTTTTAAAATAAAAAAAGAAAGTTACATAATTTTGAAACTTTGAATTGGCAGCAATATAAAAAATGAACTATTGCAACCCCCTAAATGTATTCCTAAATTGCCAGACTGGTTGGCCGAGTGGTTAGCATATCTGCTGTCCAGCTAAAAGGCTACTGGTTCAAATCCCACCTTGGGCATGGATGTTTGTGATTGTCTGTGAAAATACTAGTGGTGGCAGCAGTAGATGGCATTGGTGTGGGTGATGAAGATTGGTGGATTGATGGAGTAGTGGAGATGAAGAGTTGTAGAGTAGATGCCCTCCCTCGATGAGTCTTTGGACTCCCTGGAGGTATTACATAATAATAATAAACTTCTACCACCACCCAACACAAAAACCAGGTGTCATTAATACTCTAAAAAACAGGGCTTTGAAGATCTGCTTCAATGAACATGCTCTGAAAGATGAATTTAAAGTTACTTAAATTAAGGGGATATTAAATCCCACATAGTTTTAAAACCGAATAAGAAACTCAAAGATTGGAATCAGAGAGCTTCTTGCCAAAGCTTATTAGCTCTTTGTACTTAAGGAATTTAAAGTTATTTATCAGCATTACTTTTCTGAAAAATGGTTACAACCAAAACACTATTAACGGAATTCTCTATAAGACCTCAATAGAAAACAAAGATAAACCAGACTACAATAAAACTAAAGCCATTCCTTACATTAAAGGGACATCAGATAAAATAAACAGAATTCTACAAAAATACAACCTCAAAGCCATCTTTAAACCTCCTGCAAAATTAAAAAGCTTACTCAACTTCCAAAGACCCACTCCCTCCACTGGCCCACCATGGAGTATACCGTATTTATTGCACCTGTAATATACTATATATAGGGGAAACAGGACGCACAATTCCTGTCAGACAAAAGGAACATAAACGACACATTAAATATAATAACTATGGTGAAGCTGACCTTTTGATCATGTCCTGAACACTGAATAATGATGGTCTAAAAATCCCAAGCATGTGTAAGGCACGTATTCTACCCATGGAACCTTTCTCTCTAAGAGTTAACTATAAACAGGACTGTAGATAATCCATAACCTTCTGTGGGTTCTGGATTAAAGAAAGAATGTTTTTCTCATGTTATCTTAAATAGAATTTAGCTTTGATGTAGTTTCTAAATAATTAATTAATTTATAATTTTTTTTTTTTCACTAGAGGTCGTGCCAGTAGAATAGCCAGTGATCAAATCATTGTTTTTTAGCTTACTGTGTGTAATGTAGCTCAGCTTGTCCTTATATATTTGTATATACTCCAGATGATGATCTTAATATGAAGATTGAAACGTCGGGAAATTAAAAGAGTTATTTATAACACAGTTGTAAAATTTGGGTGCTTAAGGGTCAAAGCTGTATAACTGAGAGGAGACCTCCACATAGCCTTTAAAGGAATGCGGAGAACCGACCAGGGCTTCTGACCTAATGTCCAATCCTCACCTTCTCGTGGTGCACCCTGTTGGGTATCTACTTTGATACTGAACGAACGAGGATGGGCTGGCAATTTGGGATTTAGCCGACCAAATTATATTCTTATTGGTTAAACCAAAATAAAAAATGATGGTACAACATGACAAAATTTCATGCCGGCTGGGGCGTCGCCCGGTTAAACAAGGCCCCCGTTGTTTTCGCCAGGGACCCAGGGCGAACAGCGAAAAGTCAGCTACTGGAACAAATCTGAAAACAAACCCCAACTCAACATCACCAGAGTTAAAGATCGGTACTATCAACGTAAGAAGCCTGAATGGCAAAGAAATGGAGCTAGCTGAGGAATTAGATAAGTACCAGATCGACATAATAGGGGTGACTGAAACAAAAAAGACCAAAACTGGTGAGATCTTTCTGAGCAATAAATACAAAATGTTATATTCAGGCAATAACAATCAAGGAAAAGAAGGAGTAGCCATAGTATTCAACACAAAATATGAGGCTAATCTTCTTGAATGGCAGTCAGACTCAAGTAGAGTAATGTGGGCAAATATGAGAATGGGGAACTGGACAATGAGACTTATTTGTGCCTATGGTCCCACAGAAGGTTCTACTAAGGTAGAAGTGGAGGAATTTTTTGAGGCTTTAGAAAAAGCAACTGACACAATGAAAAAGGAAAAGTTGGCGTTCGAACGTAAGGTGGGAGTGAAGGTCAGAGATAGAGAGATATATAGAGAAGAGGGAAGGTCATAGATAAGACGGAGATAGAGAAGAATTATTATTAAGAAGGAGGAGAGAGTTTTGCGGAACCCAGATTATATAATCCTCAGGGCAGAGATTTATGAGTATAGTGTTCGGAAGTGAACCTATAAGTAGTGAAACATAAAGTTTAATGTTATAAGCGAAAACTGCTGTTGTTATGAAGAAAGGTTGATACCGTAATCAGATAAAAGGAAACTGGACAGTCAATGCGAAAATTCTGATTAGTTCTAGTTAATCTGGATCACGATTAAATTCTATGTTGCCCTAGGAAAAGGTTATATTGATTACTTGGAGAAAATTGAACAGGAAAAGATATTAGTACCTAATTACTGTTGTTTGGAATAGTGAAGTGCGACTTACAGTAATACAGTTTAAACTATGGAGAATATTTGTTATGTGTGTTCCGCTAATGTTAATTAAGTTAATTCATAAGTGCTCTCTCAATAATTTGATGTATTGAAGAATTTGTCTGGTAAGAGTAGTTGTATAAGTTTCTCTATTCTAGCATTAACTGTAATATACCTCCGATGCTCAAGGTCCGGGAATATATTTACTTGGAATATAACTTACGTAGTTTATTGCCTGCTGTGAATATAAACATTGAGCTGAAAGATTTGTGAACACTGAATAAAATGTGAAATTGTTATATTAATTTGAGATAAGAAGATTTGTGTTTTTGAGACTGTGAATAGTATATGAAAGTTAGAACATTGAATTAGCATCAGTGACCTAAGAAGATGTGTTAAGTTAATTGTATAGTTCCATTTCAAAATAGAGTTCTTGTATTTTGTTAACCATATCATATATTAAATGTTTTATTTTGTTGATCTAAATATTGTGTTTGCCTGAATTCCTTATTATTGCACCGTTCATAAACATTCGAATCTTGCGGGAACCCCAAGTAAAATTAATAATAGATGATTCGGCCCAATGAGATGACTGCTAACTTAATTTAGAACTGATCCTACTATTTATATAGACTAATCTAAGAATAAGGTGGAGCAGTATAAATATAAATTTCCCTACTTTTGGATCGGTGATCATTTCATAATTAGTTGTATTATTCATAAAAGTGACTTGAAACTAGATAGATTTAGAACACGACAGAAGGAGCCGTCACGACAAAAATATTTTGGGAAAATTTGGAGAAAAGAGCAAAGCTAATAATAATGGCAAATATCTGTTGGATTTCTGCTCAGGACATGGACTGGTTATTACTAACACCATGTTCCAACATAAAAATGTGCACAAATTCACATGGAGAGAAGAGGCTAGGAATAAGAAACGTCTCATTGACTATGTTATTGTTGATAGTGATGTTTTCTCCCTGGTGCAGGACACCAGAGTGTACAGAGGATTTGAAATTGGAAGTGATCACTATTTAGTCTTGAGCAGGATAAAATTGAATTTCATATTGAAAAGAATAACATGTAAGAAAGTTTTAAAGCGAATAAAAGTTGAGCAGCTCTCAGATGTAAACTGTAGACTAAAATACAGAAATATTATTGAAAAGAAAATGAAAGAGTTTGAGAACAGGAATCAAACCTTGGAGATTCAGTGGCAAACTCTGAAGGAAACATTGATTGATTCTGCCAGAGAGGCATGTGATGAGGTTGTGTGCAAAGATAAAAAAATCAGAACTCCCTGGTGGACACAGGAAGTTAAAGAGGCAGTGAAGGAAAAGAAGAAAGCATATCAAAAGTTCCTGGCAAATAAGTCAGCTTTTACTCTTACAGAGTACAGAGACAAATGTAAGAAAGCTAAACAGTGTGTAAAACTAGCTAAACAAAAGTCATGGGAGGACTTTGGCAAGAATATAGAAAATAAATATCAAGAAGGTGGCAAAATATTCTGGAGGTTGTTGAAGAAGCTTAGGAATGGAGGAAAGAGTGCTGTAAAAGGAATTAGAGATGATAAAGGTGAAATGAAAACAGGAGAAAAAGATATCCTTGAAGTATGGAGTAATTACTTTGAAAAACTGCTAAATGAAACAAGCAGTGATGACAGCACAGTGATAAAAAACACTGACCAGGCATGCAGTCAGGAATACATATCCATACTTGAAGTAGAAAAAGCCATCAAAGGCTTGAAATGTGGAAAGGCAGCAGGAGTAGATGATATTCGACCAGAAATGCTGAAGTATGGTGGTATAAGAGTCTTACAGTGGCTGCACTGCATAGTTCAGAAAGCCTGGACAGAGGGACGAATTCCTGATGATTGGAGTAGAGCTCTCATAGTACCCATATATAAAAAGGGAAATAAAACTGAATGTGAGAATTACAGAGGTATTTCCCTACTGAGTGTTCCTGGCAAGATCTATGCAAGTATACTTGAGAAACGGTTGAGAAGAATTGTGAAAGAAAAGCTTGGTGAAGAACAAGCTGGATTCAGGCCAAATAGAGGCTGTCAGGATCAGATCTTCACTTTACGACAAATAGTCGAGAAAGCATGGGAATATAACAAAGATCTGTATTTAAGTTTTGTCGATTTGGAAAAGGCATATGACAAGGTGCCAAGAGAGAAGCTATTCAATACGCTGCAGTTATATAGTGTCAATGGGGCATTATATCAAGCAATACTTAGTCTTTATTTGATTTGTGAGTCAGCAGTTAGAATTGAAGGAAGTACAGGAAGATGGTTTAATGTTAAATCTGGTGTGAGACAAGGATGTACATTATCCCCTCTGTTATTCATTATCTATATGGATCACATTATGAAGGAATGTGGTATTAAACCTGATATCAAAATTGGAGATGTTAATGTCAGCTCTTTGCTTTATGCAGATGATGTTATACTTCTAAATAAATCCGCTACAAGTCTGCAAGATTCTCTGACTAAATTGAATAGCTGTTGTAATAGATATGGTATGAAGGTCAGCAATAAAAAGACAAAGACAATGAAAATAGGCAGAATCATTGAAAATGTCAACTGTGTTGTGAATGGAGAACCTGTGGAACAAGTAAAACATTTCAGCTACTTAGGCACAATTTTTACTGAAGATGGTAAACTAAATATAGAAATAGACAACAGAATCAGCAAAGCTGGTATCGTGGGAAGTCAATTGAATAAATTCATATGGAATAAGAAAGAAATTAGTCGGAACACTAAATTAGCTGTATACAAGACTGTGTTCAAACCAATTTTAACTTATGGATCTGAGAGCTGGGTCAGAAGTAAAACACTTGACCAAAGACTACAGACCGCAGATATGAGAGTCCTGAGAAAGATTAGAGGCGTGAACAGATGGCATCAATGGCAATATCATATTAAAAATGAGGATATTAGGAAAGAACTTGACATTGTCAGCATCCAGGAATGCGTTAGCAGAGCTAATCTCAGGTGGTATGGTCACTTAAATAGAATGGGAGAGGAAAAATTAGCAAAACAAGTGTTCTCTGCCAGGTTGGCAGGAAAACGACCCAGAGGAAGACCAATATATAGGTGGATTGATACGGTACAAAGTGCCTTAGACGATAGAAATATAAGATCTGATAATTTTGGAGTCTTGACAAGTAACAGACTGATTTGGAGGAAAATTGTAGATAGGAAGTTAGTAATGATGTAATTTTTTCATGTAGTACTGTCATATCCTGTACACCCCTTGAGGGTACATGGCAGGAATTTGATGATGATGATGATGAGTTGTAAAATCCATAATTTCTAAATTGAATGCTGATCACTGTGCAACATTAAAAGAAAGGATAATGTTTTTGATCTTTTAATACATACCTAGTATTAAAATATATACCTGATTATATTTCTTTCTAATATTTTCAATCACTGTTCTGTCTTTTGGTTTAATTTAGCAGTGTTTCAAAGTAAGACAGACATCTAGAATTCACGACACCCTTGTCATCTCTAATTTATTTTATATGGCTTTATAGCTGAGTGGAACTGGTGTTTGCATCCACAATACTAGGCCACCTGAAGAAAGATTTAAGTTCATTTCTAATCAGCGAGTACAGGAACGTTTTCTAAGCCTTTGACTGGTTCCCAAGTTAGTTAACCTCTCACACTGGCAAGCAGATTTTTTCACCCTAAAACTCAAGTTTTTCATCCTGTAAAACTCCAAAAAATTGACTTTATAACTCATACTACTTCAGACAATAAATATTATGTTATGCTAGAGACCACAAGATGATGGCTTGTTTACTGTTTCTTCACTGGATGCAGCTTAAAATTAGTGATAGTCTTGCACAAGCTATCTGTGAATGACTATTGGTGGAGATTAAACTGCCCACTCAGTATCCAAAAGTTAGATAAGGCCATATGGCTTCATACACTTCCTATAAGGAATAAAAGATTCGTGGAATCAATCATATTCTTATTCCAAGTCATAAAAAAAATAATAAAAACCATCACTTCCTTTTTAAAATATTGTTACAGAAAATGTTTGGTTCTCTCCTTAGTGAAGTGTGGATATATATACATATACATATACAGGGTGGCCATAATTAAAGAGGAGGTGTTAAGAGCTTTGTAGCGAAAAATCTATTGGATGAAATTTGGTATAAGTACACTCTGGAACATGGGGTTTTTATTTACAGAAGATAAAAAAACACAGGAAAACCTTGCTTGATGCAATTAATCAATCCATCAATTAATGTGTGCTAAATAAAATCGTGTTAAGCAAATACAGTAAGCAATAGGAATAAGTATAATTCATCTATCAGTTAGTGTACATTTGAAAAAAAAAAGCAGTATAAGCTATATTAGAGGATAAAATCATCAAAGTTAAAATTCCATTCCTTAAATTTTTATCATCATCATTAAATTCCTGCCATGTACCCTCAAGGGGTGTACAGGATATGATAGCACTACATGAAAAATTTACATCATTACTAACTTCGTATCTACAATTTTCCTCCAAATCAGTCTGTTACTTCTCAAGACTCCAACATTACCAGATCTTATATTTCTATCATCTAAGGCACTTTGTACCGTATCAATCCACCTATATCTTGGTCTTCCTCTGGGTCGTTTTCCTGCCAACTTGGCAGAGAACACTTGTTTTGCTAATCTTTCCTCTCCCATTCTATTTAAGTGATCATACCACCTGAGATTAGCTCTGCTAACGCATTCCTCAATGCTGACAATGTCAAGTTCTTTCCTAATATTCTCGTTTTTAATATGATATTGCCATTGATTCCATCTGTTCATGCTCCTAATCTTTCTCAGGACTCTCATATCTGCGGTCTGTAGTCTTTGGTAAAGTGTTTCACTTCTGACCCAGCTCTTAGATCCATAAGTTAAAACTGGTTTAAACCCTGTCTTGTATACAGCTAATTTAGTGTTCCGACTAATTTCTCTCTTATTCCATATGAATTTATTCAATTGGCTTCCTACCATACCAGCTCTCTTGATTCTGTTGTGTATTTCCATATTTAATTTACCATCTTCACTAAAAATCATGCCTAAGTAGCTGAAATGTTTTACTTGTTCCACAGGTTCCCCGTTCACAACACAGTTGACATTTTCAATGATTCTGTCTATTTTCATTGTCTTTTTTTTTTTAATGCTGACCTTCATACCATATCTATTACAACAGTTATTAAATTTAGTCGGGGAATCTTGCAAACTTCTAGCGGATTTATTGATAAGTATAACATCGTCCGCATAAAGCAAAGAGCGGACATTAACATCTCCAATTCTGATATCATGTCTAATACCACTTTCCTTCATGATGTGATCCACATAGATAATAAATAACAGAGGGGGTAATGTACATCCTTGTCTGACACCAGATTTAACATTAAACCATCTTCCTGTACTTCCTTCAATTCTAACTGCCAATTTACACCTCAAATACAGACTAAGTATTGCTTGATATAATGCCCCATTGACACCATATAACTGCAGCGTATTGAATAGCTTCTCTCTTGGCACCTTGTCATATGCCTTTTCCAGATCGACAAAACTTAAATACAGATCTTTGTTATATTCCCATGATTTCTCCACTATTTGTTGTAAAGTGAAGATCTGATTCTGACAGCCTCTATTTGACCTGAATCCAGCTTGTACTTCACCAAGCTTTTCTTCCAAAATTCTTCTCAACCCTTTCTCAAGTATACTTGCATATATCCTTACCAGAAACACTCAATAGGGATATACCTCTGTAATTCTCACATTCAGTTTTATTTCCCTTATTATTTATAGGTATTATGAGAGCTCTATTGCAATCATTGGGAATTCGTCCCTCTGTCCAGGCATTCTGAACTATGCAGTGCAGCCACTGTAAGACTTTTATACCACCATTCTTCAGCATTTCTGGTTGAATATCATCTACTCCTGCTGCCTTTCCACATTTCAAGCCTTTGATGGCTTTTTCTACTTCAAGTATGGATATGTATTCCTGACTGCATGCCTGGTCAGTGTTTTTTAACAATGTGCTGTCATCACTGCTTGTTTCATTTAGCAAATTTTCAAAGTAATTACCCCATACTTCAAGGATATCTTTTTCTCCCATTTTCATTTTCCCTTTATCATCTCTGACTCCTTTTACAGCAGTTTTTCTTCCATTCCTAAGCTTCTTCAACAACCTCCAGAATATTTTGCCACCTTCTTGATATTTATTTTCTATATTCTTGCCAAAGTCCTCCCATGACTTTTATTTAGCTAGTTTTACATAGTGTTTAGCATTCTTGCATTTGTCTCTATATTCTCTAAGAGCACAAGCTGACTTATTTGCCAGGAACTTTTGATATGCCTTCTTCTTTTCCTTCACTGCCTCTTCAACTTCCTGTGTCCACCATGAAGTTCAATTTTTTCTATCCTTGCAGACAACCTCATCACATGCCTCTCTGGCTGAATCAATCAGTGTTTTCTTCAAGTCTTGCCACTGAATCTCCAAGGTTTGGTTCCTGTTCTCTAACTCTAAAAAAACTAAACAAAGTTTAAGAGGCAGTGAAAGGAAAAGGAGAAAGCATATCAAATGTTCCTGGCAAATAAGTCAGCTTTTGCTTTTAGAGAATACGGAGATAAATGTAAGAAAGCAAAACACTGTGTAAAACTAGCTAAACAAACGTTTTGGGAAGACTTTGGTAACAACATAGAAAATAAATATCAAGAAGGTTGTAAGATATTTTGGAGGTTGTTGAAGAAGCTTCGAAATGGAGGAAAGAGTGCTGTTAAAGAAGTTAGAGATGATAAAGGGGACATGAAAATGGGAGAAAAAGATATCCTTGAAGAATGGAGTAATTATTTCGAAAAATTGCTAAATGAAACAAGCAGTGATAGTACAGTGATAAAAAAAACACTCAACAGACATATAGTCAGGAATGCATATCCATACTTGAAGTAGAAAAAGCCATCAAAGGCTTGAAATGTGGAATGGCAGTAGGAGTAGATGATATTTGATCAGAAATGCTCAAGTATGGTGGTATAAAAGTCTTACAGTGGCTGCACTGCATAGTTCAGGAAGCCTGGACAGAAGGACGCATTCCTGATAATTGGAGTAGAGCTCTAATAGTACCCATATATAAAAAGGGAAATAAAACTGTATGTGAGAATTACAGAGATATTTACCTACTGAGTGTTCCTGGCAATATCTATGCAAGTATACTTGAGAAAAAGTTGAGAAGAATTTTGGAAGAAAAGCTTGGTGAAGAACAAGCTGGATTCAGGTCAAATAGAGACTGTCAGGATCAGATCTTCACTTTACGACAAATAGTGGAGAAATCATGGGAATATAACAAAGATCTGTATTTAAGTTTTGTCGATCTGGAAAAGGCATATGACAAGGTGCCAAGAGAGAAGTTATTCAATACGCTACAGTTATATGGTGTCAATGGGGCATTATATCAAGCAATACTTAGTCTGTATTTGAGGTGTAAATCGGCAGTTAGAATTGAAGGAAGTACAGGAAGATGGTTTAATGCTAAATCTGGTGTCAGACATAGGATGTACATTACCCCCCCCTCTGTTATTTATTATCTATGTGGATCACATTATGAAGGAAAGTGGTATTAAACATGATATCAGAATTGGAGATGTTAATGTCAGCCCTTTGCTTTATGCAGACGATGTTATACTTCTAAATAAATCCGCTAGAAGTTTGCAAGATTCCCCGACTAAATTGAATTACTGTTGTAATAGATATGGTATGAAGGTCAGCATTAAAAAGACAAAGACAATGAAAATAGGTAGAATTGTTGAAAATGTCAACTGCGTTGTGAACGGGGAACCTGTGGAACAAGTAAAACATTTCAGCTACTTAGGCATGATTTTTAGTGAAGATGGTAAATTAAATATGGAAATAGACAACAGAATCAAGAAAGCTGGTATGGTAGGAAGTCAATTGAATAAATTCATATGGAATAAGAGAGAAATTAGTTGGAACACTAATTCTAGTTTTTCTGCACTGACACACTCTATCCACATGCATTGACTGCTGTTCACTGAACACTAAATTAGCTGTATACAAGACAGTGTTCAAACTAGTTTTAACTTATGGATCTGAGAGCTGGGTCTGAAGTAAAACATTTGACCAAAGATTAGAGACTGCAGATATGAGAGTCCTGAGAAAGATTAGAGGCATGAACAGATGGCATTAATTTCAATATCATATTAAAAACAAGGATATTAGTAAAGACCTTGACATTGTCGGCATCCAGGAATGCGTTAGCAGAGCTAATCTCTGGTGGTATGGTTCACTTAAACAGAATGGGAGAGGAAAGATTAGCAAAACAAGTGTTCTCTGCCAGGTTGGCAGGAAAACGACCCAGAGGAAGACCAAGATATAGGTGGATTGATACTGTACAAAGTGCCTTAGACAATAGAAATATAAGATCTGATAATGTTGGAGTCTTGACAAGTAACAGACTGATTTGGAGGAAAATTGTAGATAGGAAGTTAGTAATGATGTAAATTTTTCATGTAATACTATCATATACACCCCTTGAGGGTATATGTCAGGAATTTAATGATGATGATGACATTTTCTAATTGCCTCCCTGTGGGGCATATACTCTCACATTGAGAAACACTGACATAGAGAATCCCTGTGACTTTTGGTTGTGGGGGCCCCCCCGAAACACTTGGGGCATGAAGTACATGTTTCTGATTTAGCACTGGGATGATGAAATAACGCACCATGTGAGGCAAATCAATGTAGATCTATTGTGTTCCCCTGCAACATGTCATTCACAGAATGCAGTTCTTAGAACATCTGAACAGATCTGAAATCCATTTCAGGCTTACTTATATCCATCAACTTGTCAGTAGAAATAGTGAGTTATGCAAATATCATGGGTTTTTTGCACCAAATATCCCCTAGTGGAGAATTTTGTGCTGTTTTTTATCTTCTATGAATAAAATCACCATGTTCCAGAGTTTACTTATGCTAAGTTTGTTTGAATTTCATCCAATTCATTTTTTAATACAGGGCTCTGAATACTTCCTCTTTAATTATGGCCACCCTGTATATATACACACATATATACCAAAGAAAAATTTTGATTTTATGATTAGAGGTGAGGTCATAGTTGGATGTGTTAAAATGGGGGCAGAAAAAAAGAACGATGTCTTCTTTATTATTTACTAAAGTTTTTTACTTTAAATGATGGGGGGGGGGAATCTAAGCTAGATACAACGTATAGTCTGCGGGTAATTTGCAGTTGTGTAATTTGTACTTAAATGTAATATTTCACTATAGGTCATAGAATTCTTTGTGTAGTGTTTAAATAATAGTGGCAGCCATAGCTCAAATTGATAATGGCTGATTGCCAAATCCCTCCCTCCCATTTAAGGACAATTTTACAGGATTTTGTGACATATAGTCATCTTGGTAGTTAGATATATTGCATGTGAGAGATTAGGGAGTGCATGTCTATAGAAAATGTAGAAAATTCGAAGAACTTCGTGATTTAGAAATCAACATAATGGCCTTGCCAGCATTACATCAGAAACCCGTAAATACCAACTGAGAGAGAAGATTAGCATGACCAATGGTGAGGATAATGAGCACAATATGAATAACGAAATAAAAGTAGGGAGTGTAAGTAGGTTTTAAGCATCATGAAGTTTCAAAGATGGCATTAATTGGGAGGATGAATGTCGAGCAAGGAAGCTTGCAGAGAGAGAGAGAGAGAGAGAGAGAGAGGTACTGAAAGAATAAATGGAATGTATTAGGAACAAGCTGAGAAACATGAAGGATAAGATTTTTTGACTGGAAACAATGAATACAAAAGTTAATTAGAGTAGGAGTGAGAAAGAGAGAGAGAGAAAGAGAGTTATGGGAATGATGGAAGGGGAGAGAATAGCAGAACTAGTAAAAGATTACGAATGAGTGAAATGCAAGACATTACTGGAACCAAGGATGAAGAGATGACAGCACAACAAGTAATTGGAGGAACAAAGAAAGAAGTGTTAGAGGGGGGAGAGAGAGAGGGGGGATGCAGGTGAGGATGAGATGATTGTAATGGTGGACACAAATGCCTTTAAAGGCAGTGTGAATCAGGTGGCAAGAGATCTGAGATTCATGTTGGAGGTTGTATAGAAGAAGACTGAGAAAGAGAAAATAGTGAATGTGTTGCACAGTTAATGACGAGCTGTGGAGAAGAGCAGCAATAATGAATAGTATAATAGCCAGCGTGTTGAAAGAGAGGATTGGAATATATGGATATTTGGAGGGCATTTAACAGAAAGGAACTGCATGCAAGAGATGGCTTGCATTTGAATGAGTAATAATGTTATTCTCTCCAGCATCTGGAGAGAATGCTGGTCTCTGACTAAGTCAGTGAACAGCAGTCAGTGCATGTGGATAGAGTGTGTCAGTGCAGAGAAACTAGAATTAGCAGGATGGATGGTAGCAGGGGTGACCTCTTGTGGAAATATGTGCTTGAAAAATGGGGGACTACATTGGGTAATGCTGAATCCTTTAGTGGAGTCTGGAGGGGATAATGTTAGGTATAGAAACAGAGGCAATGCCTACAGTACATTAGTGTCATGGCTGAGGCTAAATCATTGTAATTCAGTTTAATGTGATATGCTTTTTCTTATTTCAGAGATTTAGTTGTAAAATTAATTTACAAGTTCATTTGATAGTATAAACGCTTTAGTTTTGGCAATTAGCAGCTCAAAATAAATCTTATAATAAAATAATATATGCTGTATTTTAATGTTTTATTTTTATTCAGTGTTATTTTCAGAACTCAAGTTTTTTAAATGCTCAAAATGATTTTTCTGCTCGGCTTACAGGGTAATTTGTAATATGTTCAAATTATTGAAAGAGTATCAAAACATAGAAGCCAATGAAGAAGATCTCTGTGAACTTCTTCAGAAAGTAAGTGATTTTAAATAAGCAGATTTTGAAATTTCTTTATTGCATATGTTGTATGAGAAGTGTTTATGAAAAGTATTGAGACCACTATTATTAATCAGGATCTGAGGTATCCTGAGACTTGAACATCTAGTAAAGCATGGGTATAAAAGATCAGGACTCTTGAGCATTCTACAGATTCCATTAATGACTGCTTTCACCTCTACCTCATATGATATATGCAGCTGTCATTGTCTCTTAAAGGGGGGAGGGGAGTCAAGAACTTTGGTTGCTTTTTTTTTAAATTCTAATTTAATTTTATTTAACATCACAAATTAGTTTTAGCTGGGCACTCACAGTTCCTTCCGAAGTACTCAGAGCTTCAAGAAATCATGCCTTTGAAATTAAATAATATATTAACACCCCTTTTCCAAAGGTTCTATATGAAAGACCTTTGTAGCCAATTTTTTTTCCTTCAAAAACTTGACTAATGTTTTGATTATGAATTATATTGTTTAATTCATTTATCAGTTTTTTAGTAGCACTTATCAGTTATTAAAAATATGACATGTAATATAGAAGAAACTTCTATCTGTAAGCAAAGGTTTCTGTGGGTAAGCAGTTCTGAAGATAGTTTTCGGTATTCAGACCACATGTTTATTAAACAATAAAAATAAAAGAATAAAAATCCCAACAAGTTTCATTCGTCATAAGACTTACATCATCAGGGATAATGGTGTATAAAAGTTTAACACAACAACCAAAGATTATTGATAACTAATAGTCAATTAGATGTTTTTTGACTTCACAAACTGTTCATTAATTGAGAACCCGAATACAAAATGAGACATTTGTTATTGTATGCTTGTTGGAATAATTTTTTTTTTTTTTTGTTAGGTGTTGCCATGTTCTGTGGCTCACGTGTGTTGTATCTGAGATCTGAGGCAGTTAAATTTTTATGAAGGCAGACCACATGATGTAAAATCAAGCCTTGATTTTTGCTGCACTGCATAGGGATTCTAAGCATTTTTGCAGCTTCTTTAAATTTTCTTGTGAAACAGTTCTTATCAACATATGACATGTTTGTCTGTTGCCAGTAGTAGCTGTGTGGAATGCTAAGCCTGATTTGTGTTCCCTTCTTTTTTTGACATCTTTTATATGTTCAGCCATGCGGATCTCTCATGACCTTCCTGTCCTTGGCCTACTTAACAGATGCCACAAGAACAGTGAATCTAATAGACACCTGGTGTTTTTCATGGGATGATGTGGAGGTTTTGGTGGATGTAGGAATCTTGAAAATTTTTTTTGTAAAGGAAGAAAAGCCACTTTTATGTTGTATTTGCAGAGCAATGTAGCCAATTTGTCCTTGACATTCTTGATGTCCAGCAGCGTGATTGCGTTCTTGAAATCTCATTTTGATAAGGAAGTTGCAGAAGCTGTATTAAGAATTCTTTTGATTGTCTTGGGTTCAAAACCATTACGTGTGAGCTTCTGTGTCATGTATTTTAATTCTTAATGTAGCTCCTGCAACTCCCTTATCAAAACATGATTTCAAGAATGCAATCATGCTACCATACATCAAGAATGTCATGGACATATTGGCTACATTGCTCTGCAAGTACAACATAAAAGCGGCTTTTCTTTCTTTACAAAATCAAGATTCCTGCATCCACCAAAACCTCCACATCATCCCATGAAAAAAACCAGGCATCTATCAGGGCATCTACTACTGGCCATCAAGTACTCTGGCAACAGACAAAATGTCATATGTTGATAAGAACTATTTCACAAGAAAGTTTAAAGAAGCTGCAAAAATGCTTACAATCCCCTATGTAGTGCAACAGAAATCAAGGCTTGATTTTATATGAAGTCTGGTCTGCCTTCATAAAAAATTAAACTGCCTCAGACCTCAGATACAACACATGTGAGCCACAGAACATGGCAACAACTAGCATTGTTCCAACAAGCATACAATGACAAATGTTTCATTTTGTATTTGGGTTCTCAATTGATGAACAGTTTGTGATGTCAAAAACATCTAATTGACTAATTAGTTATTATTACTAAATAGTTTAGGGAAATAACAACGTAGACTAGGATATACATTAAAATAACTTTTTAATACAAATCCAATATTTCTGCAACGTCACGTTGCCATTTCCAACAGGAACTTGTGAGCAAGACACGTGCACGCAGGCACAGCAAACCGTAAATGAGGATGAAGCAGGAAGCTATTCTTTCTCCTAAAGTCCTACTGGTGTCCCCTAGCAGGCAATGTTGGTATTCTTGGGCTATTGAGCTGAGGTCTTCTGATGTAGGTTTCCCAAATTTGAGACAGTCTCATGCAGCCAAATTTGTTGAGGTTTGGATTGTTTCTTAGTGCTGAGGCTGATTCCATGAAAAGCCTTTCGTACTTGTATTTACTACGGTGAATGATCGTGGCTTTCTTCCACCGGTCATTCACTCACTCACTATCACTCACTAGTATCATGGGCAGGTCAAGGGTCAGATAATCAGGAAACCCTGCTCTAAAGACTAAATGGGACGTTTTGAGGCTATTTCATGTCTTCAGTAAGCAGAACACTGGTCTCACACTGAGTAGTGAAATTTTACCTGCTGCCATTTAAAAATACTTATGACTTAATCATATCATCCCTCCTATTCTCTACCAAACACTGTAGATTATATTTCCTCAGTCTGACTTCATTGCCAGCATTCCTTTATAAAATTTCCTCATCCTCTGTAGATCCACTTGGCAATATCTGTTCACAGTCCAGATATGGTCTGATCACTCACCATCCTGATCTCTATTAGCTAATTTATTAATTTTAGCACTCCTCTGGACAACTTTGCCAGCTTTATATGATCCCTGAACTTCATCTTTCTCTTAAGCATCATTTCATTATCTCTTTCCTCTTCTACCTTTTCAATTATTGTACACTAGCAGAATGCAACCCTTTCATTTTTGAATCTTCAATTTTAAATAGTTTAATTAGTGCCAACCTGGCTGTCCGAGTGGTTAGTGTATCCGCTCTCCAGCCAAAAGGCTGCTGGTTCGAATCCCGCCATGGGTATGGATGTTTGTGATTGGAAATGCTAGTGGTAGTGGTTGGCGGTAGAGGCATTGGTATAATTGTAGTCAGTTGGTGGATGAGTGATGAAGACAGAGTTGTAGAGCAGGTGCCCTCCCTCACTGAGTCTTTGGACTCCCTGGAGGTGTGAAATAATAATAATTTAATGAGACAGGTTCCTGGTGAGTGGAAGGAGGGTAGTAAGATAGTACAATCGCATAAAGGTGGTGATAGCATGGAGGTATCAAACTATAGGATTATTTGTATTTCTTCTGTAGTTGTTCAGATTTTGGAGAAATTGATAAGAACTTGTATACAGAATTAATATATATTATACAGATGATGGTAATATTATTTATGCAAGCCAGCATGGATTTGTTGAAGGGCACTCTTGTTTTAGTAATCTGGTTACCTTTTACAGTGAACTAAGAAGAGCAGTGGATGAGAGTGAGGTATACACTATCATTTTATTGGATTTTTGCAAGGCATTTGACAGGATGCCACATGACAAGTTGATTTTTATGTTGCATCATATGGGTTTGGCTATCAGGTTAGTGGTTTGGATTGGTGATTGGCTCTCTGATAGATATCATAGAGTTGTATGAGGTTTGTCTGGAAAATTCCTGAACTTTTTAATTATTGTGCCAAAAAGCTACTAGCTGCATGCTTCATATGTTTCAATCTAGTGGCAACATTGGGAAATAGCCTAGCAAAAACCGCAACATGATATTTTGCTATTGATAGTTATTGTGCTACATCTGTTTGTGTCACCACATGTTCGTAACGTCTGGTGATTTTTTGTTGTTTGAGAGGGGAGACAATCATTCTGATTCAGATTTGGCTGATAAATGGGCTTCACAACTTTCTTTGAAAAGGTGTTCATATTTAAACCTTTTTCTATGGAGAAGATGAGCTTCATCACATTGGATATTTTGTTTAGTGTCTCTTTCCCAAAAATTTAGGAGACTTTTATATTATCTAACTATCAAAAATAGTTTTAATAATAATTTTAATAATATTATTTATTAATATTAATTTCTAGCATGCAGCAACCGTTTTTAATTGGTAAACCACCAACTGCTGTATGTACCTTGTATTCTGTTCCTTTGATTTGCTTGTTTCTACACATGCTGATGATGTGCTGTTATTTTCAGTACGAAATATCTGTACTTTCATTTCATTAAAGTTAATTACTGTGGTTATCGTGTAATTTATTGTTTATCATTACTAATCCATCAATTTTTGACAAAACATGAAACACGGGTTGTTCCATAGGTTGCTTGCTGACTTTGCACCAGCAGACATTTTTTATTCCTCAAATTGAAATTGATGTTGAAAGGCCAACATTTTAAGTCAATTGACTTGATAATGAAAAAAAAATCCTAGTGGAATTGTGCAGTATCCCAAAAGAAGCATTCCAAAAATATTTCAAAGGATAGAAGGAATGCTGACAGCGAGGAGGAGAGTACTTTGGAGGTGAGAAAGCTAAATAGCTTCTAAGTTAGGCAGGAAAATTTTTATTTAAAAAATTCGGGGATTTCCCAGAAAAACCTCATATATAGGGGAGCAGTATCAAGGAGTAGGAAGGTTACAAGTGGAGTTCTAGAGGGTTTAGTCCTGGGACCATTACAGTTCAATATTTATGTCAATGATATTAACAAAGAAAAAGTGTTTTTTTTAATCAGCATATTGTGTGGTTTTTGTTGCAAATTGTGCTACATATTTTTTCAATGGTGCTGCTTTTGGAGTTGAGTTGTTGTGTATATTGCATTTATTTTGGTTTATTCTTACTGAGAGGGTACATTCTGCAGTTGAAGAGAAGAAAAAGATAAGTTTCTCATTATTTAGTATAGTATAGTTTATAGTTAAGTATAGTTTATATGTATAGTATCGCATAAGTATAGTTTATAGTAGAGGGTTTAGTATATAGTTATAGCTGTTCCTAGTACTCGGCACTATTTGAATAATGGCAGCAGCAGCAGCAGCCACAGTTGAAATTACAAATCCATGTCACCAAGTCCTCCTCCATTTAAGGACTACATTTTGCATAGCATAGTACAGGATTTTTGGTATGCGGTGCTTATGATATGTACACATCCTGGCAGTTGGGTATGTGGCAAAGGTTAGAGATGGGGAGTACATATATGTGGAAAATGTAGGAAATAGGAAGAACTTTGTGAGTTAGAGATTACCATAACTGATCTCAGCAGCATTGTGTCAGAAGCAGGAGAATATTGACCTAGAGAGACGAGTAGAGATAGAGGAAGAGAATTAATGAGCAAAATATAAATGAAAAAGTAAGAGTGGGGAGTGTGGAAAGTTCGAATAATTGTGAAGTTTTTGGAGATGGTCTTAATTGGGAGGATAACTGGTGAGCAAGAGTGGGTAGCTTTCAGAGAGAGATAGATGAACTGAAAAAGGAGGTGGAATGTGTCGGGGAATGAGTTGAGAAGTGTGAACAATGACATTAAGCAAATGGAAGAGATGAATGCAAGGCGAATCAGAGGAGTGAGAGAGAGTTATGGGAATGATAAAAGAGGAGAGAATAGAAACAGTAGGAGAGAGGGAATGAGAAAAATGCAAGGGAGTGCCGGAACCAGGGATAGAGAGATGCGAAGATGGCAGGTAAGTAGGGGAACACGTAGAGACAGTGAGGGATGCAGGTGAGCAATCAAGAAACAGAGTAGTGAGAGGTGTGATGTATGGAGACTCGATGATCTATGGTGTGCGAATAGGATGCCAGAGGAGTGTTTGCCTGGAGGAATGATAAAAAGTGTGGCTATGGCAATTAAGCAGGGTGAAAAGGTGGATGAGATGATTGTGATGGTGGGCACGAATGACTTGAGAGGAAGTGTAAATAGGGTGGTGAAAGATCTAAGATTCATGCTTGAGGTTGTACAGAAGAAAACTCAGAGAGGGAAGATTGTGTGTGTACGTGTGTTGCCCAGGTATGATAATGAAGAGCTGAGTAGAAGAGCATTATTAATGAATAGCATGATAGCCAGAATGTGTGTGTGTGTGAAGAGAGGATTGGAATACGTGGATGCTTCTAGTCAGTGTGTCAATGCAGATTATCAGGGTGGGTGGTAGGCAGGGGTGGCCTCTTGTGGGAATAGGTGCTTGGGAGAAGGGGAATACATCAGGTAACGCTGAGTTCAGTGGAGTCAGGAGGGGGATAAGGATAGGTATAGAAACAGTGACATTTTTATGCTTTATCCTAATGCCAGGAGTATCTGAAATAAAGGCGATGAATTGGTGGTACTGATAGCATCAGCCCGTCCAAAGATTATCAAGATCTCTGAGACATAGTTGACAGAAGATGATATAATAACAGGAATAGAAGTAACAGGGTACAGCATTTTTCGAAAGGATAGGAAAGGGAAACGCTGTGGTGGAATGCTGATAAGTGCTTATTGTATGATTGCTGCTTATTTTTGTTGTCAAGGAATGTTGTGGTAAATAACAAAAATAAGAAGAGAGTGTATTGGGATTTGGCATTTCAGAGATGAACACATAAAGTATAGCCTGGTACTTCTGAAGTTGGTTTGAATTTGTAGGGAGAACCATGATGAGCACCACCTAAGGAGTAATAGAGTTCACAGGGGAAGTTTTGCTTAGAATGAAGCTATTGAACTGATGTTAGTTTCTTTAAAAAGATTACATCTATATAATGGCATTGAATCTGATCAAAAACTATCTTATTTCATAAAGGGTTGTAAAATGAAATGAAATGATGGTTTTAAGGACATGTGAAGTATGAATTAGGTTTTCCTGGTACTGGTCTTTGTATTGTTTTTCCCAATCCATAGATCAGTTACTATATCCTCTTTGTCTGTTGACCTCTGTGTACTCTTTTGGCACTTTAGTTACAGTGAATTTGACAATAAGGCTATTAGTTAACAAGATGATTTTCACATTTCCTCTAGAAAAGATGAAAGTTTGGTGTTGAGGGACCTGTTTGTGTGAGAGAGAGTTCACCCTTGGCTTTCACCTTGTTCAGGCATATTTTGTTATTTGGTGTTTCTGCATTTCCTTCACAAGTGGATTCTGTGTTAGCAAGAGCTAGGTTAGTGATTTTTAGTTTTAGATTGCATCTAGGAAGTTTCTTTCTGCTGCTCAGTGTTCATCCCTGATAGGGCGAGGCTTTTTTTTTGTTTTTTTGTGATAACCCATTCATGAAAGGTTGGTTGACATAAAATACACTAATGCTGTGGTTGGGCAGTAAGGAACTTGTTCACATTTGACATGAAAACCTGTGGATTGTATTCCTTGGGAAATACGTGGTGTCAGGCTGTTCCTGAGGGTACCAGTGAAAGGATGAATGAAGAGAAAGAGAAATTTGTTCTGTGGGTTTGGAGTTGAACCATGAGGTACATTTAAAGACAGTATACTTTCTTTCTTGTTATGTAGTGGTGGTGGTTCATTACTAGAATGCTTATTTGACAGTGAGTTTTCATGATTAGGATAATTCTTTTCCTGTAGATTTTTTTAAGATTGGGTGATAATTAGCTGTGTGTGTGTGTGTGTGTGTGTGTGTGTGTGTGTGTGTGTGTGTGTGTGTGTGTGTGTGTGTGTGTGTGTGTGTGTGTGCGTGCGTACACGCACTTCACTGTCTCTCTGCTTGTTGAATGTCCCTGAATTCTTGAGTTATAGTGTCTCTTCCAGTATCATGGAAGAGATATAGGGATAAATCTTTTTAATGCAACCCTTCTTCTGACTGTATAAGCACTGATAAGTAGAAAGTTTAAGTAATTCTTTCTGTGTCAGTATCAGTGATATATATAGCAAGTTGCTTAGTGCATTGCTGTTTGCAAAATATAAGTGCTTTCTTTGAAAACTTGACCAAATTAGTCACTGTATTTTCCAGTGACTGAACTGTGTGTATGTAAAATTCCTCAGAGAAGTTAATAAGGAATTTCAAAAGATGATAAACTATTACTCTCAGTTCTAGTACTATTGGAGCTCCTCATAGATGAACAAGGAAAGTAGTGACTTTTGGGAACCTGTCTACACTAGTGAGATGTGTTAGTGATATTTTATTGGTACAGTCTTGCAATGGCTATCGAATACTCCTTTAAGGGAGGTTTTTTTCTGATGATATAAAAATTCCATTTTCCTATAAGAAAACATTCACAGATGCATTGTTTGTTGATAAGGTAGAGGCAATGATAAATTTTAGCTTCAGCTGCTACATCAGCATAAGCACTAAATACTGATCTGTGTTCTGTCTCCAAGTCCATTGCTCATCCAAGGATCCCCCCCTTCTGTAATCCCTCTGGATCTTTACCTCTTTTCTGCTGATATGTCTTATGTTGAAATTGCCCATCTTTGGTTCTGTTGCAGTCGTGGTCATTCCAGTAGCTGACTTTTCTTTATAACTGAATGATACTCCAACCAGTATGATACCTGATGATGTTGTACCATCATAATGTACATGTTATTTCAGCTGATATAGAATATAATTTGATGTCCTAAATTTTGAGTTCATCCTCATTCATTCCACATCCAAATGAATATCTCTTAATGATGATAAGTTGCACCACAGCAAAATGAGGACTGAACATTTGGTCAGAAGCTCTAGTTGTTTCTCCACATTCCCTTAAAACTTATATGGTGATCTCCTTCCAGTTATGTAACTTTAAGTGTCCTGAATTTGAAATATCATCATCATTAAATTCCTGATATGTATAATCAGGGGGTGTATAGGAGAATTATGATAGTACTACATGAAAATGTTACAACATTACTGACTTCCAATTAATAATTTTCCTTCAGATTAATCTGTCATCTGTCAAGACTCCAATATTATCAGATCTTATATTTCTGTCTTCTAAGGCACTTTTTATATCAATCCACCTATATCTTGGTCTTTCTCTGGGTCTTTTTCTTGCCAACCTGGCAGAAAACACTTGTTTTGCTAATCTTTCTTCTCCCATTCTGTTTAAGTGATCATAGCACCTGAGATTAGCTCTGCTAACACATTCCTGAATGCTAATCATGTCAATTTCTTTCCTAATATCCTTGTTTTTAATATGATATTGCCATTGATGACATCTGTTCACTTTACTAATCTTTCTTAGAGCTCTCATATCAGAGGTCTCCAGTCTTGATCAAGTGTTTTATTTCTAACCCACCTCTCGGATTCATAAGTTAAAACTGGTTTGAACACTGTTTTGTATGTAGCTAATTTAGTGTTTTGACTAATTTCTTTCTTATTCCATTTGAAATATCAAGATATTTTTATTTTGTTTTCTCCACTTAATTTTGCATATGGTACTAACAGCATCATTTGCTCGCACTTAATTTTCCCATCTTTGTGTTGCAATGGATATGATTTTTATATTCTTGATGATGAATATGCTTCTGCATATTTGCCTAACCTGTTTGGTTAAAAGTGCTATAAGAACAGGTAAGTTAGTAAATTTCCAGAAAGTAAGCAGAATTTGGTAAGCTCAAAAAGTTTCTGTGTTTTTTTTTAAATGGTAAAAAAGATTGAGCAAAAATTTGATCTTTTGAAATTCTTTTTGGTTTAAAAAGATAGTGATTCTGTTAAGTCCCTATAGATTTGGAGTGAATAATGTTATAGTTGTAGGTTCATTTCCTAATTTCAGTTTACTTAACAATCTCTGTATTTTTTATCTAGATTCAGAAGTTTATATTGGATTGGTCAGAAGTAGTAGAAGAAATTAAAAAGCAAGAAGACATCAGATCAACTGCTGTCATACCTTCAGGCACATCTCTCTAAGAATTTATTTAATTATGAAACTGTATAATGTAATATTGTTCAGATACCAGTGCATTGTTAATGTATCGAGTTTTTTTTCTCTTGTATATTACTGTACAATGTTACAAATTTAATTATACAAATTTATAATGATACCAGATGTACAAATCATTTGGTGTCGTTAAAAAGTGTTAAGATTAGTAGTGGTAGAAGAAGTAAGCTTTATGTATTTTTGTTTTATGTAATTCTTACCCATGAAAGGTCGTTAACATATACATGAGCCAAAACATTATGGTCATCTATCTGATAGCATGTTGGCCTCCTTTGGTAGCTTCCAAAGCTTCCTTTGGTAGCTGCTTGCACCATCTTGGTATTGACTCGCATTAGACTATACAGTGTGTCCTGAGGTATTTAAGATCATTAATGTCCCAAAAGGCACCACCTAGAAAGGCACTGGCATCAACCAGAAGACAGTGCTGTTCCACATGATCCCACAAATGTTTGGTGGAGTTCAAATCAGGAGAACAAGGGAGAACCTCGCATGTTTTGATATGTTCTTCAAACCATGCTTGCATAATGTGATCCTTGTGACATGCGGCTTTGTCTTGCTGTAGGTCAATAACTGGTTCAAAACAATCCCCAAGTAAGAATTAGTGGACAACGTGTATTTAATCAGAATTATAGGACTCAGTAATGTCTATGAGAACAATCCTCATACCAGGATACTACTACCACCATGAACAGCATGTTTCTGGAAACAGGCAGGGTGGTGATAATGTTTTGGCTCTTGAGTGTATTAATACTGTAGTAGGTTGATTAAGGTTTTGTTCTAATTTAAAAAAAAAACTATTAATATAATAGCTTTTTAATTAGAACAAAATCTTAGTCCAGCTCTTCATTAGATTATACAAAATATATAATCTAGGAATCCCCATTCTAGAAACCAAACATTGAACTGTCTCAAGTTCAATGTTTGGTTTCTTATAAGCAGGACATTGTCCTTCATGGGTGATGAAATTCATCTCCCTCCAAAAGACAATTAAAATGTTCATGTCCGTAGTAGAAGAATCCTTAGTCTGTTGGTTGGAGAATAGGTGCGTTAACCACCCAAGCAACCAGGCTAGCAGAAAAAGAGGGTGGATGCAAATGTATGCAATCTGGCATTTTTGTTATACTTCCAGTTAAACATTGTATAAATTTAAAATTATTATTATTGCACCCTCCATGGAGTCAGCAGACACATCGTAGAAGGTTCATTCAACTGACAACATATTTATCATATGGAATCTTAAAATCATTAACACTCCTTGCATTAATAATTCTGGTAATGCATTCCATTCACTGACAATTCTCCATGTAAAAAATCTACTCCTCACACCCCTCTTCACCACATTCTTACCTAGCTTCCAAGAATGACCTCTGGGTTCCCCCCCCCCATCTTCTCTTTTTATTATCCTATCTGGATTAATCCAATAAAAGCCTGTCACTAACTTAAATGTCTCTATCGTGTCACCTCTTTCCTCCTATCCACCAATTATAATCAGATTTTTCTTTGTATTTATGTTTATGTGTAGGACAGCGTATTCTCTCGAAACAAATCTGTTTTGAGATAGTTAACCCTTATTCTCACAGTCTATTGTCTCTGTTAGTAGCATGTATTCATGCACTAGTTTGCCTATTTAGAAAGTAGGGGAAACAAGTTTCTAAGAGAAACAACTCAGTATATCTTTGTATGAGATTGATTTATTTACCTATAAGTAAAAAAGTCCTCATAAGTATTCTACATGTTTCATGAGATTTAAACTCAGGTGTTTTCAACCAAAGGGTACTTTTTTCATTGTCTTCCTTCTGATGCTACAGCATCAGATCACAAAATGAAAATTACTAAATAGGCTAAAAAAATTTAAATTTCAGTTAAACATGTAATAAGAGAAGCCATATTTGCCTTTCATAGCTAGTCTTTTAACTTCTGTCTCAAATTCATTTTGTCTCCATATCCTTTCTTTTGCTTGAGTTTTAGAAATAAATAAATTAAAAAATAAAGAAATGGGGGTGGGGAAACATTCAGTAGATTACTATATTCTGGCTACATTGAAAGATTTGTACGTTAAATTATTAAAGATTGAATGACTTTCAAGTTAGTTTAAAAACAAACAAACAAACAAAAAAAAAAAAAACTTAACTTTGAAACTGTATTTCTGTTGCACTTTGAAACTATTTTCTGTTGTATTATATCTGAAAATATTTTTCAGTTAACTGATGGTGGAATGTCATGGTGTGCTAATTCAAGGCACTCCTGCCAATTTTTTTCTTTCTTTCTTTTCTTTTCTTTTCTTTTCTTTCTTCTTTTTAAAAAAAGCAGTGCATAACCTTACACTTTGCCACATTAAACTGACATCCATTCTCCTTGCTCGGTCTGCCAATCTATCCAAATCATCCTGCAAAATGTTGACATCATCTGTATTAACTATTGCTCTACCAAAATTTGCATCATTGGCAAATAACTTAGGGTGCACATAGCAAAAGTGACTAAAGCAGCTCAAGTTCACTTGAAGAATACTTTGACGAGCAGAGACAAGCAGGTTATTGTGCCTTCACTCAAAATAGTAGGATTACTAAGTAAACACTTTGCAAGAGTATATCATCCAAGTGGTGTTATTTCAGGAATGAGAGAGCCAAAGTCTTATACAGGAACTGAGGTAAATGAAATGGAGGTGCATAGCATATTATAGAACCTTAATGTGAATACAGCTGTGGGATTGGATGGTATACCAGCTCGAGTTTTAAGTGAAGCGGCGAGGGAATTGTTTATTGGGACTAATCCAGAGCTGAGACCATGTTGTTTAATTTAAGTCTCAGCTCTAGGTTAGTTCCGATGGAGGGGGGGGGATAGTTCATTGGCATAAAGGATGCTCCAAGGCTAATGTAGCAAATTACCGACCAATCAGCATATCAGAAGTTATCAAAGTATTAGAGAAGTTGGTCAAGAGTAAAATACAGGAATGGATAGATGGAAATAGAATACTGTAAGGTGGGGGGGGGAGCATGGCTTTGTGAAGAGTCGGTCATGCCTCAGTAACCTGCTCACATTTTATAATAGTGACAACTGAGTTGGATAAAGGTAATGGGTTTACAGTGATACTGCTGGACTTTGCAAAGGTCTTTGGCAAGATATCACATGGAATTCTAATCAGTAAACTTCAGCACATGGGAATGTATATCGGGTTGGTGAAATGGATAGGAGGGTGATTGACAGAGATATTAGAGAGTAGTTTATTCAGGAGTAGAGTCCAGAAGAAGGCCTGTGACTAGTGACATACCACAGGGTTCTGTTCTTGGAGAGCTACTGTTTAATGCACTACTGACATTCATCCTTACATTCTCCTTGTTACCAGTCAAATCATTTGTGCCCACTACCACTACCAACTCTCTCTAGCTCACTTACTTCTCTTATCCAGTATTTCAGTTGCTCTGTACATTCTACCTCCCAGAAAAGGTGCACAAACATTATGCACCTTTTCACTCACCACACCTCTAATAATTGAATCCCCATAGTGGGCTACTCTTAAATCATTCAATCTCTCTCTCTCTCTCTCTCTCTCTCTCAAAAGGCCATTATTCCTCACATTTCCATGCATATGATGTGACTTGGCAGTAGATTTCAGCTGTGCTAAAAAAAATGTGTTTTTAATCCGTGTATAGTGTGACTTCTTTCGCAAATTGTGCTACTTTTTTTAATGTAATACAAATGTCCTTCAGTTGTTGTTTGTATTGTATTCTTTTGGTTACCAAAAAGGCGAGGTCAGAGTCACATTGGTGGTGGAAGAGAAGAAGAAGACAAGTTTTCATTATTTATTATAGTTAAATATGGTTTACACTTATAGTATTACGTAAGTAAATTAGCTTACAGTAGAGTGTATAACATAGTATGGTAGAGCGTTTAGTATTATTTAGTGTTTAGTTGTAGTAGTTCCTTAGCACTTGAATAATGGCAGCAGCTGCAGCTCCAATTACAAATGGCATGTCACTAAGTCTTCCCCCATTTAAGGACTATATTTTGTGTAAGTACAGGATTTTGTGGTATTCAGTATTTGTGGTATGTATACATCCCAGAAGTTGGATATGTAGTGAGTGAGAGAAGAGAGGGTACATACATGCGCAAAATGTTGGCAGTGGGAAGAACTTAGTGAGTTAGAGATTATCATAACTGACCTGCATCAGGGGTGGGCGAATATCAACCTAGAGAGACGAGTAGTGTGATAGAGGGCAAGAATAATGAGCAAAATATGAATGAAAAAATAAGAGTGGGGGAATGTGTAAAGTTTGAATGATTGTGAAGTTTTCGGAGATGGTCTTAATTGGGAGGATGAGTAGCAAGCAAGAGTGGCTAATTTGCAGAGAGAGAGAGAGAGAGAGAGAGATGAGATGAAAGAAAGAGATGAAAGTGAGAAAGATGAAATTAAGCAAATGGAAAAGTTGAATGCAAGGTGAATCAGAGTATGAGAGAGAGAGAGAGAGAGAGTTATGGGAATGATAGAAGAGGAGAGAATAGAAACAGTAGGAGAGAGGGAATGAGAAGAATGCGAGGGAGTGCTGGAACCAGGGATAGAGCAATTCCAGAATGACAGGTAAGTAGGGTAACACAGAGAGAAAGTGTTAGAGGAGAGAGTGGGGGGGAGAGAGAGAGAGTGAGGAATGCAGTGAGCAATCAAGGGATAGAGTGATAAGAGGTGTGATGTATGGAGACTCGATGATCTGTGGTGTGCAAGATAAGATGCCAGGGGAGTGTTTGCCTGGAGGAACAATAGGTGTGAATATAGCAATTAAGTGGGGTGAAAGGGTGGATGAGATGATTGTGATGGTGGGCACAAATGATTTAAGAGGCAGTGTAAATTGAGTGGCGAGAGATTTGAGATTCATGCTTGAGGTTGTGCAAAAGAAAACACAGAGAGGAAAGATTGTGTGTGTGTTGCCCAGGTATGATAATCAGCAAAAATTCTGAACAGAAGAGCAGTAATTCATTATTACTGCTCTTCTGTTCAGCTCATCATTATCATGGGATCTCTGAGACATGGTTGACAGAAGATGATATCATAACAGGAATAGAAGTAGCAGGATACAGCATTTTTTGGCAGGATAAGAAGGGGAAATTGCAGTGGTGGAGTACTGCTTATGATGAGTTATGACTCATGTCCTCTAAGAGTGGAGGCTTTGTAAGGCAGTGACACTAATGATTTTGAAAGCATATGGTGTGAAGTAGAAGTGAGGATACAGGATATTTAGTGGGGTATTGCTACAAGCCAAGATGTTTAGGCATTTGAGCAAGTGTAAGTGCAAGAAGAATGATTGTTATGGGAGATTTTAACTACAGCAATATAAATTTTGAAGAAAAAAATGAATGTAGTAATAAGCGAATGGAATTTCTAGAATTCTTGAGGGACAAATGTCTTAGGCAAAATGTAATAGAGGGAAGTAATGCTGTGACTAAATTCAAGAGTTTTGAATTTAGTCATAGCATCAGAAGAGCTGATAATAACTGAGACGACATCTCTCCTCCCCCCAGGTTGAAGAGAGTGACCATGTGTTTCTGACTTGGAAGATGAATACACATGCAAAAGTATCAAAGAGAACTGAATGTATGTGGAATTGTAAGGTGGATGATAGTTTTAGATATCATCTTCGGGCAGTTCCATGTAGCGCAGAATTGGAAGGCTGGGATATTATTAGTGCTTGGGAAATTGTGAAAGAATATTTGTTAGCAGCAACAGTAAGCTGTATTCCACGAGTGAAGAAGAAAACACAATTTGGTGTAAAGTGGATGACAAACAATATCAAACAGGAACTGCAGGAGGAAAAGAGGTTATGGAAGAGATGTAAGGAGAAGGGTGTAGTGAAGAATATGGGAGTCAGCCCAGGAGAGTGACTAGTATGGTGTGGAAGACAAAACTGGAATATGAGAAGAGACTTGTACTAAGATACAAAGAAAATCCTAGGGAATTTTTTAGCTATCTAGCCAGTAGGAGGGGAAATGATTGTGGAAGAATGACATTGTGAGATAAAAATGGGAATAGAATGACTGATGCAGAGGACATAGTGGGGTTGTTCAATGAACACTTTATTGGAAAATTTCATCCTGGAGAAGTAAGTTTTAATACTATAGCGATCAGGAGATTCAAGGTTTAGAGGTGCAAGAGGAGAGTGTGTTCCAAATACTGAGTACTATGGATGTCAGTGAAGCTGTGGGACTGGATGGTATTTTGCCACAGGTTTTGAGAGAATGTGCCAAAGAACTAACAGCTCTGTTGACCTGGCTTTTCAATGATGGTCTGGCTACAGGAAAAGTACGCAAGGAATGGATGGAAGGTAAGCTGGTGCTATTACATAAGGGCAGTAGCAGACTGAAAGTATCTAATTATAGGCCAGTTTGTGTTTCATCAGTAGTTGTTAAGATCTTGGAGAAATTAGTGAGGGACCATATACAGCATTGGGCAGATGAGGATAATGTTATCTGTGAGAGTCAACATGGATTTGTTAAGAGGCCCAGGGGGCCCCTCTTGCTTTAATAATATGATTGCCTTTTATAATAAAGTTGACATGAGCAGTTGATGAGGGAAAGTCATATACTGCCATTTTTTTGGATTTTGCAAAGGCATTTGACACGGTGCCACATGATAAGCTGATATTTAAGTTGCAGCACATGGGTTTATATGTCAGGTTAGTCAAATGGATTCAGGATTCGCTATGTGATAGGGTTTCAGAAAGTTGTGTATGGCAGGTCAATATCAAAGGGGCAGAAGGTTACAAGTGGGGTCTCACAGGGCTCAGTACTGGGACCTGTATAGTTTAACCTGTATATGAGGGTTGTTCGATAAGTCCGTGCAAAAGTAAAGAAAACAATTAGTTTGGAACAAACATTTTTTATTTTTAGACATAGTCCCCTTTGAGGTCTGTATACTTAGTCCAGTGATGTTCAAGTTTTTTGATTCCATCCATATAGTATGATTTGTCCACCAACTCTTCAAAATAGACAGTTGTTTCGGTAATCACCTCCCTCATCATTTGATGAAAATCCTTTCCTGCCAGCCATTTTTTCATGTTTGGAAACAGATAGTAGTCCAAGGAAGCCAAATCTTGAGAGTAAAGGGGGGGGGGGTATGCAAAAAGACTTCATAACATAAATCGAACAATTTTGCTGTCACAATTGCAGAAGAGTGAACAGGTGTATTGTCATGGTGAAAAAGAATCTTCTTTTTCACCGAGTGTGATCATTTTTCCTTTATTTCATTATTTAAACGATCCAGCAAAGACGCATAATACATTCCAGTAATTGTTTTGCCCTTTTCCAAGAAGTCTATGAAGATTATGCCATGAGCATCCCAGAAGACGGTGGTCGTAATCTTCCTACTGAAGGAAAGGTTTTTTGCTTTCTTTGGTGCAGATTCCCCACTTGCAACCCATTGTTCGACTGTTCCTTGGTCACAGGCTGGTAGTGATGAATATATGTTTCGTTCACTGTTAGGAAAACGACACAAAAGTTCTAGATTCCGTTGAAACAGCTTCAAGCTATCCTTGCAACAGTCTTGAGCAAACATGGCACCCATCTTGCAGATAATTTTCTCATATGTAAATGTTCACGTAAAATATGTAAGCTGTCATTTGAGATGCCCACAGCCTTAGCAATTTCACACACCTTCACTCTTCTATCATCCATCACCATATCATGGATTTTTTAAATTTCTGGAGTAGTGACCTTAACAGGGCATCCAGAATGTTCAGCATCACTTGCTCATATGGCCACTTCAAAAGTTATTAAACCACTTATAAACCGTTCTAATCGAAGGTGCAGACTCACCGTAATATTTATCAAGCCTAGCTTTGGTTTCCTGAGCCGTTTTGGCTTTCAAAAAGTACTGTTTAATCACTACACAAAATTCTTTCTCATCCATTTTTCACAAATCACAGTACTTGATCGATTCAAATGAATGCCAAACACAGAGTAATAGATCTATCTAACTGAAACTTAGTGTGTGATCCTCCAGCAGTTGCCAACAACTAAAAATAACCTCGATACGTACTGGTGGCACCCATCTCTTAGACTTTGCATGAACTTATCGAACAGCTCTCTTATCAGTCACATTGTCAGTGGATTGGGGCACATTCACTTTTTTTGCAGGTGATGTGAAGCTGGGAAGGGTTATTAGTAATCATATTTGAATAAACTAGACAGATGTTCAAATGAAGAGGGGGGGGGGTCAGTTTTATGCAGCAAAATGTCTTGAAGTTTGGGATACATCGATGGGAGGCTGCATACTCGATTGGAGGAGCTATACTGGAGGAAGGAGAGGAGACAAGAGATCTTGGAGTGATGATTGATAGAAACCTGAAATACAGGGAACATATTGCAAAGGTAGTGAAGGTAACCCAAGGATAGCTGCAATACTGAGAAGTACTCTGACCTGCAGAGATACGAGGGTGGTCTGAAAAGTTCTCGACCTCGACCACAGATGGCAACACTATCAGCAAGATTTTTTTTATCTAAGTTGGTACATCTGTCATGAGCATCCATGTGAAATTGCAAGTCATTCTATCAAGTAGTTTGTTTTTTGTCTAAAGCAAAAGTATTCTCTGCATCCCTTGAAATGGATAAAATTGAGTATCGTGCACTTATAAAATTCTTTGTAAAAGAAGGTTTAACATCAAAAGAAATTCATTCAAAATTCATAAAAGTTTATGGGCAGTCTTCTCCTTTGTTTTCGACAATTAAGAAATGGGCTTCCAAGTTTAAACATGGCCATACCAACCTTTACGATGAACCACGTAAAGTACATCCAAAAAGTGTAACAATACCAGAAATCATTGATCAAGTGCACCATATGTATTGGATGACTGGCGAGTCATAGTGTGTGAAATTGCTGAGTCTATAGGCATTTCAAAAGAACGTGTAGGATATATTTTGCATGAAGAATTGCATATGAAAAAGCTTTTATTATTATTATTATTATTCGTGACACCTCCAAGGAGTCGAAAGACTCATCACAGGAGGACACCTATTGTACAACTCTCCATCTCCACCACTACACCGAACCTCTATCACCAATCAACAACAGCAGCGCCATCTACTGCCCACCACCACCACAGCTAGTATTTTTGTCTGTAAATTGCATGTGTTCTGAAGGGCCGATTTGTCTGTATGCAGGATGAAAAACCCGAGTTTCTGGAAGAAAAAACTCTGCTACCCCCATATGAGATCGGCTAACTCACCTTCGATTGAAGAAGTCCACATAAAGATTCCTCCCATCACAACAAGAATCGAACTTAAGCCTTTTCCAATTGAAGGGCACAATGTACCGTCGTTCTTCTAATTGCGCTATGGAGGCTTTGCGCAAGATGGGTGCCATGCTTGCCCGCAGATCAAAAACGCACTCGCATGAAAATCTCTGAACAGTGCTTGGAGGGTTTTAACAAGAATAAAACTGATTTTGTGTGTCAATTTATTACTATGGATGAGACTTAGATTCACCATTACCCACCAGAATCCAAACAGCACTCAAAACAGTATGTAAACGGGAGTTTTTTCTTTATATCTTATATCTTATCAACAATATATCTTTATCTTAATATTTTTGTATTTCCTTTCTTATTCTACCTTAAGTATTTTTTCTCATGCCTGGGATCTCCAGATATTTATTTGTTTGAAGACTGCGCCTCTGAAATTCCCTTATAGGCAAAAGAAAGCTTTCATACCCTAGTAGATCAAATAATCATTTATATCCTATCTTAGCCAAGGTTTGCAGTCATAGCAAAAATTACTCGCTTTTTATCTTAAATTACTACTAATCATTGGGGTTCCACTATCAGGTCCGAATAGTGGTTTTAGGATCTGTGCATTGCAAAAGATTGAATCGGACAACTACTTTTATCAACAATAACAATAAGTTTAATTTCTGGTCTAATAATTGTACATATCATGAAATCACAAGAATCATTTATAAAAGGTAATTCTTAGTCTTTCTCAATCACTAAACTTGGTTTCTAGTATACTCTTTCGCACTTACTTAGTTAGACTTTCAACAAGCATAATTTATATTACAAATATCAGGAAGTTATATGCATGACATGAATTCGTTAGGTGTGCTTGACATTCCTAATTTAGCATCAGTCAAAACACAACATACATGTATACAAGTATCTCTCTTAGAATCTCATTCCTTTCAAACACTTAATCATAATCTAGGCAGTTATAAGAAGGCTGTTGAGGATATCATACACTGAAAGGCATACCAATGATTGGGTGTTAGAAAAGATTAGTAGAACTTTAAGGCTCCTTAACGATATTGACAGAAGAAAGTTAAAATATTTTGGACACATAGAAAGGATGGAAGGAGGACTTCTCAGAACAGCAATAGAAGGTAAAGTTCCTGGAAAAAGAGGCAGGGGTAGACCATCAATGAGATGGATGGATGGCGTGTGTGGAGTGACTGATCTTCAGAGAGTTGAGGCTGCCAGAAGGGACTACATGGCGAGGCCTAGTGTGGAACATCATCGAGCATTGGAGTGACCATACGGCATCTGTAGATGCCCAGTGAACACAGACAGACAGGCAGTTATATTTATACAATCCAATGATATGATAACGGGAACGTACTCTATCATAAAATTCAATCGTAAGTACACATATAATTAATCAAAGAAATTTCAATAGCTCAATATTTTCTTCGAAGAAAATTAACTGTGCTCATGCTTCACTCATTAGCGATTACACACATTTATGAGAAATGTTAACACTCTAAATACTATCTCGTTTAACTAGTCAATTTAACAGTTCGATAGGAAACTCTTTCTTAATTCACAAACAATTCCGGTGCTTGACGGGGGTTTCTCTCCCCGTTCCATGTGTTGGAATGCTCCTTGAAAATACAGACCGATGAATAGTCACGGCAGCTGGCGGGATATAGGGTAGGCTTTCCGGCCTCTTGAACTGCCTGGTGAAAGATTTCTGCATAGGTCAGGTTGTGCACTTACTCGACTTCAGGACGAATATGGCAAGATTTCTCCTTAACTTATCGCCTCCGGATATCTTCGGCTGTGACTGGAGCGGCTATTGGTGGACCGATTTCTCTGTCTTCCCCACTGGAACTTACAGCACCTCTTGATCTCAGTCTCTCATGGATGGATCACACAGGATGAAGAAAAGGAAGCCCTTCTCATCTCAGAACCAAATCTTTTAAACACCAGTGTCCCTGCACCTTGGATTAACGTCCCCGTGTGAGTCTTGCTAGTAGTTTTTAGAACCCTGGATAATTTTTCTCGAATATTCGCTGACAATCTTACTTTCTCCCTTTACCACCTTAATCCTGCCTACAGGCCTTTCCTTTTGATTCGTGCTGTGCCCTTTCAATATTGACCTTGAAGGTCACCTGTGACGGGACTTGCAAACAATTTTCAAAAGACATGCCGAATTTCAGGCAATGATCTTGGTTTCAATACTTCTACATCCCTTCTTAAACAATGAGCGAGCTTATTTTGGGCTTATTTTGCTCTTTATACAGATAGCTTTACATAAATTAAAATATACATTTGTACAAGAAAATTTAGGTGAATTCCTACTGTAAAAAATCGATATTTTAGATAATTTATTTTGGCAACATCGAATTTTTACAAGTGGACAGAAGCTGGTTATTCAGCGCCAAAGAGACAAATTCGGTTCCATCAGCAGGAAAGGTCATGGCATCACTGTTTGAGATGCTAAAGGCATTTTGTTTATTAATTATCTTGAAAAGTGGAAAACAATAACCGGGGAATATTATTCCGATCTTTTAACCAGACCAGACGAAAAAATTCATGAGAAAAGACCTGGTTTGCAGAAGAAAAAGAATCATCTTTAATCAGGACAATGCACCTGTTGACAAAATTGTTTTGGTAGTGGGAAAATTAATGGATCTGCACTATGAATTGTTGGAACAGCCACCCTATTCCCCAAATTTGGCTCCCTCTGACTTCTATCTCTTCCCCAAACTAAAACTCTTCCTCACTGGTCAATATTATTATTATTATTATTATTATTATTATTATTCAGGCCTCCAAGGAGTCAAAAGACTCATCGTGAAGGTCCTTCCTAAGAAACATAAAGTCTATTAAGCATCATCGCGAGAGGTCCCTCCTAGGAAACACAAAGTCTATCATACCACTCCTTGAACTCATTGACCATTTTTACTGTACCCTTTCTACAGTTAATTTATCCCCTTCAAATAGTGGGAACAAAATTTGAGAAAAATAGTCTAAATGTTTGTCTGATCATGATACTATATAATGGAACAATAACTCTTTTGTGAGGATGGTCTGAAAAGTTCTTGGCCTAACAATGAAAAAACGAATTTATAATTTCAAAATTATTTTATATTTTTCAACATAATCTCCCTTAAGACTAATAGATTTATTAGTCTTAAGGGAGACATTATTGCACTGGAGCATCGCTCCAGTGCAATTATCCTATACCTGACCTGCAGAGATAAAAGAGTTATCATTCCGTTGTATAAGACACTGATCAGACCACACTTAGACTCTTGTTCTCAAATTTAGTCCCCAGGATTTGAAGGCGATAAATTAACTGTGGAAAGAGTACAGAGGCAGATAACAAAGATGGTTGCAGGACTGCACAATGTTAGTTATGAGTATCAGCTGAGGGGAATGTGGACTGCATAGTTTGGTAGATAGAAGGACAGGTGATATGATTGAGACTTTTAAACTGTTGAGAGGTAGTAGAGGGTTGAGACTGGGGAGTTCTTTCGCTTGGTGGAACAGCAGGAAGGAGTGATGACAACGGACCATTCCTTGAAGTTACAAAAGGAAGCTCCAAGGATGAGGAGTGGTTTCTTTGCATGGAGGGTAGTTGAACTGTGGAATGGATTGCCTGATAGTGGTGAGAGCAAGAATGGTCATTGAGTTCAAGGAGTGGTATGATAGACTTTGTGTTTCCTAGGAAGGACCTCCCACAAAGAGTCTTTTGACTCCATGGAGTCCTGAATAATAATAATAATATTTTTAATTTCCTCAGTTAATTCCTCATATGCTTAATCTTTTGGCTTTTCTTTACTAACTATACTTTCATCTCTTCAATTACTGTATTTTTCCGTGTGTAAGATGATACATTTTTCTAAAATTTTTATACCAAAAATTAGGGTCGTCTTATACATGGGGGGGAATGGTAACCAGTTGAGAGACCCATGGTTGCCATGGAGAAACTGCCAGTACCTTGTCTCCTCGAACAGGCTTCCCCAATCACTAGCCTTTGTTTACTCTGTCGATTGACATCATTAATGGCTGATTCTAAATAAACCAATTAGAACTCTGAAAGCATTAGTTTGCGGGGTAAGTTAACACGTTCGCTGCCAACTACGAGTATACTCGTAGTGGGTAAACCTGCTTCACAAGCCAGCTACGAGTATACTCGTATGACGCTTACCGCCGGGAATGAGATTATTGTAGTGACCTTGAAGAAATGAAAATGCTTGACTTGTGGGGCTAGCATCAAAACTGTGTATTCTCATAGACCGTATATGCTCTGTACAAGCCAACTACGAGTATACTCGTAGGACATTTACCTCCGGTAACGAGATTATCGTACTGACCTTGAAGAAGTAAAACTGCTCGGCGTAGGGGAACAGACCATGCCAAAGTAGCGTGGCAGCGAATGTGTTAATGCATTAATAAAATTTTGAGCACTAGCCCATAAAAATGTCTCAAAATAAAAAACGATTATCATATTCTTCAAAAGTCAAGTTAAAAGTCATCAATTATGCAAAAGAACATGGAAATAAAGCTTCAGAAAGACAGTTTGGACCCCCTTCTACTGAGTGTATGATTAGACAATGGAAAAAACAGGAAGAACAACTACTCAAGATGCCAAAAAAGAAAAGAGGCTTTAAGAGGAAAACCAGCAAAATATCCAAACTTGGAGCAGAGGCTTAAGACTTGGATTATGGAGCAGAGGCTTAAGACTTGGATTATGGAGCAGCGCCATAGTGGGATATGTGCGTCAACCAATTATTAAATATGAGACAAAAAGTTTGCAAGAGAAGTCGCTGACTGGAGGAACTTTTTCTAAGCCTATCTTGGACCAGTTCCAAAGTTAGTTGAGATCTGGCATGGGCAAGCGGGTTTTCCCCTCTCAAAAACTCGGATTTTTCATCCCGTAAACTCAAGAAAATCGACAGTAGTACCCACATTATTTCAGACAATAGCATATCCTGTTAGGGTTAGGCACCAAGAGATGGCAGCCCTTGTTTGCTGGTCTCTTCATCGGTAGCTGCCTATAATTAGTGATAGACATGGGCTAGCTATCTCTGATTGGCTACCGGTGGAGATTGAACTGCCCACTCAGTCTCCAAAAGCTAGATAGGGAATAGAAGCCTCGCCTACTCCCTATTAGGGAATAAAAGTCATTAGCTGATTTATTCATTTTTATTATTTATAATTTTGGGAATATTTTCGAAAAAGTAGAGTTCGTCTTATATATGGGGGGAGTCTTATACGTTGAAAAATATGGTACTTTCTTACTTCTACTTTCACATCCACTGTCTTAACACTCACTGCCACTAATTCACCACTAGTTATGACTGCTGTCTTACCTTTATTGTCAGCTGCATCATCTTTCATGTACTCAACTGTACTGTCAGCCCTGCTTACTTCTGTAGCTACATTCGTGATCGTTTGTTTGCTACTGCTCACATTCAATGACACCTCATGAGCATGTTACATTTCTTACACATGTAAACTCTCTTATCTACCCTATTAATGTCCTCCACATGGATATCTGAAATCTCTTACCAAGCGTACATATTGTATTCACAGCAGATCACTATTTACAAATTCTTTGCCTTTGTCATCTTTGTCAATTAAGTATTGAAATAGTTTATTAAAAATGTTTATTTTTACTTATAATAAAATAAAATTATCAGTAAATAATACCATGCATGATGGTTCTAGGACTGTATGGATATATTCATACAGCATTATATGCTATTATTATTATCACCATCATCATCATCATCACACTTGAAATGGCCGACTCTGCAGTTGAGAAAAATATTTTTGCAGATTGTTATATTTCTTCATGTGTTTCTCCTTAATTTTTAGAAATTCTTTATGAGCATCATTTATCTGATATATTAGAAAAAACAGTTCATACTTCAGAATTAAGAATTGATTGCAGTTCGGCTTGGAGCAAGCTAATGTCAGCACTGCTAACAGATGAAATATAGCATGTGTAGCACTGATCTGTTGTTGTAGTAAAGCAAAGCTGCTGCACAAAGAGCTTTAGAAGAGTGAAGTTTAATTTTCAAGTTATAGTTAACCTTTCATCTAATAATTTAGATGAATTTATCAAGCCTCAGTCACAGCTACAAAGTTCAGGATATTTAAATTCTGAACAAATTTACCATGTAGTCTAAAATATAAATAGTATGTTAAATAATACATATACAATTACTGCAATGAAAGTGAGTTTTGGGTGCATTCACTGGGCTCCTGACATAGGACAAAAATAAATCAGTGTTATTTTTACTTAGAGTGAAATGGAATTATGAGTAAATAATGCTATGTATGATTATCTCTAAGGATGATTATATCCATACAGTTTTAGAACTGTTCTTAAGGATGTAAACATTCATAAGAATAATCATGCATGGCATTATTTACTGATAATTCTATTTTATTGTAAGTAAAAATAAACACTTTTAATAAACTATCTCAATACTTAATTGATAAAGATGACAAAGGCAAAGAATTCATAAATAGTGATTTGCTGCAATAGCTATATGGAGAGGATTAGTAAGGTAGATGAGAGTGTTTAGATGTTTTTGAAATTAAAATTTCAAAATAAAATTAAATATCATTAAAATATTTGATTTTAATGCTCTTTTATGGTCTGCACATATTTCGTTCATTATGAAAACAGGGTGCTTAAGAGTCAAAGCTGTATAACTGTGAGGAGACCTCCACATAGCCTTTAAAGGAATGCAGAGAATTGACCAGGGCTTCTGACCTAATGTCCAATCCTCACCATCTCATGGTGCACTATGTTGAGTATCTATCTGGATACTGAACGAATGAGAATGGGCTAGCAATTTGAGATTTAGCCGACCAAATTGTATTTGTTATTGGCTTAAATGAAATTACAAAATGATGGTACAACATGACAGAATTACATGCCGGCTGGGGCATCACCCGGTTAAACAAGATCCCCTTTGTTTTCACTAGGGAACCAGGGTGAACAGCGAAAATTCAGCTGCTGGAACAAATCTGAAAAAACACCCCCAACTCAATATCACCAGAGTTAAAGATCGGTACTCAACATAAGAAGCCTGAATGGCAAAGAAATGGAGCTAGCCGAGGAATTAGATAAGTACAAGATCGACATAATAGGGTTGACTGAAACAAAAAAGACCAAAACTGGTGAGATCTTTCTGAGCAATAAATACAAAATGTTATATTCAGGCAGTGACAATCAAGGAAAAGAAGAAGTAGCCATTGTATTCAACACTAAATACGAGGCTAATCTTGAATGGCAGGCAGTCTCAAGTAGAGTGATGTGGCCAAATATGAGAATGAGGAACTGACAATGAGACTTATTTGTGCCTATGGTCCCACAGAAGGTTCTACTAAGGTAGAAGTGGAGGAATTTTTTCAGGTTTTAGAAAAAGCAGCTGACACAAAAAAAAAAATGAAAAGTTGGTCCTTGTTGGGGAGCTAAATAGCAGGGTAGGAAATGATCGTGAGACATACAAAAATATTTTGGGAAAATTTTGAGAAAAGAGCAAAGCTAATAATAATGGCAAATATTTGTTGGATTTCTGCTGAGGACATGGACTGGTTATTACTAACACCATGTTCCAACATAAAAATGTGCACAAATTCACATGGAGAAAAGAGGCAAGAAATAAGAAAAGTCTCATTGACTATGTTATTGTTGATAGTGATGTTTTCTCCCTTATACAGAACACTAGAGTGTACAGAGAATTTGAAATTGGAAGTAATCGCTGTTTAGTCTTGAGCAGGATAAAATTGAATATCATATTGAAAAGAGTAACATGTAAGAAACTTTAAAGTTTTCAGGTTTTAGAAAAAGCAGCTGACACAAAAAAAAATGAAAAGTTGGTCCTTGTTGGGGAGCTAAATAGCAGGGTAGGAAATGATCGTGAGACATACAAAAATATTTTGGGAAAATTTTGAGAAAAGAGCAAAGCTAATAATAATGGCAAATATTTGTTGGATTTCTGCTGAGGACATGGACTGGTTATTACTAACACCATGTTCCAACATAAAAATGTGCACAAATTCACATGGAGAAAAGAGGCAAGAAATAAGAAAAGTCTCATTGACTATGTTATTGTTGATAGTGATGTTTTCTCCCTTATACAGAACACTAGAGTGTACAGAGAATTTGAAATTGGAAGTAATCGCTGTTTAGTCTTGAGCAGGATAAAATTGAATATCATATTGAAAAGAGTAACATGTAAGAAACTTTTAAAGTGAATTAAAGTTGAGCAGCTCTCAGATGTGAACTGTAGACTAAAATACATAAAGATTATTGAAGAAAAAATGAAAGAGTTTGAGAACAGGAACCAAACATTAGAAATTCAGTGACGAGCCTTAAAGAAAACCTTGATTGATTCACCAGAGAGGCATGTGGTGAGGTTGTCTGCAAGGATAGAAAAATCAGAACTCCATGGTGGACACAGGAAGTTAGAGGCAGTGAAGGAAAAGAAGAAAGCATATCAAAAGTTCCTGGCAAATAAGTCAGTTTTTGCTCTTAGAGAATATAGAGGCAACTGTAAGAAAGCTAAACACTATGTAAAGCTAGCTAAACAAAAGTCATGGGAGTACTTTGCCAAGAACATAGAAGATAAATATCAAGAAGGGGACAAAATATTTTGGAGGTTGTTGAAGAAGCTTAGAAATGGAGGAAAGAATACTGTAAAAAGAGTTAGAGATGATAAAGGTGACATGAAAATGGGGGGGAAAGTTATCCTTGAAGTACGGAGTAATTACTTCGAGAAATTGCCAAGTGAAACAAGCAGTGATAACACAGTGGTAAAAAACACTCAACATGCATACAGTCAGGAATACACATCCATACTTGAAGTAGAAAAAGCCATCAAAGGCATGAAATGTGGAAAGGCAGCAGGAGTAGATGATATTCGACCAGAAATGCTGAAATATTGTGGTATAAAAGTCTTGCAGTGGCTGCACTGCATAGTTCAGAAGACCTCTAAAGAGGGACGAATTCCCGATGAATGGAGTAAAGCTCTCATAGTACCCATATATAAAAAGGGAAATAAAACTGAATGTGAGAATTACAGAGGTATTTCCCTACTGTGTTCCTGGTAAGATACATGCAAGTATACTTGAGAAACAGTTGAGAAGAATTGTAGAAGAAATGTTTGGTGAAGAACAAGCTAGATTCCGGCCAAATAGAGACTGTCAGGATCAGATCTTCACTTTACGACAAATAGTGGATAAATCATGGGAATATAATAAAGATGTCTATTTGAATTTTGTAGATCTGGAAAAGGCATATGATAAGGTGCCAAGAGAGAAGCTATTCAATACGCTACAGTTATATGGTGTCAATGGAGCTTATATCAAGCAATACTTAGTCTTTATTTGAGTTGTAAGTCAGCAGTTAGAATTGATGGAAGTACAGGAATATGATTTAATGTTAAATCTGGTTGGAAATAAGGATGTACATTATCCCCTCTGTTATTCATTATCTATATGGATCACATTTTGAATGAAAGTGGTATTAAACATGATATCAAAATTGGAGATGTTAATGTCAGCTCTTTGCTTTATGCGGACGATGTTATACTTATCAATAAATCTGCTACGAGTCTGCAAGATTCCTTGACTAAATTGAATAACTGTTGTAATAGATATGGTATGAAGGTCAGCAATAAAAAGACAATGAAAATAGGCAGAATCATTGAAAATGTCAACTGAATTGGGAACGGAGAACCTGTGGAACAAGTAAAACATTTCAGCTACTTAATCACGATTTTTAGTGATGATGGTAAATTAAATATGGAAATAGACAACAGAATCAATAAAGCTGGTATAGTAGGAAGTCAATTGAATAAATTCATATGGAATAAGAGAGAAATTAGTCGGAACACTAAATTAGCTTTGAACAAGACAGTGTTCAAACCTGTTTTAACTTATGGATCTGAGAGCTGGGTCAGAAGTAAAACACTTGACCAAAGACTAGAGACTGCAGATATGAGAATCCTGGGAAAGATTAGAGCCTTGAACAAAAGGCATCAATGGCAATATCATGTTAAAAACGAGACTATTAGGAAAGATTAATGCATTAGCATAGCTAATCTCAGGTGGTATGGGCATTTAAACAGAATGGGTGAGGAAAGATTACCAAAACAAGTGTTCTCTGCCAGGTTGGCTGGAAAACGACTCAGAGGAAGACCAAGATATAGGTGGATTGATACGGTACAAAGTACCTTAGACGACAGAAATATACGATTGATAATATTGGAATCTTGACAAATAACAGACTGATCTGGAGGAAAATTGTAGATAAGAAGTTAGTAATGATGTTAATTTTTCATGTGGTACTATCATATCCTGTACACCCCTTGAGGGTACATAGCAGGAATTTGATGATGATGATGATGAACATTTATTTATACATTAATTAATATAATATAATTTATACATTAGAGTCAAATTTATACATTAATTCTGGATTTTTATTTTTTTTAATTTCATGCTCTTCTATCTGTTTCATATGTCTATTTTGCATTTGTCTTTTGTTATGTCATTTTGTATTTGCTTTTAAGTATGGTTCCTACTAATCCTTTGTTTTCTGCATCTTGCAATTCCTTCTGTTTTATTTTCCATGATTTTCTTTCTTTTATTTTGTATGTGTCATTTCCTTTTTACTGATTGTGAGATTATTTTCTATTAAATTGAATTCGCTGTCATGAAAGTTTAGAGCTTTTATTGCTTGTAACTGTGAACCCAGAATAGATTGTGCATATTATGAATTTGAAGATGATGACAAAGAAGACCAAAACAGATGAGATCTTACCAAGTGATTAAGTATAGGATGTTATATTCAGGCAATAATGATCAAGGAAAGGAAGGAGTAGCAATAGCATTTAACATCAAAAGGTAAACTTCTTAATTGGAAGTCAGTTTCAAGTAGAGTGATGCAGGCACACTTCAAAATGGGGAAATGGAATTCTTCTATGGGACCATAGGCACAAATGAAATTCATTTGTGCCTATGGTCCCATAGAAGATTTCTCTAAGGCAGTGATTCCCAACCTTTTTCACTTGTGTACCCCTTTTAAACCCATTTCTATAAATTGTACCCCTTGTTTTTAAAACAGCTGTTTTTAAATACTGATACTTTTGTTCAGTGCCTATCTTAATGTAAAATAGTGGAAATGAGATAATGAGTTGGGAAAGGAAAATTACTACACTATAAGGCTAAAGATGTACAGGTACCCAGGGGGGGGGACACATAGCACCGGTTGCAAACCGATGCTCCAAGGAAAAAATAGAATTTTTTGAGTCATTACAACAGGCAGCTAACATAAAGAAAACAGAAAAAGTGATCCTTGTTGGTTATCTAAACAGGAGAATAGGAAATGAATCTTGCCAGGTATATAAGAGTGCTTTATGAAAATTTGGAGAAAGGGCAAAGCTAATAATAATGGTAAGTATTTGCTGGATTTCTGCTCAGGACATGGACTAGCCATTACTAACACCATGTTCCAAAATAAAGATGTGCACAAGTTCACATGGAGTGAAAACATAAGAAATAAGAAAAGCCTCATTGACTGTGTTATTGTTAATAGTATTTTACAATAACAAGAGTATTTTCTGGATACAAGAATATCTTATGTTGAGCCCATACGTGAGAGGTTATATTATATTATATTATGTCTGGTCTGACACAACATAGTACTGACACTAAACACAGTATTATTCGTGACACCTCCCAGGAGTCCAAAGACTCATCGCGGGAGGGCTCTCACTGTACAACTTTTCTTTTTCACTACTACAACATCCACTGTACAACCAATCATCTACATCAACGCCATCTGCTCTGCTGCCCACTATGACAGCTAGTATTTTTTTGTCTGCAAATTGCATGTATTCTAAAGGGCCGATTGCTCTGTATGCAGGATGAAAAACCCGAGTTTCCGGATAAAAAAACCTCTGCTACCTCCATATGAGATCAGCTAACTCACTTTTAATTAAAAAAGTCCATATAAAGATTCCTCCCATCACGACGAGAATCGAACTTAGGCCTTTTCCAATCAAAGGGTGCAATGTTACCTTCGTTCTTCCAATTGCGCTACAGAGGTATCCAGTGGGATTAAGCTCGTCTTTTCCATAGAAGCAGTTTTAAATATGAACCCCATTTCAAAGAGAAAGTTGCAAAACCCTTTTACATTGGCCAAACCTAAATCAGAATGATTGTCTCTTTCTCTCCCAATTCTGATTTTATGTAAATATTAAATATTATTTAATATTATTTTTTTAGTTTTAATATTATTTATTTAATATGTTCATATCTAGTATGCAGCAACCATTTTTAATTGGCAAACCGATTGTTGTATATACCTTGCATTCCTGTTTCTTTGATTTGTTTGTTTGTACACTGATGATGTACTGTTATATTCGGTATGAAATATCTGTATTTTCATTTCATTAAGTAGTGGTTATTGTGTAATTTGCTGTTTGCTAGCTATAGTATGTTTGTATCATGTACAGGTAATGTTTGAAAAGGAGAAACTTATTTACATTTCATTTAAAAGTCTCTATATTGTATTCCTTGGGAAACAATTGTATTTCCAAGGAATATAATACAGTTGCATTCCTTGTGAAAGTTTATAAGGGGGAAAAAAACTGTTCCAAAATACAGCAGTAACAGAGATGAAGAAAAGGAAAATAAACTTTTTCTGTGGGTTTCAAGGTGTGCTGTGAAGGGATGTTGGACAGCAGCTGCACATGTTCTTACTGACTTAGTACTGAGTGGAGGAATTATTGATGCAATTTCAGCTGAACATTTGCCATTGAAATATTTATAGAATACACATATTGCAGAAACCAAATGCCTGTGCAAAAGTGGGAGGAGTGAGTTGGTAAGAGATGGGTTATTAATCAATCTAATTGCTCTCCTCTGTATTGAGTCATGCATTTTGAGGGCACTCTTAGGAGTCCACTCCAAATATGAGAGCAGTATTTAATAGCTGGGTGGAGTTTTGATTTGTATAAGGTTAGTTAACAGCTGTTCAGAGATGAAGTAATGTCTTGAGCAAAAGAGAAATCCTGGTTTTTTAGAAGCTGAAGATACAATGACAGTGATGTGTTTATGCTGCCAGGAGAGACTTGATGTCATGGTGATATCCAAGAAGAAATCTTTGACATCACTCCAACTTCCTGTCTGGAAAGTTGAGTGTTGTCAAAGATAATACTGGGAGAAATTTATTTTATTTTATTTTTATTTTTTATGAGAAATAAGGCAAAACTAGGTTTTGCTAGCATTGAAATTGACAAGGTTATCTGAACCTCATTTCAGGATGGAGCTCACCAACCCTCTTCTATTAGTATATAGAAGAGGGTTGGTAAGAGAATGTGAGAACAAGTGTACAGAGAATTTGAAAGTGGAACTGACCATTACTTAGTGCTGAGCATGATAAAAATGGATATTACATTGAAAAGAATACTATGTAAGAAACTTTAAAAAAAAAATTTAAAGTTGAGCAGCTTTTACAGGTAAACTGCAGACTTGACTATACAAACATTATTGAAGAAAATTTGAAGTAGTTTGAAAACAAGAACCAAACCTTGGAGTCTCAGTGACAAACTCTGAAAAAGATGCTGATTGATTCAACTAGGGAGGGGTGTTGGGAAATTTTAATTTGCAATTGAGAAAAAATAAAAATGAACTTGAAAAGCGTTTAAGAAAAAATGGCATAGGAGAATGAAATGAAAGAGTAAGTACGATTCTTTCTTTTAAGGATTTCACAGTGGTCAGCATTCATAGTGAAGAATTTATGGAGACACAAACACATGTTGCAGTAATTACTTATAATTAAGAAAATAATCCTTGATATTTCGACCTCCGTATCGAGGTCATCATCAGGAAAATATGCATATGTACAGAACACGAGCTACGTTATACTACACAAAAGTAAGATAAATCTAAATGTCTAATCTTTAGAGGTACCTGTGGCATAATTAATAGAATCTAATGGTTACAACTTAATCAAATCCAGCAGATAATTGACTCCTATGTTCCAGCACCTCAGGATTCTTCAACAGACCGCGGAGTTTCCAATCCTTATATTTCAGGCATCTCAGAACCTATTGGCAGAATTTTGAAGTATCATCTTATTCCCACATATTTTCATATCATCAAAATTTCTCACTTGTTGCCATCTACAAAAGACAAACTGGCACCTCTATCATTAGCTGGTGTTTACCAGATACCATGTGTAATTTATTATACTTTGGACAAACAGGCCATTCTGTGGAAAAAAGAATGAAGGAACATCAGTATTATATCGAATACATGAAACCTCATAAGTCTGGTCTAGCACAACATAGTATTGACACTAAGCATAATATCCAGTGGGATAAAGCTTGTCTTCTCCACAGATGCAGGTTTAAATATGAACGCCTTTTTTAAAGAAAGTTGCGAAGCCCTTTTACATAGACCAAATTTGAATCGAAATGACTCTCTCTCTCTCTCTCTCTCTCTCAAATGTTTGGGAGATTCTCATCTTATACAACCATCAATGAAATAGTTTTTAAGAATTATTTAATAATATTTTATTGATATTAATCTTCTGGCATGCAGCAACAATGTAATTGGTAATCTACCGACTGTTCTGTACTTTGTATTCCATTCCTTTAGCTGTTTGTTCTACACTGATGATGATGATGTACTGTTACTTTCAGTATGAAATATTTGCACCTTTAATTCATTAAAGTTATTACTGTTGGTTTTATACGTTAAGTTATTAATAAATCTAAATGGTTTGTTAATCATTTACCTTAGCCTGATGGAAATAATAATAATGCATAAAATATAAAATATATTCAAAAATATAAATTAACAAAATAAAATAAAGTTTTTATACTTATCAGTATACTAATATACAGATAAAAAAAAATCGTAAATAAATAAATAAATATAAAGTTTTATAGCAGAACTACATTAAACACATCTCTAAAGGCCTCTTATATTACGGTTTTCTTGTGTTGGGGTTCTGCCATCATGTTCTGGATGCTATATAGATTGAAGATGGGTCCTCTAGATCAATGTTTTTCAACCTGTTTACACCTGCGGACCGGGGAAAATAGGAGAAATATTTCACGGACCAGCTGATGGCTAAGACAGAAACATAAACTAATGTAGATAGTATTTTATTTATTAAATCTAATGTTATAAAATTACAATTTTTAGCTAGTGCGACATCTGCTGTTGCTTAGAGGTTAGAAAATTTCAAATTTTCTAACCTCTAAGCAACAGCAGGTTTTAATGTGTGAAAATTAATGATACACAGATGTTATTAGGCATTCTGGGTCTGAGCTTCTCGACATATTCACGAATATTATTCTCCTCAGAATATTTCCACTATAAAATATTTATTCGTGAAAAATGCTTAGAAAACTAAAATGACAAATTCCAGGAGAACGTCTTGCGGAACACTTATTCACCTTCCGCAGAACACAGTTTGGGAAACCCTGGTGTAGATAATGATTATAATGGCATTTCGGTGTAGTTGATATATTAAGGGATGGAAATGGTGAGTTGCAGAGTAGGCACCCTCCTTGATGAGTCTTTGGACTCCTTGGAGGTGTCACAGAATAATAATAATTACTTTGAAAGACTGTTAAACAAAACAAGCAGTGACAGAACCATACTAGAAAATATTCGAGAAGAATGCAAATAGGAGTATATGTATCAATGATTGAGGTAGAAAAAGCTATCAAAAACTTGAAATGTGAAAAGGCAGCTGTAGTAGATGATATTTGACCAGAAATGCTTAAGTATGGAAGTATAAAAGTTTTACAGTGGCTACACTGCATAATTCAGAGGACTTGGATAGAAGGATGAATTCCCAGTGATTGGAGTAGAGCTCTAATAGTGCCCATCTGTAAAAATGGAATAAATCTTAATGTGAGAATTACAGGCAAATTTCTCTACTAAGTATTCCAGGTAAGATTTTATGAAAATCTGATTTGTAAAAATCAGATTTTCACTATTAGACAAATAGATGAGAAATCATGGGAATATGACAAGGATCTGTACTTAAGTTCTGTAGATCTGGAAAAGGCATATGACAAGATGTCCAGAAAAAAGCTTCTCAAAATACTACAATTATATGGGTTAAATGGAATATTACATGGAGCAATATTTAAGTTGTAACTCAACAGTTAGAATTGAAAGACAGAAATACAGGAAGATGGTTTGATGTGAAATCAGGGGTAAGAAAAGAAGGCACCTTATCTCCACTGTTATTCATCATCTATATGGATCACATATGAAACAAAGTGGCATTAAGCCTAATATTAGAATTGGAGATGTCAAACTTAGTTCTTTTCTTTATGCAGATGATGTATTCTTAAACACTTAAAGTGAAAGTCTCCAGGATTCTCTAACTAAATTGAATAACAGTTGTAACAAATTTGGCATGAAAATTGGCAATACAAAGACCAAAACTGTGAAAATAGGCAGGAATATAGAAAACTTTAGCTGCATTTGTGCAGAGCCTACAGAACAAGTTAAATATTTCAGCTATTTAGGCACAGTTTTAGTGAAGATTATTATTATCCTAAGACCCAATGTGAGTCACAAACTCATCTGGTGATCCCTTTTGTCACAGCTCATCATACTATACCTTAAGCAAATTAAAATTCTCTTCAGACACCACACTCTCAGGGAATGCATTCCAGTCATTTGCAACTGTCCTTGCAAAAAACCTGCTTCTCACTCCTATGCTCATGCCTTCCTTATACATCTTCCAGGGATGACCTCTTGTTCTTCTCTAATCTCCCACCAATGAAAACCTTTACAGCATTAATCCTATAACAACCCCTTACCAACTTGCATGTCTCTATAATATCACCCCTCTTCCTCCTATTCATTAGACTTTAGAAATTGCATCATCTCAATTTTTCTTCATATTCAACATTCCAGAAATCAGAGACTATTTTGGTCATTTGCCTCGAGACCCTCTTCAACATCTCTTCATCTGTTTGAAAACCAGGTGACGAAATATGCGCACAGTAGTCCATATGTGGCCTAATCACATTATACAACGAAACAAGAATCTCCTTTCTTTTACAAGTCAGTGTCCTCTACATCATTTCCAGAATTCATTGTGTTGTCCTTACAATTTTAGCAATATGTCCTCTAAATTTTAGATCCTTATTCACCATCATCCCAAGATCTCTTATTTCCTTCACTTTCAACAATATATCCCTCCCCGCCAAGAATAATTCTACATTCCCATCTTTTCCCAGATTTTAAACCCTTACATTTCATAACATTGAACTGGGATTCCCTGCACCTGTGCCCATTCACTTAGTCTATTCAAGTCTTTTTGTAAGGCCATAACATCTGCTCTACTCCTCTGGGGATATACAGTTTGCATCATCTGCAAACTGTATATCGCCATTCAAATCTTCCCATTATCATTAACATACAGCAATTGCCCTAAAACAGAACTCTGAAACACACCACTAGTGACTTTCCTCTTCTGGGATATTACTCCCCCACATGCAACTTGTTGATACCTATCAGACAACCAATCCCCAATCCATTGCACCAGTTTAATATTCAATCCCCATTCACTTTAGTTTCACTCTCAACTTATCATGTGGTAATCTATCAAAAGCATTTGCAAAGTCTAAGTATACTATTGTGTATCCATCTCCCACATTCAGTGCTGCTGTTACCTAATTGTAATAAGTAAGTGGATTACTAAAACATGGCCTCCCTTTAGCAAATTTATGCTGTTCCATCAAAGATAATACCATTGCTGTCAACCTAATTCTGGTTCCTGATTTTCTCACCAGCCTTTCCAACTCTTTAACCACAACACCTGAGATACAGATCAGCCTAAAATTTGATGCTTGAATTCTGTCACCTTCTTTATGAAGCGGTACAATTTTGCCTTTCTTCTACTCCTTTGGAACTTGACCAAGTGTAAAACTCATACTAAACAAATATGTCAACTCCCTAGCCCATTCCTTCAAAAATTCAGTGATATATCATCAAGTTCTACACATTCAGCCTTATTAATATCAAGTTTGCTTAATTCCTCATATACCTCTTCCTCGCTCACAGTTGGTCTCTCCTCCTCATCATCCACTGCTCTCAAACTCTCCATGATGTCATATTCACAAGGATGAAGGACCTTTATGAACTGCTCATGAAATATCTCAACTATATCCTCTGCAGTAGCTGTCCTTATATCATTCTGGCTACATGTAAAAAAAACTCTCTAGGATTTTTTGGGGGGGAAAGGGGGGAGCATTAGCTAACTGCTGCCCATACAAGATAGCAAGTTAAATCTGGGAATAGACAACAGAATAAGGAAAGGCAGTATGGTGGATAGGCAGCTGAATAAATTTATATGGAATAAGAGAGAAATTAGCCAAAACATCAAACTAGCAGTATACAAGACAGTGTTTAAACCAGTTTTAAGTTATTAATCTGAAAGCTGGGTTAGAAATAAAACACTTCATCATAGTTAGAGACCACAGGTATGAGGGTTCCGAGAAAAATTAGAGAGTGAATAGATGGCATCAATGACAGAATCACACTAAAAATGAAGGTATTAGAATGAAACTTGTTGTTAGCATTCAAAAATGTGATAAGCAGAGCTAATTTAAGGTGGTATAGCCACCTAAATTAAATGGATTAGGAAAGGTTAGCAAAATATTGATAGAAACTTGAGGAAGTTGTAGCAGCAGGTAAAGAATAGTGTTGTTGGGAAAGTCATAGGCGTATTGCCCAGATATGATAACAGTGAATTGAGAAGGAGAGCAGAAATAATGAATAGTAAGATGGCTGAGTTGTGTGAGGCAAAGGAGGTTCAATTTGTAAATCTGTGGAGTGAATTTGTTTGTTGGAATGATATAAAGCTGATGGATTACATTTGAATTGGTTTGATGTTGGGCATTTAGAAAGGCTATTATTTTCTTAGAAGGCACAGAGTCAAGAAGTTAATGTAGCAAATGATCAGTCTACCTGTGGAACCGGATAGCACAAATCAACAGATTGTACGGCAAAAGGAAGATGGATATGAAATTGAAGATGTGGTTACAGCAGCACAAGGTGAGGATGAGACAGGTAGGAATGGAAATCACAGTCAGGATCAGGGAAACGGAAGTGGTCAAAACCAAAGAGAAAGAGGTGTAGTATAGCAGCTAGAATAGAGAATGCTGGTAGCATGGCCTCAAACACACAGCGATTGTTATGTTTATACACAAATGTAAGGAGTATTTTAAAAACAAGAGAGCTGAGTTTGTTGCATTGATTGAGACGGTATGCCCAAAATAATTGGAATAAGTGAAACTTGGTTGTCTGAGGAGGATGTAATGTCAGGAATAGAATTAGAAGAATATATAATTTTCCAGAAGGATAGAGACATGAAAAGAGGAGGGGCAGTGCTGTTAATGATTGCAGAGGAATTGTGTCTGCAAAGTGTGCAAGTTGATAGTGCATGCACAGATTTTGAATCTGTGTAGTGTGAAGTTGAAATAAACAGATTAGTATATCTTATAGGATGCTGTTATAGGCCAGGGAACGCAGAGAATACTGATTGTGAAATATTTAGGCAAATTAGTTGGGCTTGTAAAAAGAAGGTGATCTTGATGGGGGACTTTAATTACAGGAATATAGATTGGAAGGAGGAGGAGATAATGTATGGGAACAAGGAGAGCGAGTTTGTGGAATTTCTGAGAGATAAGTATCTTAAGTAGTACATAATTGAAGCAACTAGAGGCTTTAATATTTTGGATTTGGTGATAACTTCACAAAGTGTAGTTGTTAATGAAGTGTTGAGACTGCTGCCGGTTGGTGAGAGTGATCATGAGGTACTTGTTTGGGAAGTGATGAAAGAAGAAAAGATCACTGCCAAAATTAGATACATGTGAAGGTATAAAGCAGGTGATTATAGGAAGCTCTGTAGTCAGTTAACATCAGTATGTTGGGTAGCTGAGCTGAGTGGAAAAGATGTTGACAATGCATGAAAACTCACAAGACAGTATCTGACAAAAGCAATATATGACTGTATACCGAGCGTTAACACGTTCGTTGCCAACTACGAGTATACTTATAGTTGGTATATCAGCCTCACAAGCCAACTAAGAATATACTCGTATGATGCTTACCACCTGCAACAAGATTACTCGTACTGACCTTGAAGAAGTGAAAGTGCTTGGCGTGTGGAGAGTAGCAGCGAAACTGTGTATACTCGTAGTTGGTATATGAGCCTCACAAGCCAACTACGAATATACTCATATGTCGATTACCACCAGCAACAAGATTACTCGTACTGACCTTGAGGAAGTGAAATTGCTTGGCGTGCGGTAACAAGCTATGTCTGAGGAGCGTGGCAGCGAACGTGTTAAGCAAGTAAATAGAGTACGAGTGAAATGGATGAAGAGTGAAATCAAGCAAGCTGTGCGGGAAAGGAAAATGCTATATAGGAGGTACAAGACAGTTGGTGATGATCAGATCCATGAAGATTATAACGTGCAGGCTAGAAAGGTAATGAGCACGGTAAAGAGAGAAAAGGTGCAGTATGAGAGGAGATTGGCTGGTCATGCCAAGGTTTACTGTTTAAGTGCCATTCTGTGGTCTTGTACTCACAATGCCTATGATACTTAGGTGAAAATTCTATGTTAATAAAGTTTTTTACAGGTTATCTGATGACATATCACCACGTATGCTTAAGGAATGTGCACCACAGTCGGTCGTGCACCTGACCTGGTTATTTAATGAAAGTCTTGCAGTGGATAGGGTTCAGGAGTGGAAAGAAGGTAAAATAATACCACTCCACCAGCATGGTCTAAGACAGAAATCTCCAGCTATAGGCCAACCTGTATAACTGCAGTTGTAGTCAAGGTGTTAGAGAGATTGGTAAAGAATAGAATACAGAATTGGGTTTGTGGACATAGCATTCTTTATGATGGTCAGCATGGATTTGTAAAGGGTAGGTCCTGTTTTAGTAACTTACTTGCATTTTATGATAAGGTGACACATGTGTTAGATAAGGGAGAATCATATACAGTGATATTCTTAGACTTTGCAAAAGCATTTGATAGATTACCACATGATAAGTTGGTGTACAAGCTGCAGAACATGGGAATAGAGAGTATATTAGTTAGATGGATCAGAGATTGGCTCTCTGAATGATACAAGCAGGTTGTGTATGATGGAGCAGTGTCTCAAAAAAGAAGGGTAACTAGTGGCATGCCCATGGTTCTGTTCTTGGACCCCTGCTGTTTAACTTGTTTGTAAATGATATATCATGTGGACTGACTGGGGATCTTCAGTTATTTGCTGATGATGCAAAGTTGGGAAGAATTATAAGTAGCACTGCTGATGTTAATTCTTTTCAGGAAGATTTGAATAGACTTTTTACTTGGACAAAAGAGTGGGGCTGTAGTTTTAATATCAATAAGTGTAGAGTGTGTCCGCATGGTTAGCCAAGTGGCTATGCCTTTGCAACTATATGCTTGGGAAAGGAGTGTCCTGGGTTCAATTCCCATTGCTGATGTGAGGAGCTTAGAATCTTTCTCAGCCAAGTTAGTTGATCTTGGGTGTGGACCACAGGGCTTTTCTCCTCAGTTTATCTGGGTGTTTTCATCCTACAATCAGGCAAACTGGCCTTGAGAACTCAACACTTCTACAGACATAGGATACACTTGGAAGCATAGGGCTAACCACCTTATCCTTGTGTATGGTTGTGGTTAAATGAATAGAAAACCCTCGACACCACAAGATAAAAGAGGGAAAAAAGAAGAAGAAGAAAGAAAGAAAGTGTAAGGTGTTGCATTTTGGAGTGCAGAAATATAAGGCTGTGTACTATATTGATGGTGCCATACTGCAGAAAATGGCTAAGATTAGAGATTTTGGAATGATGGTTGGCAGTAGACTGAAGTTTAGAGGGCATATTACTAGTGGTGTTGCAAAGGCTGCACATCATAGTGCTGCTATGATAAGAAGTACTCTAACATACAAGGAAAAGAAAGTGGTGATGGTGCCACTGTATAAGCCACTGGTCAGACCACACTTGGACTATTGTGCTCAGATTTGGTCACCTGGTTTTCAATGTGATGTGGTGACATTGGAGAGGGTACAGAGAGGAGTGACTAAGACAGTATCAGGAGTTTAGAATGCTGGCTATGAAGAGGGGTTGAAGAAATGTGGATTGTAGAGTTTGGTGGATAGGAGGAAGACAGGTGATATGATAGAGACATTTAAGTTAGTGAGAAGATTTTTTCAGATTATTCCAGAGGGGATTATAAAAAGAGTAGAAGGTGAGAGGGGAAGAACCAGAGATCATTCCTGGAAGTTATGTAAAAGTGTTGTGAAGAAGTGTGTGTGAGGAGTAGATTTTTACAAGGAGAATTGTCAGTGAATGGATGCATTACCAGAATGTGTAGTTAATGCAAGGAGTGTTAAGGATTTGAATCTCCCACAATGAATCTGTTGACTCCATGGAGGATATAATAATAATAATAATAATAAAACAAATATAATAAAATTAGTTTAATCCTTTATCCAAGTGTGAGCAAACAAAGTTTGCACCTGAAAGTATCTTCAGGACTGGGGTAAGGTGGTACAACACCAGGGAAACTTGTTGCAAAGGTGGAGCAAGATACCAACACGCCTATCTCAGTATCTCCCTGGTATCTCCACTTGGGCCTGGTTCCCACTGAAGAGACCTCAATAAAGGTCGAAACTAGTCTGGGTAGTGGCCTTCCCTTAATGCATAACATTAGACATATCCGCAAGGAGATGTGTTTTGCATTATCGGAGATACTGAGATAGGTGCATTAGTTGCTTGCTCCACCTTTGCAACGAGTTGCTCTGGTGTTGTACCACCTTACCTCAGTCCTGAAGATACTTTCAGGCACAAACTTTGTTTGCTCACACTTGGATAAAGGATTAAACTAATTTTATTATACTCTAACCAAGTGAAAAATAAACTTTCAAAATAAAAAAAAAAAAAAAAATGTTTGATGCCAAGATGACAGGAAAGAGGCCCAGAGGAAGACCAAAAGTCTAGGTGTTCAAAAGTGCCATAGAAGCATGAAATATTTGATATGACAGTATTGAAGTGCTTCTATGACTAATTTTCTGAAAATTGTTGATAGAAGATTAATAATTATGTAAACTTAATCATATAGTGCTGTCATAGTAACCTAAACACCCCTTGAGGGTACATATCAGTAAATTGATGATGATAGTATAGAGTGCACACATTTAGTTTATCATGAAAAATTTAGATAACTGACATTAATTTAAGCTAATATTAGAATAATAACTGCTGTAATCTTCAGATCTCCATATAGTCACTCATCATGGAAGCCAACACTCATTACTGTGCCTTATACATTTACATTCTCTGCAGACCCCACACTCTCAGGCAATACATTCCAATCATTCACCATTCTTCGTGCAAACACCTGCTTCTCATTTCTCTACTCACACCTTTCTTATAGAGCTTCACGGGATCCACATTCTAACATTTAGAAATATAATAATAATAATAATCAGCTAACACCTTTTAATGAAGATCCAGAAATAACATTTAAATTTCTAGTTGTTGTTTTTTTAATATAAATCTTTTAGAAATTTAATTAAAAATTTTTTTAAAAAATTAATTTTAAATGTTACTTCTGGATCTTTATTTTTTTGTCATTATGCGCTGTTTCTTATCTCTCTTATTATTGTTTGCATTTGTACATTTTCACGTTGTTTTGTGTGTTTTATATGTGGTTCTATCACTCCATTGTTTTCTGCTGTGTTTGATTCATACCATTTTTTTTAGAGAAATCAAACAAAGGAACTTTCTGTGATTTCCTTTGTTTCCTGTAATTTATTTTTAGTTCTCACAATCTCTTGTTTTCTTCTCTATTCTTGCGATTTCCTTTGTTTTATTTTCCATGATTTCTTTTGTTCTCTTTACTGCTTTTTCCTTTGTTTCATGGAAACAGGTGATTGTGGGTCAAATATGTTTCTCTTTCTTTCTTTCTTTCTCTCTCTCTCTGAATTCGCCATACCTTACTCTCTATTTCTGTTACAGACTATTTCTGTTCTCTAAGACAATGTTTCCCACACCTTCAGCACATGTGTATCTCTTTTTAAAATTTTAGTAACACTGAGGAACCATCCTCCTAAGACAAGGCAATTTGAGAGAAGTTATAGTGGATTCAAACACGAATAATTATAAAGGTATTTCTTTATACATTTGAGTTATAATAAATTAAAGGCTCACACTCATTACATCATCAAATTCCTGCCATGTACACTCAAGGGATGTACAGGATATGATAATACCCCATGAAAAATTTACATCATTACTAACTTCCTATCTACAATTTTCCTCCAAATCAGTCTGTTACTTGTAAAGACTCCAACATTATCAGATCTTACATTTCTATCGTCTAAGGCACTTTGTACTGTATCAATCCACTATCTCGGGCTTCCTCTGGGCCGTTTTCCTGCCAACCTGGCAGAGAACACTTGTTTTGCTAATCTTTCCTCTCCCATTCTGTTTAAGTGAACCATACCACCTGAGATTAGCTCTGCTAACGCATTCCTGAATGCTGAAAATGTCAAATTCTTTCCTAATTTCCTCGTTTTTAATATGATATTGCCATTGATGCTATCTGTTCACGCCTCTAATCTTTCTCAGGACTCTCATATCTGTGGTCTCTAGTCTTTGGTCAAGTGTTTTACTTCTGACCCAGCTCTCAAATCCATAAGTTAAAACTGGTTTGAACACTGTCTTGTATACAGCTAATTTAGTTTTCTGACTAATTTCTCTTTTATTACATATGAATTTATTCAATTAAATTCCTACTATACCAGCTTTATTGATTCTGTCGTCTATTTCCATATTTAATTTACTATCTTCACTAAAGATCGTGCCTAAGTAGCTGAAATGTTTTACTTGTTCCACAGGTTCTCCATTCACAATGCAGTTGACATTTTCAATGATTCTGCCTATTTTCATTGTCTTTTTATTGCTGACCTTCATATCATATATATTACAGCCAGTGGCAGCTGGAGACAATAGAAACAGATGGGGCCAGGGGCCAAAAACAACTTAATTTTTTTTATATTTATATAGTGGTTCTATTATTGATTTTTAGTTATTATTTCTATTACAATCATTTTTAGTCAGACTCCACTGATGCAGTGAGCTATTAATTTTTCAATAAACTATCTATTTTGTTTATAGTTAAAATATATTGTTTATGGACGTAATAAAAATTTAAACTTTAAAATAAATTATAACGAAAAATGACAATAATTAAACACACTAAAAACAATACAACAGAACAACAACGAGAATAAATAATAAGACAATGAAAGAATCTCGCGCTATTTATGTACAAACGCAGTGATTGGGCCTAAATGGGCCCCAAGATAAGAGTTGCACCTGGTAAACAAACATGATCGCTACTGCACCAGGGGTTTAGTCCTAAAAGAAATAGTGCCAGGGCTCTCTACCTTGGAAACAAAAATCCAGAGCACGAAGTGCAGCATTATTATTATTATTATTATTCTTGCGACAGAGAAATTGTCTTGTTTTCTGAAGCGAAAATGACAAGAGCGGCAATCTGCTATTTTTTGACTGAAAACTGGAAATGCATTATAAGTCTCATTATTATAATTCTTATAATTTATTATAATGAATTTAAAAATGTTGATAGTTTTAAAAAAGTAACAGTGTGTCACCCTAGCACGCTCTGGCCCGACTATACCCCTGTACTGCACATACCTCGTACATGCCCTGTGTTCTAAACGTATAAAATAGGGCCAGCTGTGGCTGGCCCCCAGAGACCGTACTAAGTTGCATTATGCAATATTGCCACAAAACTCTACAGTCGTCGTCTTCTTCTGCAGCTTCTCCCACTTAAGTGGGGTTACTGTTGATGATGATTCTCCTCCATATCCTCCTGTCTTGGGCTGTCACCACATCCAAGTTCTTCATCCTCAAGTCCTCTTCTACCAGCTGTCTCCATCTCTTCTTTGGCTGCCCACGCTTCCTCCTTCCTTGCACATCCATCTGCATGACCCTTCCCACATATTCATCCTCCCTCCTCATCACATGACCAAACCATCTCAACCTTGCCTCCTGTATCTTCACTCCTAAGTTCGTAACTTTCACTGTTCCCTCACATAGTCATTTCTCAGACAATCCTTTCTGGTCACACCGTATATACACCTAGGCATTCTCATCTCTGCTACTTCCATCCTGCTGATGTTATCTTTTCTCAGGGCTACAGTTTCTATAGCATATGTCATAGCTGGTCTCACTACTGTCCTATAGATTTTGCCTTTCAGATTGATCAGCACCCTCTTATCGCATAACACTCCAGCCATCTCCCCCCAGTTCCTCCAACCCTCTTGTATCCTGCATCCCACTTCCTTCTCAGCTCCTCCATCTTCCACTGTTGAACTTATGTATCTAAAGTCCCTCACCTTCCTGATGACATTTCCTTCCAGCTCCAGATCTGTTTCCTGGCCGCCACCCTCTGTGCAACACATATACTCTGTCTTACTTCTGCTCAGTCTCATACCTCTCTCTCTTCCAGTACTTTTCTCCATCTTTCCGGTTTAGTTCCCGCTTCTTCTCTTGAATCTGCACACAGCAAGATGTCATCTGCATACAACATTGTCGAAGGCGCATCTTCTCTCACCTCCTTCGTCACCAGCTCCATCACAATATTAAACAGAAACGGACTTAATGCTGACACTTGATGCAAGCCAGCCGTTACTTGAAAACTTTCTGTCTGTCCCAGACAGGTCTGAACACTTGTCTTCACATTTCTGTACATCTCTCGTGCCAACCTGACATATTTCTCCGGAACCTTCTTTTCCTTCAGACACCTCCAGACCTTGCTTTGGCACTCTATCGTATGCTTTCTCCAGATCAATAAATGCCAGATGTAGCTCCCATTGTTTCTCTCGAAAACGTTTCCGTCATCTACTGTAACCCAAAGATAGCATCTGTTGTTAATCTACCAGGTATGAAGCCAAATTGTTCCTTTGCAATCTCCACCTCCTTCCTCATTCTTCCATCAAGAACCCTTTCTAGGATTTTCATTGTGTGGAACACAAAACTCTACAGTAATTTTTTATTAAACAATAAAACAGATCAACAACGAGAATAAATAAGACAATGAAAGAATTGTGCACTATTTACGTACAAATGCAGTGATTGGGCCAGACTAAATGGACCCCAAAATAAGCAGTGTGCTCTGTAAACAAACACGATTGCTAGTATATACGTGGTTCACAATCAAAGAATCGCATGCTATGTACATACATGGAACACAGTGACTGGGCTAGACTAAACTGGCCCCAAGATAAGCATTGCGCCCGGTAAGCAAATACGATCGCTAGTGTACGTGCTCATACATGCCCTGTGTTCTACACGTATAAAATAGGGCCAACCGTGGCTGACCCCAAAGACCGTACTAGATCTCATTATACAATATTGCCACTACATGCTATAGTATTTTTTTTTTATTAATCAATAAAACGTGTTGAAAATAGATAAAAAAATAATAATTACAAGAAACTATTCGAGTACTTATACAAATATAGGTGGGCTCAGCCCCTATTTTGCCTATAGACAAGCCACCCCTGATTACAACAGTTATTCAATTTAGTCAAGAAATCTTGCAGACTTGTAGCAGATTTATTTAGAAGTATAACATCGTCTGCATAAGCAAAGAGCTGAGATTAACATCTCCAATTTTGATATCAGGTTTAATACCACTTTCCTTCATAATATGATCCATATAGATAATGAATAACAGAGGGGATAATGTACATCCTTGTCTCACACCAGATTTAATATTAAACCATCTTCCTGTACTTCCTTCAATTCTAACTGCTGACTCACAAATCAAATAAAGACTAAGTATTGCTTGATATAATGCCCCATTGACACCATATAACTGTAGCGTATTGAATAGCTTCTCTCTTGGCACCTTGTCATATGCCTTTTCCAGATTGACAAAACTTAAATACAGATCTTTGTTATATTTCCATGATTTCTCGACTCTTTGTCGTAAAGTGAAGATCTGATCCTGACAGCCTCTATTTGGCCCGAATCCAGCTTGTTCTTCACCAAGCTTTTCTTCCACAATTCTACTCAACCGTTTCTTAAGTATACTAGCATAAATCTTACCAGGAACACTCAGTAGAGAAATACCTCTGTAATTCTCACATTCAGTTTTATTTCCCTTTTTATACATGGGTGCTATGAGAGTTCTACTCCAATCATCGGGAATTCATCCCTCTGTCCACGCCTTCTGAATTATGCAGTGCAGCCACTGTAAGACTTTTATACCACCATACTTAACCATTTCTGGTCGGATATCATCTACTCCTGCTGCTTTTCCACATATCAAGCCTTTGATGGCTTTTTCTACTTCAAGCATGGATATGTATTCCTGACTATGCCTGATGAGTTCTTTTTACCACTGTGCTATCACTGCTTGTTTCATTTAGCAATTTTTCGAAGTAATTACTCCATACTTCAAGGATATGTTTTTCTCCTGTTTTCATGTCACCTTTATCATCTCTAATTCCTTTTACAGCACTCTTTCCTCCATTTCTGAGCTTCTTCAACAACCTCCAGAATATTTTGGAACCTTTTTGATATTTATTTTCTATGTTCTTGCCAAAGTCCTACCATGACTTTTGTTTAGCTAGCTTTACACAGTGTTTAGCTTTCTTAAATTTTCTCTGTATTCTCTAAGAGCACAGGCTGACTTATTTGCCAGGAACTTTTGATATGCTTTCTTCTTTTCCTTCACTGCCTCTTTTACTTCCTGTGTCAACCATGGAATTCTGATTTTTCTATCCTTGCAGACAACTTCACCACATGCCTCTCTGGTAGAATCGATGTTTTTTTTAGGGCTTGCCACTGAACCTCCAAAGTTTGATTCCTATTCTCAGACTATTTAAATTTTTCTTGAATAATGTTTATGTATTTTAGTCTACAGTTCACATCTGAGAGCTGCTTCACTTTTATTCATTTTAAAACTTTCTTACATATTCTTTTCAATATGAAATTCAATTTTATCCTGCTCAAAACTAAATGGTGATCACTTCCAATTTCAAATTCTCTGTACACTCTAGTGTCCTTCACCAGAGAGAAAACATCACTATCAATAATAAAATAGTCAATGAGACTTTTCATATTCCTTGCATCTTCTCTCCATGTGAATTTGTGCACATTTTTATGTTGGAACATGGTGTTAGTAATAACCAGTCCATGTCCTGAGCAGAAATCCAAGAGGTAATTTCCATTATTATTAGCTTTGCTCTTTTCTCCAATTTTTCCCACAATATTATTGTATGTCTGACAATCACTTCCTACTCTGCTATTTAGATTTCTAACAAGGGCCAACTTTTCCTCTTTCATTGAGTCAGTAGCTTACACTAGAGCCTCAAAAAATTCTTCCACTTCTGCCTTAGTAGAGCCTTCTGTGGGACCATAGGCACAAATAAGTCTCATTGTCCAGTTTCCGATATCACTCTACTTGAGACTGCCTACCATTAAAGAAGATTAGCCTCATATTTAGTATTGAATACTGTGGCTACTCCTTCTTTTCCTTGATTGTCATTGCCTGAATATAACATTTTATATTTATTGCTTAGAAAGATCTCACCAGTTTTTGTCTTTTTTGTTTCAGTCACCCCTATTATATCGATCTGGTACTTATCTAATTCCTCAGCTAGTCCATCTCTTTGCCATTCAGGCTTCTGATGTTTGATAGTACCGATCTTCAACTCTGGTGATATTGAGTTGGGGTGTGTTTTAGGGTTTGTTCCAGTAGCTGACTTTTTGCTGTTCGCCCTGGTTCCCTGGCAAAAACAATGGAGGCCTTGTTTAACTGATCGATGCCGCAGCTGGCATGAAATTTTGCCATGTTGTACCATCATTTTGTATTTTCGTTTAAGCCAATAAGAATGCAATTTGGTTGGCTAAATCCCAAATTGCTAGCCCATCCTTGTTCGTTCATTATCCAGGTAGATACTGAACAGGGTGCACCACGAGAAGGTGAGGATTGGACATTAGGTCAGAAGCCCTGGTCAGTGCTCCGCATTCCTTTAAAGGCTATATGGAGGTCTCCTCTCAGTTATACAGCTTTGACCCTTAAGCATCCCCATTACTTGTATTACAAATATTTGCTTGTGATGCATCAAGTTGTTCTTTCTCAGAGTTTCAGTATTTTCTACTATTCGTTTCAAGCAACCTATTTTTAACCAGTGATCCATATTAAGGAGGTTTAAAAATGCATAGGGAAGATATTGATATTAATTAAATATTTTAATATGAATTATTATTAGACTGCACGATTCGCTAATGACCGACAGAAAATTTACGCTTATTATTCACGCCAGTATAACTACTTCATCCATCACAAATTAAACAAGTACATATTCATGCACAATGTGAAACAGTCATTTAAAGACCGTTACAATTCAAGACAAGAATGAATCCGAAATTGAGCTGGTAGTTACGACCTTGTGGTCTAATCCAGCACTTCCCAAACTGTGGGCCGTGGTCCCCTTGGGGGGGGCCATTAGTTTTGTTGAAGGGGATGCGAAATAATGAAAAATTTTAAATGTGTTAAGACTAAGAAGATCATTTTTTAGCTTAAAAGAAACGTATTTAAGTTTTATTATATTTATTAATTGTTTTTTGTTATTTTTTATATTTTGATGGAAAAAATCTCACATTGGTGTTGCTTCACAACTTTTGCTCCCTGCGTATTTCAGTGCTTAATGAATAAATGGCTAAGTTTTTCGCGCTTTAAATTTGTTTCATTGCTAGTGTACACAGCTACGGGTGGTGCACGGGGGAAAATATGCTTGGGGTGCAGGGTGACTGCACTGATAGCACAGTTTCGTGGGGTCCATGAAACATTTTAAATTTTCCAAAGGGGCCTTTATATCCATAAGTTTGGGAAGCACTGGTCTAAACTATTGAATTGAAACTTGAATGCAAAAAGTTCGAACCATGCGTCCGAAACGCGATCGTGCCGTCAAATAGGCACTACTTGCCAAGAAGCACATTTCATTTAAACTTTTTTTAGTTATAGAAAACTTATTTATAGAATTTATTTAACACAGTAAGCCTATGTAGCTCAGTGGAAGTGGTGTTTGCACTCCCCAGTGTTACCACCAGTTCAATTCTACTTGCGAACTAGAGGAACTTTTTCTAAGCTTTTCTCGAACGGTTCCCTAGTTAGTCGATCTCTGACACGAACAAGCGGATTTTTTTCTCCTGGAAACTCGTATTAATCATCCCGTAAACTCAAGAAAATCGACTATAGAATCCACGCTATTTCAGACATTAAAAATATTATGTTAGGGTTAGGGACTACTAGATGGCGATACCTGTTAAGCTGTCTCCTCACTGCAGTCCGCTTAAATTAGCGATAGCTGTGGGCCAGCTATCTTTGATTGGCTATGGTGTAGATTGAACTGTTCCCCTCAGTCTTCAAAAAGTTTAGGCTATAACGGCCTTGCGTACTTCGTATTGCTGATTGTGCAAAATAAGAGAGGATGATAGTTGATAAAGGTAATGTAGATATCTTAAGGATGATTTAAATAAATTGGCAGTGTGGGCAAAGAACAATGGTTATCTGTTTAATGTAAAATATAAGGCACTGTGGGATGAAAAGATTGCCTGCTTCGTATCATATTGATGGTACTAGTTTATAGGAAATTGATGAGGCTAGGGATTTGGGGGTGATGCAGGATAGAGATTTGAAATTCAGAGTACATAATTCAAGATTTGGCAAAATAGCTAGAGGATTACTTGGGTGTTGAAAATCACATTGACAAATAAAGATAGGAAGGTTATTATCTCTCTTTTGAGGCTATGATTTGGCCACGTTGACTAATGTACAGAGATTTGGTTACTTGTGTTTCTTGGGGATAGAGTGGTGAAGAGAAATCGGAGATGAGTGACCAAACTCGTGATATTTCTGTAGAGTGTGCCCTTTGAGAATAGATTGAATGTGTGTGGGTTGCAGAGTTTAGCTGACCAGCAGAGAACGGATATGATACAAAATAAGTTACTAAAAGGATTCTATATGATTGATACAAAAAAGTTTTCATTACATTGAGTTTAGGAGAAAACAAGACATGGCACTGGAAGTTGTCTAAGAGTGTGGTTAGTAAGGTTTGGTGGGATAGGTTCTTTACTTGGAGAGTACTGATTGCATGGAATCGTTTGCCAGAGGTGGATGTGAGCGACCAAACGGTAAATCAGTTTAAGGAAATGCATAGTAGGTGTTGTGTTAATGGATAGTGTGGATCTTCCATGATGAGTTGTTTGACTCCATGCAGTACCCATGTAAATAATAATATTCCCATAAATGTGTCTTCCACATTGAGTCGTCTGGCTCCATGCAGTGTCCATGTAAATAAAAATAATATTCCTATATATGACTATTTACTGCCAAAAACTAAAATCAGAAATATACCAGCAATAACAAAAATTCCACTACTGAAATCTTTGCGGTACAAACTAAACATACCTCAAAATCAAAAAGGTCACCATTATTAATTTCCAAGAAAATGAAACGAAATTATTCTATTCGGAATGACTAGCAAATAGACCTACCCAGTGTGCTATAAGCATAAAAAGACACTAGTTACTGTCTGCCTCATGGCAATTAAACAAATAAATTGCTTCCCTATACTCTCAAACCAATCGAACTCTTCCTAGCATGTTTCACAAAATCCACATGGCTAGCTCAGTTAGTTTTCGCTGCTGATGACATTTTAACGAAACGGCTAGTTCCCATCCTGTTTGTTGATGGCTGCTTACTACGTATATAACAGTGTTTTATTCCTTATCTTTATTCTCAGTTCTTTCAAATCTGAAATTTTTATTATTACTATTATTATTTTGTTACACTTGCAAAGAGTCCAAAGACTCATCGAGGGAGGACACCTACTCTACAACTCCCCGTCTCTTCCATGTGATCCACCAACTACACCGAACGTCCACTACCATGATTTACACCAACACCATCTACTGACCATTACCACTAGTATTTTTTGTCTGTAAAGTGTGTGTGTGTGTGTGTTCTGAAGGCCGATTTACCTAAGCTGCATTAATCTCCTTGCCACTAACTCCTCATTCCATGCTACACCTACAAGCGGTCTCCTGAGTTTTCATAATCACCAGCCTTGTAGTTCCACAATATACCCTTTCCTCACAGAAGTCCACACACTGCTGGCAACCACCCAGCAGTCCACTGAAAGTGTCACTAGGCTAAGATGTCCGTAATTTAAAGGGGGAGAAAAAAAAAGACATAAAAAGGGAGGTAGATGTCCTCAATTTATTTTATTTTTTTAATTTTCACCGAGAATTAACTATTTTGGCTACAAAACTTGTTAAGGCAAAATGAAAACAAAATTAGCTTTTAAAGGTAATGTAAAGTAACTGTATGTTTGTAGCAGCTAAACAAAAAAATTATAAACAGTAAATCTTTCCAACCAGCCAGGACACACACACACACACACACATATATATATATATATATAATATATATATATATATATATATATATATTATATATGAAGAATTGAATGACTAGAACCGAGATTTAATTAAAAAGGTTTTAATATAAAAACACGACTAGTTTCGGCCTATACAGCCTTCATCAGGTGACATTATAAAAGAAAGAAAAAACATTAAACACTGAAGGTTAAAAGACTATAAACAACATAGAGAGTCTCTATACATAATTAGCATGAAAACGTTGTGGTTGTATTTAAAGCTGTTCTTTCGTTTGTTGCATTGTTGGCGGGAGTGTGTGCTTGCAGCATCACGTGAATACCAGTACATGATTACAGCTGAATGACTATCTGGGATGTAGCTCAAGTTATTTAGATGAACAGGATTGAAGATGCTTTCTCTGGATTCCACGATTTTTCTCTCTAGTTCATCATTGCAACGGAAGATGTAATGATGAACTAGTAGATGTAGTAGATTTTTCCCAGCAGATTTTGTGACTTTGGTTTTCATCATTAGGATTAGCCGAGAAAAGGGATATGACTTGATAATGCACTGGCTCGCTGTTTCTTGTAAGTAATGTCCCTATGTTCTTCCATACGCAATTCGACAGATTTGTCTGTCTGCCCAAAATAAGGAATATCACAATCACAATATTTTATATACACCAGGGTATTTGAGTTTATGATGACAAGGTTTTGGGTGGCTTATTAAGAAACGGATCTTTGGAAGTGGAGTGAACAAGGTTCTGATATTGTATTTTCTTAGAACTTTTGCTCAATTACTTATATAAGGAATAGATATATTGCCTTTAAATCTATTTGTTTCTTCTGAGTGATGTCTAGGAGGATTAAGAAGGAATTTTTCAATGATTCTCAATATACATTAACTTCGAAAGAAGTTTTCAGATGGTTTATTTCTGTAAGAATTTCATTTGGGTCATCCAGAAGAGAACGGGCTCTATGTCCTGAGGTGGAAATTATTCCAATTATGAGGAGGGAAGTGATGGGACTGACTATGCAGATATATCTGTTGGTATGTGTGGGCTTTCTATATATCGATATTTTGAATTTACCAGAAGAGCAAGTCAATTTGACATCAAGAAAAGCAAGGAATTATCCTTTTCAAGCTCGGCAGTAAACTTAATACTTTGATGTCGGCTATTGAGATGTTCTAGGGAAAACCATAAGGGATTCATGTCCATATATATATATATATATATATATATGTCCATATTTTGGCTGGAGAGTGGATATGCTAGCCACTCGTCCAGCCAGACTGGCAATAGATCATATGCTAATTTATGTGTGCTCAAGGTAATGAATATATCTTTCGTTTTACTAATCAGCTTTATCTTTAGATGCTGTAACAGTGGTGACATACAGGGTGTTCGGGATAAATTTGACATATTTATAATTAATTATATTTTTCCGTAAGTTACACGTATTAACACACACTTCTCTTCATTTAAAAGTTTGGACCCTTCTTCATTCATATACAAGATGTCAGAAAGGATGGATAGCTGGAACCCACCTGAATCATGGAAGAGAATAACTTGTATCATGATGATTCGTGCCCGCCATCAAAATAAGGATATTACGACTGCTGCCCAATGCTCCCTGAATACAGTAAAAACAATCAGGCATGAACTAGAGACTTGCAATGGTGACTACGAGGATGTAGCAAGAAGAAAGATCCCTAGCAGACGATCTGATTGCGTTCGTACAGCAGAATTCCTCGCAAATCTGCAGGAACAGGTGTTGAAGAACCCTGGCATTGGAATTCGGGCTTTGTTCGTGGAGTTGCTAACTGTAGTCAAGCCCTGGATAACAAGGGTAGCCAATGGTAGGCCGTATGTATGGCAGCAGGATTCGGCCCCTTGCCACACCTCTGGGAAAAGTCAAAAATGGTTGTCTGAAAATTTCTACGACTTCACCAGTCCAAATGTTTGGCCTCCAAACTCCCCAGACCTTAACCCCATGGATTATTTTGTATGGGGCGCAGTTGAAAAAGACACCAATCGCACTTCCAGTAATACAAAAGCCCAGTTAATGGATAAAATTAAAACAGTTTTTGCGGCCCCTCCCAGGGAGACTGTAGCATCAGCTTGTTCGAGGTTCCGAAGCAGAATTGAAGCTGTGATCGATGCTAATGGTGGTTATTTTGAGTAAATCTTGTTGATAGTATTGTAATTAACTCTGCCTGTAATGTTTTTTTGTCAATTCATTAAATTTAATAGATACAAAGAAGATTTTCTTTTTCCTTACGAAACTGTCAAATTTATCCCGAACACCCTGTATATATATGGACATGAATCCCTTATGTGAAATCCAATTTCACAAAGATAAGATGTTGGAAATGGCAAAACTGCATGAAAAGCTCTTGACTTTAGTGCAGAAAATTCATCATCAACACCGACCCAAAATTCAAACAGCGATTTAGATGGAAATTGTCTTTTGATTTCACTCCTTGATGTGAAGTCTATACGTTGTTCCTCTTCATCAATGAAGAATCATCCACAAATTAGAAATGCAAACATTTCTAATTTTTGTTGCTTTACCTCTTTGTTCCATAAAAAGCATTAACTTTGTCACTCTTAGTTTCTCGAATATGTCCAGCAAATAGCTCAATTTCATTACAAATTAGTGGTCTCCAACAAGAAGATTGCTATTTCCTCTCTTAATTCGTAAACATGTAAACATTTTCCCTGCGATAACTATCTTGTCTCTCAGTGAAATTGTAACGCTGAGTTCCATGCGAAGTTTAGAAAACAGTCTTGATTTTAAGTCATTTTTATGTAATTCACCACGGTTATAACTGTTGTTAACACAATGTTTATACCAGGACTAATTTCCTTTGCAGCGAGAGCTTCTCTATGAATCATGCAATGTGTCCAAATACATATTGTGGGGATTTTTCTTTCACAAGAGCTTGTAAACATTTAAACATTCCAGACATAACTCGAGCACCATCAGTGCAAATTCCAACACAATTTTTTCACTGTATGTTCGCCTTGCATATAAAATCGTCCAATATTTTGAACAATTCAGGTGTGTGGCTCTTCTCTCTATTGGTTTACAAAACAATAACTCTTCAGCTGCTGATAATCCATCGCAAAATCGAACATAAGCAATTAAATGACAATCCGTGTTGTTATCTGTTGCCTCATGAAGCTGAATTGACAAGGCAAGCAGTATCATTTGATAGAAGCATGCTCTGTAGTTGTTTAGTAAAACTTTTTCCAAGCATAGTTTCACAATATCAATCGCAGCTGGCAGAATTAGGTCTTCTCCGATAATGTGGGACTTTTTGCACCTAGCTATTTTATATGAAACTTTGTAAGAAGCTAGTAAACGTTTTCATTTACAAAGATTTTTAATGCTAGATTTTTGTTTTTCAAAACATTTCAGTTTGGCAGCAAAGACCTCTCGAGGTTTGTTAACATACTTCTTATGAAGTGTTTCCAAATGTATTTTAAGTTTATTTGGTTTTATGCTATCAGCCGCAAAAATTTTTGAAAAAATATCACGCAGTGGTCTTTCTTCATCATTTACTTCAGTCTTTGTAAATCTGAAATCTAAATATTCTGCTGCATACTTTCTTGATTTTACTTTCAGAGTGATATTCTGTGAACCTAAACTTGTTGACTTCGACGCTACACAGTCGTCAGATACCCGCTTATGCCCAATTAAAAATTTATCCATTTTTCTATTCTAGAAAAGGTTGTTTTTTACCTTGTATCACAGTCATTACGAATAGGAGTAAAATAACTCTGACCATCGACTTCTCACTGTTGGTCACTGGTGCAGTGTTACTGCCGTCTTGCGATTTCAAGCCTTATTTATACTCGCAGAAACATTTCCAGAACATTCGAGACTTCCCGTGATGAAATCGCAAATGTTTCCGAAAGGCTGATATGATTCAGCAGTCTGTGCAGTGATGCCAGATCTATACAATTTTCGAAATATTTGATGACATATTTAAATTTGTATGAATATTTAAAATTTTAAATTAATTCCAATTTTTTTTCATTTATTTTGCTAAATTTTATGGATTATTCAGTATCTCAACACAAGCACTGCAAGGGGGGGGGGGGGCACCACAAAAACTAATATTAAAAAATGGGCATGCACATGAAGAAGGTTGAGAAGCACTGTTTTATAGAGGATCATATGTAAATCTTGAATCACATCACGCAACGTATAATCTTTAGAACATAATCTGTAGTTCTTTGCACTTCAACTTTCTTGGTTCCTCTAATCACGCTCCATTGAAATAAATCTTTTGCTTTTCTGCTAATTTTGATATTATATGGCAGTTTTGAAGTAGCGATACTTTCCCTACAGTTTATCATTCGAAACATGTATAGGTGCATGCATTAAAAGGAAATTTTATTTCCAAAATTTTCATAATAAAATTAAAATTGTATTTCGCGTTGATGGTATATCCCCACCACACACACACACACACACACACACACACACACACACACACACACACACACACAGGATGCTTAATTCCATTGGAAGTCTAATTCCATGGAAGCGTCATTCCTAGAAACAAGTAGAAAATATGTTTACAGCAAAACTGTAAGCACATTTTCTTAAACTTTGTACCTTAGAAAACTTAGCAGTTCAATAGGAAGTTAAAATACTACAACTTTAAGTAACATTAAGATGGATGAATTAGAGTTTGAAAAAGCTCTCGATTTTATTGAAATTAAGTGGATATTGAATCCAACATTATTTTGCTGCTCTCGATTTGCTGCGTAACATTGCCAAAGTAAGCGTTAATCTAAGAAATGCTTTTTAAAAGGACATACTAACTGCAGTGAGCGAACTAACGAAGGTATTCAATAACATGAAAAAATGAAACTAAAGTATCAATAGAACAACAAATAACCAGGAACCAAGCTATACACGAGTTGTTACAAATAGTGCTAAAAATAAAGACGAATCTAAATCCTTGATATAAATTAATAGTGAAACTGATAGCTGAACTAAACAGCGAATAAACTTAAAATATCATTAAAGAAAAAAATAGACCCAAGAAAAACAAAACTCATAATCACAAAAATCAAAAGTTTTAATAATTTGAATCCAAAGAAAAGACCAACATAGACTTGCTTCTTCTCTTCTTCTCTCCCGTAGTCCTAATTGGTCCGTTGGGTCATTCATGGCTGGTAGGTGATATTCTTTGTTAGCCTCTTCCAATCATCTCGGTCTCTTGTTCTTGATGTCAGTTGAAAAAGAGAGGAATTTGTCCGTTTTTTTTTATGTTATTAGTCCATTTTAATCAAGGGTTAGGTCGGCCCCTAACCCTTGGTCTCGGAACGATTCCTTCTAGTGTTTGCTTTGGAGTGCCATTAGCCCTCTCCACATATCTGAACCATTTCATCTGTCTTCTTCTGATGATTGTCAGAATATTTTCCCTTCTTCTCCCGTCTATTGAATCAATCAGTTTTTGGACATTTCCATTGGTTTCGTGAGCGGTATAGGGAATTCTCAAAAGTCTTGTGTAAGTTTTCATTTCAAAAGACAGGAGTCTCCTCTCATCTTCCCTCAATAAAGTCCAAGCCTCGCAATCACACGAGAGGATAGAATTCACCAAGGTGTCAATTAGTCTTAGTCTGGTTGTGATTGCTATTCTGTTATCTCCCCACAATGGTTTTAACTTCTATAGGGCCACGGTTGCCTTAGCAATTCGGTATTTAATATCGGTTTTTGAACTTCCATCTTGACTCAAAGTGCTCCCTAGATAAGTGAACTTGTTTACATTCTCAATTTGTTTATTGCCAATTTGTATCTTTAAGAATTCAATGTCTGATTTTGAGGTTATTACTGTTGTTGTTTTTTGTAGGTTTATGTATAATCCATATTTTTTTAATGTTCCCAAAACGCAGCTGTTATCTCTTGTAATTCTTCACTTTCTGCTAGAAGATCGATATCGTCTGTAAAACGTAAGTTATTTATTCTTAGTCCATCAACTACTATTCAAGTGTCATATTGATGAAGAGCTTCATCTATGACATATTCCAGAAAAAAATTAAAAAGAAGAAGGGACAAGATTCATCCCTGTCTTACCCCCTTTTCTGCCCGGAACAGTTCACTGCTGTAATTTTTAATTTCAATTCTCATATCAGATGAGGAATAAAGAGATTTAATAATCCTAATGATTTTGTTGTCAATACCATAATTATCTGAAATTTTCCATAATGCCTCATGCCATTATGGACAGATCTGCTTGTGAGAGGTTATTGTGTTATGTTCTATGTATTTTTCGTCTAGTATGTGTATTGTAAAAACATGGTCGATTGTACTTGTGGACTTCCGAAAATCCGCTTGTTCATCTCATAGTCTGCTTTCTATTTTCTTTTCAATTCTTGACAATGGTATTTTTAACAGGATTTTGCTTATGACTCAGTCACTCTGAACTCTTCCATTTCCTCTCCTTAAAAGTTGATTTTCTGCAGTCCCACTCTCCTAACAGCAAAATCATCCTCCTGGGTGACTTCAACATTCATAACACCAATTGGAACATTTGCAGTCACTAATGACCCCACAAATTGTTCAAAAACCGACCAGAATACCAGATAACCCAAACCACTCCCCAAATACCCTAGATCCCGTCCTTACTAATGACCCCCTCCAAATGCGCAGTGAATGTAGTGAGCCCCCCCCCCCGGGCAATTCTGACTACAACTTAGTGCTCAGCTCCTCCCCCATGCAACAACGCTTATCCAAAAAACTAGGCTTCCTCTTTTGCTCAAGATGCTACTTCACCTCTAAACAGCTGTTAACACTATACAAGTCACAAATCCGCCCAGCTCTCGAATACTGCTCTCACATCTGGAGTGGGGTTCCAAAAAAGCTCCCTCAAAATGCTTGATTCAATACAGAGGAGAGCAATTAATAAGCAATTAATAATTGCTCTCCTCTGTATTGAGGAGAGCAATTATTAATTGCTCTCCTCAAGACTAATAAATGACATATCCCTCACCAACTCACCCCCCCCCCCCTTTCACATAGACGCCTGGTCGCTGCAATCTGTATATTCTATAAATATTTCCATGGGAAATGTTCATCTGAAACATCATCAATAATTCCCCCACCCTCTACTAAGCCCATCGGAACACATACAGCTGCCACCCAACATCCTTTCACAGTACACCTCGAAACCCACAAGTTTCTTTTCCTCCTCATTCATCCCTGCTACTGCAGTATTGTGGAACAGTCTTCCCCCCCCCCCAGACGTATTTCCCAAGAAATACAACATACAGAAGTTCAAATCTAATGTAAACAAGTTTCTCCTTTCGCAACCCACCACCCATACATGGTGGTGGGTTGCTGGTCAACCTCCTGTATTTGAGTCAATGTGGCATTTTGACTCAAAATGCCATATTGAGCCAAAAGCTTTTTGAAGGTCTAAAAAAATTGTGACAGATTATTTTGTTATGTTCTATGTATTTTTCGTGTAGTATGTGTCTGGACTTCCGAAAACTCGCTTGTTCATCTCATAGTCTGCCTTCTGTTTTGTTTTCAGTTCTTGACAATAGTATTTTAACAGGTTTTTTCTTGGATGACTGATCAGGCTTATTGTTCTGTAGTTGCTACATTTATTGCTGTTTCCCTTTTTAGGAATAGGTATTCCATACGTCCTGGAATAAATTTAGCAAGGTGTCTATGATGATGTCACCTCCTTCGCGTATCAGTTCCATTGTAACAACGTCAAAATCCAGGTGATTTTTCTATTTTTGAGGAGCTAACTGCTGCAATGACTTCTTTTAATATCGGGTAATCTCCTTCCTCTGAACCCCCTGGCAAACTTCCATCCAAAATATCGTCAGTCAGTTGAGGGTCCTTTTGAAAACGCTTGGTTGCATAACATTTCCATCCATCAACTATTTTCTGGTTGTCCGTGATAGGAGTTCCATCTTCATCTTCTATGCTCCAATTAATTGCAGTAAAAGGTTTGGTTAACTTATTGATAATTTGAAAAGCACTTTTAGAATTATTTTTATTTAAGTCCTCTTCTACATTTTTGCATTCATCTAATATCCGTTAGTTTCTAGCATGTTTGATTTCTTTTTTAATAATCTTAGTAATATTTTTATACTGTTCTCTATTATCACCGCTATTAAAATGAGATTTCAAATATCTTCTTTCATCGCATAGGTCCAAAGTATTTTTGGTTATCCATGGTTTATTTATTTTCCTTTTGTATCCAAGGATTTCTTCAGCTGTCTCAGTTATCTTTTCTGAGAAGTATTTGATTTTAGATTTGATATTATTATATTTCTTGAAGCTTGTGTCAAACATTTGTTTTAATGTGTATTTATATAGTATATTTATTTGGGGATCTTTTAATTTTTCTATATTATATCTTTTACGAGTTGATTTTGTAGGTAATATTTCTCTCATTTTCATATTCACAGTTGTGATGACCATGTTGTGGTCACTGCCAATGTCGGCTCCAGGAAATGATCTGGTTATTGTGAGGTTGATGGAGTTTTTAAATCTTGTGCTTACGGATAAAGTCAATTTGGTTGTATGTTTTGCTATCAGGGAAAGTCCATATCCATCTCTTCTGGAAGATTTATGGGGAAATAGAGTGTTAGTAATGGTGAGTTCATTTTGTGAGGCAAAATTGATCAATTCAAAACCTCTTTCATTTGTCTTCCCATAGCCATACGGTCCGACAAATGGGAGATAATCCTTGCCGATGTCTGTTTTCCAAATTTGGCATTCCCATTGCCCTGTACAATCAAAGGGTCTTTTCTATTCACTCCGGTGATTGTTGCATTAAGTTGACCATAAAACTCTTCTACTTCAGAGTCCTCGTGGGCTGTGGTTGGGGCAAGACCTGCATGATGGTGATATTGAGTGGTTTCCTCTTATGCGGACTAGAGCACTTCTGCTATTAATAGGATTGATTTCCACGACATAATTTCGTGATGATTTGTGTATCAAAAAACCTGACACCTTTACCGCTGCAGTCACATCCAGAGTAAAGAAGCAAATGTCCTTCATCTGTTGTTAGCTCTCCTGTTTTGGGCCACCGAATTTCACAAAGTCCCATAACAGTCCGTTCATATCTTTTTAGTTCATGCTGTAGTAATTTGAGTTTTTATTGAAAATATGAAAACAATGGTTTTTATATTTTCAATACGAATGTTTCATTATGAAAAGGTTGGGAAAAATCAAATCGGAAACGGGAAAAAAAGCATAACATTTCGATAATAGAAATTAATCCATATATGACTTACAAGTTTGAGCATATAATAATACTGTACTCTTTATTTCTGCAATTATTTGTTTATGAATGTTACATGAAATATTTTATCTTGGAAAAATCGAATATTGAAAAAAGGTCACATTGGTGTCCGTCTTGAAAGTATGTCTGGGACTTAGGATTTTTTTTTTTTTTTTTTTTTGAAAACGGTGAGATCTCATTCAAAACGGGACAGGTGGGTGCTTACACTACATGGTCTTGATGCACCGTTCATTGAAGTTCCAACATAACAAATATAAACATAGTATTTGAGTCCAGATATTAATATTTCAGATTGTAACTTGGTAAGATTCATATCTCTCACATGATCATTTAATTCTGCTTGGATTATTAAGGAATGGGTACACTGGAAATTTGGAAATCAGTTTTACGAGTATAAGAGCATGATTCTGTGGCTTCAGTCCATCTTTAAAATTTTCCCATTTCAAGTCCTGATCAAATGACTGATGGCAAGTTTGAATATTTTCTTATTGCAGAAAAGTAGGAAATGCTTGTTAATGCTTCTCAGGAATTGCTTGGTTTGATGGAAGATTAGACTTATATAGTTTGCTATCAGAATTCTTGAAAAACTAATAACGGGTATGAGACCTAACACAGAGAGTCAGGGAGAGTAAATTATAAAGGGAGGAATGGCGAGAATATGAGTGTAAGAGCAACAATGTTATATAATTATGTTAATGACAGGAATGAACATTATCATGAAAATGATTATAAGAACAGAACGATTTCAACTTTGTGTTCGTCCAGTTCGGACCCATCAAATGTGTGCAAAGATGTCTAAATGTATAAGGCATGAGAGAAGAATAAACATCTGCAAATAGGCGAACTGTGTCATGCAGTCAAGAGTAGAAGTATACCTATCACTATGAACAAGATCAAGATGTAGATAAGATAAGATAAGATAAGGATAAATGATGTCATTGAGTAGAAGTAGATAATTGACATCATTGAGCTGAAGCAGATAAGTGACATCATTTATGATGTCACTTATCTGCTTCAAGTAGTTTCGTGACATTATTGTAGTGGGCATCTGTGACGTCATTTGTATCGTGGATGCATGAGTTGTGTGAGCACCCTCTTTTTGTTTGTTTGCATTGCTGCATTATGGGTAATTGTTCGCATATGGAATTCTGGGTGATGGTTAGAGTATGGAATTCTTGGAATATTCCTGGGGGGGGTATCTGTGATGTCATCTGTATCCTGGATGCATGAGTTGTGTGAGCGCCCTCTTTTTTGTTTGGTTGCATTGGTGCATTATTGGTAATTGTTTGTGGAATTCTGGCTGATGGTTAGAGTAAGGAATCCTGGAAATTTCTCTGGGGGGACACATCTCACTGTGACATCACATTGTGTCTTTTGGATCAAGTGTGGAATTCTGGGATGTGCCCTGGCACTGCCATCTGTCAGTGACATGAGGTGAGCCTTCAGTTCGAGTGGCATTACGGCTAATGATTAGAGATTGGAATTCTGGGAGGATATTTAGTCACGTATTGGGGTTTTTGGCTCGATTGTGGACCTATCGTTGAATATTTGTCTATAGGTGGCAGCACGAATTTTCTAATATAAGTGTGTGATATTTCATTTCTAATTTTGACTGGGAATTTTTCTAAAATAATTAACTACTGGATATAGTGGTGTCCCCCATTATTCCCCCCCCCCACATTTTTTCCAGTTTCCTACATTAATTTCACCGTAGTGTGAACAGACGACAGTATGAATTTGGTATTTTAAGTGTGTGTGTATTACATCTCAAATTTCGACTATAGGAATTTTCAGTTTAGTGTCAAGAGATGACATCGTACTTTTTTTTTTACCTTCATGTTTTCTTGTCAATGGGTAGCAGGATACATTTTTCTAAATAATTAATTACTGGATATTAGTGTTTCCCCCACTGTTTTTTTTTTCTTTTCATTCCCTCCATTAATTTCACAGTAGGGATAACACATGGCAGTACGATTTAGTGTGTGTGTGTGTGTGTGTGCATGGTATTTCATATCTACATCTGATAAGAACAGAGGGATGACAGTAATGTTTCATCCCCCATTTACCCTACTCCTCTTTGGTTCTTAGTGAGAGAATTGTATTAAGAGATAAAATTATGGATTTATATATCAATTTCTAAACAGAATAAGTGAGTAAAAAATCTTAAATATTTATTACATGCATAATTAACTACAAATCTGTTTCCAATAATCTTTTTTACATAATTTTGATCTTTGTTAAAGATTCCGTTGTCACACAATTATGCACAAGCGATCTCTTATAGATGTCATTTTATAGATCTTAAAAGTTCATTACTATTTTTCCTCATGAAATGTTAACTTTTTTTATCATAATTAAACAGAATTGCATTAAGGTATAAAATTGTGGATTTGTATATCAACTTCTAAACAGAATAACAGTATAAATTTCATTGTTGTGTAACTTAAATATGGAAAACATTCTAACGACACCAAACTTTGTTCATTTATGTTTACAATCGCATATTTTATTTTGCTGAAATATTATTTACAACTATATTCATGGAGAATAATTCGAAACATGTTATTACCTACAAATATTTCACAAGTTTTAGTTTACATTCTTCATATTTTCCAGTGTGTTAGTAATAAAAATGTTCGTTATTCACTGTGGTTTTTTTTTGTTACAGTAAATCAAAATAGCTGGTGCAAAAGAATCTTCAGATCCATATATAATAGGAAGCACAGCTCCATATATATGATACGGTGTGTCTCAAAACGACACCAAGCCTGATTAATGATTCTGTATATTCCTTTGTCACCAGATATAGACAAGCAGTCTCGTATAGTGTTTGTAAATGTCCCAAAATAAAGAATCTTTATCAATTGTATAAAGTCTTGAAAGTCTAATTTAACCACGGAAGAATTTGGATGTGTAGCTATAATTCTACCATTAGTCATTCAGTTGCCAAAAATAGCAAATGATTATCAATGTCGTACGTTTTTGGTGAAAATCACTCAGCTTCTTTGCAGCTAATAGAGAAAATTTATTTACACTATCTCCTGTTTCCTCCATGATTAGTTCATCATCTCAGCATTTGAGAATATTACAGTCTCCTATGTCCAATTCGTAATCTGCTCTTCTTTGTAAGTATCAGAGGATATCACACCTTCGAGGGCGTAGTCTCTCCCATGTACTTCTTGATAACCACATCACAATGTACGTATCTTCCAAAACAAGAAATGGTTTCCATCCTTTTAGAGTTATGTGGGGTGTTTTGTCTAGTGCTATTTTCCTGAAGAAAGAAAATTCCAAAGGCTCTTGGACTCACTCGTTATATATATATAAAAAAATTCATTATATTACTTTACCAGACAAACACACAAGATGATCTCTGGCCTGAAAGAATGATTGCTGAAATCTGAAAACTAAAAAATGCACTCTAGTCTTGTTCCTTATAGGTTTGTTTACCCTGTCTATTTCCTTAAAAAAAGGTAACTTTTTGCAGAGATGACTCATGGGCATGCTTTTTTGCAAGCTTGTGAATGTGATCTTGAACTAATGTTATCCTGCTTCGTGACGTCACCGGGAGAGGGAGGTTGTTCATCTCTGGCCCCATCCAGGGAAATTTTTCTGTAGTAAAATTGATGAATACATTTTTATTGTTTTAAAATACATATACAATACATATATTTTTGAGCATTGATATTAGCACAAAATCTTTCGTTGTTTCAGGTAACATGAGAAAGTGGACACTATAACATCACGATTGCTCAACCAATATCGTTCATATCAATAACAGGTCTGGCTAATAATTTCGAAAACATTACTTACTTTTCTCTACCTTTGATAAGTAATATTTGATATTTGCATGTTGATTGTATTATCCAATCTCTTAGTTTGTCCAGGGAAAGGGAATCAATGTCCCATTTCAGTTGGTGGGTGTATTTAATTAACCAAGAATTCCGATTATTAACTTTTCAGGTAATTCATTCCACCTGCAAGGTGTTTCTGTCATGTATCTCTGACAATAATGATGACGACTCAAAATTGCTTTATGAGTCTTCATCATAAAGCAATTTTGCATCTATAATACTAGTCATTTCTGAAATTTGGTTTTTTTTTCATCTATATTTGAATGGTTTTCTATTTTTTCATCCTTATTATGTTATGTATTTTCCAACACAAATAAATAATTATTTATTAGGTCTGGTTCTATAATTTTCAACTTAATTCCTCTGTTACAACTCTCAAACATTATACTTTCGACGGCCGTGTTTATTTTCTTGCATTGGTAAGTGTTAACTAGTGGAAAATGAGACAAACAAAGGATTGGGCTCTGTGTTTCGTTTTCTTGTTAGTTAAGTCACCGTTATCTTGTTCTGTTATTTTCACACTGTAGTGTGAACAGATGGCACTACGACATGATAATTTGCACTGGTAAATATTTTTCGGATGCATAATTAAACAGAAATCTTCATGTTTCCAATAATCTTTTACTATGTATTAATAGACCATTGCTAGTATGATATTGTAAGCATAATTCTAATAGTAGATTAATTTATCAGAATTAATATTCTGACATGAGGGCTAGCACTTCAGCATTTTTGCAACAGTTTAATCAGTAGGATTCATTATAGAGTGGCCTGCTTTTGCGACTTACAGTAGGTTTAACATATTTCTTGAAAATAATATACTACATCAATGTTGACCATAAAAAATTATTGAAAAGAAAATGAAATGTTTATCTTTAAATAAATATTTATTCACCTTAATTGTACCAGTCTTTTTTTGAGGAACGAACTTTCTTTTTTTAAAAAAAGTGTCATTTTTATTAGTTCATAGAACTCCAAGCAATTCACAACTGATTTCACTTTTTGACATTCAATCCCATTTTGTTTAATCATTTTGAATACCGTAACCTGTACATTAAAAACATTTCATGTGAGCATCTGATATGGTACTGTATTTCTTCAATTTGATTGCTTGTTTTTCTCAATTTTACTTTTAAACCTTGCAGTATTATTTTTAGAATTGAAATCTCATCAAAAACTTTGTATATTTCATCAACTGCTTTTTCAGAAGGAGCTATGGAATTAACAAATTCTGCAGATGCTTTAACATCTGGGCACTGAACCTCAAAATCCCAACTTTATTGTATCCAAGAAAACTGCTCTGTAGCTTTGAGACTGCTTCCCCTCATTTCTAAATAAGAGATATATGCAAAACTGTGGGGTCGAACTTGTTTTCTCTTCTGGCTATTAATTTTATTTCCAATTCCTTGTACTTCAAAGCTATTTCTGTTCCTGAAATTTCATTTTTTTTTCAAACTTTGTCACAGTTTCTTGAAAAATTTGAAGGTTGGTATGAACAAATGAGGCTAATAATTCACTGAGTGGATTTTCAAAAAAGCCTCTGATTAGTGTGGGGTAAGAAATTTCACACTGTGAAAGGAAATAAGATTTCATTCCTACTTCAAAAGAATACTTTGCAGACCAGGTACCAGCGTTAAATATTTTATAGTACTTTGTGACTATACTTTTTTGTACTCAATGTTTGCAAACTCGTAAATTTCTATTGGATTTTCTACTCTTACTCTCAAAATGTGAAAATCTAAGAGCCATTTCCTAAACGTTTCTGTCCATTCCTTGTTGTTACTTTGTACGAACATTAGTTTAACCTGTCTTCTCATTCCCTAAAAAATTTGTATTTGTGTTATCTGCAGAGTACGATCCTTTTTTTAAATTATTTTATTTTTTATGCCAAACTTTTTAAGAGTTTAAGTCACATTTTGGATTAAATTATCTGATGTCTTTCTGTAAAATTAGCAAATTCTCACAGTAATACTTTAATTCCAAAACTAATGAACACGTATACTAATCTGCTGGAGACATCTACAGATGTAGCAACAAAATTGTCACTATTTAATTCATTTTTGCACTATATTGCACTATATCCATTCCAAAAGCCACAATTACATTATTAGTTATCACAGCTGTCTTTTTTTGTTCTGCCGAAGGACAACTTTTATCATGCACACACTGTGTGAAAAAAAAGAAAATGTACCTTCTCTTTGTTTTTGAAAACAGCATTGTGAGTTACTAATATTACTTGCTCTTACAGCCTTTTGATCAATCACCTCCCCCTTCTGTTCCATTTTTACAGTTATCTCTAGCTTGTAATGAGCAATGGAACCAAATAGGATTAGCTGGATAAGGGTGACAGGGCAGTCAAGACGGTAACGTCAGCCTCAAACCCCATAGCTCCTCTCCTCCGGATGTCTGGTCAGTAATGGGGACATGAATAATATCACTCGTGATGTCCCGCGTTTGCAGTTATCAAATGTCACTCAAACTGATAACCACACTTTGGTTACCAGTTTTAGTGACATTATTCTAACTGATAACTGCAAACGGGGACATCACTCATGATGTAATTCAAAATCCCTTTTACTCGCCAGACATCTTCTGGAGTAGAGGGTGTATGGGATGAGAGTCATTGTAGAGAAGACTGACGTCACCCAATCGATTATCCCCTTCACACTCATCCAGCTAATCCTATGTGGTTTCACTGCTCATTACAAGCTGGTGATAACTGTAAAAATGGAACAGAATGGGAGGAATGATCAAAAGGCTGTAAAGCAAGTAATATTAATATTTCACAGGGCTGTTTTCAAAAATAAAGAGAAGGTACATTGTCTTTTCTTTTCACACAGTTATGCATGATAAAAGTTTAAAAGCATGTGACTACCAGTCGAAAATTTTTCAAAACCTTTACGACCCATACTATTCCTTTGGCAAAAACAAAAAAAAAAGACAGCTGTGATAACTAATAATGTAATTGTCTTTTGTAATGGATAAAGTACAAAAATGAATTAAATAGTGACAATTTTGTTACTATATTTGTAGATGTCTCCAACAGACATCTACAGATACAGTAACTTGATCATTTTTTGGTCATTTTGCAGAGAGACATCAGATAATTTAACCCAAAACGTGAATTAAACTCTTAATACGTTTGGTATAGAAAATAAAAAAAAAGGATTGTACTCTGCAGATAACACACATACAAATTTCGGGGGAATGAGAAGACAGGTTAAATAATGTTCGTACAAAGTAACAACAAGGAACGGGCAAAAACGTTTAGGAAACGGCTGTTACATTTTCACATTTTGAGAGTAAGAGTAGAAAAATCAAACGAAATTTGAGTTTGCAGACATTGAGTACAAAAACGTATAGTCACACAGTACTATAAAATGGTTAACTCTGGTAGCTGGTCTGCAAACTATTCTTTTGATTTGGGTAGGAATGAAATCTTATTTCCTTTTACAATATAAAATTTCCTACTAAACTAATCAGAGACTTTTATGAAAATCCACTCAATGAATTATTAGCCTCATTCGTTCATGCCAACCTTCAAATTTTTCAAGAAACTGTGACAATGTTTGAAAAAAAAAACGAAATTTCAGGAACAGAAGTAGCTTAAGTACAAGGAATTGAAAATAAAAATTAATAGCCACAAGAGTAAATAAGTTCCTCCCCACAGCTTCAAGCAAAAGCTGTCTCCGTATGCCAGTGAATGAGAAGTAAATAAAGCAGATTTTTTATGAGAAATGTATCTCTTATTTAGAAATGAGGGGAAGCAGTCTCAAAGCTACAAAACAGTTTTCTTGGATACAATAAAGTCAGGATTTTGATATTCAGCACCCAGATGTTGAGGAATCTACAGAATTTGTTAATTCCGTAGCTCCTTCTGAAAAAGCAGTTGTTGAAATATACAAATTTTTGGATGAGGTTTCAATTCTAAAAATAATACTGCAAGATTTAAAAGTAAAATTGTGAAAAACAAGCAGTCAGATCGAAAAAATATAGAAGCATATCAGAAGCCCACGTCGTGTTGTTAATTTACGGTTGCAGTATTTAAAATGTCATTGAATGTCAAAAAGTGAATTATTATTATTATTATTGTTATTAAGTGAGACCTCCAGGGAATCAGAGACTCATCGAGGGAGGCCACATACTACACACGCACACATCGGTTAGAATACTTATTCGTGAATTCATTCTTACTGCTTGCACTCACAACATTCAAAGGCAATCCATTCCAACCACGCACCACCCTCTGAGAGAAAAATCTAGCCCTCACACCCTTCTTGGCAGCCTGCATTCTCAGCTTCCAAGGATGCCCTCTCATCCTTTGATCCTGAAAAATTCCATCAATTGAAATCCTGTATTACCCTTTCAGAAGTTTGTAAGTCTCAATCATATCGTCGCTCTTTATGCTGTTTGCTGGTGTCTGCAGTCTACAAATTCCCAATCTGTCTTCATAATCAGTATTCCACAATCCTGATATAATTTTTAACACTCTCCTTTGTACTTTCTCCAATATATCAGAATCACAACGGAAACCAGGAGACCAAACTTGCGCAAAATCGTCCACGCGAGGTATTATCAAGGCCTTGTAAAGAGGCAAAATAACATCCTTTCTTTCATGTGAACATTCATTTCAACATTGCAATTATCTTTTGAGTTGTATTTGCAATCTTTGCCACATGGCCCCTGAACTTCAACTTCCTATCTATTAACACTCCAAGATCCTTAGCCTCATCAGTTTCTTGTAGCCTAATCCCACAATCAGCCCAGCTGGTGGCGTGTGCGAAGTGTGCAATATACACAGCCGCCGCAGAAGAAAAGGCGCCTAAAAGATATCAAAATATATGAGATAAGAGTTTAAACGAACAACGAATGGTACATATAATTATGAATGTACGTCGTCTTCCGTTCAGATCTTCCGGGAAACGAACAAATAAATTCTGAAATTGTATCCTAGACCCGATTATATTACTCTAATTTTTTATTAAAATTTACGAAAATATACCTGAAATAGTTCTTTATTTTTTGATGTATCATAAATCAACTTGTGATTAATTGTTGAGTTCCGTGTAAAAAAAAATTGTATAAGCAGGACTAATCCGTAGGTAACATTATACCGTAAAGCGGTTTTCATTTGTTTTTCATTTCCTGTTCGTTTTATTCACACTTTATTCAAAAAAAACTTTTTTGGAAAGGCGCCGAACATTAATCGCACATACAAGAAAAAAGACTAGGCGCCGGCGCTGGTTGCAAGTGATAAAGAAATGCATCACCAAATAGAAAAGATGAGAGCAAAATGAGTAATCATAATGGGAGACTTTATTCATCTAAATATTTATTGGGAAGCAGTAAAATCTCATGGGAAAAATGAAACTGAATTTATTGAGCTGTTGCGAGACGTCAATTTCCTCAAGCAGAAGGAACTTGATGTCAAATAGTGTTAGATTTGATTATAGTGTTAGAGGATGATTCAATTAAAGACATGACTATTCTCCCTTCGGTTGGTGACAGTGATCATACAGTACTCACTTGGGAAGTGACTAAGTGTTTGAATGTTCCATTCGGAAAAGGTTACATGCTAAACTACAAAGCAGGAAATTATGATAAACTGAGGAGTATACTGAGTTCATCCGAATGGTATCGGTTGCTGGATGGGAAGAATATCGACAGTGCATGGAAAGCATTTAAAAATACTTAAATGATGCAATATTGGAATGTGTCCCTGGAGTTTGAAGAATAAGTACGTTAGAAATCAAATGGATGTGTAATCTTATTAAGCAGGAGATATGTAAGAACAGAGGAGTACCGTGTGCATTAGGAAAATTATAAGCAGCAGGCTAGAATAGTCACAACTGTTGTACGGAAAGCAAAGTCTGATTATCGAAAGAAACTGGCTCTGTGTGCTAGACAACCCACAAGAATTCTAACGATATGCTGTAAGTAAAAGAAAGAATGAAAATGAAAGAATGATTCTTCTAAATGCAAATGGTGTGATAGATGACAGATGTAGAAGAGATTGTTCAGCTAATTAGTACCCATTTTGCTAAAAGCTATTAACCTGGTGTTAATATATTCAGAGCTGTTGCACAAACAATAACAATTCAGCAATACGGAGTGATGGGATATCAGCAAGGGTGCTAAAAGAATGTTCAGCCGAAGTTGCCTTTGAACTTTGACCGGAGTATATAATATGACTCTCAAAACAGAGAAGATTCTACAGGAATGGAAAGGCTGCATGATAATCCCATTGCATAAGGGTGGAACAAAGATCGATGTATCGAACTATCAACCGAATACTTTGGGCTTGCTTTCAGAAATGGATTGACAGTGAATCTCGTACTTTGCAATGAACAACATGAGTTTACTAAGGGAAGGCCAAATTTTAGTAACTTGCTCACATTCTATAACAGGGGTGGCCAACTACACGTTCTTTTAGAGCCAAAATAATTCTGGTAAGACTCAGAAAAATCGCAACCTTTGGCAGATGCAGTGGTATTGGAGTGAGTATGCGCATGGCGAGGTTGTAATGAGCTTGTAAGAAATGCTTTGACTAATTACACACCTCATTTTAAGGAGCTTACTAAGAAAATGGATATAAGGAAGGCCTCTACTAGTAAATAAGTAACAAAAATTATTGTGTTTCGACTACTTTAAAATTATTCTAATCGTTCAAAGTAAACTTCATTTAATGTGTTTCGTATTAAACTTTTTTATCGCAGTAATTTTTATTAACCCTGTTTTTTTTTCTCTCTCTCTTCTCTCTTTTTTTATTTTGTCCCTCTTTTTTTGTTGTCTTCTCTTCTCTTTTTGTTTATTTTTTCCTGATAGATCGTGAAGAGCCGCGTGACAGGTGGACGCGAGCCACGTTGTGGCTAGCCCTGCTCTATAGGTTGAACTGAAGGGATGTTTTAGGATTGTAGTTGCATAAGTGTTTCACTGTAAATATTTTGTATTCTGTCCTTGCTGCCTGAATATGTGCGAGCTGTTCTCTTTGTCCCCAGAATATCAGTTTCAGCATTTTATTTTGCAACAATTGTAATCTGATAAGTTTGCAGAATGTGTATGATAATTGTATATCTTAAAATGTTTTCACATAATGATTTATAATTTAATATTTTTGTGTGTTTCGGAGCAATATCTTTTAATCGTTATAGTTTGCTTGCTATTATCCTGAGTTGTTGTGTAGATAATTTGTGTGGATATTCCGACTTTGATCAGCATCGAAGTGAAGTCCGAGAGAACGTGCTGTTTTCACCTGTGTGATGGTTGTGGTTTTAGAATCAGCGCTTTGTGTATAGGATGGATGTCGGATAGAGAGTTATTTAGTTTCTATGGGTAAGGTCTGGGGGTTTTTGAATATCATTAGCTTTGTTTTTTAGGGTTTATATATACGCCGTTTTCAGTTAGCCAGTTAGTGATCAGATTGAGTGTAATATAGTGTAAACTATATTACACGGAACTTGTGTGAATGGATATTATGGCCATGTCATTTGCGTACTAGAAGATTTTACTTTTTAGGGAAGATAAGCTAATATCGTGTGTGTATATATATATGTTAAACAGAATGGGAGATTAACAGCTCCTTGTGGTACTCCACAGGTTACCGGTACTACCTCTTTCTGTGCACTGATCTCAAACGCGTGATGTGCTTTCTGTTTTTCAAGTATGCTTTGAACCACTAGAGTAGACAACTCTGATTCCGATATATGTTAAGATACTAACGCTAATATCCAGTTTTGATTAGAAATGTTAACCAATACTCTTTCATCGGCTAGGGTAATTCTCGCGACAAAAATTTTCTTGGACATTTTTTGATTTATCTGTTTTTTGGAGGTTGCAAAAATTATAAGTAGGGCTGATCATGTTATCTAAACGAGACCATATGTTAACATCTATGCAGTTAGAATATAGCGCAAATGTAGACACAAGGAATCAACTTGGCTAAATTCATATCTTGTGGATTGTATTCTCACGCGTAACATGGTCAACGACACTTCCTTAATAAATTTCTTTAGCTCTTCTAGAATGGAAACGTTCTTTGAAAAGTAGAAACTTCGGAATTATATTATTGTTCCTACATCTTTTCAGAAGTGTAAGTTTATTCAGAGGTCTGGCTTTCTTGCATTTTAATTGTTCTAGTGTACGTACCTTTCTTTTTACTTCCCCATCAAGTCTGTTCATGATGAGTATATAGATTTTTTTCGACCAAAAACGAACGGACACAAGTTGATTCGTTATATGCTTTGTTTATGATCTTAAAGAGCTCTGTGGTAGTTAAAATGTCAAGTTGTTATTTTGGTGCTAATGATTTTCGTGTTTATCATCTGAGCATATTTTCAAGGTGTTATAATAGCATATCATCTGACTACAATGCATGTGATCAAATTGTGCCCATGATGGTGTGCTATTTTGCTCGATATTATTTTCAGGACAAGTAAGGCTATGGGGCTATGTATGATATTTTTAAACTGTGCATATTCTTTTGGCTGGTTTGCCTATAAACTAAAAGACATTTTACCTATCGATCACTTTTCTAGATCTTTTCATGTTCTGTTGTTTCCAGTCTAAGTCTGATGAGACAGAGTGATTTTTTTTTTTCCTCTGTCAAACCGGCAAGGGAAAATTACCAGACACTGAGAATAAGAAATAACCATATTCTGTCAATACATTAGCGAAAGCAGTCATGTGGATCGGTGCATAATGAATAAAATAGATTCATATTTTTGTACAGCAATTTATGATTTGATGTACGCATGACAGCCCCACTATGAAAAGTTGTAAACCACATTAAGAATAAGGCAATCTAAGGATGGGATAATCCTACGCTCTAAAAACAGATATGCTTGTTTTCAAGGTCAAATAAAGAAGGGTAATCTTCTCGCATCGATTGAGCGAAATCGTCTGCCTTGTTGTATTATAGCGTTACAACAATTCACTCAGCTGAGCGCTAGTGCGCCTGGAAAGTGACCGTTTCTTTAGTTGAGAGACGCAGTATTCAAATCACAGAATCGCAACCAACTTCACCTAAAAAGTTGGTGATATTGGTGAAGATGATATTGACCAAAGATTATTAATCATACAGAATGCATAGTGTAGGCAAATTTTTGAGATTTTTTTTTCTCGAAAAAAATTAATTCCCAGGAGATTTAATAAGTGTTCATTGTTAGATGTATTCTCAAAGCAAATACACCCCCCCCCTTCCGAAATGAGTAGAAAACTGCTTCATTTTCATGTCTCATGCCTATATCCTTGTATAAAGGTAGTACAATTTTTTTGTTAGACTTTTTTGCTAGTGGTCAACATACTCTGTCTCCAACCAACAGGCTGCCGGTTTGAATCCTGGTATGGATGTTTGTGAATGTTTTCAGGTTGGAGATGAATTTCATCTCACAATGTGAGACTATCCCCTTCTCCACTTATCTGTAGATCTAAAGTGGCTTGGTTCCTATTAGAATCGTATAATGCTTCCCATTACATATCAATAGAAATATGTATAATATATACAATATAAACCACAAAGTACTAATGAATTAGATGCTTTCATTTTTTGATGTCCACCCTACTTATTCAACCCTTGATGTGCCTTGAAAAAAATTCCTATATCAGATCTCTAGAACAAAAGTTTTGGGATTTAGCTTCCCCACTATACTAAATTGTTAGTGTTACAGTTACTGCAACATCGCGATGCAACATGTCATTCTATAATTTTAAAAAATTAATTTGTATGGAAACATGCGCAGTGCGTGTGTGTTTCCACACAATGCGAAATAAACAGTTTAACTCGCCATGTACTTAGAAATAAAAACAATGTCTTTTCACCTTTTTTACCCTTTCCATGATAAAATAAGCTATCCTTGTGTCTCCTTGTACTTGATATGATGAAGATTAGATCTTCACGGTATCAGTTTGATGTCGAATTTTAATTATATAAATAATTGTATAACTCTTTCACCTTGCGTGAATACTTTAGACAGACATTGAAACACGAAGAGAAATATTGAATCAATCAAATGCTTTTTTATTTTTGTAACAAAAAAGTACACAAAGGTAGCCGGTCTCCGCTACTTCCGAAAATAACATACCAGTTAGAATTTAATACGAGTCAGAGTTATTTGCTACACTTTCGTCCCGAAGCTCTTCAGAATCATTGGTAACTATGAACTCAACTATCCACAAAGAGAGATAGAAATAGGTATATATTTTTAAATTTTTATTTGATATTTATTTATTCAAATTACTTGTGATTTTTGAACGTTGAAATTTTTTTTACCAGATTCAGAGAAATTAGTTTTTGATGCAGTTTGTAATTCATAAAAATCCCAGAAAAGATTTTAAAAAAACGTACCACATCTCAAAAAACCAAAGCTGTTTACTTCATGCAACACACAAAGATAATAATAATAATACACAGCCTGCAAACCAGTCATCATTTCTGATCACTGTAGCAAAGCAATTATGCTGGGGTGTGTTGCTGGTGCCTGTTAAATCGCTTTAAATTATTTGTGTTCGACAAATGAGTGTTCTATATGTTCACACACACACAGATGCACGTACGCACGCAACACCACACACACACACACACACACACACACACACACACACACACACGCACGCACGCAAAGATTTTGCTGTTCCTCTGCTTTTAGCAGTGTGGTGCGCTATGCCGTATGATATCTTTTGATGCCATCCACGGTAGATTATATAACAAATGAACAACCACAATTTACAATAGACACTGCTTTGTTATAAGGCTGAAACGATAATTCAAAAAAAAAAAAAAATAGAGCATTTCCATCCCTTTTTATTGGCAGAGCATTCAATTTAGAACATAAGAATAGTGCTATAACACAAATTTCGAAAATGGAAACAGTTTCTTTGTTACACTGATCATGGTTCAATTATCATTCCTATTGAATTTAGACAAACAGGACTTAGTCCTGCTGAAGGTCAACATAATCGCAGAGATACAATGGCAGACCCAACTTCCGTATGCCTTCTGGGAGCTGCCAGTTTTGATGTAAAGTCTGTCTGATAGCACATCTACAAAGATGAGTTAATTCGGATGGATTCAGACATCGTTGTTTCAAAAAGGGTGTCCACTTCGAGGTCCTCCCAAGAAGATTCGTAGCAGAAAACTTAAAACGAGGAATGCTTTTTTTCCACCAAATGAATTTTTCACTGAGCACCGATTGCAATCTGCAGACAGATAACTGGGTGGTAGCACGAAGAATTATCTGAACGCATTTAATTCTCTCCTGGAAGTTATCCTTCTCTTCGCTTATACTGAACTCACTAAAAATGAGCTGTTGTACGCAGAATAAAATAAGATAATAAGGCCTATCTATATCTTCTGAACGAGGTTCAACTCTTGTTGGTAAATTTAAGTTCCCCCCGAACCTCAACAACTGTAACAACACATCGGGTTTAAAATTAAAAATGCTGAGTTTGATTCCTTCAGCCTTCCTGTAGCAAATGATATCAATAAATCTCTTATCGTTATCAAACACCAACCTGTTTGCATTGGCGACACGATTGAAGTAAGACACGGGGGATTCTTGCACTGTTCTTTTCTTAGGTATGTCTCGTCCTGGCCATGCCCATAAATGGTGGATCTTTTGGGGATAAAGTAGCTCTTGTTTCAAAATTCCTCGAAAGACATCAAATTCATACATGCTCTTTAGAACATCACCAGCCAGCCTCATATTTGGAACATTCTTCCAAAAGCACATTTTAGCGAGAGAATAAATTAATGTCTGCGCATAATCGAAATCAAAGTCGCGAATCAGTCCCCAATGCAGATGTTGATGCTTCCAGTTGTCGTAAAAGTCCAAATATTTTTGGATATCTTCATCATCATCATCAACAACAACAACATAATCGTGATCATTATCAGTATCATCTTGCATTCTAAATCCTGCTTGTTTTAGAAGATTGCTAGTAAATAAACGAAATGTCCCCATAGGCTTGTTAGGAGATGAGAACGTGTTCTTTAAAAAACTCCAAATACTTCTATTAGGAAGGCACTAGTTTGTTAAATCAACTGTTGTGTACGTAGAATTTAAAAAAATAGTGCACAATTGAATCGATTTTGACATTGTTATTATAGTTTCGTTTTTTCTCAACAAAGCAGTTCAACAAGAGTTTGATTTTATACGCAACAATCAAAAGAATTCTATTTCTATTTTTTTACCGCTGAATCCAAATACATAATCCTGTGTTATAATAGAGCAGTGATTTTCAACCTTTTTCATAACACGGCACACCTAGACTAATTATTAAAATTCTGCGGCACACTAAAAATATATTCTTGTCATTTTTTTGATGATCTGGCAAAAAATCGGCATAATTTTGATTGATTTACACACACACAAGAAGATGAAAGACCAGACACTAATCAGTAAATGCGCAAATTACAACATTAATTCTTTCAATTAATTTGTTTTCATAAATCTCGCGGCACACCGGTTGAAAATCGCTGTAATAGAGAACTGTTGGAGTAGCGCTTTAATATAATAATAATATATTACAATCTAATATAAAATAAACACAATTTACTGTAAATTTTATAGAAAATTTTATTTTGTCAGCCTGATTGACCGAGAGGTTAGCATACCCACTCCCCAACTAACAGGCAGCAGGTTCGAATCCTGCCGCAGGCATGGATGTTTGTGATTATCTTTAGGTGGGAGATGACTTTCATCGTCCATTGTGAGACCCCCCCCCCATTTATTGGAGGCGTGAGGTGGCTTGAAAAGGTTCCATGTTTGGTGTCTCGAGAAAGGCTTCCGGATTATGCAAAAAATCGATTAAAAATATAACTGTATACAAACTGTATACAAATACAGTATATATAATATAAAACTGTTGAAAAAAAATAATAAAATCCTTAGCCCACCCACGGTACCACACATACTATAAGTTTTCAAATAACCTTTCATGGCTAGGAATAATATAAAAAATACTGAAGTGATATGATATAAGTAGAACAATCAAAGTCAAAAATTTGGTTGGCGAGAATTGTATTCGAATATTTGAGTTTGCATCAGCTGCACAAGTTTTTTGGTTTAGAAATGACACATTATGATCGTGACTTTTTCATAGGTTTTGAAATGCTCATCTAGTCACACAAAAAAAATAAATAAATATTAAAAAAAAATTCAATTTGTTCTCTCTGAACACAGTGGATCTTTTTTTTTTTTATTTATTTTTTTTTTTTTAAGCGTGCATTATATTCAATATTTCACAAAATTGCATTCAACTGCATTTAACAGGATAACAAAATAAATAAAAAAAATAAAATAAAATAACCTTATCATTTGATAACTCTTCCTTTCTCTTCAATTTAAAAACAATTTAATTTAGCTCTCTAGTACCAGAGTAACATCATATCGCAAGCGCTAATACTTACTCAAAATTTCAAGTTGGGTAATAATAATAATATATGTAACTGAGTTAGACTTTCACTATCGAAAAAGTCTCGGTTTATTGATAGTCCTAAAACATAAGGACTAATGAAATATGACTGATAAATGTGATTAAAAATAATTAAAAATGCACACGCTATACATATAATAATTCTAAAATAAGTCTCACTCTTCATCGCTAAACCATTTCCAATTGATTGATTTCCATTTGATTGAGTCCAATCAAATGCATTTCATGTTCAAAGTAACTGTTTGCTTTCTCAAAATTTGCGAAGCTGAATACATATGCAAAAATATTTCTAATACGTTATTAATGGAATTCATACTAGCAATCGTCCATTAGGCCAGTGATTTCAAGTTGATTATAATAAACTCACTTCATGATCTTCAGTTCCTGTATTGTAAGAAAAACGATGAAAATAATATATATATATATATATATATATAACACAGAAAAACAGCAAAAAAAGAGGATGAAGTTTGCAGTTTTATCTGTTTTTCTCCACTGGCTGCTTCAAAAACAGTAGTTTGAGTTTTTACATTAAACGAAAAAAAAACATTACATTAATTAAATACATTAAAAAAAACTATATATTAAAAACATTACATGATACTAAACAAAACAAAACAAAAAGAAAACCTTAAATACTTCATGTTTATTCTGGCCAACCTTTCCTCCTTCTGTTTTGGTGATATTTATTCTTAATTCCATATTTTTGACTCTCTTCGTTCACTAGTTCCAGGAGATTTTAAAGATCCTGAATATTTTCAGCCAGGAGAGCTGTGTCGTCTGCATATCAGATGTTATTTATGATTTCACCATTTACATTAATCCATTCCTCTCTTCCTTTTAAGATTTTTTGAAATGTGGCTTCTGAGTACATGTTAAAAAGGACAGGCGACATCACACAACATCCTTGCCTTACTCTTTTGATGTTAATGGAGTCTATAATAATGCCATTAATTTGAACAGATGCCTTTTGGTTCCAATATAAGTTTTCGATAATCCTAATGTCATTACCATCTAATCCAATTCTTTTCAATAATTCAATCATTTTAGTGTGTTTGACTTTGTCGAATTCTTTCTCAAAGTCGATGAAGCAAATGAATACTTTCTTGTTTCCAAACCGCTTCTAAAGCTGAATTGGGTCCATATTTTCTGTATATTATTTTTTTGAATTATTTTCAGAAACATTCTGAGAACATGGCTTGTTAGGCTAATCATTCTATAGGCATTACAAGTTTTGGAATTTGTTTTTTTAGGTAACATGATGAAGGTCGACTGTAACCGGTCTTGAGGGATTATGCCTGTATCGTAGATCTGATTAAATAGCTTTATTAATATAGTTATGTTGTCGCCTTCTAGTAACTTTACTATTTCTGCTGGTGCTTTACCATTTTTGCCTGAGTTCAGAACAAAAATTCTACCTCTGATCTTAAAATGCATGGGCCTTCCATCTGTTCATAAGTATTTTCTAGGTTTTGTCTGTTATCAGTAAAGAGCTCTACATATTTCATCCATTCTTGTATGTAATCATCCTTTTCGAATATTATTTCTTCGTTATTGTTTCGAAGGATAAATAGTTGTTTTTTCTTAAATATACCTGAGGTCTCTTTTAGCTTTTTGTGGAAATTAAACCTGTCATGCTTTTCTTGTAAAAATTCCATTTCTTTATATTTTTCATTCATCTATTTTTCTTTTACTTCTTTGATCTCGTCTTTAATGATCTTCTGAACCTCTTTGCATTTTGTCGCTATGAATTTATATGATCTGCGGTGATCCATGAGAGAAACAATTTCATCAATTACCTAATTTTTCTTTTTTACTGTTCTATCAAGACACAAAGTATTAGCACATTTCTCTATGAAGATAGATTTTAATTTGTCCCATGATTAATCAACTCTCATGACGTCATCATTCTGGATAAGTGTTTTCTCTTGATTCAGACTCTGGGTTTCTTAACTTTCCTAGATTGAACCTTTTCGTTGATGTTTCTTAAGTATAGTTTTCAGTCTAAGTTTTAATTTTGTCACCAGTAGATTAAGAAGCAATATTCGCACTAGGAGAGGTTTTGTGATCTTTATGGAACTTCGGAATTGTTGATTAATTAGAAAGTAATCAATCTGATTTCTGACTATATTTGAATTATTATCCTGTGCTGATCGCCAAGTGTATAGCCTTCGGGATGGTAGCTTAAACTATGTGTTTGTGATTATTAGTTTCTCTTCTTGGTAGAATTGAATAAGACGGTCTCCTCTCTAATTTCTTGTTCCCAGTCCATGTTCGCCGACTGTATCTCCACTTCTACCTTTCCCAACTTTAGCATTGAAATCACCCATGACCATGTTAATATCACGTTTCTTTGTATTTTGTTCATTAGTTTTGTTTTGTTTTTAGTTGATCATAAAAGTCTTCGAACTCGGTATCACTCTTGTCAGCAGTAGGGGCATAGACCTGTATAAGATTGATATATAGTGATTGACCTTTTTTATGTGATTAAAAAATTAGTGATTGACGAGTTTCAATAACATTATTCTATCCGAATAGAGGATGAAGGTCAACAGATGACCTTATTGACATCTTTGTTTAATATTATTCAAACTCTGTTTTGATGATTATGATTGTTTTCATTACTTTCAGAGTGGTGTACATTATCATGTCATCATGTTGATGACATGACAATTTGCCTGATCCTGGCGACCTACTTCGCTCATTCCTAAAATTCCAATTCCAAGTTTTTTTCGTTTCTTGGATGGCGTTTCTTAGCTAATCTGGGTTCTGACATTCCAGGTTCCTAGTTTTAGCGGATACAGCATTTTGAACCGGGAAAATTTTCTCAATCCTATCCCATTTAAAAGACGCCCGGAACTTGGGACCGTTTGTGTAGATTTGCTTGCCATGGTGGCTAGTCCGGAGAGAGAGAGAGAGAGAGAGAGAGAGAGCAGTAGTTTCTCCATTTCTCCAGTATTACAGACTTACACAATAAACTATATTGACTTCTGCAATTTTCTAATCACAATCTTTACCGTCATCATGAGACTTCAACATTGTGTTAGTATTGACAAAGCTGCTTCCCTTTGACACAGGACTGAATCCTTTAATTTTCCTTGTAACCCTAGGTAGGAGCCCTAACCAGATACTGACAGCTGGAGCCAGCTGGGTCCAGGTTGTTTATAGAGGCCTGCTCCCCTCATATGGTGCAAATCTCTATAAGAGTCCACAGGAGTGGAAAGAAAATTGTATGGTAATCTAATTGCACAAGGATGGTACAAAGACCGATGTATCCAATTATCGACCAATCAGTATCTCAGGAGTTGTGGAGAAGATTTTGGAAAAAAATGGTTCGAGCTCTCATTCAGAAATAGGTTGACAGAGAATCTCTACCTTGCAATGAACAGCATGGATTTACTAAGAGAAAGTCAAGTTTTAGCAACTTGCTCACATTCTTTAACAATGCTACCATTCAACTAGACAAGGGAATGGATACACCATGATTCTTTTGGATTCTGATAAGGTTTTCACAGAATGCAGCATGGAACACTCTTGCATGAACTGGATAATACATGATTGGATTATAAACTATTGACATGGATAAGAGGATGGTTAGCTGAGAAATATCAAAAAGTGGTATATGGGGACGGTGAATCTGCAAGATTCAATGTAACCAGTGGTGTACCACAAGGATCACTCCTTGGTTCATTGTTACTCAATCTGTGCATTAATGACATCAGGAAGGATTTGGCATGTTACATACAGTTATTTGCTGATGATACAAAGATAGATAAGGTAATCAGGAGCTGCTGATATGCAGTACTTGCAGAATGATTGGAATAGGCTGGAATTGTGGGCATGGGAAAATGGATGTCGGTTCAATGTTAATAAATGTAAGTCATGCACTTTGGAGTGATTAAATATCCAGTGCAGTATTATATTGGATTATGCTTGAAGAAACTGATAAGGCTAGGAATCTTAGGATTTAAGTAGACAGGAAGTTGAAGTTCAAGGGTCATGTAGTAAACATTAATACAACTCGAAAAATAATGGCGACACTGAAACGAACCTTGAGATGTAAAGGTAAGGAAGTCATTTTGCCTCTTTACAAGACATTGATAAGACCTCACTTGGACTATGGCGCACAGGTCAGGTTTCCTGGTCTCCAGACACAGTGGAGGGAATATTCAAAATAATATCAGATTTCTGGCGTAAAGATTATTTAGACAGATTGAGAATTTGTAGGCTGCAGACATTAGCAAACAGGAGAAAGAGAGCTGATAGGGTTATACAGAATTTCAGTAGATGGAATATTTTATTTTATGAGGGGTGGGGAAAGGAAGCGAGGGCATCCATGGAAGTTGAGAATGAATGAATGCTGTTGAGGGAGGGGGGGGGGAATAAGGCCAGATATTTTTCTCTCATAGGGTAGTGTGTAATTGGAATGGATTGTCATTAGATGGTGTGTGTGTGTGTGTGTGTGTGTGTGTGTGTGTGTGTGTGTGTGTGTGTGTGTGTGTGTGTGTGTGTGTGTGTGTGTGTGTGTGTGTGTGTGTAACATGAACAGTGGCAGCTTGTACACAAGCATTGCGACACTGCAGTAGTACTCCCAAGGAAAAAACCAAAAAAATTAAATTTTTTTTGTGTTTATAAATAATAACAATGTTTACAACATTATGCAAATGCAATGCAACCTGTTAAAGGTCATCACAGCTGATGCTTCGACATTTATTGAATAGTTAATAATTGGAATTGTTCGATTAACGCTTTAGATTACGAAACAAATGCATTGCGATCTAACGCACTGTTGGAATTATCACGTTCGGTCAGTTGCGGTTAGACTCGCTGATATTCGTTTGCACTTGTCACTGCACGAACAAATGAATTCGACACTGCTTGTTGAGCAGTGGCGCTACAGCTAAATTGCATGCTTGCGAGCGTTATTTCTGTGAGATACGAAACTTTTATTATTGGTGTGTGTTCGTGGTGAGGATGAAATATTTTTTCTAAATCTTATTTTATTCTGTTAAAATAACATATTTATTTATTATAGATACAAGGATTTTATTTTCAAATAATATTTTTAATAAAGCAAATTTCTTAATATGTAAATTTGCTTATTAATAAATTGCTTACTGATTAGGAAAAAATCAATTATTTTCCTTATTTTGTATACGCAGCACCCCTACTTAAAATTTTCACCAGCTGCCACTGAGCATGAATGAATTCAAGAACAGGTATGACAGCGAATAGTATGGCCTCCCACAATGAGTTCCTAATTCCTTGGAGGTCTTTTAATAATAATAATAATAAAATCAGCTAACGCCTTTTTATTCCCGCATACAGGGAGTAGGCGAGGCCGTTTAGCACTAACTTTTGGAGACTGAATGGGCAGTTCAATCTCCACTGTTACCCAGTCAGAGATAGCTGGCCCAAGGCTATCACTAATTAAGCGGCACGCAGTGAAGAGAGATAGAGAGATGGCTCAACAACTGCCGCCATCTTGTGGTCCCTAACCCCAATACTCGTATTTAATGTCTGAAATAATGTGGGTTCTACGGTCGATTTTCTTGAGTTTACGGGACGAAACACCCGAGTTTCTGGGAGAAAAAACCCGCTTGCCCGTGCCAGAGATCGACTAACTCGGGAACTGGTCGAAAAAAGGCTTTGAAAAAGTTCTTCTACTCGCCGACTAGATTCGAAACTAAGAGGTCTTCCTTCATGCGGCCAAGCGCTGTGGTCTGCAAACGCCACATCCACTGAGCTACATAGGATGCTGCTGCTGCTGCTGCTGCTGCTACTACTACTGCTACTACTACTACTACTACTAATAATAATAATAATATTATTATTTATTTATTTTTTAAATAATAATAACTTTATTATTATTCACGTATAATATTTACAATACATACTGCTAACATATTTTTAATAATGATATTTTTTTTGTATACAAGTACATTCTTTATATATCCATATGCATTTACATTACAAATAATTTTTTTAACATTTTATCATATCTCAGATTTTTTTAACATTTTATTATTTATCAGATAAATTACATACATAATATGAACACGATTATGCATAACAAATACTTTCTTGTACATAAATAAATAATAATAATAACAATAACTGTTTACAACATATATTATTATAATATTCATAATGTTGATTATTACAGATGTCTTTTTTGCAATTTTACACTCTATATATACAATATCAATGGATATAATCACTCTATATTGCATACTTTTGTTACAGTTATTACATGCATTACACACATTTGATTACATATGATATATTACTTACATTTGCTTACATATGATACTTACATTACATACATTTGTTTAGATATAATACATACATTACATACATTGGGTTACGTGATACGTACATTACATGCATTTGGTTACATATGATACATCTTGGACGATAACTAATTTCTCTGCTTTCCTCCTCGAAGCGTATATATGTAAGCTTATCTGAGGATGGCACCAGTTGGTTATTATTAATTGGATTTTTTGCTCTGCTGGGTTTGATCTGATGTATTGCAGAGAGAAGTTCTGTTTCTTTTATGGTTGGGAACCATAATGTCTGTTTTCATTGTGGTCCAAGCGGAGAATCACGTATTGTGATTGGGGGAATATTTCTGTGTAGTTCTTGGATGGAGTCTGCAAAGTATTGGTTAAAGTCATTTGCTAGTTGTTGGATAGATTTTGTGTCTTTCATGAAGCTGTGTTTTATGGTTTCGGAGGTGGTGGTGTTGGGAGCACAATCTAGCATTTCGTTGATCAGATGCCAGGTTTGTTTTGTTGTTTTGTCCAGAGGTTAATTTGTTTCTGTAATAGTTTCTTTTTGCATTTCTTATTTGTGTTGTAAGACGATTCCTTGTTATCTTATATTCGGTTTTCAAGGCTCTGTTATTTGAATGTTGCTTTAATTCTTTCCATAGAACATCCTTTCTGTGTATTTCTAGGATTAAGGTTTGTGTTATCCAAGGATTTTGGGTTGTTTTTGAGCGAATTCTGATTTTCTTTGCAGCTTTCTTATATATTTCCTCCAGTGTGAGTTTAATGTTGTTGTATAAGATATCTGCTGAATCTGATGCTATGTGTTCCCAGTTGGTATTTCTTATTTCGTGGCTGACTACTTCGTCTATTATTGTTTTGTGTTGCTTTTCTTCTGTGGGGCATTGCATGGATATTGTCTTGGTGTGCAGGTTTAGAGCCGTGAAGTAATGATCTGTTACTTTGCACTTTATGACTGATGCAGTGTAACTGTTTGGTGGTTTCGGATGTTTATATGATCTAGGCAGGAAGCAGTGATAGTATTTCCGAATACTTCTTCTCTAGTACATGATGTTATTGTTGGTATTATATTATATTGGGTATGTATAGCGTGTCTAGGTATTGTACAGTGTTGTTCTGGTTTTCGTTTGCAATATTTATGTTTGTGACACCGATTATCATTAGGTATTCGGTTGAGCGTATTTCTTGGCGTGAAAGCCAGCAATTGAGTTCGTGCAAGAATTTTATCATGTTTAAGTTTAGTCGCCTGTAAATTGCATTTAGTATTATGGGATGCTGTCTATTTGTGGTATTAGTGATAATACCACAAATATATAACAAATATATAATTTTTTTTATTGATTGCTAAAATATTTACATATACAATAAACATCTTGAGTGACATTGCAACTTATAATTTTACAGAATTCAGCACTAAGTGCTGCATTTTCTACATTGGATTTCAATTAAAATTTTTAATAATATTTTTTTGCTTCTATATTATGTATTTACAACACATGTTCTTCTAATATTCTATACAGAGTATACAGAGTAATAATAATAATAATAATAATAATAATAATAATAATAATAATAATAATAATAATAATAATAATAATAATAATAATAATAAATAATAATAATAATAATAATAATTGAGAAAGAGTAATCAAACATACAAATTTCTGCATTTACTTATAAGGATTACTTGTAGATGAGTGAGGCAAGTTAATCCCACCTACTTCGAAGCTTGGGTTAGCTTTTATGAAGAGAGTGGGGATTTAGCCTTCGCTACTTGTGTTGTTTCCAATGTTTTATGTATGGGATGTAGCCATTGGATGCTAGTGATTTGTGATGTGTATATTAGTGTTAATGGTTTCTTAACTTTGTTGGTATATTTTCCAGAGTTCGTTTTTTAATGTTCTGTAGTTATCTACGTGTTTTAACTTTCTTGGTAGGTTGTTGAGTTGCTTGGGTATCTGATGTGATCTCACAAAAGAACCATATGTGTTGTTGAAGGGTGTGGGGATGTAGAGAGTTGTTGTAGGTCGTGTTATACGATATGTGTCTTTGTTGTTTCGATAGGTGATGTTGAAGTAATTCCTTGTTAATGTCATGTAGCGTTTCAGGTTTTTAATGCTCAGAATTCTGTGTATCGCCATGTGCTTGTCGGATATTGGTTGTTGCGTGTAAGGTGTCCAGATCATTGTTGACACGATTTTCCTGTGTAGTGTTTCTAATTTTGCTGGTGGCTGTTTGATGTATTTGCATAGACTGTTATTCCGTATCTGAGCAGGGATTCGCAGATACCGTGATATAGGAGTTTTTTTATGTTGAGTGGAATAATGTCTTTAACTTGGAAGAGTTTTGCTGCGATGATCCGGAGTTTGGTGTGTAGGTATTCTATATGTTTTGTCCATTTAAGGTGGGAATCTATATGGAGACCAAGGTATTTTGCGTGTGTTACAGGTTTGATTTCGGAACATTGGCAGGTATTTTTGTTGTTAATGCAGCGGTATGTGTGACAATGTACCGATAGTGATGCAGGGCGTATGATTCTTGGGTTGTGTAATATCAACATCTGTGTTTTGGTGCCGTTGATTAGAATTGCGTTTTGGTGGAAGTATGTTGTGATTTCGTTTAGGTCTTGTTGTGCTTTGCAGAGAGATGTGTTAATGTCTGTGTGGATTGCTTAGTAGTGCCGTGTCGTCTGCGTATTGAAATATTTGACTTCTTATGGATATGTTATGAACATCGTTAATGTATATGTCGAATAGAGTGGGTGATAATATGGCACCTTGAGGTACACCGTGTTTTACTTGTATACTCCGACTGTAACATGTACCTATTTTTTGTTACTTGTGTTCTGTTTGAGAGGTAGTTCTTGAACCATGTATGCAGTGTTCCTCTTATACCTATTGAGTATAGTTTGGTGAGTAGTATGTCATGTTCAAGTGTGTCAAATGCTTTGGTTAGGTCCAGCAGTATAAGGACGGCGTACTTGTTTTTGTCGAGAGCTTTGTTTATTGTGTCGGCGATGTCTTCTAATAAAGTAATGGTGCTTTTTGTTTTCTGAAAGCCATATTGGTTTTGTGAGATGATGTTGAACTTCTGTAAATAGTTCTGTAGTCTAGTGTGTGTTATTTTTTCTAGAATTTTTGAGATGACTGGTAGTGTAGCTATTGGTCTGTAGTTCTGAGTATCGTTTCTTTTGCCGTGTTTGTATATTGGCGTAATTACTGCAGTTTTTAGTTGTTGTGGAATAATGCCTGTGTCGAATATTATGTTCACGAGTTTCAAAAGTATTGGATTTATTTGTTCAAAGTGTGTTATAAGGTCTCTGAGTCTTATTTTGTCTATTCCTGGAGTGGTCTTTGGTTTTAGTTTTAGGAGTGCTTCTTTAAGTTCCTGTTTTGTTATGGGTGTAAAATACATCGTTTGTTGTTGACTTTGTGTCGGTAGTTTTTTGTTGATCGTTGGTAGTTTGTCTTTTTTGAGTTGTGTGATATTGTTTGTGAAAGCATGGTTGAATGAGTCTGCTAGTTCCTCTTGGTTTGTGTCCTGACCGAAGCTTTTTGCAATAAAATCTTGTGCTGAAGTTTTCTTTTTTCGGGTTACTAATTCGTTGAGTGTAGCCCATGTTTGCTTAATGTTGTCGTTATATTCCATGAATTTTTGGAAGTAGTAGTAGCGTCTTTTTGCCCTACGAATTTTTGTTGTTAGTTTATTTCTTGTGTTTTTGTATAAGGTTTGTAAATGTGTGTTACTGGGTGACTTTTTAAGTTCTTTCCATAGATATTCTTTTTCAGTAATAGTATTTAGTATGTCGTCATTTATCCATGGATTGTTGTCTGTTTGTCGCCTCGTTTGTGTAGGTTTTGTTGCTTTTTTGTATATTTCTGTGAACTTTAGTTGAAAATTCTCGTATAATGTTACTTTAAGTAGGGAATTCCAGTCTGTAATTTTTACTTGGTTATCGACAATGCTCTTTAGTATGATCTATTTTTGTCGACTTTTGTGGTGGTGAGAGGGGGGGGGTAGGAAACGTAATAAAACGAAGTTGAGATAAAGTAGTGATCGGCAATTTTTACGTTAATTACTGATGATGTATATGTATGGATGGGAGCCCGTATGTTGATATGATCAATGCATGATTGTGTTATTGAGTATTGAGTATTTCTTCTCTTGGTGGGGAGTTAATGGTAGGGTTTATGTTGTACTGACTTAGTATATCAAGATATGTGTTAGTGGTTGAAGAAGCGCGGTCAAGAGTATTTAGGTTAATATCTCCTATTAGGATGAGCCTATGTGTTGTACGCGGTTCGATGCCGCTTAGCCATGTTTCTAACTCGTGAAGAAAACTGAGTGGATTATTATCTAATAATCCACTCAGTTTAATTATTATTAAATAAATAAAGAAATAAAGAAATAATAATAATAATAATAATAATAATAATAATAATAATAATAATAATAATAATAATAATAATAATAATAATAATAATAATAATAATAATAATAGAGCATTTATTCATTTAACAATGAGTTATATATATTTACAATTTTGATTTTTAGTATATTTAAGTGCTGTAACTACAGCACTGAAATGTGATATATGGGTTTACATTTAAAAAAAAAAAAAATTTTAAATCTTGGATGAGATGTAATTTCTCAGCTTTCATCCTCGAAGCTTATTTGTAAGCTTATTTGAGGATGACACCAGTTAGTTATTATTTATTGGTTTGTTTGCTGTGTTGGGAAATTACGAAATCAAACCTATGTTTAATAGGTTTGATTTCGTAAGCCTTTCCGAAGAGATTATTGCATTTGGTTAAACCTATTATACCTATTATATAAACCTATTATAGTTTAATCAAACCGATTAGGAATGTCTTGATGTGTCGCTGAGCTGGAAGCCTGAATGAATATACAGTATTGTGTTCATTAAGTTTGTATGGTACGTGTTTCTTATTCATAGGTCCTTAGAGCTCTTTTTAGGCTATTGTACTTTGTAAGGTTTCTGTTTTCAAAAGGTAATTTGTTTATCATGTCTGGGATGTAATAGTTTCGTGTGGCCTTTCCGAAGTGATTATTGTATTTATATGATATAATTAGTTGTCTGAGGTCCTGTTATACGGTATGTGTTTCTGACTGTCCTGTAGTTGGCATCGAAATAATGTTTTAGCAAAGCTGTACAGTGCCATAAGTGTTTTGCTGTTCATTATTTTGTGTTCTGACATTGCATGTATATAAAGTTGTTATTGTCTTTTTGTTCCCAAAAGGTCAATTTTATTATTTTGTACTGTAACGACATTAATCTATTTAGTTTGTAGGGTGCACAGAAAGCATATGTGGTTATAGCGTATCTTAGTATATTTTGGCATAGTTCTTCGTATATTAGTGGTTTTAAGCGTGTGGGAACTTTTAACCTGTAGAGTTTGCCAGTTATTGTTCGGAGTTTGTTGTGTAGATGGTTTATGTGACTATTCCAGTTCATATCTGCATCGAAGTAAATTTCCAAGGGCGTATATTGTTTCAACCTGAGTGATTGTAGTGGTTTACTGTTCTGTGTGTTTTTTATGTTGGAGAGGGGGTGTTGGATGGTTATATATACAGGGTGTTCGGGATAAATTTGACAGTTTCGTAAGGAAAAAGAAAATCTTCTTTGTATCTATTAAATTTAATGAATTGACAAAAAAACATTACAGGCAGAGTTAATTACAATACTATCAACAAGATTTACTCAAAATAACCACCATTAGCATCGATCACAGCTTCAATTCTGCTTCGGAACCTCGAACAAGCTGATGCTACAGTCTCCCTGGGAAGGGCCGCAAAAACTGTTTTAATTTTATCCATTAACTGGGCTTTTGTATTACTGGAAGTGCGATTGGTGTCTTTTTCAACTGCGCCCCATACAAAATAATCCATGGGGTTAAGGTCTGGGGAGTTTGGAGGCCAAACATTTGGACTGGTGAAGTCGTAGAAATTTTCAGACAACCATTTTTGACTTTTCCCAGAGGTGTGGCAAGGGGCCGAATCCTGCTGCCATACATACGGCCTACCATTGGCTACCCTTGTTATCCAGGGCTTGACTACAGTTAGCAACTCCACGAACAAAGCCCGAATTCCAATGCCAGGGTTCTTCAACACCTGTTCCTGCAGATTTGCGAGGAATTCTGCTGTACGAACGCAATCAGATCGTCTGCTAGGGATCTTTCTTCTTGCTACATCCTCGTAGTCACCATTGCAAGTCTCTAGTTCATGCCTGATTGTTTTTACTGTATTCAGGGAGCATTGGGCAGCAGTCGTAATATCCTTATTTTGATGGCGGGCACGAATCATCATGATACAAGTTATTCTCTTCCATGATTCAGGTGGGTTCCAGCTATCCATCCTTTCTGACATCTTGTATATGAATGAAGAAGGGTCCAAACTTTTAAATGAAGAGAAGTGTGTGTTAATACATGTAACTTACGGAAAAATATAATTAATTATAAATATGTCAAATTTATCCCGAACACCCTGTATATGTTATGCTGTGAGTCTCTGGTCGAGTCAGTGGATTTCTGAATATCATTAATTTTGTCTTATCTGAGTTTAGGTGTATGGAGTTTTTGGTGAACCAGTCTATGAGCAGATTTATGTCATATTGCATATTTGTTTGGGCTATGCTTGCGTTATTATGGATGAATATTATAGCTGTATCGTCTGCGTATTGGAAGAACATATCTTTGAGAAGTAGCTGATTAATATCGTGCATGTAAATGTTGAATAGAGTTGGTGAGAGTACAGCTCCCTGTCGTACTCCACAGGTTATTGGTAGCTCTCTGCTTCGGTTTGATCCGATACGTGTGATATGCTTTCTATTTTGGAGGTAGTTTGTAAACCACCTGCGCAGAGGCCCGTCTATTCCAACATGCCTCATCTTTTCTAACAAGGTGTGATGTGTGAGTGTATCAAATGCTTTAGTTAGATCAATAAAGACTACCTTAGCAATTTTGTTTTTGTCTAAGGCGGTATTAATTACGTCTGTAAAGTTTTCCAAGAGAGATGTTGTTCCCTTATTTTCTGAAAACGATATTGTGTTTTGGGGATAATATGAAAGATCTCAGTGTATGCTGTGAGTTTCTTTAATAATACGATCCGCTGCATAATTTGATTGATAATTGGTAATGTAATGTTGCTATGGGTCTGTAATTGCTGATTAAATTTAATTTTTCATGTTTGTATATGAGTGTGATTATGACGATCTTTAACATACTTGGTATCAGTCCTGTTTTAAATATTTCATTTATTAATTTTAGTAAGATAGGACCTCAGCTAGTTGCATGTTGCTTGATATCCTTAGGTCTTATACCATCAATTCCTGGGCCATTGTTTGGTTTGATTTGTGTTACATTTTTCGTTTTCGTTTGCAATATTTATGTCGCCGATTATCATTATGGTTAAAGTCATTTGCTAGATGTTGGATAGGTTTTGCGTCTTTCATGAAGCTGTGTTTGATGGTTTCGGAGGCGGTGGTGTTGGGAGCACAATCTGGCATCTCGTTGATCAAGTGCCAGGTTTGTTTCATATTGTTTTGCGCAGAGGTTTGTTTATCTCTGCATTTTTTGCGTTTTTTGTGTTGTTAGGCGGTTCCTTGTTATCTTATATTCAGTTTTTAAAGCTGTGTTATTTGGATATCGCTTTAATTCTTTCCATAAAGCGTCCTTTTTGTGTATTTCTAGGATTAAGGATTTTGGGTTATTCTTGAACGAATTCTGCTTTTCTTTGCAGCTTTCTTATATATTTCCTCCAGTGTGAGTTTAATGATGTTATATAAGATATATGCTGAAACTGATGTAATCCCAGTCGGTTTTTCTTATTTCGTGGTTGACTATTTCTTTCTATTATTGTTTTGTGTTGCTTTTCATCTGTGGGGCGTTGCATGGATATTGTCTTAGTGTGCAGGTTTAGAGCGGTGAAGTAATGGTCTGCTACTTTGCACTTTACGACTGATGCAGTGTAACTGTTTGGTGGTGATCGGATGTTTATATGATCTAGGCAGGAAGCAGTGATAGTATTTCCAAATATTTCTTCTCTAGTACATGATGTTATTGTTGGTATTATATTATATTGGGTATGTATAGCGTGTCTAGGTATTGTACAGTGTTGTTCTGGTTTTCGTTTGCAATATTTATGTTTGTGACACCGATTATCATTAGGTATTCGGCAGAGCATATTTCTTGGCGTGAAAGCCAGCAATTAAATTCGTGCAAAAATTTTATCATGTTTAAGTTTGGTGGCCTGTAAATAGCATTTAGTATTATGGGATGCTGTGTATTGGTGGTATTAGTGATTTCGATGCAAAGGATTTCAGCATGTTCAAACTGATAGACAGTTTCTTTTGCTATTAATTTATGTTCGATAAATATTAATATTCTAACCCCTCTTTTTGTTTGGAGTCATGATCAATGTTGGTGGAAGCCTGGAATTTGGAAAGCAGACGCTTCATCATTAGTTATGGATACTTCTGTTAGGACCAATATATCAATAACACCGGTGTAATTCCTCAGATAGGCCTGTAACAATAGCCAATGTTTTTGGATGCTTCTGATGTTAATATGCAAGATTGAGAGTCCTCTCGCTTGTACTGTGTGTTGTTTCCATGCATCAAGCGGGTCAAAAGTACAATTGCTGATGTATTGTGGAGTAATTACATCTATCTGATGATTCACATTCATTTTTGTTGTGTTGAGGTCTTCTTTTTGAACTAATTTGGAGTCTTTTGTTTCACTCTGGCAGCCTATCTATGTCTTATTTGCTTAGGCTATGAAGTTTGTGACTTTTTCAAGAATATCTTGTCGTCTTTGATCCACAAAAATTGATAATTTTTTTCTGTTTATGCTTTTTTTTTGCATGGTAGAACAGATTCTGATTGAATGGTGTTAAATACTCAGATAGAAAGATTGGTGTATTGTCTTGCGATGCGTTTACGTCCTTGACAACTGGTTTTTTCAGTCTGCTGGCTTTTATGAGATTGTCTCTTGTGGACTTGCTTGTCAGACGAACTATGACTGGTGCGGATCGTGGCAAGCCTTGTTTTCTGTTCTTCCTGTGAATCCGATTTATGGTCTGAATATCATTATGCTGTAGGGGAATGTCAATTGCATGGCCTGACTTTAAAACTACGTCTCTGAGGATATTCTGTGTATGCAGTTTCTGGAAGACCGTTTATGACAAGATCTTCTTCATGTTGTTGTTGATTTAAAAGTTCGTATTGTAGTTTTAGGAATTAAGTTCTTGACAGAGTTGGGATGTGTCTTTCATCAATTTGTGTTCCCTGTCAGTTAGTACGTTAATGCTGATTTTAATGTCTTTTACCGTTTATAAGACTTCTTCGACTTGAATTATTATATTTAACAAACTCTTCATATTCGCTATTTGTTTATTCTGTTTATCAAAGAGTTCTTGAACGAGATCTACTAGGCTGGCTTTTATATTCTCTAAACCTGTTATTAGTAATAAATTTACTGAATTCTAACGATAAGCCTCACCGGTATTTTTTTGTCTGTTCAGTTCATTGTCCAATTCTGCCTCCGGTGTAATCACTTGCGCCGTTGATGGCGGCGTTTCTTTGTTCTCTCTGCAGTATATGCACTTCCATTCCTCTCTTTTGGCATTGGATTTGCGTTGTCATGATAACCGGAACATGTAACGTGAAGATTCCTAAGGTATTTCCTGCAGGTTATATGACTTCCGTCGGACGATAAATCCTTCAGGCACTTGTTGCACTTCATGACTCACCTTTCTTCCCTTGAGAACTGTAAAGATGGCGACGTGTTCTATGCTCGTTAGTGACCACGGTGAACTCTGTTCAATTTTCAGCCCACTGAAAATTTGGATTCCACTTGGCCGATTTCGATGAGTTATATATCACTGTCTTCAGCGTGACAAGCAGAATTACTTTATGACACTTTTAAGTTAAAAACAGGAGTTAGAACCACTTTAAAACTATAAAAAATAGGAGCAGCGATACCACCATGCAACCGTTCGTATGCCTACACAGCTCCCTCTAATAATAATAATAATAATAATAATAATAATAATAATAATAATAATAATAATAATAATAATAATAATAATAATAATAATAATAAAAAGCGTTAACCGATTTCTTTATTTTTTTATAATCGTCTGTTAAAATAAGCAGAATTGATATAAGTGAATGAATAATAATGATTTTTTTATATTTTTCATTATTTATAATAATGATTAACAATAATAATAATCTCATTGGTCTTCGGAAATAGTCACACTTTTTTAATACCATGAGCAAAAGTTTCATTGCTGAGTACTTTTGTTTTTGTTACTGTGAGTAGACCTAATATGTGTAATTACTGTTATTAATAAATGGACATATTAATAAATGATCGATGTTGTAGGAGCTTTATTTTTTGTGGGTCTTCAATTAGCAGAAGTGGTGTATGTGGCTGGAATGACGATGGTTGTACCATGAAGGTTAATTTTTCTTCCTTTTCTTTTAGTATCCCTCTATTCGTATTTTTTTCCCGTTAATTTATGCTCGATTTGCCACATACAAGTGTTTATCTCTTTTTGAAGTTCTTCGTTTTCTCAACTGCGAAAACGAAGAACTGCGAAAACGAAGTTCTTCGTTTTCGCACTTGAGATTTTCCTGCTCTTCTATTGCCACCGTTAGTTTCAATTTTATGTACAGCCAAGTTCCAAGCACTACTTCTCTTCTTATTGTACTGTATGCAATGTTCGTACTCGAATTTTTTGTTAATTTGTTAAATGTGGGTATTAAGCAAGTCTTTAACCATGAGTTTGAACGAATCATAGTAGTCGGTAATCGTAAGATCAGGAAGGGATCCTGCTGTGTATCACTGGTTTTGCTTGGTGTCTGTTTTACGCATCGGAAAGTTTCCTCTTCATGAAGCATTAGTATACTGTGGACCAGGGCCGGTCCGAGAGCATTTGATGCCCCTAGGCAAGAAGAAAATGTAGGCGCTCCTATACATTGTCTCTCTCTATATATATTTTGTCATACTCACACAAGCACCCGTATACCTACACATGTGGATATTTATAAAAATAATATCATTATGAACATTAAAAATTGTATTAATGAAAACCAATACATTTGTATGCATATATGATTACTCCTAATATCTGTATGGCAAGAAAATTATTACATCTTAAATGCAAAAATTATGAAAAATTAATCTTTCGGACGTTTGCTTTGCTAAAGTTTTGAATTAATTCATCTATATTGATTGTAGATCAATTTCATGCTCTATAGATATTATTGCTAGACCAGTGAGTCGTTCCTGCGCCATCGTAGAACGAGTGTAAGTTTTAATTTCGAGAAACTCCTTTCTGAGCTTACCAATACTGGCAATGTCGAAAAAATTCTCAGAGCAATTAACACATTTGGAACACTATTTTCAAGATTATTTTTGCATATGTATGACAGACGTCTAATGAGGAAGTATTTTCTGGAATTCGCCTTGCTATTATTTGTAATTCACTACAGAAATCTGTTCCGTCAATATCTCTAGAATTATCATGCGTTAAATAATTCTTAGCGCCCGAAGCGATGACCTAGGTTCGCCTAATGATAAAACTGGCCCTGCTGTGGACTGCGGCATTCGGTGCGCGTTTGGCTGCTCTCTCTCTCTCTCTCTCTCTTTCTTTGATTCCCATGGCATCGCGTGCCCATTTCAGTTGGGTATGCTGTCGTGGCTCATGCAACCCACGCTACAAAATGCACGTAAGTTTTACCGTCTGAATGCATTTTTATCGATGCAGGAACGTTTTAAGAGTGTATAACACATCACTGCTCATCTTAATTTGTCTAATGCAATTAACTGTAGGATAACTTTGAATACATTAATTTATCATTAATTGTAACAAAACCTGCACAGAGTGGGGAAACAATGTGTTGGTTTTAAAATACTGTATATTAGAAAACAATAATGGAGAATGATATATTTGGTTGGTATATTTGAGTTACTCAATGGTATAAAATTTTGAAGAGGAAGACGAACCTTACCTCCTCTGACTACAATACTGTGTCCCAGTGGAGGCTCGTAAGAATTTGTAGTGGTGGGGCTGCAATGCTACCAGTCCAAACTGCACGTAAATCAGATTTTCAAATGGTCAATTTCGAAACTTTTATAGTTTCTGTATATTCAGCTTTGAAATAATGCTGTATTTAATATCCACTTGATTTTTATAAATTTTGCATCGCCGAAGTGAAGCCTTTTGGCTCTGTGAAACTGTCAAAATGGACCAATAGGAGGCGAATATATGGACGCTGGCTGTCAGAGTAAGCATGTTTCCTATAAGGTCCGGCTAGGGCAACTCGTAAATACCAGTAAACCTCCAGAAAAGTACAAGTATACTCCTCATAAGAAGACGAGCAGACCCCAAAGGAGACATCACCCTGTTCAACACAAATATTCCCTGGAAAACGGATACTAAATACCTTGGAATACTCCTAGACAAAAGATTATGCTTCAACAGCCACATCAAGAGCACGTGCACCAAAACATCAAACGTCATCGCCCAACTGTACCCCTTGATCAATAGACACAGCAAACTAAACACAAGAAACAAAATTCTACTCTACAAGACAGTGATCCGGCCCACAATTACATATGCCTCCCCAGCCTGGAGCCATACTTCCAAGACAAATATCCTCAAGCTACAAAGACTACAAAACAAGTGCCTACGGATGATCCTGGATGCCCCATGGTTCATCAGGAACAACCAGATCCACCGGGACATAAACATCCCCCACATCTCCTCACTACTACACTCCCTCGGAGAAAAATACTTCAAGACAGTGTCCAACCATCCAAACCAATTAATCCAGCAAACTGGAAACTATGACAGCAAGGACCACTGGAAACACAAGAGACCTAAAGCCATTCTAACACCCAACGATGACACTTAACCACTTCTGTCCCCTCAGGGCGAGCTAAAATAGCTTCCCATCACAGCTTCCGAATCAGACAACAGGGAATACAAAAAGCGTAAAGCTTCACCCTCTGCGCCATAAATGTCCTGCGTCCTGCATCGTAAATACCGGGAAGTGTATTCCCGTAAGCTCTCTGGTCAAATTTCATACGAAACTTTTATAGTTTCTGTATTCGGCTTTGTAATAATGCTGAATTTAATATCCACTTAATTTTTATAAATTGTCTATATTATATATAAATACTTCCTATCATCCCAGTTTACACTTCAGGCACGCAAAACATGAAACTCAGAAAACAAAACAGCAATTCATGACAAACGACAACGTCCAGTTGGATTGGTTGACATCATAACCAATCGCAGCCTCTATGTGCTATTGTCTCAGAGCTCACTCTGCCTCGCCTTCTGAGCGGTTTAAAACGACTAGAACGCTAAGAATTTGATCCGCTGCGCCATATGTACATCTTTTCAAAGGGCTCAAAGGTGTATATATTTTGAAAGCACACACGGGCGATTTACGCGAATGTGATAAAATGTTTACGCTTTAAAAAGTGTTCTCTTCATGAAGCATTAGTATATTGTGTTTACTTTTAGGAATCACGCGAATTAGGGGAGTTTTTAACGGAAATAAATGCAAAAATAGAATATCGGTGATCATTGGCGCACCCGGGGGGGGGACATCCCCCCCCAAAAAAAAAGAAAAAGGAAAAAACACTAGAAAATTTTCCAAAAATCTTTTCCTAATTAAAATTATTATTTTTTAAATTTATGTTGTGTCTTGTCTTCTATTTCTATGCTACTTATGAATTAGCGGTCACATAAGGTGGGAATACCCTATAGCCCTCGGGAATCACGGCCACTGTGAACGCAAGGAGAACATGGTAGTGCCCGGGCGGAAGAGCGCTACTTCGTTTGCGCGAGCCGGGCCAGAGGAGATCACGGGTATCATGTATTGGCGATCACTGGAGATGATGATCAGTCATAGGTCGTATGCAATGCGTAGTGTCTATTCTTAAATCGTCTACTCAACTCACCCCCCCCCCAGATTAAATCCTGAGTGCGCCACTGTCGGTGATATTGCTATTCAGTGTGGATGAGCATCGCACATCCTGAATATTCGTCCCTGCTTCCCACATAGTTTCCGAAATCCAGTATCATCGTCGCCCACAGCCAGAGCAGTGTGGTTCGTCTCCTTCGTCGCTTAACGGCTCATTACACTTGTGGCAGAACATTGTGCTTACTGACCTTCGATGTCTCGGTGACTTTTGTACTGTTGAGTGGTCAGCTTCCATGTTCATGTTGAAGCAATATGGTAATGTTTCGGTAACCTTCTTTATGCACGATACTTAAACATATGTACTGTACTTAATATTAGATTCTGTTTATACAAATATATAATTAACCAGATAGTTGTGCTCTTACTTTTTCTAATGAATAACGTTGAGTTTCTATATATATATAGAAACTCAACGTTAGTTTTCTTCTACTCTTATTATATTTTGTACGTAATACATAAATAAATGGATTGGATGAAATACAAGTTCAAAAAACTACCCAGCAAATAACATATCACCTTTCATCTTACTATATCTGTAAAGCTCATCTGTATTATTATTTTAAGCCGTTTTCTCATTAAGATAAGGAATATAATAACGGATTATGATATTTAATAAAAGAACTATCTTTAAAAGCTAAAGTCTGTAATCATTTAAAAAAAAAAAAAAGATTACAGACTTACACACACACACACACGTTTACCTCTGCAGGTCATTTATAAAGATGCAGCAAAACTCAATAAATAAATCGTTTATTCTAAAACGTTTGAAACAGGAAATTGCATAAAGCCTGTGACTTAATGCAGTGATGAATTATGATGGGACAGATTATCTATTCAACTGAAAATGAACTCAGTCCTCTTGAAGGTCAACATATCCGATGATTCTCGGAGTGAGAGGAAGTCTTTGGATGCCATCTGGAAGTTGCCAGTTATCATACAGAACACGTCTGATGACACACTTACACAGATGGATTAACTTGGCTGGGTTCATACATTGCTCTTTTAACATGGGTGCCCAATTAAAAATGAGCTCCATCACCTGACTCGTAGAAAAATCAAAGTTTGGTTGTGCAACCTGCCATTTTAAAATAAAGCGTTCTTCCAGAACTTTGTAAAAAGTTGGACAGTCGAGCTGAGGAACAACACGTAGAATAAAATTAATACATTTCATTCGTTGCTGATCCAATACTTTATCTTCTTGTTGCAAATTGTCTTGTTCTTCATCAATGATATCTTCCTCCATGCATAGCACAATAAGATAACACATTCGAAATTCTGTAAATTTATCGACCAGAATGATATTTGGAGGAAAATAACCTCCAAACCTCAATAGTTGCAATAATACATCAAGCTTCAATCTCTGAACAGAAATCTTCAATAAATCAAAAGTGCCCCGAAAACAAATCACTTCAATAAAAGGCTCAGAAAAATCAAATACCATCTTATTTGTATTAGCAGCACGATAGAAATAGGATAATGGGGACTCGCTGATTTCCCTAGCATCAGTTATGTCATTTCCGTTCCATGTCCATAGAGGAAGAATCAGTTCAGGATAGTGAAGTTCTTGCGCTCGGATTCCAAGAAAGCGATCACAATCATATAAACACACCAGAACTTCACTAACAAGGTTCACATCATTAACATTCTTCCAGAAACACACCTTAGCAGAAGAATAAATAAATTTTTGTTCATATTCTCTATTTAAAAAAAATGTGCGCATTTCCGCCTTTTTTCTGTTATAAACTTCCAAAATAGCCCGGATTCTGAGGTCAATCTCTCCTTGAATTGGTTCACCTTCAAAATATTTTAGAAGGGATTCAACAGACAGAGTCATTTCTGCTTTTAAATTCCTAATCCGTAACATGCGATTTTGGTACCTCGATAACAGAGCCATTACGTCTAGGTATATACAATGTATTCATCATTACATTTTTATTTAAAATTTTCAATTGTTGCGTAACAGGCTCGACTCTTTCTTGAGAGTATTGTTCAACTACTTTCGATGTCCAAATGTACTATTTTACAAAAAATACTGAACACAGAAGTTAACGGGGGGGGGGGGGGGTAGTTAAGCGAATTTTGCATCTGAGATAAAAATTAATAGCGGATCTATTTTGAATCCAGTTGTTTAGGAAATTTTCTTCAGCATACATTTTTTTATGGTTCTCAATCTTTTAACTTAATTTCATTGAATTACCGCGTAGTTTTGGAAAAATTGCGATATTTTGATGGAAACAACAAGCGGAATCCAAAAAACTTAAAAGGACAGTCAGCACACTGAGCACATAAATTAAGGGATGTGGCTATTATTGAATAAATTTCAAGGAGACTATTACAAGAAATTTTTTCAAATCAACAGACGCGCTCGAGAATTTCCAACTATGGCTGACAAGAAAACGCTTTTACAGTATATCCTCTCTCTCTCTCTCGTTTTGTTTATAAATCACACAATGATTTTAAAAGTATTAGAACCACCTGATCATAAGCACGTTGTATGCAAAAAATAATGCAGAGGGGAACTCTAGTGACAAATGAATATAATACTATGAAGAACAGAGCTCGCTGAATTCCAACGTAGATAGTTGGATATTCCTCCGACATGTCTGTGTTAAACCAGAAGCTGCTTTAGGACATTTTTGGACCTGTATTACTGTGATTTTTTTCAGGGAGAAAAATCACTATCACCTGACAAGGAATCACTATCACTATCACCTCGTTTTATTATTTTCTTTTTAAAGAAACGAAAACTCCAGTTTTTCAGCTTGCAAAACTGACAAAACTGGCAGACGAACTCAAGCAATTTTCAGACACAATACACTGGACACACAGGTTTAGTTTCTCCGGCCATGCAAACAACCTCAACAATTGCTATACATTTCTTTTCTTTCTTTTTTTTTAACATGATCTTTCTTATAATATGACTAATTTCTCTGAGCACCCTTAATGAAAAACTTTTCTTTTCTAACATTCTACAATGCAGCTTGAAATGCTATTTCCACGTGTATTGTTGATTGGAATTAGCATCGACATTACTCGTACATTCTCTCTTTAACTATATTAAAAAAATTCAGCGAAGCTACTGTCCATACAATAATATTCAAATGTCATCACATCTATTCATCGAAACAGTGTTTTTATCGTAAGCAATTCTTACATAGAAACCCATCCCTTTTTAAATTGTTAAAAAATCGTTTATCTTCCCCTAGATTCTACTTTATATAAATTTCTACTTTTCGACTTTATATAAAACTGTTTTGTACGCAGCTTGATGTATATGAACAGAGTAAATTATTCGTTATCAGTACATCAGGTCCAGAAACTTACTTAACAAAAGGAGTTGAAAGTAAAACGCTGAGGACTGAATCTTCTTCTTCTAGAGGATTAGCCATAGATTAATTTTTGTTTACTAATTGAGTCATCAGAGAAGTGTGTGTGTGTGTGTGTGTGGGAGAGAGAGAGAGAGAGAGAGAGTGCTTCTCTATCTCTCTTTCTCCCCAGAACAGGCAAACCGGCCCGTGAACACACGCATTTACAGACGTAGGACACACCGAGAGGCATAGGGCTAACCACCTTATCCTCGAGTTACAGTTGTTATTGCAAGAATAAAAACTTTGACACCGTAAAAGGTAGAAGAGGAATGATTAAGAAGAAGAAAAGAAGTATTTTCTGGTTATCTAATCCTAAGTACATTCACGGTATTGAATGTGCTGTGAGTTGCCAGGCTTTTGAAAGTATATAAGAAACACGTTAAGAAACAAGAGCAAAGAAGAACGATTTTGGATAAAATAATTTAAAACTTAAGAGATTAACAACAACAACATTAATAACAACAAATGTCATAATTTGATATTAGCTGTTTTGAATATGATCTCTTAATTTTGAATGAATTGATGATGATGAAAACAAATTCACACAGAAAAAACATGACAAATGAAAATATGAAATAAAAAAAAATAAAAAAGGAAATTAGAATAACAAATTTCACTAAGGAAGAGTGAACCAAAAATATTAAATTTTTGGTTCCAAATATTTGTTAAATATTAGTTATAGATTTGATTCCCCCCTGATGAAAGTGAAGAAAAAAATTCTCATGAACAGATTCAACAAAACTTCTCTAAGAGAAACATAATGTAAAAATATAGATTATGGAGAGGCAAACAGAAAATAAGAATGAGGAGAATGTAAACTTTCGGTTTACAGAAATTCTACGGAATAGAAAAGGAAAAGTTATTTCGTCCAAAAACATTTCCCTGTATTTATGTCGATGATGCTAGACAGTGAAGACAGGCATATTTAGTATTTGATATAAAATAATGCGATAGTTTTCTTAGTTTAATTTTTATTATTAATATATTTATATTAATAATATTTATACAAAATTTTTATTTTGTATAAATATTATTATAATACAATTTTTTTTTTAAATATTTAAACAAAAATAAAACATTTTCTATCATTACATAATATTGTGTGTTTATTTCAATAATGATGCAATTTATTATGTTCAAATCTTTATACAAACGTATTATATTTTAAGTAAGATGGTAAAGTTTGTTTTATTCTGTGGATGATAAACTAACATCTAATGTACGGAAGAACTGATAAAAAAACAAAGTATTTTACTGGTAACACAAAAAAGGAGTCGATTATCAGTATACTCTGTGAGAGTTGTCGAATTCAAGGGTTTTTGCAAATGTCAGACCACATTATTTCAGTTAGCTAGCGTCTCCGTAGCTCAGTTGATATTGACGAAGCCATTTGGTCGGAAGGACCTAGGCTCGATTCCCGTCTATGACGTGAGAAACGTTTATTTGATCTCTTTCGTCTAAATGTGAGTTAGCCAGTCTCATACGGGGGTAGAGGTTTTTTTCACCCAGAAACGCGGATTTTTCGTCCCTCAGAACAAGCAAAGCGGTCCTCTGAAACACGGATTTACAGTCATTACATAATCTATATTTTCCCCCTCCCGTTGGAGGGGGTTTTCCCCCTCCAACGGGAGGGGGAAACCCCCCACGAATAAATAAATTTCGGTTAGCTGAAATACATCAAATAAATGAATAATAAAAATTAATAATAGTAACGTAAAAACCAAGCAGATAATAAAACCTTAAATAGTTTTATAATATATTTCATATTTTCACAAATAAAACTATTTATCATAGTTTAATATCCTTTGATCTTGATGGCATTGCTGCAGTATTTTCATCTAGGACCAGATTTATGGATAAGGTATGCAAGCTATAAATTAGGGTCTCACACTACAAGGGCCTCTGTCTCAGTGTGAATAACTTTGATCAGATAAAATTCACCCAGTAGAAAGAGGGGGGGGGGATTTTAAAAGTTACCGCTTAGTACTACAAAAACCTTAAATTCGGTTTGGATAAGATAAAAATATCCAAACGCGAAATATTCGTTTTCATTCAGATAACGAGTTGAAATATACCACCACTGCGTATGTTTCTTTACTGCTCGTCAATATAATTAACCAAAGTTGAAACATCAGAGATAAAGACGAAAACGTCGCGATACAGTTTACATCAAAATGCGATTTTTACTCCGAAACTTATTCTAGTATTGTTTGAAAAAAGAAAAAGGCGAAGGGGGGGGGATAGACAGCGAAGTGATTTAGCGAATCAGCTGTCCAACTAATAAGCTGTTGATTTATGCTTACTGCAGGATAATCGAATCCCGCAATAAGCATAAATGTTTGTGATTTTGTCTTTAGAAAGAAAGTGAATTTCATCCCCCAGGAATATGTCGGAAATACCACAGCCATAAAACACAGATGAAAATGAATTTAATAATTCATAGAATCATTCATCTCAAAATTGCGAAATAGGAAATCATCTGGAACTGATTGAATTTATAATGAAATGAATGAAAACATGGGAAATTTAGGTAAACATGTCTTCGAGAAAAGCGAGCTTCCCAATAAAGGGAAATGAATATTATAATGCAAATATTTTTAAAAGGGAACAAAATCTGAGCTCCAAAACTATCGAGGAATAAACTTATTGTTCACTACTCTAAAAATGCAAGACTTATCAAAAGAAGAATTAGAATCAAGATTAAAATACGAGTGCTATTAAAGAATGACAGAGATTCCGTAAAGGAAGATCATATACTGATGCTATATTTGTTATAAAGAAAATTACAGAAAGAGGAATAGAATTTAACAAACTAATATTTATCTCATTCACGTAGAGAAGGCTTTTCACAGAATCGGATTACAGGATGTCCTGAAAGTACTAGCATTAAGAAAGATACCACTGTAAATAATTGAAAAGATCAAATATATATACACAAACATGAATGTGCAATAAGATATCATAACAAAAAAATCTCCGTAAAGAAAGGGATCAGAGAAGATGATTATCTAAGTCCATGTTTATTTTACATAATGATGGACGAAATGATAACAGAAGTTAAGAAAGTGAAATTAAATGAAATAAAAATCAAAAAAGAACATTTAAATTTGGTTGGATATGCAAATGATATAGCATTACTCGCATAAGATGATCTCCAAAAGCAATTATTCAAACTCTAACATATATGCAGTACTTTTAAAATGCAAATATTAACAGAGAAATAAAAGACAAGGATAGTTTCTGAAGAACCAATCAGATGCAAATTAGCACTAAATGGAAAAATACTGGAACAGGTAATGAATAAATACCTAGGAATAATGATGAACAGTGAAAATATAACACAAGATGAAGTAAAAGAATAATCCCTGAATGGTAGGAAAATATCAGGTTGTCTAAATTCAACAACCTGATATTTTACAACCTGTATGGAGAAAAATAAAGCTCTAACAAAATAAAGAAAAGGAAGTAAAAATTAAAAAAAAAATAAGCTGACTCTTTTTATTTCCGTATAGGGAGTAGGTGAGGCCGTTTTTGCCCTATGTAACTTTTGGAGACTGAGTGAGCAGTTCAATAGCTACTGGTAGCCAATCAGAGATAGCTGACCCAAGAGTAGTACTAATTAAGCGGCGCGCAGTGAAGGGACGGCTAACAAGCGCCGTCATCTCGTGGTACCTAACCCCTAACACAATATTTGTAATGTCCGAAAATAGTGTGGGTTCTAGGTTCGATTTTCTTGAGTTTACGGGACGAAAATCCCGAGTTTCCAAGAGAAAAAACCAGCTTGCCCGTGGCAGAAATCGACTAACTCGGGAACCGATCGAAGAAAGGCTTAGAAGAAGTTCCTCTAGTCGGCGACTAGAATCGAACTCGTGACGCTCTTTCTTCGGGCGGTTTAGCGCTACGGAGTGTAAACACCACCTCCACTAAGTATATTTTATTAAACCAATAATAAATAAATACATCATAAATAGATACATCATATATTTACATATGCTTTAACCTCCTAAAGGATATTAAATCTCTCTCTCTCTCTCTCTCTCTCTCTCTCTCTCTCTCTCTCTCTCTCTCTCTCTCTCTCTCACACACACACACACACACACACACACACAAATTTATTTGATTATTTATTATTCCGATTCGGACACTGTAAGAATGATTTAAACTTTTTTAATATCCTTTGTACTTTAATTTCTCGAAAAACAATATTTGTTACATAAATTGGCTTACCCCAAAATTTCACTCGAAATATCCTGCAAATTTTATATTACATGCATTTCATTATATTTCAAGTTAAAAATAATCGTAGAGAAAATAAAGGATATGATTATATCATTTCATTCAATTTTATTTTTGAAAATTTTAATACTTATTTCATTCAAATAGTTATTATAAGAGTAGGAAGCTTTCCGAAATTAACAAAAACATCGTAAAGAAAAGAAAAACAGAAAATTGGGAATCCGTGTAAACAATTAAAAAACAAAAATAAGATTAAAAAAATGAAATAATGTTACTCAGCTTTCTTCACAAATATAAGCCTATAACTAGCAAACAAAACAAATTCAAGTTACCCGAAAAGTTATAAAATCTTCTTCTAATTATTATTAAGAGAGATCAGAGTCAGGGACTCATTGAAGGGAACTATACATCATCCACACCAGCTATCACACTTGTGCTTGAATTCATTCACACCTCTTACGCACACAACATTCACTGACAATCCATTCCTATCACTCACCGCTCGATGAGAGAAAAATATAGCTTCCGTACCCTTCTTGACGGCATTCGTTCTCAACTTCCAAGGATGTCTTATCGTGCTTTCCTCGCCCTCCATAAAATGAAAAATTCCATCTACTGAAATCCTGTATAACCCTTTTGGAAGTTCGGAAGTCTCAATCATATCAACCTGTAAAATTCGATGCAGCGTAAATTTTTATATTTTTTATTGCATCGACTTTCACAGAGGTCGCATTTGGAAAGCTTGTAAAAATAAACTTTGTTATTGTAAATAGAATACTAAAAGCCAAAGTATAAAGCCCAAAGGGTATTAGCTTGCTCTCTCGCATAAACAAGGAATGTAAAATCAGTAAAGCCAATGCCTTGCCTTTGGAAGGTTATTTGATGTTAGTGCTCTGATTAAAGTGTAAGAGAGTCATTTAGTTTACAAATTCAGTCTTAGTGACCTTCAAGGTCAGTGGAGAAACGGGCGGCAAGAATCAAACATAAATACCGCAGTCCGGTAAAACGGATTAAAGCCATACGAAAGGGGAGAAAAGAGAAGTCGGCGGAAATTTTAGATCAAGAGAGTCACGAGGAAATATCTGGGGGTTCCCAAACCTACATCCAAAGTTTGCGCGGGAAAGTTCCAAGGTTTCAGAAAAGACTGAATATAAGGGAAGGGTCCTCAACCAAAGGGGGAGGGGGGTTCGACAGTTTTGGCTAGAACAGAGAGAAGTCGAAAGGAGGTAACGAGGTGGAGGTCGATCCACGGCAAATTGTCCAGATCAAAAATGACGGTTACCAGAAGCGATTAACAACGGAGGGTGCAGCCGAGCCGGACCCAATGCATTGCCGATCAGACAAATCTGCATGTGCTCCGTACGCTTCGGGCAAAATCCCTTTTGCCCGAAGCTCCAAGACGCTGAGAAATCGCGTTCCAGACCCGCCAATCGTTCTGAATGAAATGCCGGTGCTCCTAAACCTCTAAGGAAAGAACTCAAAACCCGAGACGGAAAAGGAAACTAAGGACACCGAGACGAATAGAGAAGTGCACTAAAGGCAAAAATAATTCATGTGAGTCAATTGTTGTATATTATTTTTGTATGTGATGTAAGGGAACTACCTTAATGGACTGGCAATATTGTAGATGTCTTACAATGGAGATTAAATCGCATCCTGGTCAGTGTACCGGAAAAGCGTGAAGTCTACTCACTGGTGACAGTAGCTACTTGTGCGTAATTGTGGCTTAATGACGTCATCTTCAATGGAGAATATTTTAATGCTAGATGTTAGCTTTTTTTTTTTTGTCACTCGGATCAGCATCACTGAAAGAAGCGTGTCTGGTTACGACTAAGCTAAGTTGAAAAATAACAGGTGATCATGGAATTATTTGCAGTCCTATATAGTTAAGCTATGAACTTTTCATTCGGACCCTTGGTAATACTTGATGTTATCAAAAAAAAAGTTCTCAAAAAAAAAAAAAAGATGAATAAAAATCTGTAAACGCAGCTTAGAGGTCCATGTTGTTCATTTTATAGTTCCATTGGGAATTATACGAATTCCTACAACTGCTTGAACACATCGTTTGGGAATCTCCCCTTGAAATTACTTTCAGAGCTACTTGCGATTCTGTCTGGGGAAATTCTGGAAGCTGTCAGTTTCATCTCGGAAAGCAAAAATAGGTCACGGCGAGACAGAGTTCAAAAAATACAGGTGCAAGATAATAGCGACATTTTTAGTGAAAATAAAATAAAATAAAACGGCTGTTGCGTACACAACGCAACGTATAACTGAACACTGGCGTGATGAAGCCACCAATTCTGTAAGTGGTACATTTTTAGTTGTTTTTCACAAATATCTTTCCTGAAATGCCTAAGAATTCTTGGGCATTCGCTGTTGATTCATACTTTGGTCTTCACGAAGTAATTCATAATGTACCTCTACTTCATATCAACAAAACATGAAAAAAAAAACAAAAAAAAAAACCATCAGAAACTTGAGTTCGATCTGACCTGACTACATTCTTAGACGAAGTAATGAAGTTTTCCTAACTCTTTCTCGCAGTGTTCCCGTTTTCCACAGTATAACAAAACTTAATGCAGTCTATTTGCTCTTTCGCATTGTTCTTGTCAAAAATCGCAGAATGAGCAGAGGAATAATTAAACTTCGCTTGAAGTCAAACCAGATAGATAGCGTCTTCGTTTTACAATCAATATTCAAGACGCGGATTCGAATACCTCTGCAGGCATAGATGTTTTGTGAATGTCTTTTGGAAGCTTCAAGTACCTTCAAAAATGTTCACGTTTGTTTGCTAGAAAAATGTTCCCTTATTCTAATTTTTAGCATCTGCCTTCTGTGCTATACATTCATATTGTATAGCACCAGAGACAGAGGCTAAAATTTTAAAATTTAGCGTAAGTTTAAAATTTTTATTAAAATGCAAGCACCGCAAGCTGTAATGAAAACATAATATATTAACTCATAACCAAGTAACGAAACCATATCTAGCAAGGGGTATATGCAAGCGATATGTATCTTTTGGGCACAGTACTCAAATTTTGAGTATTGCCTTTTATTGCAAAGTTTTTTTTCTTTTCAACGGCACGTTGAAACAGAGGGAGAGAGAGAGGGGGGGGGGCTGTAGCGGTAGCAGAGAGAAAATGATGAAAAAGGAGAATGCTTCAGTTACTTGACGTGGTCGGAAATACTGAAAAAGTAAAGTCAAATGGAGAAAAAAGTTCACTGATCAATAGAAGATAAATCGCCGTGACCTTTAAGACCTCTGGGAAAAGGATTACCGCTGCATTTCCATCTCTATTTTCAGCAAGCGACAGGCTGGAATCTCCTTTTAATGAAATCGATAAAAGTTTCTTTGTCAACCCGTTGTACGGTAACTTTCTGTTCACATTACTTCTTTTCATCGCTCAGCAGTTTTTTCTGTGTGTGTGTGTGTGTGTGTGTGTGTGTGTGTGTGTGTGTGTGTGTGTGTGTGTGTGTGTGTCCGAGAGTGTCTTTTCTTACTGTTGTTATCAGTTGTAATGAAGAAAATAGGGTATAACTTCAGTTTCTGTCGATTTCTTGGTTTGACAGCTTAAAATGCAGACAGACTGATGTTTGAGACAGTAACATTCCCATGAATAAATTGACATAATTCCAATCCCTAGCAATCGATTGCACTCTCCAGAGGTGACTAACGTTTTATTATTCTGAAACACTAAACGACTGATAAGTGAAAATATTCATAAATTTTCGTTACAAGTCGAAATCCGGAATGAGGCTTTTTGCAAAGAAACTTATGTGAATCTCACCCAAGAGAATTGTAAAACTTAGTTTGTGTGTGCGTGTGTGTGTAAGACCTGAAGTGGTGTGCAAAAGCACCAAATATGAAGTTTTTTTTCCAAACCACTTCAGGTCTCCAATATGCAAAGTGGTGGTATTACACCGGGCGATGAAAATCATCTACCATTTAAAACATCCCAATTAAAATTCGAAGGAACAGCCTTCAAGTTGGAAACATTCCTGTTTAGCAAGACCTGTGGAGTTTCCATAATTAAACATTCACAGAAAAAAATAATACATATTTTACAAATATATCCTCTTACGTATCGCAAGATATCATCAGTGACAGTGAAGAACAACGGTAAGGAATTTGAACAATAAAACAGTACAGCGCATGAACCAAATTTGAATCCCTCTATACACTGCGCATTTGCAAAGTTAAATATAACAATTAAATATAACAGTTAAGTATATCAATTTTAAAAGTAAAGACTTGCAATCAAAGTAAGAAATTAAAGATTGTAAGAAAGTAAAGATTGCAAGTAAAGATCTGCTGCATCGATATGATAGGACAGAACTGAGAAGAAAGACACGATTGCCAATGAGTCAATGAAAAAGATCGTGCAGGTGGAATGATGCAGTTTATTGATGTACGGAGTGAATTTGATGGATGAGAGGATTTATATATGTCTGACAGACCACATTTAAATGGTTTGGGAGTTAGATGTTAGGATAAGGTATTGTTTAGTGAGAGTGTGGTAGTGCGAAACTAGAGATATTAGGGAGGATGAGATCAAGTGGGGGTGTCTGGCCACCCCTCAAATAAATGAGGATGGGTACAGTAATGATTATGAAATGCTGAATGGGATTTCACAGGTCTCCAATTTAAATGGGTTGGAATGTTATTACACAAGGGTAACTATGGGTACAAAATGATATTGAAATGCATGTACACGAATGCAAAAAAGTATCAGGAATAATGTGAGGTAAGCTCAATTTGGTAAAAAATTATAGACATCAGTGAGATCTGAGTTAATGCCGTCCCCCCTTTCCCATTACCCAATATCTTTAAAGAAAGAAGAAAGTTGCAACTGTCTCAAACAGCGGTGTTAAATTATCTGTTTTGATTGTTTCCCATGAAACTTGTTAATTTTAACTTTCTCAGGTACACACATCTCAACTGTATCTTTTAGCCGAAGAAAGTTTTTTCGGCTGTTTACGGGATGAAAAACCCCAGATAAACCGGGGAAAAAACCCTTCTGTCCACGTCCAAGACCGGCTAACTTGGCTATGGTTGAGCAAGATCCTTAAGCTCCTCACGTCGTCGACGGGAATCGAGTCTAGGACACTCCTTCTCCAGGCATATGGTTGCGAAGCGCATAGCCACTAGGCTAACCGCGCGGACACTAAAAATCCCTTATTTGATTCTACTAAATCGATTTCGTATTTCTATCATTCACTGAATACACTCACCAACTATCTGAACTTTTTGATCTTCCTTCTTTCTTAAGTGAGAAAATTATCAAGTCTAATTTTAATTTCGCCATAAAATCAAGTTCCTCGGAGATGTTAATGTTCATACAACTCAAAACAACACCCTCCCATCTTCAAATGAATTTATCCTATAATACTATCGACAGGTTTAAGAAATACTCATATATAATGCAGTCAAATCCATGCCAGAATAGCAGATAGTCATGACCATTCTTCACAAGATCGCTTCTCGATAGTATGCCTTCTAATTACACTATGGATGTTAGTTCCTTGAATTCATTTCACAGTCTCTCATTACTTCATCTCCCAAATATAATGGCCAGATAGGCACAAAGAACAGAGGACTTCTTTGCCTTTCGCACAAATATATAATTTTAGTACAAAAGGATTTTAATAAAGCTATGAATAATAAACATATGCATAATTTTAGTAAAAATTAATTCCCTTTTACGATCAGACTAAATGTGGTAGAAGAATTGATCAACAGCACTTTATAAAAGGATGCAGCTATATGCGCAGAACGTTACTGGTTTGATGGGTGAAGCATATATGCTTTTCATATTCCCCTTTGTCTGAGAGGGAATTTCTTTGAGTGGAGAGTTAAGATCGCTCTGGAAGGGCAGTGAGATTAGCTGTGTTCAGCTGAGCATAGAATTGACTTGGGTCTTTTGTATTTGTAGAATTCTGTTATCTGAAGCTTAATCTTAATCTGAATGAATAGTAATCTGAAGCTTGCTTGATCAGCGGGTTTGAATGATTGCTTGTCTTGGTGAAGAATTTTTCTGCTAGATCATGAAGGAGAGATTTGATGTAGGGAGTGTGACGTCTCTGTGAATCTGGGAGTTTTTAATGAACCATGGGGCATCCAGAATCATTCTCGGGCATTTATTCTGTAATCTCTGCAGCTTTTGAATATTTGTATTCGAGGTATGGCTCCATTCAGGAGATGCATAAATGATGACTGGGCATATTACCATCCTGTATATGAGTAGTTTGTTCCAAGTATCCAATTTCCTTCTTCTATTGATCATGGGGTAGAGTTGCGCGATTACTTTGGATGTCTTCGAGCTTATGTGTTTTATGTGACTGGTGAATTGGAGTTTTTTTTGTCAAGCATCACGTCGAGATATTTGACCTTAGTCTGCCATGGAATCTTGACTCCTAGCAGGTGCATGTCCTCCATGATCTGGACCTTCTTTCTGGAGAACAGTATGTCTGAACTCTTCTGGGGGTTTGCTCAGATCCTCCAGTCCATCAGCCACTTCTCCAGTGTACGAATACCGGTTTGGTGTCTTGTGATTGCCAGTTGAGGGCTGAGAGATCTTGCTAATAAAGCAGTATCGTCTGCATATAATTCAGTGATTGTGGAGCTTGGGTTTTGAGGGATATCAGCTATGTAGATAGAAAACAGCAGGGGAGGCCAAAAGTGAGCCCTGCGGCACACCTGCCAGGATCTTACGTCTGGTGGGTCAGCAACAGTGAACCCTGCGCCTCCAAGTAATGACACAATAGCAACCAAGCAGGTTGCCCTCCTGTTCGAAATACCTCAACTTCCGCAGCACAGGAAGGGACGCGATCTCCATCCATGACCAAGATATATGCAGAGGCAGCTCGAACTCAGATTCCTTTATCATATGAGCAAGCAAGCTCCAACTTAAAATCAGTTCTAACTGCATCTCTTGCCACCATGATGCAGGAATTCAGCAAAGCAAGCTCCTCACCATCTTCCAAAAAGAGATTTTATCTAGAAACCCTATCCATATTAACAGCACTATATAATGTATAAAAAACTCAAACCAAACTAACTCACGATAATAACATAGAATGCTAATGGCCTAACAAAATATCCTCGAACGGCAAGAGTTCACTCACAGATACATGATATAGTCTTAGTTAACGAAACGCACCTTAGGCCAGCTAATAGCCCAAAATTACAGGACTTTACGATGTATAAAACAGACAGACTTACCCGGTGGAGGAGCACAGCCGTATATATCAAAAACTATTTAAGCCACAGACCAAGAACCTTGAGATAACAGGTATTTAAGTTCACACTAACAATTCCGGCAGCATCAAAATGTATGCCGCATACAACCCACCGAGCATCCCACCCAGTGATTTGGATTCCATTCTCGGCTCTACTGATTCCATTATTGTGGCTGGAGACTTTAATGCTAAACATACAGCTTGGTTCAGCTCCACAATCAATGACAAAGGTCGTATTCTATACCATACTCAACCCAAAACTCAATAGTTATAGCTGGACTTACAGAGCCCACCCATCACAGCCCAGCTGGAAACTCAGATGTACTTGACATAATCATCCTCAGAAACTTTAGATACCAGTATCAGCTGGAAACACTAAATGAATTGTCTTCCGACCACAACCCCATCCTGCTTGAGCTCGGTACGCTCGAGAAACTCACTCCACCGCACTCATTTATACCTTGGAACAAACTCTCTAGAATTCTCCCAGAGCACATTGGCCCAGTCCCTTTATTCGCAATAAAGAGGAGATTAAACAACCTATCCAGTCAAATAAAAAAAAAAGCAATAAAGTCAGTCACCCGAACCACAGTCTTCCACCCGCGCATCAGTTCCCGGAGGAAATCATAGATCTAATCAGATTAAAAAACAAAGCCAGAAACAGGTACCATACCACAAGAACCCCACAAGATAAAACAACTCTGAATAATCTAAATAGATAAGTCCGTGAAGCTCTGCAAACCAAGCTCGAAACCAAGATATGGAAACCAAACTGACGAACCTAAACCCAGAGGATAACTCCATCTGGAAATTCTTGAGAACCCTCCGCACTAAAAAGGCAACTTATACCCCCAATTCAGACCAAGAAGGGGAGTAGCCCACACTGACAAAGAAAAAGCAGAAACTCTAGCTGACAGCTTGGAAACTATACAAGATTCACCGTCGAGTCAAGCAGCTCATAACACAACAAAAGGATAACTCAGAACCTATCACACCCACTTCTCCCGCAGAAGTTATGAATATCATAACCCATTTGAACAAAAACAAGGTTCCAGGTCCAGACGGAATCACAAACAGAGTAATCAAACTACTCCCATAAAAGCCATTGTGCGTCTAGTCAATATAATCAATGCCATCCTCAGATTCAAGCATTTTCCCATAACTTGGAAGACAGCGGATATCACGCCAATCAAAAAGATTGGAAAGAACTCTCAACTCCCCGAAGAGCTACAGATCTATAGTACGCTCACAGATTCGAGACCCTTCGACACTTCTGCGCATGTCAACAGGAGGAGAATCCATTCCGATAATAGGATAATCAGTCCGTATTGTGGGATGAGTTGTTTATTATTACACGTCAGAAAATTAACTTCTCTTTTGTGATCATTGTAGTTAACTATGTTGCTTGTATAACAGTTAGAAAATTTTACCTATAAAGCACGTGATTTCGCGTGTTGGCGACCAATTCGTAGTCCTTCATTTCTTTCTCCCCGTCAGCATGAAGCGACTATTCTTGGCAAGACGCCAAGCAGAGATCTACAAACTGTGGGCGAACTATATCAGTCTTCTATCCAGCCTTGGAAAGGTAGCAGAAAAAGTCATCCTTACAAGGCTTCAGACAGCAACGGACAAGTTAGGAATTATTCTGGACGAGCAGTTCGGATTCAGAAAAAACCATGGCACTGAACAACAAATACACCAGCTGGTCGAATATATTACAAAAGGTTTCAATTGGAACCTCCACACAGCTGCGGTCTTTATAGATGCTGCGAAGTATTTTGATAAGGTGTGGCATAAGGGTCTTTTCTACAAACTCAAACTCAAATTCAATATACCAATTAATTTAGTAAAAATAATTGACACATACTTGGAAAACAGATACATACATACATACATACACGCTACTGCGAGTCCTTATATAAGGACTGGCTTAAAGGGGCGAAGCAAGAATGCTTTTCATGCCGTTATCTGTAGAGGACAGTGTAGGGATAAGGTGTTATTGAACTATTAAAGCTCTGATCATGGCAGAAGGGTAACAGCAATAGCCGAGCCTCAGGTAGAACTTCATTGGGTACAGCATTGCCATTACCCACCAAGGATATTGCCATATTTAAAGGTAAAGCCGTCTCTAAAAATTCGGACGATCCCTAGGCCACTCAATCGTGGGAGAAGGACCGTCCATCTCAGCGTTGGCTCCACTCAGTGATGGCCTTCCACCCACACGCCACCACCGAGCAGAACAGCTCATATTCTGAAGAAAAGCATTCACCGACAAAGCCCCTCAGCGGGCCGTGCCGGAGAACACTTTCCCCCGGAGACTCAAATTGCTCCCTTAAGGCAAAAACCTTAAGAGAGCGTACTCATAACTCTCAAATCTCAACGCCCCAGGGGGTTACAGCAACAGCCGAACCTCAGTTAAACTTCATTGGTACATCATTGCCATCCATTACCCTCCAAGGGTATTAATCACCACATCTCATGATCAATTAACTTCTTCCTGGCTACTGCGAATGGAACAATTAGGTTTTTATTTTGTTCTTATACAAATAATGGAAGGGTGTGAATAATAAATACATGCTTTTTAAACGATATTTTAAACTTTTTAGGTAATTTTATTATATTAAGTAACTTTACAAAGAAAGACGTTTTATGTTATAACGTTTATTGAAAGCAAAAACAACAACATAAAATGCACGCCTACAAATCAGCTGAACAACATTTAAATCAGAATAGAAATTGGTAATGAATCAGAAGTACAAATTTTTTTTATTTTTTTTTTGAAAACAGTTTTCCCCCCCCCCCCCCCGTTATAATATAGTATATTGAATAAGAATTCGGCAATATGAACTGATGGGATATCAACACAGATGCTAAAAGAGTGTTCAGCTGAACTCGCTATTCCTTTGACCAAGCTATATAATTTAAGTCTCAGAACAGGGAAGATTCCACAGGAGTGGAAAGAATGTATGGTAATCTCATTGCACCAGGGTTGTGAAAAGACATATTTATCGAACTATCGACCAATCAGAATCTCAGGAGTGGTGGAGAAGATTTTGGAAAGATTGGTTAGGCCTCGCATACGAAATGGTTTGACAAAGAATCTCTACAGTGATTTCGCTGTTCTTTGCAAATCATCTTCGCAACGAACAGTATGGATTTACTTAGGGAAAGTCATGTTTTAGCAACTTGCTCACGTTCTATAATAATATTACTATTGAATTAGACAAGGAAATAGATACGCCATTATACTTTTGGAATTTTACCGCTTTTGACAGAATATAGTATGGAAAATTGTCGCATAATTTGAAAAATATAGGAACTGATTATGAAATATTGGCCTGGATAAGAGAATGGCTGACTGACAGATATCAAAAAGTTGTATATGGAGAATGTGAGTCTGCAATATTTATGTTAACCAGTCTGTACATTAATGACATTGGGAAGGATTTGACAAACGACATACAGCTATTTGCTGATGATGATGATGCAAAGATAGGTATAGTAATCAGGAATGCTCCTGATATGCATTACTTGCAGAAACTACAGAACTACAGAATGATTTGAATAGGCTGGAATTATGGGCATGTGAAAATGGCAGTCATTTCAATGTTAATAAATGTAAATATGCACTTCGGCGTGATTAGATATCCAATGTCGTATTATACTGGTGCGATCACTCTAGAAGAAACTGGGCTTAGGATCTTGGAGTTTTAGTAGATAGGAAGCTGATGGCCATATAGCAAAGATTGCAAATACAACTCATAGAATAATTCCAATGCTGAAACGAACTTTCACGTGTAGAGATAAGGATGTCATTTTACCTCTTGACATGGTTTTGATAAAGCCTCACTTAGACTATTGGGCGCAGGTCTGGTCTCTTTATTTCCGTGGTGATTACTGATATAATGGAGTGAGTGCAAAGGAAAGCGTGAAAAACGATATCAGGATTTGGAATACAGATTATGAAGACAGATTGAGAATTTGTATACTGTTTGTGCGCCAAAAAACAGGAGAAAGAGGGTTTGTTAACGGTTGCTATTGCTGCGCCATTGGAAACGGTTGTTATTTTTGCGCCATTGTAAACTATGGCCATCTATTTATTTGTGCTGTATTATCAATTTCTTATTCTTGGTTCTATCTCTTACTCTACCTTCCGTGACTCTATATTCTTATACCTGAGAGCACCAGAAATTTATTTGTTAAGCTGCGCCACCGGGCCTCCTTGTGGTATAAGAACAAGCAGTAGTTCCAGTAGGTCCTAATCTGACACAAAATCTTATCTTAATCAAATTACAGTCGTGGCTTTCTATGCGTTCCTTATCTTATCTATCATTTAGTTCCCCATTCACAGGATCGTCTTTATTTGGAAGCAGTGCATTGCGTATTAAAGATCAGGCGGTACTCAGTGAATATAAATAACAAGCATGTTTATTAAATACTAATAAACATGAATATGACTGAATATACAATACATGCAATAGGGAAGTTGCTTCTTATATCTTTAACTTAAATGACAAATTTCTACAGCATACTTCCACAATTGTGTAACATATCTTACAAAATCACCGCAATATAATTTATGACTCCTATTTTAAGCAAACTAATTTAGAACAGAATCTCTGTGGTAATTATGCAGCATGAAGCCTTAGAATTCCTTACAATTAACAATTAAACATTTTGCCCAATCACTTCTTAGGAATTTGCTATGCTCTGATCCATACACTTAATAATTCCAACACCATAAAATTGCATCAATTATTTTCAGGCTATAACTATCTTACCACATTAAACTTAGCAGTGTACATCAATCGTCTCGTTCTCTGACATTATTAACATCTTGGACTTTGTCTACCATCATTTTAAGCGAATCACGGCGGAAGTTGAATTCGTCTATCCACTTGCACAGGATGAAGATATCTTTCTCCGATGCCTGCAGTATGTTCTCGTAGTGGCCTTTATTGTTAGATTATTTTTCTGTGGTTATTGAATGATGATACAATAATTCAGAATTACGAAAAAAATGGGGAAAAAGAAAATCGGAATAACTTTAAAATATTCTGCATTTAATTAGAGAATTGCATGTTTCAAAAGCATTTCCTCCTTAAGTAAGTCAAGAATGTAAATTTATAAACTCGTACAATTAGTTTTTAAACTAACTGGCCAAAACTAACTAATGAAGTGTAACGATATGCAAGTAATGCATATCGTTACACTTCATTAAGATACACATAAATCGCGATAGGTTCGCATAATTGAGCCAGTGAGGCATAGCTTATGGATTCTGTTATGTAATATTCACTGTTGCAGCTCATCATTTCTTGGCATGTTACGTTTGCATAAGAGGGCACTTTGCAGTGAATAAAATCGTTAACAATGTAAAAATCAATAAGAGGTGGATCGAAACACACGAAGTAATACAGATACTATCTAGTAATCAGACAGTGAATCGTTACAAGAGTTTTGAGTGGTTTGCACCTTGGATGTACATCGTACATTCATTGAAAATTTACAAATGGCCTAAATGCCCTGCAAAGAATAAAGCAATGGTGTTGCTAAGTTTATTAAAAAGTGGGAGAAATGGTAAATGAATGAAAATTCGTCTAGATTGGGCTGAAAATAGGCGAGATTAACTAAGGTTACGAGGCCACTGTATAAGTCTGTTAATCGTGTGCGTTCTGTTATTGCGTTGTTTGTTTTGCAGAAAAAAATATTCTAGTTTTATCCTGTAAAACCTGTCAACATGATATGAGATCGCTAACTCACCTTCAGGTCCTTAAATGAAAAGTCCTTAAAGCTGACTCAGGTCTTCCCAACCAAAGAGCATTACCGATGTCGACTATGATATATCAAGAAACTGAGTATAACATTTTAGGTTTCGTAAGTCTGATATCTATCCTATTTTCTTAGATCCCTTAGGCAAGGGTATTTTATCATATTTCGTGATATCGGAGAGGTTTAAAAACTGCCGGAATATTTTTGAATTCAGCTTACCGGAAATGATATATATATATATATCATTTCAGTAAGCTGAATTCAAAAATATTCCTCAGATCATTTAAAAAAATGATCTGAGGGATTCCATTTTTTCTATAGACTTATTTTTTCCAGCTTTACTCAATCACGTTTTTCGACTAAAGGTGAATTTGTTGCTCATGCAGCGACCAATTCACAATCCCTCACAGCGTTTTTCTTCTTCTCACAACATGCAAACTGGTCTAAGACTAGGCAGTCAATAGGCATAATGTACTAAACTCATAGCCTTAGTTGAATTCGGATATAAGTCAATCCAAGCTAACTTCGCTCCTTGTAGAAATAAATCATTAAAATATCCAACTGGAGATGGTCTTGATTGATGAGGTGGAAATAAAATACTGAAGTTGAAAAATCAGAGAAAGCTAGTCTTCGAAAACCATTTTACTCCATCTCGTGGAGAGATGGAGTAAAATGGTTTACTCCATCTTCAAGAGAGAGAGAGAGAGAGAGAGAGAGAGAGAGAGAGAGAGAGAGGACACTTGAAAAGTTTTTGATATCCTGAAGAGGATCTTCAACCTGAACCTAACGAAGAAGGGTCTCCTCCATTACCGCACGTGAACGTTTCTTATAATCTGAAAATGGTTCTTTTAACATTCTATAATCATTGTAATTACAGATAAAGTTAATTGTTTACAGTTACAAAACAATAAAAAATAAAATAAAATAATAAAAAAAGGTGTGACCTTAAACGTGGTGTGTGTCCTATGAAACTTTAGGGATATTTTATTATTCTTTTCTTATTAGTATACTCATTATTAATTCTTATTAATATAATCATTCCTATTTAAATGACAGATTTTACAAGTATAATTTAAATAAAAAGTATAGTATTGTATAATAAAAAGTATAGTAAAGTACTTAAAAGCTTGGTCAGTGTTAAACAATTCTTTCGTTTGATATCGTTACATTAATCTTCACGAAAATCTTTACATCTTCGTGAAGAGATTCATGTGGGTTTACTTAAATGTGAGAAACTGTTCTAGGATTCTTTAAACTAAAACTGTAATGCACCAATGCATTTAACAAAAGAAAAGAAAGTAAACACACGAGAGAGAGAGAGAGAGAGAGAGAGAGAGAGAGAGAGAGAGAGAGAGAGAGAGAGAGAGAAGGAAAGAAAGAAAGAAAGAAAAAGAAAAAAAAGAGAGAAAAAGAGAAAGAGAACTTAACAGCTAACTATAATCCAGAATATTTTAATATGTTGATATAATCATTATTTTATTTATATGTGGAAAATGTATAAAATTAACTTAGTCGTTAGTATATGATACGCTCCAATTTTGCTTACATTTGGATAATGGTTAAACAAGAATATACTATAATTAATTATCGGATATAAACATCATTGTGGTCTACCGGATTCTGATAAAATTTTATATATGAACACTTCTCTATGATTTATTATACATTTTAAGTTAAACATTCAAAATTTGATTGAGACCTACGTACAATTCAAAAACGCAGAACCTACTTACCAACGGAAACTAAACTAGGTTCACTTATTTTATTTTGGTGGGAGATATCTGAATTATAGCAGAGATCTCCCAAAGAGCCTGCAAACAAGTCTGTGGTTGCTATGGATTCAGCAGCACAAAATGAAGGAACAGTGGGAAAAAAACAGAAGTTCTGATATACGCTATTTGTTTTGACCCAACAATGAAGATGCAACTTCAGACATGCAACAAATTTTTCTTTAAGATAAACAACGAAAGTATACTGACTGTAGGGATAATTAGTTAAGTAATAACTGTGTAAAATTGTATATATATGTAATATATATAAAATGATAAGCCTTTTTATGTCACGTTTTGCAACTCAGGGGCTACCCTGAGTGTCGAGTCTTCAAAATTCGAGTCATCAGAATTCAAGGAGAACCGGCCTACCAGTCCGGAACTCGGGGGGGGGGGCGCTGTAGGTGCCAGGAGGACGTATCCCCCCCAGTATATATATATATATATATACTGGGGGGGATATATATATATATATATCCCCCCCAGTATATATATATACTGGGGGGGATACGTATATATATATATATATATATACTGTATATATATATATATATATATATATATATATATATATATATATATACACACACAACTTGTTTTGACCCAACAATGAAGATGCAACTTTAGACATGCAACAAATTTTTCTCTAAGGTGAACAACGAAAGTATATTGACTGCAGGGATAATTATGTTAAGTAATAATTGTGTAAAATTGCATTGCAAATATAAATATATATATATATATATATATATGTTAAAGATATCAAGCAATTTTATAAGCTAGGTTTTAATTCTTTTTTTCCCACGTAAGCAAACAGACAAGTAAGTCAAGTTTGTGCCTGCACGTAGTGCAAGTCTGAGGCAACTCGTGGTAAAGATGGGATAAGCTCCGATCACTTTCCTTAGTATTTTCCCCTAATGCAAAGCACATCCCCTTGCGCAGATGTACGATGTTATGCATTAAAGGTAAGGGCCACTACCCAAACCGGTTTCAACCTTTATTGAGGTCTTATCAGTGGGAGCCAGACCATAAAAATGCCAAGGGTGAAGTATTGCAGAGCTTATAAATTTTACCTAATCAAGTTGCCACAAGGTACTTTGACCTTATTAAATAAAAAATCTCCGGATGCGAGTAAGATGTAGAAAGTTTTTTTACTTGGGTATAACTATGTTAAAAATACCAAGCAATTTTATAAGCTAGGTTTAATCCTTTTTTCCCAAGTAAGCAAACAGACAAGTAAGTCAAGTTTGCGCCTGCACGTAGTGCAAGTCTGAGTTTAACATAGTATACCCAAGTTAAAAAACTTTCTACGTCTTACTCATCCGGAAGTTTTTTATTTAATAAGGTCAAAGCACCTTGTGGCAACTTGATTAGGTAAAATTTATAAGCTCTGCATTACTTCACCCTTGGCATTTTTATGGTCTGGCTCCCACTGATGAGACCTGAATAAAGGTCGCAACCGGTCGGGGTAGTGGCCCTTACCTTTAATGCATAGCATCATACATCTTCGCAAGGGGATGTGTGATGTGTGATAGGATTCTTATCACACATCACACATTACTCATTAGGGGAAAATACTAAGGAAAGTGATCGGATCTTACTCCACCTTTACCACGCGTTGCCTCAGACTTGCACTACGTGCAGATGCAAACTTGACTTATTTGTCTGTTTGCTTACTTGGGAAAAAAGGATTAAACCTAGCTTATAGAATTGCTTGGTATCTTTAACATAGTATACCCAAGTTAAAAAAAACTTTCCATATATACAGTATATATCATGGATGTTTTTGAGAAAATGTCTTTAAGTGATAGATAAATTTCATCTTCCGGTATGAGACCGCCGCTCCCTGCTTAATGGAAGCTTGAAATGACTTGAAATCTGTAGAGCAGGGTTTCCCGGAGCGGGTAAATAAATAAATGAATAGAAAATATAATAATAACGATAATAAAATAGAAAAAAAATCATTAGTTTGTCCACACTAGTAACGTATAATACTATAGGGAGTCACAGAACAAATGACAAATGAAGTTTATTACCAGGGCCGTATTCATGGGTGTGCGAACTGTGCGGTGGCACAGGGCCCCGCAAAGCGCAAAAAAATTTAAAAAAGAAAATCAATTATTTTTTTTAATTATAATATAAATTAATATTGTAATTATTATATTAAAAATGTTATTATATAGAAAAACATATGTATATAATTTTACAACCAACTATTGTTGTTATAGTAAGCGAAATAAGATCGTAACGCTAGAGCGGTAGTATTTGAAACTACTCTAAGATATATAACAATATCGTACAACATAGTGTTAAATAGGGAAAAGTGCATTTTAAAACAGGTGTTTTAATAATTTTAAGCAGTTTTTTTATTTTAGTTTATGATTTTATGAACAAGTAAGTATATACACGTACTATCATGGCAATTTTTTATGTGACGTTACTTGCAAATCTTCTTAAAAAATATATTTTGTAAACTGGTTGTAGGTTATCCGACATCAGAATTTTTACTTCAATAGCAGTTTTTAATCTATATTAGATTTATTTATTTTCTAATATTATCTATTTTAGATATATTTTATTTATCAGGTAAGTAATTTTGTTATCATTTATTAACTTATTTTATAATTAAATATATCGTATTTAATTCTAGAGTATGACTAGTCGTGAGAGAGATTATTATGGAAGAAGAGTATTTTCTTTCGAGAAAATACCCTTCTTCCAGTGGGCATGAAAAACAAAAGCGAAAACAAGAAAAAGAAACGGCTGAGGAACAGTCAAAGAAATTAACGGTTTTAATTTATGAAGTTGAACTCATATTTGTTCAGATATATCAATTGATAACGGGAATTGTGAAATAATTACAAACAGTTCTTCGGCTTCAACATTAATTAATAATGAGATTTCTGAAATACTCAATGGAAGCGTAGAACCTGACGCGTTTGGTCAAACAATGAGTATTGAAGAGATCCTAAAACTGAGAAACCAGAGGAAGGTGAACTATTTCCTATTTATGATCCAGCAACATGGCCCAAAATTTTGAACAACGCAACACTAACACAAATTGTAAATCTTGGTCCACCATCTCCTCCGACTGAAAATGATTTTCCAAAAGATGACAACAAGAGGTGTTTTTCCACAGCTCACTATGTTAGGACAATTGCAAACGGAGAGAAGCAAAACAGAAGATGGCTTGCATATTCAAACTCTTCCAACTCTATTTTTTGTTTTTGCTGCAAATTATTTTCTTTGATGATAATTTTTATCTAATAAGAGCCTGTGTAGCTCAGTGGATGTGGCGTTTGCCAACCACGGCGCTTGGCCGCACGAAGGAAGACTTGGTTTCGAGTCTAGTCGGCGACTAGAGGAAATTTTCCTAAGCCTTTTTTCGACCGGTTCCCGAGTTAGTCGATCTCTGGCACGGACAAGCAGGTTTTTCCTCCCGGAAACTCGGGTTTTTCGTCCTGTAAACTCAAGAAAATCGACCGTAGAACCCACATTATTTCAGACATTAAATATATTGTGTTAGGGTCAGGGACCAGGAGATGGCGGCACATTTGAGTCGTCTCTCTTCACTGAGTACCGCTTAATTAGTGATAGCCTTGGGCCATCTATCTCTGATTGGTACCAGTGGAGATTGAACTGCCCACTCAGTCTCCAAAAGTTAGATAGGGCTAAATGGCCTCGCCTACTCCCCGTATACGGGAATAAAAAGGCGTTAGCTGATTTTTTTTTTAATGGCTTTTCTGACTGGCGACATGTAAGTGAAAACTTAAAGTCGCACGAACGAAATTCAAAGTGGAATGTAATTCAAAAAATCACAATACAATTGATCAGGCAAATCAAAATGTCATAACATTTGAAGCAGAACGATTAGGAAATGTTTTAAGACTAATAGTAGCAGCAAGGCTTTATTTATCCGAACATAATTTAGCTTTTAGAGGTAATTTTGATATTTTGTACACAGCCCATAATAGTAATTTTTTTGGAATCATAGAATTAATTGCAGAACTTGATCCAATTTTAAAAGATCATTTAATGCGATGTTCGGGGGAAAAAATTATAGGTAAGAAACAAAATTCGTATGTATCACCCATTATGCAAAATGAATTAATTGTTGATATGGGAACCAAAATTCAACAAAATATTGTAAATATGATACGATAGGCAAAGTATTATTCAATAATTCTCGATTGTACTCCTGATGTTAATCATCAGGACCAAATTTCAGAAATTTTTAGATTTTTACATATATTTGAAGCAGATATTGAAATTCGTGAACACTTTTTGACGTTTTTAACAACTAATGACACCACTGGTAAAGGTATATATGAAAATATAAAATCACTTTTGAATAAATTAAATCTTAAATTGTCAGATTGTAGAGGGCAAGGGTATGATAACGGAGCGAATATGAAAGGAGTATATAAGGGAGTCCGTGCTTACATTTTAAATGAAAACGAAAAGGCATTTTATACTCTTTGCGCCTGTCATAATTTAAATTTGATTTTAGGGGATGTCGCAAAATCATCAATTATAGCAATAATATTTTTTTAATGTTATACAAAAATATATACATTATTTGCTGCCTCAACTTCACGTTGGGACATATTAAAGAAATTTGTTAAACAATTAACTCCAAAACCGTTATGTGATGCACGATGGGAATATAGAATAGAATCAGTTAGAGCTGTACGTTTTCAAATTCCAGAATTTTTAAATGCACTAAAAGAATTATTTAAAACTTCATCAGATAATACAATCAAAGTAGAGGTGGTTTCAATATATGAACAAACAGATTCATTTGAGTTTATACTAAGTCTTGTAATTTGGTGTGAGCTTTTGTCAAAAGTTAATTTAGTAAGTAAAGTATTACAAAATGCAAAAATTTCCATAGACGTAGCAACTAAGCATATTAAAGAGTTAGTGCTGTATATTTAGAAGCGCAGAGAATATCAGGATTTGATAGCTGTTTTGAGATTGCTAAAGAACTGTCAAATCTATTAGAAATAGAAATTAAATTAAAAAAAATCGAGTACGTAGAAGAAAAGTATTTTTTGATTATAAAACGGCTGATGAATCACACGTAGATGATAAAGATAATTTTAGGATAAATTTCTTTTTTGTAATTTTAGATACTGCTCTACAATCTGTCAAAAAAAGATTTGAATTGTATGAAATTCAAAAAATCATTTGGATTTCTTTATGATATGAAATTAATAAGAAAAATGACAGAAAATGAATTAAAATTTTGCTACAAACAGCTGTATCAAAAATTAAATACAGATATTGATGAATCTGCATTTTACAATGAATTAATTATTTTTAGAAATATTGTTCCAGAAGATGCACCCATTAATATTTTAAAATTCATAATTGCAAATAATTTGTCAGATATTTATCCAAATATTACTGCGACATTTAAAATATTATTGACCAGTTTCAGTTACGGTCGCATCAGCAGAAAGGTCATTTTCCAAATATAAAAATTAATAAAAACCTATTTGCGATCTTCTATGTCTCAAGAACATTTGTCGTCCCTGGCAATAATATCTATAGAGCATGAAATTGCAAAAAAAAAAATTGAATTTTGATAGCGTTATAAATGATTTTATTGATAAGCGCATTAGGTTAAATAAAATTTAATATATTAAGATTTCTTTTAAATCTTATAAGTTGTTATACATATATTTCATTCTTTATAGTAAAATTGATATTTTTTTCATATTTTTATATTATTATTTATATTATTAAATAAATCATTGTTCTGGCGTATTTATATGATAATGTGTACTTACATAATAAAATAATATATCATGTACATACAAAACACATTTATTTTTTAACTAATTTCTTCCCTTTACTTAAATTGATGCTAAAGAGCATACTTGTTTATTTATGTGCATCAATATTTTTCATATTTGATTTAATTAATTAATTAACAAGATATTCTTCCATTTAAAATTTCCATAAATGTTACTAACTTTCAGGGGCCACGCTTTTCCATTTTGCACAGGGCCCCGCAAAATGTAGAAACGGGCCTGCTTATTACTCTATGTGTGTGTGTGTGTGCGTGCGTGTGCATGTGTATGTGTGTTGCTTACGTAATCTTTGAAGTTTGAAAGCTGAATAAGATTCTTAAGAAATGTCTAAGAAATGATGACATGAGACGTCTTCGGTATTTCACTATCTGAATTTCGCGAAGAGACATCGTCAGAAACAGCACTCCACAAGATAAATGCTTTTAAGTGCTATCTCGTTCATGTCCCCGTCAAACTTATATAAAAATCACTACTTTCGTTCACTACAGTTATGTGCAATATTCAGAACGTTGGAAATTTAGTTGGAATCTAGTTTGATCGAAGCTAAACGTGTCATCTGACACATCTATGTGACATATCAGAATCGATTTCGGAAGGAAGAGCAACTACCTCTCTTCCTTAAATAAATCTCAACAGCTTGCGGTGTGCTCCTGACAGTACTGCGTTAACTCTGAACGCAGCAGTCATTTCATGAACATTTCATAAATTTAATCTGTTCCGCTTGCGTGTAGCATGTGAGCATCTGCTAAGGCACGCAAACCATTCTGGCGAAAAGCAGACGATTAGATGTAAAATTGCATATTAAAGTGCATCGGAAGTAGAAAATAAACAAATATTTAAAAAAAACCTGTTTATCATTTGCTACCTTTTTTTGGTATCCGTGAGGTAAAAATTCTTTGAAGTCCCACAGATTAAAAGACAATTACCTTTCAATTGCTGTTTGCTATTTATTTATTTTTTGGGCAACCACATAATTCAGGATATTTATTTATTTATTTTTGAATAGATGTGTTTATGCACAGGATGACTATATACTTTGTATAAGTTGCATAATGTTTCTGTAATGACATACTGTATTCCAACTCGGTACAATTACTTGACTGCCACTACCATCGCGATTTAAAATATTACTGTATGCGACGTTTTAAGTTTTCTTCTAAATAAAAAAAAGGAATATAATTTATTGTAAAGTAAAATATTTTAGTAAATAAAAGGAAAAATTATTGCATATTTTTTAAATTTCAAAGTTTAATTAGAAGTTAGTAATACACTCTTTTAATTTCTGTATAGAGAAAATTAAATAAGCATTGGAAACTGCATAGGAATTCAACTGGGTATGAATAAAGGATTCAATCCAATACCCTTGGAGGGTAATGGATGGCAATGCTGTAGCCAATGAAGTTCTAACTGAGGCGCGGCCATTGCTGTTACCCTCCTGCTATGATCAGAGCTTTAATAGCTCAATAACTCCTTATCCCTACACTGTCCTCTACAGATAACGGGGAAGATGAAAAGCATTCTTGCTTCGCCCCTTTAAGCCAGTCCTTATAAGGACTATAAGAATTCAACTCTTAAAGACGTACCTCTGTGATAGGCGCATGCAAGTGAGACTAAGTGGAGTGGTGTCCTCACAGAAACACATCTTGGCTGGAGTTCCACAAGGGTCCTTACTAGCACCAATCCTATTCTCCTTATACCTGCATGATATACCACACAACTCATTATCTTCAATTAAAGCTCTTTACGCTGATGACACAGCGATATTGGCCAGATCATTAAAGCCCCACTTAGCCATCAAGAAACTGCAAGAAAACCTACTGCAAATAGAACAATATTTTGCCAAATGGCGACTCCAGGTGAATCCTCAGAAGAGCGTAGCCGTCTTATTCTCTAGAAGATCAGTGCTTCCCAAAGAAGATATTCTCCTCTTTAACACAAAAATTCAGTGGAAAACAGAGATCAAGTATCTCGGTGTAGTAATGGACAGTAAACTGACTTTCAACTCCCATATCAAGACTCTGTGCAAACACATCCAAAACCATAGCCCAGCTCTATCTGCTAATAAACAGAAACAGTAAACTGAGCACCAGAATCAAACTTCTCATATACAAACTGATGGTTCGTCCAATACTCACCTATGCCTCACCGGCCTGGAGCCATACTTCAAACTCAAATATCATTAAATTACAACGCATTCAGAACAAGTGTCTTAGAATGATCCTGGGCGCTCCATGGTTCATCCGAACTGTCCAACTGCACCACGACACGGAGGTCCCCTATGTTTACACCTTCATGCAGACTATAGCAACCAAATTCTTTTCAAAGGCAAGTGTGCATCCTAACAGACTGATCAAACTTGCCGCTGACTATGATGCAACGGACTATTCTAAGCACAAAAGACCTAAAGCCATCCTAAATCCCCTCACTGAAGATTAATCTCCTAGCCCAATCAGGGCGAGCAATATAGCTCATAAACTCTTTCCACTCACAGTCTCTGTTAAGATAGCCGGGAATATGAAAAGCTTTTGCTTCACCCGTTAAGCCAGTAATGTTACTAGTTACTAGTATAGGAATTAAACAGAAGGTTAAGAGAGTGAGCGGCTCTTATGCCGACCCTGGGAGGGTAATGGATGACAATGCGGTAGACAAAGATGTTCTAACTGGGGCTCGGCTATTGCTGTTACCCTCCTGCCATGATCAGAGCTTTAATAGCTTAATATTAAACAGAAGGTTAAGGAGAGTGAGCGGCTCTTTTGCCGAAACCCTGGGAGAGTAATGCTGTAGCCAAAGATGTTCTAACTGGGGCTCGGCTATTGCTGTTACCCTCCTGTCATGATCAGAGCTTTAATAGCTCAATAACACCTTATCCCTATACTGTCTTCTACAGATAACGGGGAAGATGAAAAGCATTCTTGCTTCGCCCCTTTAAGCCAATCCTTATAAGGATATAATAGGAATAAATATATCTGGAAAAATTGCTATTACATTATATGTGTAGCAAGCACAATAATGTGAAATTCGGAATCGTAAACGCTTAGAAGAAGCTTATATTTCATATATCTGAAACATGTTTGAGAATTAGATAAGAACAAATAATATATATATGGAATTGCTTAATAAAAATGTTCATCGTACACTGATGAACATAAAATCATTACCTTTTCTAAAGTAGTCGCGCGCGCGCGCATGCACACACACACACACACACACACACACACACACACACACACACACACACACACACACACACACACACACACACACACACACACACACACACACACACACACACACACGGCTTGGTATACACCAGTGTGTTAAGCCAATAATAACTGTATGTCAGAACAGTACAAGTTAGTGCAATTTTAAATTGTTCAGAGTTGAAGTTTCAATTGTCGATATTTCTATTGTTTTCGGAGAACTAATGTCTATGTACAAATTCAAAAAGCCCTATCGAATGGAGATGGTTTGTAAAAACTCAACGAATACATCAGAAGTTATCGAGTGTTTATAACACATTGATTCATTTTTGGCTATGCACCCTAGACTTAGAAGTTTATTTTTTTGCTTAATTTTGCGGCTATAAATATTCATTGAAACCAGATTGAGAGATTTATCAAATTTTAATAGAATCCTGAATATCAAATACAGCAATCCCTCGATGCGCCTAATGCGTTATTTAAAACAGGGCGCATTAATCGAAACGTACTAATCGAATATAATAACCTATGGGAAAATGTATAATTCGTTCCTCATATTTCTTTTTTGCCCCTAATTTTTTTTATAAAAGAATTGGGGTATGTCTCAGGACCTAGATAAAGGAAAACCATGAAGCTGAAATACAATAAAACATATTCAGAATATAAATTTATTATTCTACTTCTTAACAAAGAATTGAGCTAACTTGGTTAGCGGGCATTTGTTTCTTTTTTTCATACAACCTACGGTATGGCCCTATTATCTCTTCTACTCTTCTGCAAATTTTACTGCTTCTCTCTCTCTTCATCAGGGTCAGCCAGCCTCTAAGCATTGCTGCTTAAAAACTTTGATTGTACGAAAAATATTTTCAAATTATTTCTGTGAAATCTCTTTAGGCTGACTATCAGTGGTTAAATTTTCTTCATATTCTTCGGGATCTTCCCGCTGTGCATCTAAATTTAACAGGTCGGAATCACTAAATTCTTCAGAATGAGATTTAATTAACTCTTGGACGTTATCATTGAAGGGGAGAAAGAAATGAAAGACGAATTGGTCGCCACTACGCGAAATCACGTGCTTTATAGATAAAATTTCCTAACTGTTATACAAGCAAAATAATTACCACTTTTAAAACTACAATGATCATAAAAGAGAAGTTAATTTTCCGACGTGTAATAATAAATAACTCATCCCAGAAGACGGATTGATTACCTTGTTATCGGAATGGATTCTCCTTTTTTTTTTACATGTGACATGCGCAGAAGTGTCGAAGGGTCTCGAATCTGTGGGCGTACTCTAGCAGACGACATAAATTTGGGCAGTCAAAATATGGAACATAGTATGTATAGTGTTTATGGAAGTAGTGCAGTATGCCATTAAAAATAACTTTGTAAAATGTTTTAAATCGGTAACTAAATTATTTCATTCTGGTGAGTGATTTTTTAAAATAGTTAGATAGAGTCCTGTACAGATAGAAAATTTTTAAGATGTGTATATACGCACTAATCGAATTTGGGTATCGAAAAAAAATTACGCACTAATCGAAATCGCACTAATCGGCATTAATCGAGGGATTACTGTACAGTGCCGGTGCAGAATTTTTGATATCAGTTGAAATCGTTTTGCTAGGTTTTGTCAATAAAAATATTGTTATTTTATTAGCAAATTATTTTGATTTATTATTAAGTGACTGTGATTTTTTTATCAACAGTGGCTTGTTACTTCTCTTCATAAATCTCTTGATAACAGGCTGAAGCATCATCTAGTTCTCTTTGAAGATTTAAGAACCGCAAGGCATTAGAAATGCGAATGCTAAAATTATGTACACACTGCGAGCCTGAGAAAAGTGTTGGCATGTGGACTGTCTGCCTTCTGAAAGACTACTGTTAGATGACGTGCTAATAATTTAGGCAGGTTAAGTAAAATTTTTATAATTCACCATTCTACTGGCCTTTTCATATATATAATGTATTTCATATATATGTACATAAATGAAGTCCGAATTTACGAAAGTCGAGTTTACGTAAGTCAGGAATTCTTATATATAATTTTGACATGTTTTGCTTTTCTATGTCTCTGCAAATGGTCCGATTGAAACAAGAATCGGAATGGTCCAAAAAACATTTTGAACGGATTCCAAATGCTGCATTTCTATGAATGCCCAGTCAGAATCCCGGCATTATTTAAAGAAGGACAAAAGAATGTAATAGATGCAATATAAGTTCAGTTGTGGTCATCAATAATATAGAAGAATGTTATAGGAACGTATCTTGACATCTCAGATGCACTACTTACATTTCTACGGTTTCAAATGCACGTTTCAGAAATCCATATTTCTGAAACGTGCATTTGGAACAACAAATACGTTTTACGGGTGACGGATAGATGAATATTTCAGTTAAATATGAGAAGTGGTGGAAATTATGCCATATAAGCTGCGTGTTATATTCACAAGTTGCTACATCGCATTTTCTCTGAATCTCAGTATGCTTTCTAAAGGTGTTATTTAGTCAATATTTTCTAACTGTCTGATGTAAAATCGTTACGATTTTAAAATTTAAGTACGTCTTTCATTATTTGTTATACATGTCCATTATTTTCCGTCTAAATATATTCCAATATTTTTGGTAGTATTTGATGTTCTGTCCTTTTTTCTTTTACTTTTTTTTCACTGTTTACAATCAGCTTTTTTTATATTCTCTCTCTCTCTCTGTTTAGACATTTGTCTGTTTCTCATTCTTCTTCTCATTATTATTATTCTATTCCCTCCGTTATCATGGTTATAAGCTGTTTATCGCTACACGCTTGCTATAATCAGATGTTTTGACGCATCTCTAAATTCAACTACTTCGTGCTTCTTGTTTTGTAATGATTCCAAGAGGATGTGGCACACTATTGTTACCATTTGCAAAGTTTCCTGGAAAAACATTGTTGTCCTTACAGCAATAAAAGAGGAAAAAAAACGTGATTACCATACGCAGTCTATGTATCGCATGCGTCTAATCTCCGTGATAAAAGTCATGTTATCCTTTCAAAGCTACTTAACAAAAGCTGGGGAAAAAATGGAGAAAAAACACATTTAGAGACCAATAAATTTTAACGGTTTTCGTAAACGATTTTTGGTTAAAAAAAAAGACTCCTTGAATCGAGTTTAAAGAAGGTAAATAAAATAAAATAAAGAAAACTAAAATAATAAATAAAGAAGAATAAACTAGGTAAATGGTTAAATAATAATCAAGGAAGAAATCTACCGTATTTACTCGAATATAACTCGCAATTTTTTCTCCCAAATTAAAGTTAAAAAATCGTGGTGATTTTCGGAAACTCAAATTTTTCAGGAAAAAAAAACGAAATTAACATTTATAATTACATTCTCAGTATTTATTATAATGTTTAATTTTTAGCATTTAATTTTTTTTTTTTAATTTATAAAAAATAATTATTTTTTTATAAAAATAATTATTTTTAAATATATAATATTTAGAATTACTCACATTATTTATAAAATAAATGCATTTAAATTTTAAGTAGCAACGTCATTTACGCGATCGGCCGCTTAACTTCATCACGAGATATACTTGAATTTTTTTAGCTTCTGAAATTAAATTATTTCAGGCGTAATCATGTCCCAAGCTCTCAAAATGTTCCAAGCTCTCCCAGTTGCACAACAGTTCTAATGATGATCTCTTAATCTTAATTCACCCACGCGCAATCCAAGATCGAGTAGAAGTCAATGCTGTCATTCCCATATTTCCTCTATTGGTTCCTTCCATCTTTATTCATATAACTGGGGCTAATTAATAAAAGATCGACTCAACGAAAATGTCAAACCGATGATTGTTGAGTTGAAATGCTAATTCTCTTCAACCGAATTCCAAAATATCTGAAACTGCCATAACAACATTCACTATCTATTTCTTAAAGTTTTAAACTGTTTTCGTGTGCGAACTATGTGCGAAACCTTTTAATTTTTTTTCTCGTAATTTATTTTATTTTATTTATTTATTTTTTTTTTTTGCGAGTTATATTCAAATAAATGCGGTATCTTATATTACTCCACTTACCTCTTCCTATCCCTTATAAAAATTCTAGATACATTGGTTATTTCAACTTCTCGAAAAGAGCAAATAAATAAATATAAAATAATCAAAACAAATAAATGTGGTCTCTTTCCTATGATTAACTGAATATGCTTTCATCTTATAATTCATTAGAAAAATTTCCATTAATATAATATTATTATTGATATTGTTCTTGACTTGAATTGATTCTTATTCTACGTAAATGTTACATTAGACGAAAATTATTTTCAAAACTTAAAAAATATATATTAAAATATATCGTTCATTAAAAATTCCGAATCACCTTTCAGAAATTTAAAAAGAATTAATTTCATAATAAATTTTAAATTATCATTATCATTATTATTTTAAATTATCACTTGAGAAGTGGCAATGCTTTCAAGAGCTTTGACTAAGAAGTGAACCTATAAGGCAGATGATTATAATAAACCGAGAATTCATCTTGCAGATACGAGAAACAACGCGATAGAGGAATTCGTAATGCATAAGAAGCGATCAAACGGTGTTTGATGGAATCTATTACTGAATGCATTCCCAAAGTCGCAGTAATGTGAAATGGATGAATAAAACTTTAAAGCATGAACTGAGAGGGGAAAAAAAAAAAAACGTTGTGGAGTATACGTCGTATGAAATATGATGATCTGTCATGTGAACAATACAAAAAAAGCATGCCACAAGTAACAACGAAGGTGAAGAAGGTGAAATCAGACCATAAAATGAAGTTAGCTGAACAGTGATGGGAAACCAGAAAGAATTTCTTTGCTATATGGCGAGCAAAAGGAAGAATGATCAGAGTTGATAACTTAGTACAAGCAGTAAGTGTTAAATGCACTGAATAGACCTGAGTTATTAAATAATCACGTCGATAAAGTATACCTCCGGAGACAGACTCATTGTCTCCGGAGGTATTCCTCCGGAGACAATGAGTCTGTCAAGACTCATTTTCTCCAGAAACTGAGTTGGATTTTGCTGAAAAGATAGAGTGAAAGAAGTAGTTTGTTGTTTGATGTTTAAGTCTCACTGAGTGCACGATAATTCCAATCAGTATGCATGAGTTAACTAGAATTGATGCAGCCAGTTATGGAAGAATCTGTATCTCTGAAGGAGTTATTAAGATATCAGAGTTGCTTGTGAGAAATCGTGCCCAGAGGCGCGATATATAACATTTTGATCTTTTATAGAGGACAGCATGGTTTGTTTTGTTAAAAGTAGGTCTTATTTCACCAATCAATCTACGCGTTTTACAATAGAGTTACAGATGAGTTGAATGAGGAGGAATGGATACACGTTTTTTCAGATTTTGCAGAAACATTCGGATTCCACGTACAGAAGGTTATTATTCAAACTCAGAAAAGCCGATACACAAAATAAGCTTGTAGCTTGAATTAAAGTGGTTATCTAACGGGGGGGGGGTATCAAAGAGTGATGTATGGTGAAACTGAATCTAAAAGAATGAGGATGACCGGTGAGGTATCTCAGGGTTATGTCCTTAGACCACTGCTGTTTAACTTGCATGTTAATGGCATTGTTGATGGTTTGAAAAGAAACATTCGGTTACTGTATATGTTGATGATACAAATATGGTTCGAGCGACCAGGAGTGTTGCAGGTTGACTTCTACAGACTTCAAACGTTAATGAGTGTTTGACGGTGTTAAATGAAAGGTTATGCATTTTAGACTGAAGACATTGTAGATTATTATATTAATGGAGATTTACTGAAGGTGGTTGATGAAACTAGAGACCTAGGGATAATGTCAGAGAGTAAGTTAGAGTTAAAGTTCAGAGATTACATTGCTAAAGTGGTTAACACAACACATGGGATAACCGCAAACTTCAAAAGAATACTATCTTGTAGGAATAATGAAGGTATTTTCTTATTATCCCTCTTTACAAGGTCTTGATGAAACCAAGCACCAGCCAACCAAAATCACATCTGGAATCATATCAGTTCTGTTGGAACTTTTGCATTTCATTACGGGCTGAAGGAGTGCAACCTTTAAATTTTGAGAAATAGGAAGAAACGTTATAAAAACCTACAAGCTTGTAAAAGTATAGACATTGGGGAAATTTTGCAGCTTATGTTAAATGGGGTAGAACTGTGGATCATCTCAGGATGCTGATTAAGGGTGTGATCAGGAAATATGTGAGATCCGAGATCTTTTCATGGAGTGGGGTATAAGAGAATGAAATAAACTATTAGCGGACATTGCAAATGCGCATCTTCGCTGAATTCGTTTAAGGAGTGGTATGATAAGTACAGAAGTTGCAAATTACACCATTCAAGATATGAATTTTATATATTAATACAATATATTTCTACACAATACAATATATGTATTTTTCTTTATATCAGCTCCACGCACGCGAGAGACCAAGACCTATGGCACGATGTTGCCGTATGTGGGAAAGTTGTTAGAGAAAAGGGAAAAAAAATTATTGATATGTTTTTTGAAGAACTGGAGGTTGTAATCATTGGAGAAAACGATACGGAGAAAGACTGCTTCAAAGAAAGGTATACGGAATAAAGGAGAAGGATAAGACTTACGGAACGAAAGTGTGTAGCTGAAATCAATATGAGTTTTGACTATCTATCAGCTGCTCGTGTTAGTGTATTAATAAAAGAAAGCGGGAAGAATGGTAGTCAGTGACGCAGCCTCCACGGATATACTCATAGAAAAGACATAATGCACCAACAAAACGTCTATGGGAAAAAGAACGGAGAGAGTCAGTGAAATAAGGATCATCTGTTAAGCGAATAGCTATCTTTTGGATACAACCCAGCATGCTGCGGGAGGTTTTAAGTACCTCCCCAGTTTGGAGAATAATATTATAAGGTCGGACAGATTTCGATTTTAGAAAGTGCCAGGATTTGAACAGAAGAAAAGCGATGTTTAGAACAAAACGACCAACGTTTTTGGAGGTTTAGAGTCTATGCGCCTGATGTGTCGTGACAAGATCAGCTGTGAAAGTCAACCGAAGAAGCAAAACTTGTTGGTGAACAGAGTATTGTCAAAAGCGAGGGAGCGTAAGGCATGGTCCTTCTTCGTGAAATTATATTTATAAATACGAATAGAATATAAATCTAATCAGAGTGAAAATATATAAATCTAATCTAATTATAAATATAAATATAGGAATATAATTTTTATGAACCAGTCCAGAAAAGATTGGAAGCTTAATCTTAGGCGAGCTACAGGATAGGTAATCTGTTCACTGTGCTCTGGTTTCTTTTTCAAATCACATACGACAGCAGTAAGCAGCATATGATGAGTATTGCATTCCGAAGCACGCGAACAATATAATATTCTGCTTATTGCTTGAAATTCAAAAACGAAATGTACTCTCTTAAATATCTCCTTCAATTTCAATTTCAGCGAGATCCTTTCTTTCGGTCTACACGCATCTTTTTCGTGTTAGTTTATATTAAATCGGAAAGAACCGCTCACATATCATATCCGAAGATGAATCAATCAGGAAAATGCATCCGGCGACATATTTCATGCTCCTCGTCTGCACCCGATGGACTTCCGCAAACAGAAATTGTGTGGCGACACACTTCACTGCGTATCTTCATTTAGTGAACAAAATATTTCTTCCGCTCTGTCTTCTTTTATGCCCGTTGCGCACATACGATATTGAGTTTGTTTTTATGTAATTCACGATGTCGTTTCGTGAAATCTCAATATACTCAATAACTAGAGAAGTCCAGATAGCATTTCATATTAAGTTTAGTGCTATATAAAATATACTTTTTTTTTTTTTTTCACCATTAAGCTGGTATGGTCGAAAAGGAAGAATTCACAGTTCACTGCATTAAACTTTTTTTCTGATATCGGAAGGAATTCTAATAAGTGAATGCGATACATTCATAAAAAAAGTCCAATACCGTTCAGCAGGATACACATGGGCTATATCAACATTTCATGAAAGCCTTATACATGATGTGTACAACACAGCACAGTCAAAACTTGAATTGCTTCCCATCAACATTTTTCATCCAAATTACTCTTTGTTTTTCTTAGATTTTGTATTTCTTAGATCAGCCTTTAATTCATTGCAGAAGGAATCATTCTTTCAACTGTTCATTTTGAATACGATTCTGTTATGGACGTGTTGGAGAAGTGTTGGAAATGATGGATTCCTTATTTCCTACTTAATACCTTTACCAGTTCTAAGGCGGTTTTAGTTTGTTCATGCGCATTAACTTGTTTTGAAGATTATTTCTGTTAGTTTCATTCACCGAATGCACGCGCGCGCGCGCCCGCGCATACACACACGCACCCCCATTATTAACTTTATATAATAAAGTATAAACAGTAGGAGAAAATAGAAACAAAAATGTTAATTGTGCCGTTCAACTTCCGTATGAAATTATCAAGAAATAACTGCGGAGTGCTTCTTTCTTCTTTTCATAAAACTCTCGACAAGATATAAAATATATAATAAATAAATAAATAAATCAGCTAACGCCTTTTTATTCCCGTATATGGGAAGTAGGCGAGGCCATTTAGCCCTATCTAACTTTTGGAGACTGAGTGGGCACTTCAATCTCCACTGGTACCAATCAGAGGTAGCTGGCCCAAGGCTATCACTAATTAAGCGGTACACAGTGAAGAGAGACGGCTCAAATGTGCCGCCATCTTGACAAGATAAAAAGATCTATTTCTCTTTGTCCCTTTAAGACCATGAACATTACGATCCATCCTCCAACTATTTTGTCCACCTTCGTATTGATATCATTAAAAATGCCATTTCCTACTTATTTGAAAGAATTGCAATAAAATTACAATATCATTACTCTAATTATAACGCACCGCATTCTGTCATCTAAATCATTGTAAAAAATTCTGCTGAACCAAGATTGGACGGTTCCACAGAATATCCTTAATTATAGAAAAATAAATAAATAAAAAAATCAGCTAACACCTTTTTATTCCCGTATACAGGGAGTAAGCGAGACCGTTTAGCTTATCTAACTTTTAGAGACTGATTTGGCAGTTCAATCTCCACTGGTACCCAATCAGAGATAGCTGGCCCAAGGCTATCACTAATTAAGCGGCACGCAGTGAAGAGAATGGCTCAACAAGTAGATCGGTAACATTCACACACCAAAAATAAATAAAATAAATACAGTAGTTTTTTTTTTTTTAATCATTATTTCTATGGAAGCGATATGATCTCAATATTATTTATTGCTAACCTAATCTCTTTCATACAGCGCCTCTTTCATTCAGAAGTGACTGTGTGTGTGTGTGTATATATATATATATATATATATATATTTTTTTTTTTTCCCCTCTCAGAAACGCCTGCTTTTATTCCTACAAAACAATGTTAAACAACAACAAAAAAAAATAGCTGAAGGCAAGATGCAGTTTACAGTCTTAGTTCATTCGAATCGTGATAATAATTGCTTTGGGATAATCTAAACAACCAACCGAAAGCTAATAGGAGAGAATACTGAATTCTTTTTTCTGGAGCTACAAACGCCCTCTACAAATTTGAAGAGCCCACCTTGTCATACTGGCTCTTCAAATCTATTCCTATTGTTCTAGGAAAAGAATATTAGGCTGGGTAAAGTTACTAGCTTTACAATCAGGGCCGGCGGAAGCGGGCATGCAGACGCCGCTACAAAGGAGGCGCCGCCGCCGGGGCACGGTTCATAAGTTCATTTTTAAGAAACAAAATTTTTATCATAAAAACAAAAAAATTCTTAGAATGATCAATATTAAAATAAATAAGGCCGGATACACCGAATAAAATTTTTTAAAAAATTGTATATTGCCACCTCTTTGATCAGCCGGCTGTTTACAATTTTGCAGCGAGTGGGCTAAATGCTTGCCTTCAGAATGTTGTGTCTACTGCAGTCTATGTAAAGTGAAACGGTGAACGGTTTTTATGCGCAGAAACGAATTTTTGTACAAAAACATTTGTTGCTAGTTAACCAGTGATATGGTACGCATCTCAGTAGGCTACTGACAGTGTGGACTATTATTTCGCCTCTGTGTCGTGTTGTGTAATAATTTCTTGTGGGTATAAAATAGAAATGAAATCAAAAATTAAAAAAAAAGTTATCCGGTGCACAAAATCGTTATCCGGTGCATGTCATGCTGAAAAAGAAGCAGATATTAAGAAACAAACTGGAGCTCTTAATAAATTTGTTAAAATATTAAAATATTCTGATGCAGATTGTAACCAACTCGATACATCAGAAATCCGAGTTGAAGAACCGCGCACATGATCCAGTTTGCATGAAAGTACTATTGCAACTATTGAACAAGATAACAAGACGCATGATTCAAGTGAAAAACAGTTAGGAGAAGAGTTAGTTGTAGTTGACCACGAAACTAACACATTGCTAATCTCTGTAAATTTAGAAGATCCAGGCGAATGGGGAAATATTGATGGAAAATTACGAGTTATTTTAATTGAAATGGGACTTGTCCAAAAGAAAAATATAATATATCCCAGAGATACATATGGTCGTAAATTTGGCGACACGTATTATAATAGAAAAATGGAAAACGGGGAGTTCGTGCCAAGAACATGGCTCATTTATTCCGAAACTTTAAATTCTTTTTAATTTTGTTGCAAACTTTTTGCGCCTACTGAATCAATGAGACTAGTTTAACTCACATGAAAAATTTCTTAAAACGGAAGGAACTTGATAAAAATTTAAAAAAAAAAAACTATTATTGATTGTCAGACTCGAAGCATGTATGAAATGGAAAAGAAACATTGGACGAGTGTTTTAGAATGCTTGATTGAAATTATAAAATTCCTTGGTAGCCAAAATTTAGCTTTTCGCGGATCATCTGATAAATTATATGAAAGGAATAACGGCAATTTTTTAAAATTAATCGAACTGTTTGCGAAATTTGATCTCGTTATGGAAAAAACTCATGTTGAAAGGGCCCTACAACGAAACAATAGAGTACACTATTTGAGTAAAGACAGTCAAAATGAAATATTGGAAACTTTAAGTAACGAATCAGGGATACAATTTTAATATCAATTCGAAAATCTAAATATTATTCCATAATTTTAGACTGCACACCTGATGCAAGTAAAACAGAACAAATGACAATTAATATTCGCTTTGTTTCTTGTGACAGTGGAATTGTCAAGATCAGGAAAAACGTTTTAGGTTTTGCAGATATATCAGATTCCACAGGACGTGGTTTATGTGCAACAATAATGGAACAACTGGAAAAACGGAGCATTCCCATTGAAGACATTCGAGGTCAAGGGTATGACAATGAGGCAAATATGAAAGGGAAAAAATATGGGCCCCAAAATTTGCTTTGGAACAAAAATCCTCGAGCTTTTTAAGTGCGTATGCTGCTCATACTCTAAATTTAATCATTAATGATGCAGCCAAATTGAATGCAGATACAATTAGTTTATTTGCAATTATTCAAGAAATATACAATTTTTTTCATTCTCTTACAAACGTTGGGCAATCCTTTTAAAGTTCGTAAAACATTTAACATTGAAACAGCCATCAGAAACGCGATGGGACAGTAAACTTAATGCAATCCGCCCTCCACGATATCAGTTAGGAGAAATTTACGTTGCACTTTTTGAAATTTTAAAAAATGAAAATCTTAATAAAGAAACTCAGCATGAAGCACAAACATTATGTGCTAAAATAAAGGACTACAAATTTATTTGCTCTCTTATAACTTGGCATGATTTACTTAACAGAATAAACCCTGTAAGTAAAATGCTTCAAGACAAAAAATGAACATTACACTTGCTTTAGAATCTATCGAAAACTTAAAAATATTCTTACAAGAGTATCGATCAGATACAAATTTTAAAGAAGTTCTAAAAACGGCAAAAGAACAGAGTGAAGAGGTGGATGGAGAACAAGAATTTAAGACTGGTACGGAAGTTCGACGACGGAAGAAGACACGACAATTTGACTACGAGCATCATGATGAAACGCCACAATCGCCAGAAGATAAATTTAGAGTGAATGTGTTTTATACATTTCTAGACGTTGCAATGTGTTCGTTAATAGAACGTTTTGAACAACTTGAAATTGAAAGTATCATAATATGTAAAAACATATTATGATACTTTCAATTTCTTGTATAGATTACTACAAATTAATAACGACGATTTACGAAAAAATTGTGACGATTTAGAGATTCTCTTGAAGGACGGCAACAATAAAGATGTAAATGCAATAGAACTATATGAGGAGTTATGTGCTTTCCGGAAATTTTTCGGAAGGATAATTTAAATATTCAAAACTCTTTCGATATTCTTATCTTTATTGTGTCCAATAATTTATCTTTCCCTAACTTTTCAATTGCTTTAAGAATACTATTAACCTTACCTGTTACTGTAGTGAGCGGTGAACGTTCCTTTTCCAAGTTGAAATTGATTAAAACCTACTTAAGAATAAGTATGTCACAAAAAAGGCATGTTAGTTTGGCGTTAATAGCTATTGAAAATGATATATGTGCGGAATTAGACGTTAAGACCATTATTTCTAATTTTATGAATATGAAATCAAAAACCCTAAAATTTTAATTTAAAAATTTTCACGTATATTTATTTAATTTAATTTATTTTCTGTTATTCTGTAAAGATGTTATTTTTTGAATACTTATATTAAATGTTCTAATTATTTCTGAATTCTTTTCTTACTTTCTCATCTATCTTGAGTTTCTTTTATTTTCCTAAAAGATAGTTCCAGTTATAAAAAAGTATTAAAAATTTTTTACAAGTAACTTGTAAAAATTTTAGTAACTTGTAAAATGAAGAATTTTTTAAACTTTAGTTCAAATATACTTTAACTTTAATTAAAATTCATTTTAATTTTGTTAGCGATTCGGGTCGGTGAGAAGGCTATAATCCCTGTATCATTATATTCAACAATTAAAGTGAAGTGGCTTTATCAAAATTTGCTTTAACTTTTGAGAATTTTTTGAGGGTTTTTAACGATTATCCTGCCTAATCAACACCCCCGGTTCGTTACATTTAGCGAACCAACGTGTGGCTGTTCTGTCAAAATTTATATAAGAAATTTCAAATAATTTAAATTTTTTATTATCAATTAAAAGAACCACTCACGCCCGGATCGTTACAGGGGTGCTTAGATAGAAATTGCATGCGGGCGGCAAAGACCCTAGCGCCGGCAATTGTAAATTACAATTATCAAGTAGAGGACGATCTACACAAAAAGATTCATATTATCAGCTCTGCCATCAAACGGTCGAGTTTTAGCGTAAAAAAGGAATAAAAGTAAATCTATCATTTCAAATTATTTTGCCAATAAAACGTAAATATAACTTATGAAAAAAAATCTATTCTCATGCGGCGTTGAATCTGGGACTACTAGCTTAAAGTTGGAATTCGGCTACATAAACACAAAGAGTAACTCATAATTATGCAATCGTTTATGCACTATAGTTTTTATATTGTTCGATGCCATCCCGGCGTTACTGACTTTTGCTGATCTTGTGAACACAGGCTCCGTCTCTTTCTCGGTCTTTCGTCTCTTCTTTCAGCAGCTGTAATAAATTTTTGCTACTACAGATGATCTCTTGAAACGAATCATAATAATCAATAATCATAATTTCAAATTTCATTACATTCCACCAGCGAATGCAGAACTATTAATGCCAGTTCGGCAATAAAAACTTGAAATTTAGCAATTCAAATCATTAAAAATTATCTGAAATACTTTTTTTAATTTTTTATTTAAAATTTAAATTTTAAATTAAATTTTTTGGAATGGTCGATTGAAAAAAAAAAAATTGAAGTCCTAACAAATTCTTATAAAGATTTCAAATACCAAATTTCAATAAAAGTGCTCAGAATCACGGAATAATCACGGATTTAGGCCTAGCATGGCCTGTTCCGTCATCGTTGAAGAGGACGTCCTGGTTTTCTTTTTCCTAATGGCTTGTACTTTAAGGCTAGTTTTGGTAATCTTTCTGTTTTCATTCTTTGAACGTGCTTCATCCATTTATGTTTATATTTTTTAATTTTTTCTATTTGCATTTGCATGGCAAATGCAAATATTCAGGGAGTGTCTGCTTCAGTCTGGTAATAAAAGGTACAATGTGCTGCATGTTGCACTGTACTCGATGTCAAGATGTCACATTCAGCTGAACTGCCAGACTTCCAATGTGAGATAGCAGTCAGGTGTAACATTAGTGTAACTAGACGGATAGCAATCCGTCTCAGTATACCGAAATACACCGTTGTTTATGTCATTCACAGATGGAAAGTTAATGCTGCTGTCACAGCAGGAAAAACGCCTTGAGAGGCCATCGACACTCACTGACAGAGATCGATTAGCCCTTCTAGGATTGTACTAGCATCCTGCACTTCATCAGCGACCGAACTCACAGCCAACCTGGAAAATGCTGCAGGGACATCTATCCGCTCTACAACTATGCGCAAAGAGTTGTATGCCTGAAGATATCACGGCAGAGCTGCTGTGAAGAAGCCATACATCACCGCCCTCTTCGCCAAATGACATTTGGACTAATGATTTGGATTAATTTTACACCATTCCTGGACAAGATAATTGGAAAAGGATTCTGTGGACCGACGGATCATGCTTCTAAATATTTTATTCTGTTGGTCGTGTTTGGATCTGGAGATTACCAGGAACGGTTCCGGCAGGACGTACTTTTGCAGTGACCTCTGTATGTTTCAGCATAGCATGACAATGCTCCATGCCATACTGCACTAAATGTCCGAGTCTGGTTTCCAAAAAAAAAAAAAAACGTTGAAGTGTTTGGACTGGCCAGCTCAGAATCGAGACTTCAATCTCCATCGAATATCTTTGGGACGAATCAGAATGTTGAATTCGCTCCAAACCACATCGGCCGTCACCGGCATCGGCAAATGGAGGAGGGAGTAGCTTTGCGTGAGGAATGGACGAATATTCTTTTTGCGACGTATCAGAAATCAGTTGAACGAATGTCACGAAGGGTAGCTGCTGTCATTCAGGCCAAAGGTGGTCCCACTTGGTACTAGAAATGCAACAAAAACGCTTTTTTTTTAACCACAACTAAGTGTCCAAATATTTGGCAACATGTGTATATATTTACATCGTGATTACCTCAAATTAAACTAAAATAGAGTTAAAAATCCTCCCCCCGCTTGACTTTTCGTGTTTCTTCATATAAATTTTCTACCTTAAGTAGAGCATCATTACCATCATCGTTATCAGTTATCTTATTTTTCAGTTTCTATATTTCGTTATTCATTTTTATCAAAACTATAACAACGGCAGGACATTTCTCCTCAATTCTCTTGTCTCCCATCATTCTCTTCTTTCTTTTCATTTAATCCAAAGTGTTCTCATTTCTATTCCCACTCCGCAACTAATTCATCTTTTATTGGGAGAATGTTACCACCAGATGCGCAGTGACGAGAGCGCATTATTTTGACCAGCTCGCAATCATTCGACGCTGCGCAAGACACTGGCATATCCTACAAGGCAATATCGCAGACCAGTAGAAAGGTTGAATGCTAGAGGTAGTCCGTTTAGAAAGTCTGATTGTCGAAGTACATTCTATGTTGACATTCAAGAAAATTTGTATTTATTTGAACTTGAAAATTATACGGTGATTAATTATTCCGATTCTTTTTGAAGATTGTGTTTTGAAGATTTTTTTATATTGAGAGACAGGTGAGTGACATATTTTACAAGCACCTGATTTATTTAAGTTTGCCATTTTATGTAGCAAGTTACAAAAGCCGGATAATATAAAGCAATTATACAATTATAAAGCAATAAAAAATAAAAATACCCTTTTTATTTTTTAATGTTCCATGAATATATATAGTTTTATAGTTTTTCAATTAAGCTGAGAAACTGTTTGATTAACTTTTAACACGCAGTCTCTGAATTATGTTTTAATAAACTTGAATTAATTTTATTACCTTTAATATTCAACTATTTCAGTTTCTTTATAACGGAAACGAACGAATTGATTAAAACCAACAGATCATCAGTCTGCTCTCTCACCTTCCTGATTTGCCACAAATTAATTACTGATTTTTACCTGCAGCTATGAAAAAAAAAAAAAAACATGTGCTTATAGGAAGATGAACGTAACTCTATACCTATCACTTTTAAACTAATCATTAATATTTTTAAAATAAGTAACAATTTCATGTTTGTTCGATTAGATTTTTTGTTTAGAATTTCTTTTTTTTACATTTCTAAAATTTGTAACACACCTTTATTCTTTTAATATCATAAGATAGAAAATCGGTGTGAAAGGTTGTGTGCCACTATTGAATGAACAATCCACCGTGAGATGCGGTGATTAATACCCTTGGAGGGTAATGGATGGCAATGCTGTAGCCAATGAAGTTCTTACTGAGGCTTTCCGATTGCTGTTACCCTCCTGCCATGATCAGAGCTTTAATAGCTCAATAACACCTTATTCCTACACTGTCCTCTACAGATAACGGGGAAGATGAATAATGGGGAAGATGAAAAGCATTCTTGCTTCGCCCCTTTAAGCCAGTCCTTATAAGGACTATAAGGACTGTGTCACTGTTGTGTTTTGTATTGCAATCGCTTGCAAATGCAACGTTGAAAATGTTTTACGTTACTATATACTGTCTATTGGAATGTTACTCTATGCATATATTGATTATATACATGTATTTATATTTTCCCTTACTATAGTAATATATTGAAATTATATATTTATATTTTCTCTTACTATAGTAATAGTAGGTATATATTGGAGAGTATAGTATGTATATACTTTAATTATATACGTATTTATATTTTCTCTTCTCTTACTATAGTATTACTGTAGTAAGGGAAAATATAAATATATAATTCCAATATACAGTATATAGTAACATAAAGGAAATTTTGAAACGTCGTATTTGGAAGAAAAAGCAGCAATAGTAATGCATAACTTTTAACGCCAATTTTCACATTACGTACGCTGTTACTATGAACCTCCGTAACTCAGTCAGATAGACGAAGGAAGCCCTTTGGTCGGAAAGACCTGAGTTCGATTCCCGTCCGTGCGTGAGGAATTTTTATTTGGTCTCTTTCGACTAAAGGTGAGTTAACCGGTCTCATACGGAGGTGGGGTGTTTTATTGTCCGGTAACTCGGGTTTTTCATCCCTCAAAACAGGCAAACCGTCCCGTGAACACACACGGCTACAGTCATAAATATACTTGCGGCAAGGAAGGCAACAGGAAGCCACCTTGCTCATAATCATCTCTGCTGGTTTCAGCTGCAACCCTCTTATATAAGAGGAGGAAGAAGGATAGGATTAGGGACTATGTTACCATATTAATGTATGATAACACAAACATGTGCAAGAAAGGAATATGACGACTGATTAAAGTAAAGTTGTTAATTTTACTATTTGATTTGAAAGGTTTGTGCTAATAATAACAATATTCTTTTCAATTTGGATCAGTAAAGAGGTTCGATTCATTTGAGCGATGCTTTGTTCCACAAAGCATCGCTCAAATTTTATACCCACACTGCAAGGGTATAGATTTGAATGCTAAGATATTTCTTCTAACAATTTAAACATTCAACTTTTATTGCATCCACAACGATACCATGCAGCGGCAATTGGTTTTACTATTTTCCAATTCATCGAATAATACTTCTTAGTTTTATGTACTTTCCCACATACTCATAATTAGTATAGTCCTTAAGGTAAAAAAAAATACTGAAAATTTTAATATTAATTATCCGTTTCTCTTGACAAACCATTGATTTTGTTTCTGTATAGCCTTCAGTTAGTGAAAGTCTGCAGTAAAGAAACATGCAAACATACATAAAAACCGGGTTGGGGTGTGGAGAGAAAGGCTACTAATCTCAGATAAACCGGAGACGACTGGATGCAATCAAATGTTAAGCAGGCTATTGATACGAATGCGACATAACAAATCAACAGTGAACGGCGTATATACATAGTAGGTTCTAGAAAATAATTTGTTATAATAAAAATATTGAATCTTTAATACAATGCATGGTTTCTTTCGATGGACACATCAAATGGCGTTTCTGAAGAATGACGGGACACTGTGCCCTTTGATTGGAAAAGACCTGAGTTCTATTCTTGCGGTGAATTCAGGAAAGTTTATAGAAACTTTTTCAATTAAAGGTTGAGTTAGTCGATCTCATACAGAAGTAGTAGTAGAGATTTTCTTCCTGGAAACTTTGATTTTTCATTTTATTTACCGCCAAATACACGCAAGTGCTATAAGGCGATGAGTCCTTGGACTCGTTGAAGTATAATAATAATAATAATAATAATAATAATAATAATAATAATAATAATACATTACAAATGTAATTGTTAACTATATTTACGTTGCCAAAAGTAGACCATACGGTAGTCTTCTAGAAGCAGTAACTTCATTCTCTACATCTGGAAAAGGCACACTAAAGTTATGAGATGAGTACTGTCTGATAACTGTGTGCGTATTCTCAGGGCGGTTTTGCTTTTCACCTTTAGTTAAAAACTCCTTTAAGAGTTCTTCGCTTCTTAGACAGACTTGAGCCAACACTCTTAAATGGGTGCTTTGTTGTTGACTGAGCTCAGGAGGAGGCTCGTGTTCTTCCTAACGGTAGCGTGAAAGGTTTATTTATTAAAAAAAAAAAAAACTCTTCTGGTTCACTTTAAAGTTAAATGCTTATTTTAACATGAAATGTAGGAAAAATTGCTGAATCAGATTTTTATTTTATTTATTTTCCTTTTTATTTATTTATTTACTTTGTTTCTTATTGCTGTCGTTGATATCGAAGCAGAATATCTTGTTGAAGATACAAACGCGATACCTTTCTGCCACATGAATGAAGAAAATTCATGCATATGGCGTGCACTCTGTTTCATATATTTGTATTTCATTTCTCGCGCAATGGACATTCCATTACCAAAGTCCACACGGATCAATCTCCCATACAGAGCGGAAAGAGAAGAAAAGCTATATGAACTCCAGATTAGTTTTTCGTTGTAGTGAACTAAAGGAAGCTACCAATGAATATCTTTTCGCATTAATTTCAGATCAGAAGAAAAATTTAGCCAGAAGATTTTGAGGGGGGAGAGGAATCCGACTAAATTCACTTTCGATCCGAATAAAATGTATAATAATAATAATAATAATAAACAGTTATAGCTGTTCACGATGTGCTCCCATAACAAGAATTGACTACATTACGTTTCCAGTTTCCATTTAAGGGGATAAAGGTGAAGCGAAATCTGGACAATAAAACAAAAAGACAAAGATTAATTACAGCAGTAATGAAGTTTACGAGGAAAAACTGCAAAGTATACTCTATTTGATCACAAAAGAAACGAAGAAATTATGAAAGAATTAAACCAAGAATAATAGAATAGAAAAAATTAAAATAATAGAAAAAATTAAAAAATATAAACATAAATGGATGAAACACGTTCAAAGAATGGAAATAGACGCGCACTTGTGAAGGCTGGCTGAAGCTCACTGGCTAGAGCTACTTTGACTGCATATGGCCTGTGTTTAAGCAACAGAGTGAGACGACGTGAAATGGCTATGCGCGCGCATGAAATCACAGTGCTGCTGCTGAGAGGACCTGGAAGCTCCTACAACCTAGCAAGCCAAGGTAGCTTTGACGTTGTGTATCGAAGGCCGATGCTTGCTCGGCCTTCGATACACAACGCAAAGCTCAATTATTGGCGCGCAAGCTTAAGACGTCTTGTGTCTACAAAAATAAAAGTCTAAATGGAATGCTTATAAATGCATGCATTTATTAACAAATAAATATTACTTCTTTCTCAATTAACGAACTTGCGCAGAGAATTCTGCAAGCATGGAGAATTCGCCCCTGCAATAGTGAGAGTTATAGAATAAGTTGAAGAACAAAGGTTGGATAACAGCAGTAGTATCCCACTGTAGGATTAACATTGGATGGAGAAAGCCTAACCAAATGAGTTAGTAGCTATCGAAGTACAAACTGTGGGTTCTGGGAGTGCACTTACTACCTTACATCATGACTTGGTGCGGCTCCTTCAGGAAGAACACCATATCGTATCAAAATTTACATTTGTAACTGTATGGCGCCAGCAAAGTTATATGGACTTACAAAGCTTAAGACTCTTTGTCTTCGGCTGATTACATTCGGCTAATGTTAGTCCTCCTACATTGGGATTCTACTGCTGTTACCAGAGAATGACTCTTCGAAATCCTGAGTTTGGAGTTGGATAGCATGGGACATTGTTGGGAGCTTAAGCCTCGTCTGGTCTTACGTGAGGGGGGGGGGGGAATCATAGTATGCAGTACTATTTTCAGCGCTAGTGAGAAAAATAAAAAAAACATAATAATAAAATAAAGTAAAATTTCTGTATATAAAATATAGAAATTTTACTTTAGAAATATAGAAATTAGAAATATAAAAATAATAGAAATTAGAAATTTAGAAATTAGAAACATAAAAATAATAGAAATTAGAAATTTAGAAATTAGAAATATAAAATTAATATAAAATTTCTATATAAAATATGGAAATTTTATATTATTTTTATATTTCTAATTTTATATTTTAAAATTAGAAATATATATAAAATAAGAGGGTCAGTGGTCTTGCACTGGACGATGAAGTTCATCTCCCACCTAAAGACCGTCACGTTTGAACTTAGGACTCGAACTCGCAATTTGCTAATTGTGGGGTAACCATTAGGCTGACCAGGCAGGCAAGAAGGTAATAATTTGACATCTGCTTTACCTGGCAGAATGGATAGTGCTCTGTTTTTTCTACCTATTTTATAGTCCCAGTATTCGAATCTTATTACGGATACATGTCACCCACCATCGTATATCTGAAGCCTAAAAGGACTTATCAATATGTAATCCATCAGCAATACTAATGTGTTATTGGTTTAAAAATGTTCATCATACAAAATAATCTAGAGTCGTTCCTAAGTTTATAATATATGAATAATTTATTTATCCATTTGTTATAATTTTCTCATAAATTATTTTGCTTTTAAGCATAGTCGAACTGTAGCCTGAACTGAGATGATGACCAATAAATTTCAATTAGGAATTACCCGGAATCTTCACCTTAAAGCTGTTATTAAGATTTTTCGGTTTATTCGAACTCATCTTTCCAACTGAAGGAGAAATGTCATTGTCATCCTATCGACCTTTTGAAGCACAGTATAAATTTCAGTTCCTTAGTAAAAGATAAAATCCTCAATACTAATTTTAATAAAATCCACTTAGCCAGATCAGAGTTGATTACGTGTAGATTAAGATAATATATACTGTTTAAATGCTAAATTTGTGTGTGTGTGTGTGTGTGTGTGTGTGTGTGTTTGTGTGACAATTTTCAAATGGAAATAACTAACACTCTAATTAACTAGATGTCGCATTATTTATTGATATGTGCTTAATTACGTTTAAATTTGAAATATCGATATTTACCATGCAATTCTTTATCGAATAAACTGTTTGCAAAAAAAGAACAAGCAGTTATTTAAATAGCAATCTGAATGTTGTTTCTTAATCATTAGGTATTGATATAATTAGGCAAATAATTCCTACCGATATATGATATGTTTATCGAAATTGATTCAGTAATATGAGTAATTGAAAGCCATTATTATTCCAACTAGTTTAAAATTCAGCTCACAATTTCAATTATCATCTAATAATTGGTAGTTATAGCTGATTAAGATGGTGTAATTACCGGAAAGAAACATATCTTTAATTTTGAATTCGAATATTTGAAGATTTAAGAAATGCATATGAAAAAGGATGATTTCAAATTATCGACCAATGCTTATAATTATGATTTGTCAATCAATGTCTCTGCTTGCTTCAGTTAGTTTCGGATCGAGATTCCACACACACACACACACACACACACACACACATAGATATAACATTTTATATTTATATTTATATATAACAACATTTTACTGATACTATATTAATCAATATACTAAACAAGATTAATGCATAAAATATTGGTTTTTTTTTAATACTGTAATCTGTGTTTGTGTATGTCTTCCCAAATTAATCTTAAAGCGTATTAGTTGATTAACACATTTTTAGTTGATTATTTGTACAAATCATCCAATATCGCGTCGCCCTTCAATATCACCCTGTTTTCCGGATGAAAATCTGACAGTATGTATCTTTTGGAATAGTTCATTTCATCTCTGAATTAAAAGGTTCAATCCCTCTCTCTCTCTCTCTCAGCAGTGAATATATTACGCTATTTACTGTTGCCTCCTGCTGCCAATCTATTCGCTAATTATCGCTGCGGGGCATGCCATGAATAGTTTCAACGAAACTGTGCATCTCCTTAATTCACGCCTCAGATGATTGTGGTCCTGAGGGAGTACTAAACGATGCGATATCCAGAGCACTTATTATTTTAGATTCACAGCGCTGATATCTATTTCCGCTAGAGCTGTATTATTCTAGACAGTGTAATGTAAAGCAAAACATAATGAGAAAGTATACGTTGATTATGATACGAAAAAAAGCTGTGAGTGATTTTCTTACGTGTAGTGTGTAGTAATGTTGGATCAAATAACTTTGACTGTGACAGCATTCTGCTTCTCTCTTGAGATGATCTTTGGATGAGAAATAGCTGGAACAGAAAACTGATACCATTTTTTTTTTAAATGTGAATCCCACTCACTAATGGCTATTAATATAGTATCATGGGTGAGCCAAGGATTAGATAATCCGAAAATCCTACTACGGAGACCTAAAAAAATGGTATCCCCCCCCCAAGTCCTTTCAGGTCTTCAATAAACAGTGTTGTGGTCTCACACCAGGAGAAGAAATTCACCTATCGCTCAAAGGAATTCACAAACATCTATGTCCTTGGCGAATCCACAGTCTAATGGAACTCGGAGGAAACAAAAAAAAAAAAAAAAAAAAGGGGGGGTTCCAAGTTATCGAAATACTGAACGGTGTTTATGTAGAAACGATGAAATGTCCATACTTAATATCTTTGAATTAATGAAACACTTCTTGAGGAAGTGAGTGGATATATTAATGAATGAACACTCGGTGGTCTACGGCAGTGCTTCCCAAACTTATGGATGCAAAGGCCCTTGGAAAAATTGAACCAATTCACGGCCCCCCATCGAAAAAATAAAAAAAAAACGCAATACAGGCATCTATTATTATAACATTTATTGTATTTATATTCAATACAAAACATAGCGAATATTGCAAAAATCAAATGCAAATATTATATTTTTAGCATCTTACATATTTGACATGACACATTTAGTCTTAAAACATTTTAAATTTGTTTTCATTAATTCAAGACCCGCCCCCCTCAACAAAACTAACGGCCCCCATGGAGGCCGAGGCCCACAGTTTGAGAAGCTCTAGTCTACGGTATCATAGCATGAAACATGAAAATTACTTAAAAAATAGTTTCCAAGGAAATAAATATCAACAGAGATTCTAATTTTCACCTGGATTATGGCGGGGGGGGATGCAATTATGATGTTTCTAAAAAATCTCACCGAAGGAAGCGATTTGGTGGCAGAAAGGTTATCATTGTTCCAACACTCATATTCTCTAGATCGGAACTTACCAACATTTCAGCGTTCTCAAGAGTTAAAAATCATAGAGAAGTATATAAAGATGTCATTAGTAATGGCAGTCGTGTATAATGATATCATTCATTATCACAGCAATCTTACAGCTGTATGCATTATATTTTGTAGGCAGTTTATTTTGTCATTTGTCATACGGTGTTAATGTATGCTTCTAAAATAATACGAAAACTTAAATCTGATACCTTTTACTCGATCCAGTCAGAGTGGAATAATTTCTTTTTGACATTGTCAAAAAGAAATTACTGGAAATGTTGTAATCTCGAATCGTTTTGTCAAACCATGCTATTAAAAGAGACTAACTTTAATACCTTTAGTCCATAGAGGATCATAAAAAATTACGAATATCATTTAAAAAACTGCCTGACAAAAAATAAGCATTTTTACGCATTTTTATTGATATATGAAAGTTTTAAGAGTGCATAGCGCATCAGCGTTTATTTTAATTGGTACAATGCACTTCATTGTAGGATAACTTTGAATACTTTAATTTATCAATTAATTGTAATCAAATATGCGTAGACAGCCTTTCATTACGTGTTTGCGATAATTCTGGAAAGGGGTGACCCCCCTCCGCCAGACAAGTGGTGTTCGGATACTTATGGCAGGGCAGTGTGGGTATACACACGCGCGCACACACACACACACATACATATATATATATATATATTTTTTTTTTTTAGAACATCCTTTACTTTATTGTCAAGCAGCTTTTTTTTTAATGCAAACACACCTGTTCGTTACTGAACTTTCACTTGATTTTTTTTTTTTTTTGCTCTTTTATAAATTTTATAAAGAGTTTATAAATTCCTATAGATCCTTAAACCCCCCCCCAATTCCCCAAAAATTGCGAAGCAAAAATTTTCAGCCATAAAACAGTCATTGACAAAAATCACCATTAAGTGCCTACTTTAAAAGGAATCAAATCCTTAGAAATGTTCGTTTTCCTTTTCTACCTTTGCTCCCATTTTAACCATACAAAAAGTACATTTGCCTTCGCTATTGATTAAGTCATCATCGAACGTACTTCGGTGGGAAACTATTTGATTTATGCTTCCATTAAAAAAAAAAAAAGGTGGAATTTATGATGTTTCCTTGAGCAAAGAAGTTTTACGACCGAATGCATCGTGTCGTATTTCATAAATGCCATTTTTGTTTGTTTTGAAGTCATTTGGAGAGCTGTCGTTTTCTTTTAGAAAAGCGAACAACAAAGGAAAAATACGTTAAACAAACAGCTTAATTCACATCCATCTGAATATGTTAGGATGAAAGAATTTTAAATGCGGAGATTATAGCCGAGGAATTTACTTTCTATTTACTCCATGTAAATAAAGATTCTGTGTTTTTGTTTTATGTTTGTTTGTTTTTTTTCTTTCGAAAACTGAAAGAGAAGGATCAGTAAAGTATGTGCTATTTGAAAATTTTACTTTTTTTTTATATAAAAAAAAGTTTTTTTGTTTTAATGTACTTCAGCTTTATTTATTTTTATAAAAATATATCGTATTAAATATATTTCATCTTTATGATGAAAGTAATCTCAAACACAGTGGATCTGGGACTTTATTTGATCCCAGTGCAGCATTCTTTTCACTTGAGGAATCTCAGCACTGAATATTTAAATTTACAATACTACGAGAGAGTCAAAAAACCTGCGCAAGCGCAGTTTAATTTCAATAAGAGCAGCCACAAGAGATTAGTGTTGTAAGTGCGTAAGTGTAATTAGGCAAGTTTTGCTTAATGCAAATGGGGATGTTAAGGTTCCGTGAACTTTTTATAGACAAAATAAAATGAAAATTAAAACGCTTCTGTTTGTATTTTTCAAAAGCTGAAAGAGAAGTTACACTTTTTAATGATACATATTATTCACAATACGTACCTAAAATACCCTCGAGGGAAGTAGAACCTAATCACTCGCAAATCAAACTAAATCAATGCGCTAATGAAAGGTGAATTATACGTGCTCCTGGCCATAAGCTATCTCTGAAATGCAATTCCAATGTAGAAAGTTATTTTGTAATAAACTCTCGAGTAAAATTCGAAACTTTTTTAAGTTTGATTTTATTTTTATTGCAAAAATATAATGGATCTTTATTGTTCTCATAATGATTTACTTAATTTGCCAAAATTTTTGAGTGAATTGAAAGTTATTAAATTTAATATAGATAAGTTTTTAGATTAAACAGAAAAAGATGAATCAGTGCAGAAAGCAACAATAATAAATGCGAGATCGCAAGCGTAAGTCCCACATAAGTAATTTGTCTAGATAAGAAGAGAAAGTCTGAGATTTCGCGATGGCCAGGTAAATAAAAGTGTGACATGTTTATGACAGGAAAAGACTGAAGTTTTTTTATTCTAAGAAAAGAGACATTGAAAAATAAGATCAGAAGGAGTTTATTTATTTATTCCATTTTGAAAGAAACAAAGTGGGATTGAGGTTTATAGAGATTGAAGGTGATGTGTTTAAGTTTTCTAAATTATAAATCGGTCTTCAACAAACATTAAAGAAATGTTTGTTGATATTTCTAAATTTTTGTTTGTTTATACTTCGTCGGGTTTCCGAATAGGTCCACGTGGGTTGGTGGGTGGACGTGATTAGAGAGGAAAACCAGACAATTTCGAAATGCAAAATTCTACCTTTGAAATGATTGAAGTGAATTGTAAACTGTATGCAGAATTATAAAATGATACTTTATTAATATCTTTTTCATACAACGCTATGTTTCATCGCCCGTTTAAAAGGACTCAAGCTTATTATCAGTTCTTTCAAATCATTTGGCTTTCAATTTGTAACAGACCAGCAAACTAAAGTATACTGGTTATATTTAGAATTACATGGAAGTTGAATCGAAAAATGAGTATTCACAGGTTTTGATGAACTTCACACTCTCAACATTAATTTTCATATGTAAAAAAATTCAATGCAATAATCATGTTGCAAAAGCTGGGATTCGTTCACATTAGCAATAAAAACTAAAAATTATGCTATGGCTATGAAAGAATGAAATATCTCGGACATTGTGGTCTACACCATAATGCTATCGAATTTAGAATTTTTAACTCGATTCAGATAAAAGGAAATGAAATAAGAAATACTTTTGTGCGCAAATTATTTTGATATCCATTATTTATATTTGTTAAGAAAGAATAATTTTGTCTCTAATTACGCAATACTTTTTGTTGGTGTTTTATGGGTTTTTGTTTCTTTTTATGGAGTTACGCTTTCGTTGATTATTACAGTTTCTTGAAAATATACATATATTTTTTATTTATTTTTATATAAGCATTTTTGTTGATTTTACCTTTGTGTATTAAAAGACAAAGTATAAATTAAAATAATATAATAATAAAATATAATTGACAAAGCAAAAAAGAAAAAAAAAACTTTTTTTTTTCAATTAAATTGTACGCACCCCCCCCCATAATAAGTCAACTAAAGGAATGTTAAAACGGAACGTGAATGAGGCGATTGACCGCGAAATTGGCTTTAATTTGATGGAATAATCATGCCGCAGAACACTTGGAATATTCTGCGGAACATTTGAATGAAAAGACATACAAATGTGGCCTTAAATTTTCATATTCTTTATTATTTTTCACATTCTCTTTCAGCATTTATAACTAAAGTTCTTTATTCTTACGTTTTTCTTCCCCTTTCTGTTTCATTTCAGTTTTTTTTTTCTTTTTTGCATAAAATGAAAACATTTCACGCGTCTCTTTTAATACTTTTTGATATTTTCTTATAAAAAAATATGATAAATCTCTGAATAATATAAAAACATAGAGCTTAACTAACTGACTAATGCCCTCTATCGATAAAATTGAGAACTAGAATAGATAAATTTTCTAATTTACATAAAACCAAATTTCCGTCAAGAGCTCTTCCCAATTCGATGTTAAAATGTCGACCAAAAGTGCCTTCATTGCATCGATGTTTTATTTTTGAATTATTTTTAGAAGCTAGTTATATTTTCACTATTCCGTTTTTATCCAATTATCGTTGCTCTGAAATGATACTAATTACAAGTCAGTACGTATCAATAACTAGCAATACAAAAATATGTAACGTAAGAATATAATATAGATATTGAATTTATTTTCACTAGAAAGAAGAGTTACATTTTTGACAGAAAGAAATTGATTCACAGTAATGAACACATGCTCGCTTTAAGAATAAGCTACAGAAAAAATTATAATACTTCTTATATCTCAAATTTAAATTTTTTGGATGCGACTATCGAAAAAAAAACATGAACTTTTGACCATTTGCTTGTCTATGAAGATAAATAAAGTATAAAAATACAAATGGACTATAAAAACGTTGCACCAACAAACAAGCACCTTACGCTAAGGAATGAATATAAGTACTTTAATCCCTATATAGTGAGTTTCATAACGATTTCTTTTCAATGCTTGTATGTCTATTTTAAGAGTCACAAACATGCAAACCACTGAATTAGAAATCTTTTCGCAGATGTACGCAAACTTAACGTCTGCATTATATGCAAAATACTTGCTGTGATGCGTCATCATGTGTTCTAGACAATTATTTAAGAATGCTACATCAATAATTGTCAATAGTGTTGATCCCAATGGAAAAAACAAAGGATCTTTCGGAGTTAGAAAGATCCTTTGTTAAAAGGATCTTTCGAATTCCGAAGAGTTTATTATGGATGCTCGTCTGCTGGAGCCACGATTTTAAAATTTAAAAACAGCAGAGCTGACTGGTTTCTCAAAAGGTGAGATATCCCGGGTGTTTAATCAGTGGAAAAATAAGCCACTTGCTTGTTTAAGAGGCTTAAGTGTCCTAATAACAGCCGTCAGGCACGATCGTCGTGCCTGACGACTTCATTTATGCATCAATTGATCGAAGCATTTAATGAAGGCTGTTCCCTATGCGCAGGGAATTGAAGAGGGTCGGTACTGGTAGTCATATGAGTATACAAAAATCACTGATTTCTGCGAAGTTTTCGATTCAGTGGCGGCATGTGTAGCATTAGTTTATAGCTGCAATTCTCTTCCACTGGTAGACTGATGAGGCATCTGCTAGTTAAATTTCAATTAAATGAAATTTATAAAACAGTTTTGGAAAGTTTTTTTTTTTTACCCTGGTTTAGCAGTATATTCCTTCCTTCCTCAATTACACGTATGAGTAGAATCACCCTTCATTGTGCAGGCATTCTTAATTCTTATTCTCGAAGTGCTCTATGTCTTATTTTGCATGTTCTTCGGGCTGGTTTGACTGTTTTGAGGGACGAGAAATCCTAGTTTCCGAGAGGGAAACCCTCCATTTCCGTAGGAGACTGGCCAACTCACAGTTTGACTGAAAACACAGTGACAAAGGTTCTTCGCATAATAGACGGGATTCGAACCCGGGTCTTTCCAGTCAAAGAGCTTATCTAACCCAACTAAGTACTGGGACTCTTAGTGGTATATTAATAGTGGTGTGTGTGTGTGGGGGGGGGTGATTATACACCTTCTTTCGTCCAAAAAGATAAAGCACATGCAAAATACAGACATAGAGCACTTCGAGAATAAGGATTAAAAATACTTGCACGATGAAGTGTGTGTGTGTGTGTGTGTGTAGTTCTACGCATTCGCATAATTTAGAAAGGATGGAATATACTACTAAACCCGAAAGAAAAAAAAAAAAACAGAACTATTTCATTTAATTAAAATTTAGAGTTGTTGCGATCCTAAGCTATAACTTTTAAGAGGTTCCCTCTTAAACGGAAACAAAGATGAAATCTTTGGTTCTATTTTTATCATGACAAACTAATTCTATAATAGAGAAAAGAGAGTAAAATATTCATGAAGATGCTTTTTTTTTCTTTTGCAGCTGAGAAATTGTAATTAATTTTTGTGCTTTATATGGGGTAATCTGTATGTAACCTGTTTAGAAATATTGCCACTGAGCAGGACGTCTGATTAATAGTTTAATTTGTAATATATAACCGTTCTTGCTGATTATACAGGGATGCATTTTCCGAGGTTTTGTCATATTAGAATTTGAACGCATTTACTTTGTTGTTCGTAAAATAAAGAAAGATTATTCTACGACTATACAAAAAAAGGCCAAGTTATGTGGTCTTAAACAGACATTAGTATAACGGTTCATTGTTCAACTAGAATGACGATAATTTCTAAAACAGCCTTTTCGGATATTCATATTCTATAAGCTTGATTTTTATCCATTCATTTGCCTTTTATCTCTTTCTAGTGTTGTGTTGCAGTCACGTTTCTAAAGATAAGTAATGAGTTGTGTTTCGCCTCTGTTATAAAATCCTTCTCTCCTCCATCTCGAAATTCCTTATTCAAACACCACTATAATATCTCTTTCGTATCGACCTGTTTTTCCTTCGTATTAGCATGAGTGTGTAATCTGGTGCAAGGAAGCAAAGCTTAGGTTAGCATTGACGTTGCATGCTAAGAATCTCATCTGCTCGAAAATGAATGCCTTTTATAGTTCTTGTGAGCAAAGGATTCATCACTAAAAGTGGCTAGAAATTCGTAAAGATAGATAGAGAGAGAGAGAGAGAGAGAGAAGAGAAATTTGCATAAATCTGAACGTAGTGGGAATTATTTATTTTATAACTTCGTCATTTAAAATGATTTAAGAATAGGTCTTGTGAATCGATCTTCTAGATATTTTTTTCCAGTAATCTAATTGACTGTCCGTCTTCCTATGGCCTTTTTTATTGTCGTCTCACCTAATAGGAACTAACGGAAATAGACGATTACGCAATTGTAGGTAGTTGATGATTTTAATCATTCGATGGGCAGCATCGAACGATTACAATCAACGATCGAACCACCACCAGCTTGAAAAAATAAAAAGAACCATAGTTGATCTTTAAAGCATGGCTCCAGATTTTCTAAGCTATCCCAACCACCATACTCAAGTGCTGTGTGGTTACAAGTGTTTGGAGCAGTGGAATTGTCATTAAAAAGTGTTTATTGAAATCACGTCGCTTCCTTATTCTGTTATGCCAACTACCAATCAAACAGATATTCTTGTGTTGGTCTAAATTTTGTCATATTTCTGTTTGTATTAATAAAAAAAATATAACAAAAAAAAACTGATTCGATATATAGTGGTTTTTTAAATAAACATTTAAAGGAAGGAGGGGGCACCTAGCAAACTCTTGTTATTTTTTATCTATAAACTTCAACGCGTGTTAAGTATTCCAGTATCGCCTATTTTTTATTATAATTAATTCATAATTGTTGAACTTTCACAAGACTCATATGTTTCCAATTTCTATATTCTAAACTTTATATCGTAATGCTACCACTAACTGCAATCACAGTTCCCCTGGCTGGCATTAGCTGGACTCGACTGTAAAAGGTTTAGAATCAGAAGCGAGCATCCAGGGGAAGCTCGTGCATAGGCACTGCGGAATTGCAGGACCCCCAATTTTTCTCGATATATAAATATATTTATTAATTTATTTATATTTGCTTGTAATATTTAATTTTATCATCAACAATCCTATACAATTCTCTTATATTTTGTATAAAAAAATAATAAAAATTCATCTTGTAGCACTTAGGAGGGCGAACGACGCTAGTAGCACTGTGTTTACCACAGTGTCATATTGCTACGCGCGCAAGCATATGTACATCATAGTGAGATGAAAGCTATTAGCGTAATGCGGCACTGTCCATCGCGCAGTTCCACTGTTGTTTATATGCATTTTGAGCGTAGTAGAGTGTTCGTAGTGCTTATCGTGTTTACTCCGTCTCTTTAAATATTTGGACATTACAATTAAAGGATTTAATTCTAATGTCCAAAAATTGTAAATCCATTTCTTTAATTGTAATTAAAGGAATGGATTTTATTTTAAAGTAATTTTGAATTATACTAAACTGTGTAATTTTGTTAAAGTAATTTTGAATTATACTAAACTGTGTAATTTTATCGATAATAAATAATATTTTTTCGTGTTTAATTTTTTTTTTTTTTACCATAATTTTGATATTTTATCCAAACACGTATACACTGTACTTACAGTGTGTATGTATATTTCGAAAGTTGCAGCACCCCCACGATTTCAAGCCACGAGCCACCACTGGAGCATCTTACTAAGAAACTACAGATTGTCTATTTCCTTACAGAAGACGTAACACGTTAATGGAAACAGGATAACATTATATCTCATCCATCTTAGTCAACAGAAGAACTATTTTATTACAGGCACTAATTAGAGAAAATAATATAACACTAGCACTATTATTTATATCGTTCTTATTCAGTAGAGTAACTTGAAATATCATCACGTTTTGAAACATGATTAATATTTTAATCTTTACCGAGTGACCTATCCCTCAATAGGTATTACTGAAAAAGTTCTTTGAAAGTCTCAATCCACACTTGTCAAGGCAACTGTACCTGTTATCATATGGGCTTAAAATTTAAAATAGGCTGTCGCAAATCTGCAGTAGATCTGCAGAGATGTTAGTCCTGTCGACATATGTTTTAGGGTTTGGAGTAAGTTTCATTTAAAGTAATTTACTATTATTTTGAATTATTTTTTTTTTTTGTTGCTATGTGGATATTTAGTGTTCGTGAGCGTGCTTAGGTCATGTCTGTATACTTTATGCTTATTATATAAATTGAAGATCTAGACGAACTAAATGAGTTAAACTAAATGAGATATGAAGTAGATAAGTTAAAGAGAATGAGATAAATTTCGTCCACCGGTATGAGACCACTGCACCGCTTATTAAAAGCATAAAGTAGCTGAAAAAATGTTTCATGTTTTGTCCTATAGTAGGGTTTCTGGATTATGTACAAGTGAATAAAAAAATTAATAAAAATACAAGAAAATTCTTAGCTCATCTACTGTACTAATGTACTATAGGTTGACAATGTTCCCGGGGTGGGAGTCGTAAAAAAGAATTTTTTTCTTCAAATTTCATTGTATTGCAAAGAAATTCAATGTGATATGAACGTAGTATTTTAAGCATTTTAGAATTTGATTAACTAACTTGATGATAAATATGATGTTCTGTGATTGTTTTGAAAACTTTAAAAAAATGCTTCTAAAGAGCACTATTTCTAAGATTATCACGATTAGCGATTTTTGTTTTAATTTATATTTAATGAGGATATTCTCAGGCCTCTTTGACCAGCAATTCAGTTTTAAATGGAGTTCGTATAAAGTTTTAAGGTTGCGATGTGAAATTTCAATAAATTTGTTTACATTCGAAAAAAAATGAAACGATTAGCAGTAACAGATCCAACAGCAACGTGACAGTAATGTTTAGTGCTTAGGGAAATAAAAAAAAAACGAGGGGGGGAATTTGATGCATAGCTATAAACTCATCATATTCACATAAATCTAAAAATGATGATTCTAATTTAAATTATACATGTTTTTGGTCGTAAAATGTTACAAAATATAACACTTATCTACACTTCTTGGACATACTAGTTAAAAGACATGGTAACAATATCAAACTGTCCATTTACAAAAAAACCTACGGACACTGGACGATATCTACATTACTCTTCAAACCGTCATAGGTCACATAAACAGAGCATCATCCACACGTTGAGAAATCGAGCTAGAAACTTTATCTCCGACGATGAAGAAGTTCAAACAGAACTGTCTCAAATCGCTACAACTCTATCGCAAAATGGTTATCCTCGAAACATCATCAACTCATTTCTATATAAAGATAACCAACAAGAAAGAACAGTCTCCCAGCAAATTTCAACAGCAGTCGTCCCCTTTATGGGTTGTTCAATTTCCACCAAAATTTCGAGATTGTTAAAAGCCCATAACATCAGGGTTGTATTTAAATCAACTACTAGCATCAGACAAGTTCTAAGATCTCCTAAGGACAGTGTTCCATTTTATAAATATCCAGGTGTGTATAATATTCCATGCATGTGCGGTCTTTCCTACATTGGACAAACTTCGAGAAGCCTGGAAATAAGACAGAAAGAACATGTTGGCGATGTAAATCACAACAGAACGATCACCTCCGGGTTAGCACATCACTTTTCAACTTTGAACTACACTATAGACCGGAATAACAGCTCTATGCCCAACGTAGACGAAGATTGCAGACATCAATTATTTAAAGAAGCAGCAGTAGTGCTACGTACAGGCAGTAACCTAAACAGAAATCAAGGGGCCATACTGAACGATACTTGGAAAAATCAAATTAATTCCCTCAGTTCAACAGAACTATAGTACGCGAATAATCATATTACGCGTTTGCATGTAACACGTGTTCATGATACTGAGTAGAAATGTCACGCGAACGTGTTACCTTAGCTATCTAACAGGTACTAACTTTTTTTTGTATTCTTAAACCATTTTGCATTTATCATTTTTTGTACTGTGCAAGCCTTGAAAAAGCTAGTCAATTACTAGCGAAACCGGCAGGCAATATTGTTCGTACGTATGTACGAACATACGTACGAATTAAAAATCTATGATCAGTTTGACAATAAGTCATATTTTGTAATGGTGATTCTAGTTCAGAAGAGGGTAATGAATGACTTTCGACAACGCCAAAGGAAAAGGAGAAAATAAAATCTTAGCGTCTTTCCCAGGTAGTATTGCAACTGTGGGTTAGAAAAGTAGGGAAGCACAATTGCAACGCAAATTTAGCGTTGAATGGAGAACTCTCAAGTTAATCAGTGCCACGATTTACTATATGCATTTCTCATACATGCTAGAAATACTATTGAAATACCAACTTTATATTACAGTAGTTAATATTGGAAGTAAATCAGCTTTTACTTTCTTAGTTTAATAAGTAATGAAGTTCTGCGTACAGTAAATCGTGATGTTTAATTGCTGATTCAGCCTTTTAGATATTTTCAAGAACAACAAAAACTGCTCTTCATTTTTACAGTTATTTTTATTAGTAAAATTATACTTACCTTAGAATTTTTTATTGGCAAGAGACTTTGGAAAGTAGCACCTGATGACTTCACCATTTCACTCTTCAGCCAACAACTGCGCCTCCATTTGCCAACTGTAAATAATCTTATGTCAAGTATATTTTCCTCATGCTCGGACATAATACACTTTGCTACATATTACCTGATAATTTCTAATACAGCACTGGAATTTTTTTTAAACCGCAATATCAGATTAAGAGATATGAATTGAAATATCTCCGCAAGGAGAAAGTTTCCTTTTTTTTTTATTGAATCATTTTTTCCAATTATATCGCAGGGAAATGAGATGTTTTTTGTTACCAAAAAAAAAAAAAGTTCTAAAAATATACAATTTATTGACGCAATGCATTCATTCAGTACACATTAATAGAGTCGTTTTAGTGAACTCCTTGCGATCTTAGCGACTTCAGATCTGAATAACCAACAGCATCAAAAATAGACGAAGTATTACCATACTTTATATAATATATTTTTGAATGCAAAACGAGTGCGTTTACTTATTACCGAATTATTCGACAAATAAGTTAGAGTATGTAACAGGATGACAGATATTTCTGCTAGTCATAATGTAATGTCTACCAATCGCATCTCATACTGCAGGGGCAAATTCAAACCTTTTTGCACTGCAAAGTCAGTTTATGCCTCTATGAGCGCATTTAAAATATTTTAAGGTTAATAAAGCAAAACATTGAACACTAGCATTAATGCACATGATAGAACGATTTCTCTCGTTCTATCATGTGCATTAATCCGCGCTCTACGCCTGTATCAAATTAGCTATCCTTCATTTCATTTTAAACATCCCACGAATTCCATTCCATATTTTCTCAAAACATTGAATGGAGCCCAGATATTTCGGTAAACCATAAAATCTATCACCATATTTGTATTATTTTTAAGATCTTCAATAAATTTCAATTTTTTTAATTTCTTCATGTTGAATAATTGAAAGTTAGTTAACCAGTCTCGTACGGAGGTGGAGAGTTTCTTCTCCTTGCCGGAAATTATGGTTTTCCCGCAAAACATATTGCTTTTCAAAAAAAGCTACAAGAAATTGAGAGTCATCATAATCTTAGCTGCCTCTTCCTTAATTTTACCTAGCCTTATCCAACTCAATATAATAACGGGGGAGTAGCAGAAGGATGAAAATCAGACACTAGTTAGAGTCCGATCAGTTCTCCTCATTCTTTTAAAGGCATGGGAATGTCTTCTCCCAGTTAATATTACTTGCGGATACATATCAGGAAGTTGATGATGATCGTGTGATAAATAGTTATACTGGTATCTATTAAATTTTTCAATGTGCGTATTGACTCTTTTGTACCCTTAAAAATACCTAACGTTCGGAAGGTATTCGTCTTCATAACCTACTGTTATGAAGACGAATCCTAATCTGGCTCATAAATACAAATAAACAAACAAATCTAATTCTGATCAGTACTACTCAATTATACTTGAGAAGAAACTATATTCTTATTTTCACCTTTATTTTACACAACCGTGAAGAATATAAATGTTTAAAACATGACTAAAATACAGATGAAAACATAAATTTTATTTGCTTTCCTTCCCAGCAAGGGAAAAAAGAAAGAAAAAATAAATAAATGAAGCACCCTTTCCACATCTAATCCACATTATAAAAGAACAGATGCGGCGAGGGTGCTTCGTTCTTTCTTTTTTTTTAGTTCAATTCGTGTCTGATTAGTTATCAGATACATTCTTCTACAAAGAATCTGCATCTAACACTATCTTATAATCTTATGATTACAAATGTATGATTTTACAATACTCTTATTTATATTGTTTCTGTTATATCCAAGCACACTTTATTACTGAAACAAATATGCATCGGTGTGTTTGCCAGAAAAAAAAAAGAACTTTACTTTCAGGTGAAATATTTTTTAAAATGTCTTTTTTTTCGAGTTTATTACTGAGCTTCGTATGAAAAAAAAATCGTTTCAGTTTACAGTTCGAATAGTTTGAGTTATCCATTTACATAATTTTTTACTTATTTTAGCAGAAGAAACCCAAGTAACTGTCATGCATTTCCTTTCATTCTTCCTGATCACTTTTATGGCTATTGGTAAGTGTGTACAGCAATGCCTTTTACTAACAATAAATTACCTTCTTCCTGATTATATATAAACTGTAAGTTTTATTATACAGTTTTTCTAAAAGTACTGAGATATCTGATATACTGTGTTATTACAGCTTTAGTTAATGACTTTTAAATATTGTTCATTTAAATATATAAATGCACCTCAGTTTGCTACTGAAATCGTGAGTTCAAATTTTCAAAAACAATTTTTCATATTCAAGCGAAGTAGAATCTTAAACTGAGTAGCGCTGAACGAAATATCAAATCGACATGTTAGATGTGCTATGTACAGTATAGACATAACCTAAAGCAGGGGTCTTCGATGCATGGCCCGCGGAGCTCATTGCCGTGGTCCGCCGGCCATTTTGAAAAAATAACTACTTAACATTAAAACGCGATTAAATAAAAAACAATTTCAATGAAGCCCGCGGGCCACTAAGCTATATTGCGGTATTTAGAATTGTAAGATGCTTTCCAGATTCACAAGGAACTCTGTGCATTTGATACTTTACATAAAACCCTATAAAAATAAATATCAAATAGACATGCTTCTTCGGCCATCTACCAGCGCCAAGCGGTACTTAAGTACTAGTACTAACGTCGCAGGTAGATGGCTGAAGCAGCAGTTCGTTCGAGTGCGCTATCTAGTGCCTTCCAGATACGTCTCGAAGGTTCTCGATACTTCGTTATTTTCATATAAATACAAGAGGATCTCATCCACAGTCAGTCAGTCAGTCGTGAACAGTGTGATATTCGTGTATAAGCGCACGCAGGTTCGTCGTGTCAGCCATAGCCTATTGTGGTTTTATATTGCCAGACTTTTTTCATTAGTGGGAGACATATTCAGTGGATAATAACCGTTACCATGCCATTTTGGATCTTTTTTGGGTCACCTTCCATCACTAAGGTGTCTATGAGTAAAAAGCGTAAATCAAGCGATTCTTGTCGGGTTTTTAATGAAAAATGGACCAATTGGTACTTTTTTGTGCCGATCGACGATAAGCCAGTGTGTTTAATTTGTCGTGAGTCAGTGTCAGTATCAAAAGAATATAATAAAAAAACGACAGTATGAGACAAAGCATGCGTCCAATTTCGATCACCTTCAAGGGCGGCTTCGTGTGGACAAAGTGAACCGTCTCCAAATTGATTTAAAATGCCAGCAGATTACGTTTAAAAGGCAGAGGGAAGAGAGCGAAGCGTGCTTCAAAGAAAGTTATGTAATAGCTGAAAAAAATTGCTAAAAAATCAAAAGCCTTCTTGAACAACGAGTATATGAAAGAGTGTCTCATCACTGCTGGGGATATTCTGTGCCCATATAATAAGGAAGTGACGAATTTAAAAAACCGAGTTTGTCTGAGATAACTGTAGCACGACGTGTCGAAGAACTTGCCAATGACATTGAAGGAACTTTTAAAAAAAAACTGTCGTTTTTTTTTAAAAGAACTGTCACATTGACAGTTCTTCTGTCAATGTGACAGAAGAACTACGCTAGCAGTTCCTTTGTCACATTGTGCCTATGAAGGGAACGACGAAAGGCACTGATATTCTTGAAGCCTCCAAGAAAACACTCCTGCGTTTCGACCTCAGCTTAACCAACCTCGAGGACGTGGTAACTGATGGTGTCCCTGCTATGTTGGGAAAGAATGAAGGATTTGTTTGCTGCTACGGAAAGAACCGGAACTAGAAGGAAAAGATTTCGTCCATTCCCACTGTTTAATCCACCAGGAGAATTTGTGCGCGAAAACTATTTAATTTGAGAATGTCATGAAAATTATTGTGACTGTCGTCAACATTATTAGGGAAAGAGGATTGAATCATTGTCAATTCCAAGAGTTTTTGACCCAAGAGTGCTAAGCGGATCACGGCGATGTGGTTTATTATAGTGATGCGCGTTGGTTGAGCAGAGGGAAGGTTCTTAAAAGAGTGTTTGACTTAAGGAGCGAAATACAGCAGTTCATGCAAACCAAGGGGAATCCGATTGCGGAATTTAACAATTCGAAGTGGATGATAGCTTTGCCTTTGTGATCGACATCTCGTTGCATATGAATGACCTAAATACGCTGCTACAATCCAAAGATCAACTGGTGCACACTCTGTTTGATCACATCAAAGCTTTTATGGCCAAGCTCAAACTTTGGGAGGCACAACTCGCAAAAAAAGACTTAACTCATTTTCAGCTTCTCGCTGAGTCCAACCGTTCGTCTCTTGATGAATACGCTACAAAATTAGCCGTGTTGCGAAGTGAGTTAGAAGAGAGATTTAGTGATTTTCGTAACTAACAGTCTTCTTCAGATTTATTTTCAATGCAATTTAGTGTCAATGCTGCCGAAATGCCAGGCTCAGTATACAAATAAAGCTGCTTGAACTACAAAACAACTATTCTTTGAGAGAAAAATTATTCAATATGCCCTTGCTTACATTTTACAAAGACTACATTTCTGAGGACTCATTCACTAATCTTCGCCGGCATGCTTTGAAGATGTGCGCTTTATTAGGAAGCACATACTTATGTGAGCAGTTCCTCTCCAGAATGAAGCATGTGAAGTCCAAGACAAGAACTCAGATTTCGGACCAACATCTCGAGAATACTCTGCGCATAGCGACTTCCAACATTGATGCCAACATCGACAAGCAGGTCAAGGAAAAACATTGCCAAGTTGCCCATTGACATTTTAAAAAATGAATGTTTTCTTCATTAAATTATCTTTTTCCGAGTATTGATTGTATTTACTTATCACGAACCCGACTCCTACCTACGCTCTTAAAGCTGAGTTTGTTTATTTTTATAGAATTTTATAAAATACCAAATGCCCAGCGTTCCTTGTGAATCTGGAAAGCATCTTACAATTCTAAATACCGCAGTTATAGCTAAGTGGCCCGCGGGCTTCATTGAAATTTTTAATGCGGCGCGCACTGTATGAAAGGTTGAAGACCCTTGGCCTAAAGAGTACCCAATACCATATTAACACCATGCGATGTGAACCTCTTTGAATTATGTTTGACCTCCTCTGCGTTTTTGAAATTTATTTAAACTGTAGTTAATTCGTTAATTAATGTTTCGCGTCCACTTTTATTATTTTATAATGCTGAAATGTCAGGCACTAATTATGAAGATAACGAAGATATTGAATTACAACTGGCAACAATTAATGATAAATATCCCCCCCCCCCATCAACTGTAATGAATATGTTTTGTAAAGTAAAAGACGATTTTTAATCAAATATATTACTATTATGGTTCAAATATATTGTAAGCGTATTTTGGTGCAGCAAATTAGGCAGATATTTTTCTTATTTCAATTAAAATGGAAATGCATTTTAATATTTACCCAGAATTTATGAGTTTCGGTTCCATGAAAATTCATCGAAAAGGCAATTCATCGAAAGACAATTCGTCGAAAATGCAATTCATCGAAAAAATAATGCACTGAAAATTTTAAATTTTCGATAATGCTATGATAAAAGTAATTCATTTAGAACAAAAACTGAGCCATGCAAACAGCTTCTTGTACTGGCAACTTCTACTAATTCCGCTAAGTCAGAGATTTTGTAATACATAATTTGAACACGTGATTTCTTTGTCGCCCTCAATATAGCTAAATATGAAAACTGGAACGGCTCGACATTTTCTTGTAAAAGTTTCAAATAGCGAATCTGAGTAAAATTCATCCCACAATAATTGCTGTATTGAAGTCGCATGTTACTACTAGCAACAATAATTATAATGGAGCCTGCGTAGTTCAGTGAAAATGGGTCAATTTTTTCATAACATTTTCGAAAATTTAAAATTTTCGGTTAATTGTTTTTTCGATGAATTGTATTTTCGACGATTTGTCGTCCGATGAATTGTTCGTTCGATGAATTGCCTATTCTATGAATTATCTTTCGATGAATTGCCTTTTCGATGAAAAGGCAATTCATCGGATACCCATGCTTTCTTGCTTATGTTGCTTTTGATTCTTTCTGGATGGGAATATTGAAGAGTGGATAACTAGAAATCACATATATGAACTGATCGTTAAAGAAGCGCCATTCAAGAGTCACGCATTTTACAACATATCTGAAGTGTAATAATTAGTATAAGTCAAAATAATTACTCTATACTAAACGAAAAGACGGTAACCACAACAAAAATGTATTTTTTTCCATTTGTAATACCGTTTGTACAAACTGTACAACCGATGTTTCAATTAGGAAAGGGATATTTTCTGTCTTGTTTTACTCTCAAACTGTTACCCTTCAAAGAATAATAAACATTACTTCTGATAATAAACAGGCATGGAATCATGATCTGAGACAATCGGAAAAAGGTGTTTCGCTAATGCAATAACGAAATATACTTAAATACACGCAAATAGCTTCAATTGATAGCATTTGTATAATCACGTCATTTGTTATCACATAAATTTCAAACATATCCAGCACCACTAGAGGTTCTAAAACCTCTCATGTACAACGAATATTTAAAATAATATTTTTTTTTTGCTTTATTATGTCTACCATACATATAATACAATAATTACATTATAAAATTATAAAAATTATAAAATTTAAAAATTACATACATATAATAATAATAATAATAGTATTTTTTTAATTAAATGATTTTTTTTATTAAAGTTATGATTGCATATTATGCATTTACGAAACATGTTGTTCTAGTTTTTTTGTTTTTTTTTACAGTGAGTTTCATACAGATTTTTCCGTTTTTTTGTATAATGTGTTAATATAGTTATTATAGATGGTAATTTATAGTTTACAATTGGAAATGATTACATTTTTAACAGCATTTATATGATAACAATAAGTTATATATATTTTACAATTTTTGCTTTTAATGTATTTAAGCGCTGTAACTACAGCACTTCAATGTAAACTTGACTTGTTTGTCTGTTTGCTTACTTGGGAAATGGAGTAAAACCAGGTTTAAAATATCTTGATATCTTTAACATTTATTATACCCAAGGTAAAATACTTTCTACATTTATATCTCCTCCTGAGATTTTTATTTAATAAGGTTAAAACACCTTATGGTAACTTGTTCTGGTAAAATAGTTATAAGCTCCGTATTACTAAAATCTTGGTATTTCTAGCCTGGCTCCTACTGATGAGACCTCAATAGGAGTCGGAACTGGTGGGGGCTGGCTTTGAGAGGCTCTGCTTGGGGATAGGTTTTTGCCTATCTCTGAGTAGGGCCACCGCTGAGATTATGGCTCTGGCTGGTGGTGGCGTGAGCCTACCACTGCGTAGAGCTAACGTTGAGAAGTTCTTCTGGGTGACGGGGTGAGCCTGTCACTGAGTGGAACAACGCTGAGTTGGATGGTCTTTCGGCCACTATGGAGTTGTCTAGGGATCGTCCTAATTTTTAGAGAGGTCTTTACTTAAATATACCTCAATAGGAGTCGGAACTATATATACAGTATATATATATATATATATATATATATATATATATATATATATATATATATATATATATATATATATATATATATATATATATATATATATATATATATATATATATATATATATATATATATATATATATATATAATGTATTTTTTTAATTGAATTGATTGTTGTGTTGAAAGTAGGCTGATGTTTGGGAGGTCAAACGAATGATCTGAAAGGTCCGATCAAAGTGAAATTTCTGATATATTCTGCTGTTATTGCATCTGTCTTGATGGTTCACATTCATTTTTATAGTGGGCTTCTTTTTGAACTAATTCGGAGACTTTTTTTCACTGTGGCAGCCTTTGTATGTCTGCTGAGCTTTTAATTTCTATCACTGTGGCAGCCTTTGTATGTCTGCTGAGCTTTTAATTTCTATCGGCTTTGAAGTTTGTGACTTCCTCAAAAATATCTTAGCATCTCTGATCCACAAAAATTGGTAATTTTTTTTCTCTGTTTGCTTTTCTTGCTTGGTAGAACAGAACAGATCCTAGTTGAATGGTGTTAAATATTCGGATAGGAAGATTGGTGTATTGTCTTGCAATGCGTTCAAGTCCTTGGCAACTGTTTTTTTCTGTCTGCTAACTTTTATGAGATTGTCTCTTGTGGACTTGCTTTTCACACGAACTATGACTGGTGCAGGTCGTGACAAGCCTTGTTTTTTGCTCTTTCTAGGAATCCGATTTATGGTCTGAATATCGTTAAGCTGTAGGGGGACATCAATTGCATGACCTAATTTTAAAACTACATCTCTGAGGTTTTCTCTAGGTGCAGTTTCAGGAAGACCGTTTTTGACGAGATCTTCTTTATGTTGTTGCTGATTTAAACGTTCGTATTGTAGTTTTAGAGAATGAAATTCTTGACGGAGTTCGGATGTCTCTTTCATCAAATTGTGTTGCTTGTCATTTAGTACATTAATGCTGATTTTAATGTCTTTTTCCGTTTGCAACACTTCTATCACTACTAAATTAATATGTTTAACCAAATCTTCATATTCGCTAGAATTTTTTGTTATTTGTTCATTCTGTTTGTCAAAGAGTTCTTGCACAAGATCTACTAAGCTGGCTTTTATAGTCTCTAGACCGTTTTCTATTATTATATTTAAATAGTTGAAATTATAGGACTCACCTGAGTTTTTTTGTCTATTCAGTTCGTCGTCTGATTTTGCCTCCGGTATAATCGGCTGGATCGTAGGTGGCTGTCTTAGGTACGTTTTCTTTGTTCTTACTGCAGAGTAGTTATTTCCATACCTCGAGTGTTGCATTGGATTTACGTTGCCAGGTTGTTTCTGAAAACAACCTGGCAACGAAAATCTGGCACATTTTAAGTATCGAATCCTACTGCATTTCGTGCATGTGTTATATTATTTCCTTCATACGATAAATCCTCGAGGCATTTGATACACTTCATGACTCACCTTTCTTCCCTTGAGCAACTGTGGCGTGATTGTAAATTTGGCGACGTCCTTTGTTCTTTGCTCGTTGTTGACGGCGGTCCTCTCTGTTCACTTTTCAACACTTCAAACGAAATTTTGTTTCTTCTTAGCCGATTTCGGTGAATTTTATATCACTGTCTTCGGTTTGACAAGTAGTTACTTGGGAACACTTTTAAATTAAAAACAGGAGTTGGAACCACTTTAAAACTATAAAAAACAGGAACAGCGATATCACCGTGCATCCCTTCATATGCCTACACAGCGTCCTCCTATAATAATAAAAATAAATTGATCTCTTCTCATCACTTCGAATCGTTTTGGTAAATTTTGGTAACGAGGTTAGCTTTGATAATGAGTAATGAGGCAATTAAAATCTAACCAACAAGAGCGAAAGTGTTATATGCAAGACAAACAAAGAGACAAAATGAATCTAATAAGTATACAACGTTTTACGAAATACATCTAAAAATATCAACTGCACGATGGATTTTCTGAAATTACGTATTTCTTTTGGCAGTATTACTAATCAATACCACTAATTAACTGTCTGACCATTAACTAATTAATGGTCACGCAAGGAGCCGCACATAATTAAAAAATATGTTTCGACTTAATTACAATATTCATGAATGAAATAACATAAGTGAGGTTTAATGTTAATTGTTATCGATTTAACTGTTTTATTTTATTTATTTATTTATTTATTTATTTATTTATTTATTTAGGAATGAGCTCGGGATTGAAGTGCTTCAATTGCAAAAACTGTTCTAAATTTGAAAGTAGCCAGTCAGTTAACTGCGAAACTGGATATGATCGCTGCCTGGTGAGTAAAATTATTATTAGTATTATTATTATTATTATTATTATTATTATTATTATTATTATTATTATTATTATTATTATTATTATTTTAATTTAAATGTAAATGATTATTAAATGGAACTTCCTCTGAATTATATTAAATATATGCTATAAAACTTATCCCTTTCGAAATGATAAATCTGTATGTCAATATTATTCCAGGACGTTTTGTACTTTATTTTTTTTAGAAAATTTCTTATTTTATCGAAAAAATTTCTCATATTTTCTGCGCTACCTTTAATCTAGAATTACACCCAAAAAAATAGCATTCAAAATGCTCCGTTTTTGGTCTGATTAATATCATTGTTATTTTATTACAAAAAAAATTTTATCTAAGAATCCAAAAGATATGATGTTGAGCACATGTCGTCAGTCTGTTTATTAACATCATACTTATTACGAAATTCTATTCTTAATGAACTAATCACTTCAATTTAACGACTAATGCAGTTCAATAATGATATCATATGTTTTCCACAGCACAGAAATCTAGAGGTTTTTATTTAAGGATTAGATTCTGTTTTTTTTTTATTATTTTTTTATTATTTTTATAGGTATTAATTGTAATATATAATTTTTATCGTTTCGAATTTTTTCCTAAGTTTGAGAACAAAATAGTCTTATTCAAACTAAACTGAAATAAACTTCGCAAATGATACTAAAGATACCAAATACCAGATTTCATTAATTTCCATTCCTTCAGAATAAAAAAAAAATGCTTTTCTATGAAAATATAATACAAGAACTTTTGTTTTGGATCTGAAGTTTTTTAATATTTCGCAATTTTATATATGCACCTTTTATTTATCTAAATTACTAGTTGTGGTGGTGTTGGAGGTGGGCGGTAGATGGCGTTGATTCGTAGTAGAGGTAAGGTGTAGAGACAGTTGAAGATGTCCTCCGGCGATGAGTCTTCGGACTCCTTGGAGGTATCAGGAATAATAATAATAATAAATACTTTTACTTGAAAAGAGCTTCGTTTACTTGACTTATTGCTCGAAGGTCGCTAGTGAGTCTTCACTGATACGGTTGTGAACTTTCTTCTCTGTAGAACGTGGTAATTAAATATGATGGTTTTGAAGTGTAGCTGCTAGATTAACTAGCAGAGACGCGTTTATTTAAAGTCATTAAATTGCGGACTATACTGAATCTAAGAACATCAGCAAAGGTAAGTGGACGGTAATTGCAACGAGGGCGATTCGTTAGGCCTAACAGCCGATAGAATCGCCATTGTTAGCATATCTATTCCAGATACATTTACTTGCGTTTATACGCAAACTGTCAATAATGAATGTGTCAGATTTGGACGCCCTCACAGATTCGCTGGACGAAGAGCCAGCGCTCATACTTGTAAATAAACTTCAAAGGAAATTTAAGCTCAAATGGCCATCAAACTTGATAGATCCTGATACAATTATAGACTCTCTAGATAAAGGATTGGCTTTCAGCTTCATAAAGAAACTCCTTAAGAAGTTCGAGCGTGAATGGCCCGGCTTCCTGAATCTTTACTCTTCACCTGAGACTGACGATGATCCAAATGAAGACACTCCTCAAATGGAGGAAAATTTAAATCCAGTCACCTCTGAATCTACTCATTCAGATCAAGGAGAGAAGCACGTGCGTAAAAAACGCAAAACTCTCGCCTCGGAGTCAGCAAACGAAAATGGCATGGATGAAGATGCCCCCAACATAGATTCCTCTGCCTCCACCAATGAAAAGGTGCCTCCAGTCATTCTTAGGGAAAAACAGAGATGGACAGCCCTAAGAACCACCATGGCCAACCTGCAAATAAATTACTCCACTGCCAAGAACATAGAGGAGGGCATCAAAATTCAGCCCACTACAATGTCTGACTATAGAAATCTAACCAAGGAGTTGGACACAAGAGGTATACAATACCATACCTTCACACTTACCTCGGAGAAAAATCTTAAAGTGGTACTCCGAGGAGTATCTGAAGACATTGAAACAGCTGAAATAGCTGCTGACCTCAACATGCAAGATCTGCCTCCCATCAAAGTCAGTAGAATGTACAGATCTAACAAGACCCCTATGCCTCTAGTATTGGTAGAAATACACAACATCTATAAAGATATTTACAATTTGAAGACAATCTGTGGGCTCAAGATCTCACCAGAGCCACTTAGAAAGAGGGCCTCTTCTGGGCAATGCCATAGATGCCAAAAATTTGGTCATGCCCAGAAGTTGTGCAAAGCCCAATACAGATGCCTGAAATGTGGTGACACCCACCCCACATATACCTGCTCCAAGCCAAAAACCACCCCGGCTAAGTGTGCTAATTGTGGTGGCCCCCACCCTGCAAATTACAGAGGATGTATATGCCACCCAAAAAACAGACAAACTGAGTTAATCAGTCAGTCTAGCTCACTGACAGAAACGAAAGCCCCAGAAGCCCAAGTTCATCAGGGCTCCTATTAGCTTGAACAAGATGACAGATGTTCACCCACCATCAACTGAGCCCCCTAAGAAAATAAATCTTAAACACCAAACAAGAACATATGCTGATGTGGCCCGTCCCAAAAAAGCAATCCATGACCAGAATATGACAAATCCACATTCAAATATAACAGCCATCATCACCTCTTCTCTTGTAAATATGTTACAGGATTTCAGTAACGCAAATCCATCACTGAGCACTACGAAAAGTTTCTTGCAGCAAACACAGCTCATTTTATCTGCACTCTCCAATGCATAGGAAAAAATTTACCCCAGATTCTCTAATGATTATCTCATGGAATGCCAACGGCCTTAAAAATAAAATACTAGAAGTACAGGAATTCAATGACAGATATAATCCGGATATATTATTAATTAATGAAACTCACCTGAGACCTGCTGACAATCCTAAATTCAAAGGATATCAGCTCTACAGGAATGATAGACTGGATTACAGAGGTGTTGGCACCGCCATCCTCATCAAAAATCACATCAATCATCATTCTGTAGCCATTCCTACAACCACCAATCTCGAACTTACAGGTATCAATGTCATCGCAAACTCTATCGGAAACATAAAAATATATTCTGCTTATAACCCACCATCAAAAACATTGCTGACCACAGATCTGGATTCTATCCTCGGCATTAAACTGCCGGTTATTATTGCAGGAGATTTTAACGCAAAACATCACGCCTGGAGCAGTAGGTCTATAAATAGGAATGGCCGCATCCTCTATAACTACACAAGCTCAAATTGCGCAACTGTGGCTGGTCCCTCAGTGCCAACTCACCACAGTCCTACTGGCTCATCCGACGTCTTGGATATAGCTGTCCTTCAGAATGTTAACCTACAGTACTCCCTGGAATCATTGAATGAGTTATCATCAGACCACAATCCTATTCTCCAACTGGGTTATCAGAGGGATCTTCCCCATTCGCCTCATACCTTCATTCCCTGGGAAAAACTATCCAAAATGCTTCCAAACTACATTGATCCCATCCCTCATATTAATTCCAAGGAAGAAATTGATTCTGCAGTCAATAAACTTCCTGATCAAATCAACACAGCCATAGCATCTATCACCTCAAATTCAGTTGCCTTCAAGCCTAAACGACTACCAGATGACATAATGAACTTAATCAGGGAGAAAAATAAAGCAAGAAAAAGATACCACAACACCAGAGCACCCCAAGACAAGAAATATCTCAACAAAATGAACAGTGCAGTGAGAGATGCACTTAAAGTCCATAGAAACAAACTATGGGAAGATAAATTAGCCTCCATATCACCTGGTGATCAATCCGTTTGGAAGTTCCTGAGAAACATCAAAAACAAAAACAAATCTCTTCCTCCTCTCAAATCTGACCTGAACATTGTTTACACAGATGCAGAAAAAGCCGAAACTATAGCTAAAAATTTAGAAAAACAGTGTAGCCCTTCATACAATAATCTAAATTTCAATCATATTTACAAAGTCCACCGCCACGTCAGACACGTGTTAAAACGGCCTGATACCTGTACTAGCCAACTCACACCTATTTTCCCAGCTGAAATTTATGACATTATAAAGAATTTAAAGAATAAAAAAGCTCCAGGGCCTGACGGCATCTCCAACAAAGTTATTAAACTGCTACCCCCAAAGGCCATCGTATATCTCACAACAATAATAAATGCTATGTTCAGGTTTAAGTACTTCCCCTCTGCATGGAAGTTGGCAGACGTAGTTCCTATATACAAACCAGGCAAGGATCCTCAGCAGCCTCAAAGTTATCGTCCCATAAGTCTGATATCTAATCTGGGCAAAATAGCAGAAAAAGCTATCCTTTCCAGAATTCAACTTTCAGTAAAAAAATTAAACATCCTTCCTTCAGAACAGTTTGGTTTTCGCCAATTTCACAGTACCACCCAACAAATTCACAGAATAATAGAATTCATTATCACAAGTTATAATTGGCATCAATACACTGGGGCAGTTTTTCTTGATTTAGAGAAGGCGTTTGACAAGTTATGGCACTTTGGACTACTATACAAGTTGATTTTAGCTGGCATTCCATCAGATCTAGTTCAAATTATAAAGTCATTTCTTAGTGACAGACGAATGCAAGACAAACTAAATGATATATTATCTACCCAACGACGCATCTTGGCAGGAGTTCCTCAAGGGTCCCTTCTGGCACCGATACTTTTCACGATTTACATGGCGGACATTCCGCACAATCCAATGTCATCCATCATTGCCCTATACGCAGACGACACAGCTATACTAGCCAGATCTATTAAACCTCACCTTGTCACCAAGAAACTGCAAGAAAATCTGCAGAGATTAGAGCACTGGTTCTCGGAATGGAGACTGCAAGTAAACCCTCAGAAGAGTATTGCCATGCTCTTCACTAAAAACTCAATACTCTCCAAAGATGATATCTTCCTATTTAATACCAAGATTCCCTGGAAAGCAGAAGCCAAATATCTGGGTGTACTGCTGGACAGAAAACTAACTTTCAGTTCACATATAAAAGCCTCATGTTCAAAAGCATCAAGAGTCATTGCACAGCTTTACCCTCTTATCAATAGGAATAGCAAGCTGGATACCAAAATAAAACTGCTCCTTTATCAACTGTTGATTCGACCCATTATCACTTACGCATCCCCAGCCTGGAGTCACACCTCAAGTACAAATATCCTCAAACTACAGAAAGTGCAAAACAAATGTCTCCGCATGATATTAAACTCACCATGGTACGTCAGAAATGTCCAACTTCACCGGGATACAAATATCCCCTACATCTATTCTTTCCAGCAGTCTTCAGCAGTGAAGTTCTTCTCAGTGTCCTCTTCACATCCAAATGAATTAGTGCAACAAGCAGCAAATTATGATGAAACAGACTTCTCAAAATATAGGAGACCGAAGGCCATCCTACTTCCAAATGAAGATCTCTGAATCGCACCCACTCAGGCAGAGCTCTTAGCTCATAAACTTTTCCTCACACAGTAATCCTTATCAGATAGCAGGGAATAAAAAAGCATTTTGCTTCGCCCTTATAGTCAGCAACGTCTTGCGTCTTGCGACTTATTGCTCGAAAAGGGGGAATCAATCCTCTTGAAAGTATAGCGATGTGATCGATCTGGTTTTTTGTTTTTCCATCGGGGGAGATCCTTGTTATTTTGTGAATTTCCTTATGTTTGAAGATACTACCTCCTATGGTGAGGTTATTTAATTCACAGAAGCATGTAAAAAGTTATCCATTTTCATTCTGTTCATCATTCGCTTCGTTTCCTATAGTACGTTCATCTTCCGTCTTTCTTTTCTTTACTTTAGCATTCATGTCTCCCGTCCAGTGGTGTAGCTAGAACTTTTGCCGCCCAGGGCAGTCCATAAGTTTGCCACCCCTCTCAATACTCACCAAAAATACTACAAAAAGTCAAAATGATGTATAGGGAGATAAATTAAAACACTATGTTTATTTTTGAAATAAAACTTCAATTTCAACATTCTAAAATATTATTTTTCTTGCTTTTCTGTTAGCAAAATCGTCGATTACATTGGCGAAGTCTATTTCATAGTAATGTAGGTAATTCTTAATCAATTTTATTTAGAAAAACTCCTCTCACAACTAGCAACACTTACAGCAATTGGGAGGAAAATTCGCAGCAGTATTACAATATTTGGGAATGATTTCTCGCGACTGTATTTTAGAATTAACTGAAAAAGTTCAAAAAGTTCCAAAGTGCCGCCCGGGCACCCCCCCTCCACCCCTCCCTAGCTACGCCTCTGCTCCCGTCAAAATTAATAAGTTGTGTTTAGGGACTTTATCAATCACTTTTTGGAGTTGATCATAGAATTGAGCTTTTCAATTTCTTCGGCATCATTTGTGGGTGCATATACTTGTACGATAGTCAGTTTCATGAACCTGGAGAAAAATCTAGCTTTAATTATTCGGTTATTTATTGGGTTCCATTCCATCAAACTTTTCCTTGCTTTCTCACTTACAATCACTACAACTCCTTTCTCATGTCTTTCATCATCTCCTGAATACAATATGCAATATTTGTCGATTGTTCTTATCTCACCAAAACCTGTCCATCTTGTTTCAGCAATTCCTAAGATATCAAGACCGTATTTACTCATCTCGTTGACTACTTGCCTGGTTTTTCCAATTTGGTACATTGTACGAACATTCCATTTTCCTATTTTAAGTTTAATTTTAGGGTGAGTGATTGACTTCATCCGCGAATGAGGTTCCATAATGCTTTGCCCCACCTGCATCATAGATGTTGGCTCCTCTCTAAAGTCCTGTAAATATTCGTCTGTTGGAAGACCACAGGTCGTAGCACTCTACCCCAAGGAATTTCTTGCTTCACTCATGGTTTCTGTAATCATGGGGTTTTTACAAGGATGGGTGATTAGAGCACAATAAGACATTTTCTGGTTGAGATCAATACCCCAAATTTCCTTAGTAAAACCTATGAAATCGGCTAACTCACAATCATTTGAAAAAGCTTCGTAGCACATTACAGACAATGTTCCCTCTAATAGGATATGCACATACGCTTCTGCCTTTGCACGTCTGCTCATCAGATAATTTCCTGTGCACTGTCAACGACGCACTAAAGAAGAAGAGTGTTTTACTTATCATTACATTAATGCAGCAGGAGATCAGTAGAGTATGATTTTTTAAAAAAATTGGAGTTTGACAGCACCAAGATGTCAATCGTACAGTATAAAGATTTGTGCAGGTCAATCACGATGACATTAAGGAACCTACGTTGTATGAAGTTTGAAGTTATCATTTATTGATAACTTCAAACTTTTATATATATATAAAAATATATATATATATAACAGGCACTATATATATATATATATATATATATAGTGCCTGTGGCTTTCTTTTCTTTAATATTTCTATGTTAATGTGTTCAACACTGTTCGGATTAACCTGCATCATTTGGTTTGAATAAAGGTAATTTCAATTCTGAAAGTCATTTACCTAAATATTATGAACTTAAAAATTGCTAATCTGTATCCCCCCCTCTATTCTGTATTATTAAAATACCTCTGTAGATATCAGAAGAACGACACCCCATTGTCTGCAATGTGCCACGAAACTTTTGCCTCCTTCATGTTGCGAGAAACTTTATGTGCTTTTCCCGACTACCTAACAACATGACGAAGATCTGCGCTTACGGTGTCATTCGAATAATTAATGACCTGTTGTGACAGTGAGTCCCTTCCAACAGAAGTTGCAAATCAAATAAATTGAAAGATATCTGCTGTAACCTAGTAAATGTTTATTTTAAATAAACTAATAACGAAGTAGACTTGGATCGAGAATACAAAAAAATTAAAAAGTAAAATATGGTAAAATAAAATAAATAAATAATAGTAAAAAATAAAATAAATAAATAAAAGTAAAAAAATAAAAAGTAAAATACGCCCGCTTGGTTGATCGAGTGGTTAGCGTATCCGCTCTCCAGCCAAAAGGCTGCGAATCCCGCCGCCGAATATTATTGATTACGGATGTTTGTGATTGTCTGTGAAAATACTAATGGTGGTGGGAGGTCAATATTCGAAAATAAAAATAAAATAAAATAAAATAAAATAAAGTTTTAATCGTACTCATAGGTTACTTTCACTTGGCGATTGATAACATCATAGTGTAACACTTTGCATGCTGTTGCTTATGGGCTCTTATGGGGATTAGCTGAAAGGATCACAGTTGTAATTCGTTATATGGGAGACATTCCTCCGGAATGTTGAAGTTTCTTCCTTGTCGAACTCAGGATGCTCAAATAAATAAATAAATAAAATAAAATAAAATAAAAAATAAAATAATTTAGAGTATTTCTGATGCTGACGTTTTGTTTATTTAGGCATTAATATTTTAGACAATATATTTGTTTCTTCTATGGTTCCTTCTGAATGAAAATCGTTTCATTCAAGAAATGTTTTATTTGTGAATGTGCAAACTCTCACACCATTCTTCATTGGTAATAAATGCTATGTACAATCTTCTACTTCTTCTTCTGCAGCTTTTCCCACTTAAGTAGGGTCGCTGTTTGTATTGAGTCTCTTCCATAACCTCCTGTCTTGGGCTTTAGCCACATCCAAGTTCTTCATCCTCAAGTCCACCTCCACCATCTCCTTCCATCTCTTCTTTGGCCGCCAGCGCTTCCTCCTCCTCTGCACATCCATCTGCATGACCTTTCTTCCCACATACTCTTCCGCCCTCCTCATCACATGACCAAACCATCTCAACCTTGCCTCCTGTATCTTTGCTCCTAAGTTCGTAACTTTCACCATTCCCCTTACATAGTCATTTCTCAGATGATCCTTTCTGGTCACACCGCACACCCAACTAAGCATTCTCATCTCCGCTACTTCATCCTGCTGATGTTATTTTTCCTCAGGGTCACAATTTCCATAGCATACATCATAGCTGGTCTCACTACTGTCCCATAGATTTTGCCTTTTAGATTGATCGGTACCCTCTTATCGCATAGCAATCCAGCTCTCTCTCCAGTTCCTCCATCCTGCATCCCACTTCCTTCTTAGCCACACCATCCTCTTTCATTGTTGAACCTAAGTATCTAAAGTTACTGACCTTCCTGATGATATTTCCTCCCAGCTCCAGATCAGTCTCCTGGATGCCATCCACTTCGTAACACATATACTCTGTCTTACTTCAGCTCAGTCTCATACCTCTCTCTTCCAATACTTTCCTCCAACTTTCCAGTTTAGCTGCCACTTCTTCTCTTGATTCTGCACACAGCACGATGTCATCTGCATACAACATAGTCCAAGGTGCGTCTTCTCTCACCCTCTCTGTCACCACCTCCATCACAATATTAAACAGGAACAGACTTAATGCTGACCCTTGATGCAAGCCAACTGTCACTGGAAAACTTTCTGTCCCTCCAAGGCAAGTCTGAACTGTTGTCTTCACATTTCTGTACATTTCCTGCACCAGCCTGACATATCTCCGGTACATTCTTCTCAGACGCCTCCAGACTTCTTGCTTTGGCACTCTATCATACGCTTTCTCCAGATCAGTAAATACCAGATGTAACTCACGTTGCTTTTCTCGAAACTTTTCCATCATCTGCCGTAACCCAAAGATAGCATCTGTCATCCATCGACAGGCATGAAGCCAAATTGCTCCTTTGCAATTTCCACCTCTTTCCTCGTTCTTCCATCAAGAACCCTCTCTAGGATTTTCATTTGTAGGACATCAGCTTTATTCCTCTGTAATTCTTTCAGTCTTGTGCATCCCCTTTACTCTTGTAGATGGGGACAGGAGTACTTTCCCTCCATTACTCGGGTATATTTTCCTGTTCACAAACTTTTATGAACAGGTCCCACAGCAGGTCAATTTCCACTTCCCCTAGTGCCTTCCCTCCACTGGGATCCTGTCAGGGCCTACCTTTATAGTCTCCGTCACTTCCACTCTACTGATGTTCTGCACCATCCCCTCATAAGGCTTCCCATCTTCTCTGTGAGTTCTTTCATTTTCTTCATTCAAAAGCCATTCAAAATATATTCTCCGTCTGTTTCTTATATCCACATCCCTCCTTAATACCCTTCCTCCATAGTCTTTGATCTGCCTCACATGTAATATGTCCTCTGATGCCTTATTTCGACATTTGGTCAAGCGATAAATCTTTCTCTGTCCTTCCTTTGTTTCTAATTGATCATAAAGATCTTGATATGCCATGGCCGTCGCCTATGCAACAACTCTCTTGGCTTCTCGCTTTTTCTCTCTGTACTTTTCTCTGTCATCTTCCACTCTTCACTTGTCCCACTTCTGCTTTGCCTTCCTCTTAGCCGGTACAGCTTCTTGTACATTATTATTCCACCACCAATCCTTCTTTAGCTCTCTAATCTTTCTGGATGTTTCACCAAGCACCTCAATTGCACAGCTTAGAATTGCTTTTGAATCATGTCTCCACCAATTTTGTACACTTTCTAGTCCATCCGAAATCCTCTCTAATACCTTCTCCCTAAAACGGTTCCTCACACTCTCTTCTTTTAAGCGAAACCACTTAATTGTCTTCCTCCCGTGGCTTCCAAAGGTTCTTATCTTCGACCGTATTTTAACGTCTGCGCACAGCAGTCGGTGTTGCTGCGCCACTTGATCTGTTTTGATTACCGTACAATTTGTTACTGCCTTATATTTTCTTCTAGTCAAAATATAGTCAATATGTGAAATGTTGTTGACACTTCAAAATGTTATCAAATTGTGAACTCCTTCCCTCTTACAGAAAAATGAGTTCACAATTGCCAGATCAAACGCTGCTGCGAAGTCCAAAATCCTCTCTCCTTCCTGGTGCATCATTCCAGGAAGGAGAGAGGATTAATAATTTACTCTATTTTGGGCAGAAACGAGCCTACTGTTAATTCCATGACGACGGATTATGGAGAGCCGTTGCCCATAACAATTTCAGCAGCTGATTTGGCAAGATTTACTAACCGCAGCAAGATTATTATCCTTAATTAATTAAGGATAATACGTAGAGGTTGACACATCCGATTCCATTATATAATACATTTTTGTAACAGCGTAACAGTATATTTCATGTATGTAGCTAGCGACGTAAAATATGCAATTTTAGAAAACATTTGCAGCTTTATAATGCTAACATTCTGACATTTCGTTTGCAGAAACTGAATCTAAAATCTGGCGAAGTGGATCGGCAGTGTGCATCTGTAGAATTGTGCGAACAAAGTAAGTTCCTAAAGATTTTGATTTCTTCATTACCCAGATCAAAGATTCTTAGTAGCTTCGTTGGACTCTTCTTGTAATCGTTTTTTTTTTTTTTTGTAATACTCCAAAGCAGCTAAATATAATGAGCCAAGCATTATTGATTCAGAAAAAACAACAAATTTGCCCAGGCAAATGAGTTTTAATTTGTATTTTTACCCATCCAGAAATTATATTTGTAATCGCGTAACTTGATAGTAGTTTAGGGCAGAGAATAATATATGTAATATTATATATATATATATATATACTTGGTATTTCAGTGACCCTGAAATACCAAGGTCACTGAGTAGACCTCAAAAATGGTTGAAACCGGTCTAGGTAGTGACCCCTCCCACCCATAATGTATAACAGTATACATCTCTTAGCGAGATGTGTTTTACATTATGGGAAATACTAAGAATAGTGATCAGAGCTTTATCAACCTTTACAACGAGTTGCCCTGGTGTTGCACTACCTTTAGGCTTGAACTACGTTCAGGCGCAAACTTAACTGTTTTGCTTATTTGGGAGAAGAAGTAAAAAACCAAGTTTATAAAATTACTTGGTATTCTTAATATATATTATCCCCAAGGTAAAAAACTTTTCACACACACAAACACACACACACACACACACACACACACACACACACACACACACACATATATATATATATATATATATATATATATATATAGGTAGCTGGATCTCAGAGAAAGGAACTTCAGAGTTGGACATTAATAGAATAGGCTAAATCGGCATTTATGGCAATGAAGATAATTTTAATAAACAAGAATATTAAAATATGTGTTAGAGTTGGAATAGTTAAAGCAACAGTTTGGAATATTGCAAGTTATGGAAGTGAGTCATGGACACTCAGAAAGAGAGATATGGAAAGAATTAATGCATTGGAAATGTGCTGTTATAGAAAGATGGAAAATATTAGCTATACAGATAGAATATCAAATCAAGACGTTTTAAGAAGAGTTGGGATGGAAAGAACACTGCTCAAGAATATTATGCAAAGAAAGACCAGATTTGCAGGACATCTTCTGAGAGGTTCTTCGAGACGCCTGACAAGAACAATATTACAAGGGAAAGTTGAGGGGAAGAGAAGACGTGGAAGACCAACTAGAGAGTGGTTCAATGATATCGTGGAATGGATGGGTTTAAGAATGACGGAGGCGACAGATCGAGAGAAATGGACAAGATCTGCTGCAACCCTCTTGCTAGAGGATGCTACCGGACGACGACGATATATATATATATATATATATATATATATATATATATATATATATATATATATATATATATTAGAGGATTTATTTATTTATTTTAGAACTTATCTACTCAGAAAATATCTAGAACATTTTAGAAAATATCTACTCAGATGTGAATGAAAATGAGTTTTCAAGCTGTAGCAAGAAGCACTACTTTGCCTTTTCACTTTAATCTAAAACAATTTGTCTTTTCTAAAAGTGCTAATTATAAAATAATATATATTCAAATATTATAATTTATTAAACTTAAAAAATACGAAACGGCGAGATTTAATTTTAATTCCGACACCATTTATGTATTTATATATTAAAAATTAATAAGATAATAATATTTGAAAAAATTACTTTATTCTGTCGATGTTGGTGCGGGGTCGAGAAAATCTACCTTGAGATGCGGTCATTAATACCTTTGGAGGGTAATGGAACATAATTCCAGCATCCAGCATATTATGTTCATCTCTCAGAACATAATATGTTGGAAGTTTTTCTTTTTTCCCACTTGTTAGACTATAATAAATTTAGTTTAATCCTTTATCCAAGTGTAAGCAAACAAAGTTTGTCCCTCAGTATCTTCTGGACTGAGGCAATTCGTGGTAAAGGTGGACCAAGCTCTCATCACTCCTTGTCTTAGTATCTCCCATAACGCAAAGCACATCTCCTTGCGGACATGTATAATGGTATGCATTAAGGAAAGGGCCACTACCGAGACCAGGTTCGAACTTTATTGAAGTCTCGTCACTGGAAGTCAGACCCAGAGGTGGTGATACTAAGGCAGAAGCTATGGAGAAGTCATATTTATCTATAGGAGTTGTCAAAAGGTGTCTCACCTTATTATTAAATTACTCTGGATTTAGAGAAAGATGTTGGAAGTTTTTTCCACTTGGTTAGACTACAATAAATTTAGTTTAGTCCTTTATCCAAGTGTAAGCAAACAAAGTTTGCACCTCAAGTATCTTCAGGACTGAGGCAACTCGTGGTAAAAGTGGACCAAGGTCTCTTGGCCACTGGGTAGTGGCCCTTTCCTTAATGCATAGCATTATACATGTCCGCAAGGAGATGTGCTTTGCATTATGGGAGATACTAAGACAACGAGTGGTGAGAGCTTGGTCCACCTTTACCACAATTTGCCTCAGTCCTGAAGATACATCAGGCGCAAACTTTGTTTGCTTACACTTGGATAAAAGATTAAACTACATTTATTACAGAACATAACATGTATGCAGTGTGCTATAGAGAGCATAATATTTAAACACACAAAAAATAAAATAAAATAAATAATCAATAATCATCTTCCATATCGACTGTCATACTTTCTCTTAAACCCATTCGCACTATCTGCCCACATCACATCGACAGACAAATTGTTCACTAACTCATTACTAATTCACTGACTAATTCATTTTTGGTTAAAAATCCTTATAATTTTCAAAAATGAGTTAACTAGCTTCACACCAGTGGAAGGGTTTTTCCTCCCAGAAACTCGGGTTTTTCATCCCTCGAAAAGAGACAAACCGATCATAAGAACAAGTACAATTAATCGACATAATACACTAGACTCATAGCCCTAGTTTCCTTTGCATAAATCCAAAATAACCCAAACTAACCTAGCCTTAGAATTTTCGGTTGAAAATCCCTAATTAGCAGTGAGTGAATGGAAATAAAATAACTGTGTAAAATTTTGATTCTACAACTAGCTTAATAATACAACTTGTAATGCATTTATTACATTATCAAAATGCATGTTTTTTTGTTTTTTTCAGCAATACTTGTACCAAAAAGGTTTTATAAATTAACACGATAACACAAGTGAATAATATATATATTTTTAAAATTATTTAAAAGCCATATATTTCAACTTGAAAATTACAGGTCATCATCAATGACGTCAGGCAGTTGAATACCAACTAGAACACGAACAATGGATTGTTTGAAACAGTAAGAGCCTCGTGATAGGAAAAATTGAGGAAACAAAGTATTATTATTTTTTGTAAAAAAAAAAAATAATGTGTGATTAGAATAAGACTCTCCCATATCTTCGATAGTGATAGGCAGTCGTTTCGATGCAATTTCGATGATGAAGTAAAGCTTCGGCGCTTTCTTTAAATATCCATTCGAACTAATAGCGACAACGACAGAAGCACATTTCGGATCATAAGACACTGTGTCAGTATCCATTCTATGTTGTGCAAGGCCAGATTTTACAGATATCTCATAAATGGCTAACTGCTTTTGAGCAAAATGCATTGAACCATAACAAAGAAATGTCAACAGTTTTTTTGCACGACTACACTTAATATATGCTCTACATATTTTAGCTTCTGCTAAACTGCTATACTTATACTGCTTAATCTTCAATTATATAGAGTGAATTTTCACTCATTCTGCAAATTTCTAAAACTATTATTATTATTATTATTATTATTATTATTATTATTATTATTATTATTATTATTATTATTATTATTATTATTATTATTAAAATGTTACAGTTCCTAGTTGTTGTTAAATTCCTAATGTATATTATTTTCCTTTTTATTTTATTTTATTTATATATTTTTTACAGAAGAGAGACAAAAGGATCCACAGGAAGCAGTTCATTGTTGTACAGAAACCAACTGTAACAGCGCAGGAAGAGTAGCAACTTCATTCTTACTTTTATCCCTGTGTGTTGTAAACTGTTTCCTTAGGTGATATGTACACATTTTTTTTTTAAAGAAAAGAAAGAAAGAAAGAAACGAAAAGAACAGAGCACAGAATTTTAATCCATCCTTTGGTCAAACTTCACTAGAACATGTTTAAAGTATGGTAGATTTTAAATGTGCACGTCAGATCACAATATCATCGACATGGACACAACAACATTCCGCAACACATCAGCTTTCTACATTATCTTTGAACCAATGGTCGTTAAAGATCACACAACCATTAGTAAAGTTGATGTCATAAGGGAATCATGACATCAATGCATAGTTCAGGACATGACGACTGAAAATCACAGAAAATTATTTGGTAATCGAATACGCATAGAGCAGAATAAACGAACCACTTTTGATTTAAGTGCTATAGAACGATAACAAAATGTTAAAGTTAAATGTACTCTACTGGTATTGTATCTCTGTGTGGTTACCTCACATTATTATTATTATTAATATTACGAGACACCCTCAAAGAGTCTAAGAACTAATCCTGGGAAAGCACACTACTCAACTCACGGTCTCTTCTACTTAATCCTCCAACTACACAACAACATCTATGATTCAAATCTCTCGCATTTTCAATAATAATAATAATAATAATAATAATAATAATAATAATAATAATAATAATAATAATAATAATAATAATAATAATTTAACAAGGTTGGTGCTTAATTTCTTTTATTTTGATGTTATGTTGATACACAGGCAGGCAGACAATAACGACCAAACGGTCGTTATTGTCTGCCTGCGAAATTAAATGCAATACTTAAAATAATGAATTATTCCATTCTGATAAAAAACTGAATATGAGAACAGTGCACAGCTCAGCTATAATCATTGTGGTGGCTTTACCCAAAATAGCATCACTAACCATATTCTCTATTCTTAGTTTTGAATGAATTTGATAGATTCACAAGCAAATAAGAAATAAATGCTGCCATTGGCTGACTGAACAATGTGTGCTTGTTCTCCAACCAATAAAAGGTTCGAATAGTATGAATATCGCCTGCAAATACCTTTAGATTTCCTGGCTCATCTAACTCTGAAACCACCAGCGCTATTAATGCTAATCTACTATACATTTGCAACCTTTCTTTATTCATATTCTTAAAAAAAATACTATAGTGGAGTTCGACAAGTGATTGGAACAATAACAACATCGTTAGCTTCAACGTATAGCTTCCGCCGATGACACTTGAAAATCAATTAAAATAGATGTATTGTATATCTACATTTTTCATGTTCATTGTTTCCAGTGGCGGCTCGTAGTTTAAAATCGTGGGGGTGCTGCAATTTTCGAAATATAAATATACATACACACTGTTAGTACAGTGTATACATGTTTGGATAAAATATCAAAATTATGGTAAAAATTTTTTAAAAAATTAAACATGAAAAAATATTGTTTATTATCGATAAAATTATACACGTGCATATGCTTGTGCGCGTAGCAATATGACACTGTGGCAGTTTGGTATAATTCAAAATTACTTAAAAATAAAAATCCATTCTTTAATTGTAATTAAAGAATGGATTTACAATTTTTGAACATCACAATTAAATCCTTTAATTGCAATGTTGTAACAGTGGAACTGCGCGATGGACAGTGCCGCATTACGCTAATAGCTCGCATCTCATCATGACGTGCATATGCTTGTGCGTGTAGCAATATGACACTGTGGTAAATTCAGTGCTGCTAGCGTCCTTCGCCCTCCTAAGTGCTACAAGATGGATTTTTATTATTTTTTATACGAAATAAGAGAATTGTATAGGATTGTTGATGATAAACTTAAATATTACAAGCAAATATAAATAAATTAATAAATATATTTATATATCGAGAAAAATTGGGGATGCTGCAGTTCTGCAGTGCCTATGCACCAGCCGCCCCTGATTGTTTCATTATTATTATTTTGTTTGTTTGTTTTTACACACTTTGCACATTAGACACTCTAAATCGATTGTATCACATATTATTTCCTATGTTATAAGTTTGCTAAGTTGATTACGGAGTGCATGGATTAATTATCAGCTAAGCTAATGCTTTTTTATTCCCGTATAGGGTGTAGACGAGGGGCCGTTTTAGCCCTATCTAACTTTTGGAGACTGATTGAGAAGTTCAATCTCCACTTGGATTAATTATTTAATAATTAATATGTTTACACTTCTAGATTCACTACAAAGGACAAATACAAACAATTTTGATCCTTTTGAGCGTGAAATTGTTTCCCTCTTTAATAAAACATATTAACCTTCACAAATGATCTATTTGCTTCTTGTTATGAACTTGAACTGTATCGTTTAGAACATATTCTCCAGGAGATAATAATTTAACAAGTAAAGTTATCAGTTTTGTAACGAGTCAAATCATAGGTTGTCAAAAACTTCATACAGTAATTTAACTTTATGGTTATTTTCTTTTTTGTTTTGTTTTATTTTGTTTTGCAATACAAACCAGTGTTTATACCAAGTGACATGATCACCTTTGATAGTATTACTTTAAAAGTAATATTTTTTAATATTAGTTTTTAAAAGTAACATTTTTTAATGCTGCAAAGAATTTCCAGACATGCTGAAATGCACTTGCAATATCGCAATGGGCTCTTTCATCAGTTTTACAACATTCCATTAATTTTTCTCCATGTCACAACAACACACACACACACACACACACACACACACACACACACACACACACACACACACACACACACACACACACACACACACACACACACACACACACACACACACACACACACACACACACACACACACACACACACACACACACACACGCACGCACACAAAAAAAAAACTTTTCATTTTGCGCACACACATATCATTCGACATCTCCCATGAAGTGTCGGCGCTGCATACTTCATGGAAGATGAAGTATGCAAAAACAAGCTTTTTTTTTGTTGTTTTGTTTTTTGCTAAGGTTACTGAATTATTTCAACGACTAATTAGATCCGAACACTCATATAACTTCTAATTAATTTATTTAGTTCTATTCTGTTTAGAAGACAACTAAATAAACGTTTATTCTGTTCTATGCATTTTATGTATGAGAACATAATTCATATGTTGAAAACTTTTTCATTTGATTATAACAAAATTAAAAATGCAAAAAAAAAACTTTTCATTTTGCGCACACACATATCATTCGACATCTCCCATGAAGTGTCGGCGCTGCATACTTCATGGAAGATGAAGTATACAAAAACAAGCTTTTTTTTTGTTGTTTTGTTTTTTGCTAAGGTTACTGAATTATTTCAACGACTAATTAGATCCGAACACTCATATAACTTCTAATTAATTTATTTAGTTCTATTCTGTTTAGAAGACAACTAAATAAACGTTTATTCTGTTCTATGCATTTTATGTATGAGAACATAATTCATATGTTGAAAACTTTTTCATTTGATTATAACAAAATTAAAAATGCAAAAAAAAATATGTTTTTTTTTCTTTATCCAGCTGTAAAGTGTCTTCAAAACTAGAGTACTTAACTTTCAACAGCTAGCTTTAATCCGGAGTATTTTAATAATAAGGTATTGCACCTTTTCATTATTTGCATATAAAATATACACGATTCTTTCTCCGATTGATAACATATTAATAATTTTTGTTTTTTGGGCTTGATTCCGGAGATTAGAGCTGTTCTGCTTGACAGGTTTTGCCTGTCAGTGAGCACAGCCACCGACGATATTTTGATGAGTTTAAGAGTGATCTTTTTGGAGCGGCCTCTCCTCGCACTTTAACAGTACCTCAATAATAGTCGAAACAGTCTGGGTAGTTGCCTTTCCCATAATGCACATTATACACGTCCGAAAATATGTCTCCTTTGCATTATGGAATACTAGGGCAATTGATGTGTAGTCATCTCTATGTACAAGTAGCCCAGACGTGAAGATACTTCACGCGCAAACTTTGCTTACACTTGGATAAAGGATTAAACAATAACATAATTTCTTGGCATCTTTAATTTAATAATCCACACGACTCATGACCTGTGATTTTGACTGCTCAGTCATTAAAATCCATTTAGCTGCTATCACTTACTCTATATCAAACTAATACTTTATGCTTTTTACAAAAACATAAAGTATTATGCTTTTGTAAAAGAAACTTATTATTGATATCTGAACTTCAAGTTCACGCAGTGTTTCACGAATAATTGCACAGTGAATATATTGAAAACTTAAACGGAGAAAACTGTCACGAGTGCAACATTATATGTCACATAAATTTAAAAAAATAAACCGTAAAAGCGTTTTTTTTTTTTTGAAGTTGCCAATTAATTGCTTTTTATTACCAGGGGCGGCTCGTGCATAGGCACTGTGTAACTGCAGCACTCCGAATTTTTCTCAATATATAAATATATTTATTAATTTATTTATATTTGCTTGTTTATCACAGTGTCAATAGCTGCGCGTCAAGCATATGCACGTCATAGTGAGATGCGAGCTATTAACGTAATGCGGCACTCTCCGTCGCGAAGTTCTACTGTTGCTTGTATGCAGTTTGCGCCAGCAGTAGAGTGTTCCTAGTGCTTATTGTGTTTACTCCGTCTCTTTAAATTTTTGGACATTACAATTAAATACATAACATTTGTTATAGTTTTTATTTTAGAACATTATTGGAGTTATGATAATGGATTTTATTTTTAAGTCATTTTGAATGATACCAAACTGTATAATTTTATCGATAATAAACATTCTTTTTCATGTTTAATTTTTTTTTAATTTTTACCATAATTTTGATATTTTATCCAAACACGTATACACTGTACTTACAGTGTGTATGTATATTTCAAAAGTTGCAGCACCCCCACGATTTCAAGCCACGAGCCGCCACTGTTTATTATAATGCAGAAAATGTAAGTGTGACAACTAATTCCCATATGAATTACTTTTATCCAGTAGTTAGGTAATTAATATTAAGTTAATGGTTACATGTTAAAATTACACTGCCACAATTACACAAGGAAGAAATTACACAGGAAAGAAATTACACAAGGATGAAATTACATATAGATAAAAATACACAAAGGAAAAATTACACAAATTTGAATATTCACACCGAAGTTTTTTACTTAAGAGTTTTTAAATTTTTATGATGAATGTTGTCTTTATTTTCAGATAAGAGTTAATTTTGTAATACTTTATAAGACCTACCTGTTGACTTTAATTCGACTAAAATATTATTGGTATTTTGTTGTGAAATTAAACACATATACTTTCTTAATATTGCAAAAATTACCTTTATTTTAAAAAATAATAAAAAAACAAACACTAAGTCATATAAGCTATACAACATAAAAAATCCAATCGTCTATTAGAGTTGTAATTTTGTACAATATTTGAAATACGTTGTTTTAACGAAATGTACCTACGACGTCCTGGGTTTCGTTGACCAGTTAAATGCTGCAAATAGTTTGTATGTTGTAAAGATAATTTTTTAACAATGTTATCCGAACATTTCCAAACAGTTGGATGGAAACACTGAAAGAGCGACTGAAGTCCATAGTGGCATCCTTTGATACAATTTGTAGTTCTATCTATACAGTTGGCTGCAGAGTGTCTATGGTTCCATGTAGAAATATTGAATAGAGGTTGTCTATAAGTGCCGTTCCTGAGCTGTCGACATTGAATATATGTACGTTCGAAGTAAAGGAGAACTTGCTCGATTTGTTCGTTATATTCGTCTAAATTAGAGAACAGATCAGCAACTTCTAAAAATGTTTCTAACACTTCTTCTTCTGGTAAAAGTGCAAGTGATTGTAACATTTTAATGTGTACTGCAAATGACTGTTGGATTCATATAGAGATTTTAGTCCATCATTTACTTTGCATATTATAGATTGTGATAAGTGGAAAAAGCAGCGCCACCAATTTCGATGTTTTCAAACACGGTACGGAAAGCATTCATTGCTGCTGTTTCAAAATCGATCAAAATTTTTCGTGGTCGAGCTTGAGGAATTTTCTCCAGTAACATGTTCAGCATCTTCACATATATTTCTTCCTTTTTGCCTGGTAGAAGAGCCAGTAGACAAGAAAAAGCGACGCCTCAATTATAATGGACATGGATACTGTATAACTGATAATATATTTCTGGAATCACTTTAAATGTGCCATCTGCTAGCCAAAAATTGTGAACAACAAGTTGGTCTAGAAGAGTCTTGTGACCAATTAGAATTATATCTGGACCTTCTGCCCCGGAATCATGAATAATCCATTTAGAGCACTTCTCTGAATCCCAAACTCAAACAATTCTTAGAAATACTAGAGAAGTTCATGGTGATTAACAATTGTCGATTGGTTTTACCTTAGGAAATGATTCTTGTAAATCTGAGGTAAGTACTACTTAGGGTAGCTAATCACTACATCATTTTGAGTTTCCAACTCAACCACCTCCCTAATCCCCTTGCCCAAATCTGCACTAGTGATTTACCCCTTGCTGGTTATAAATTTTGCACAATTTTTGGTAAATTTTATTTTATGTGTAATTTCTTACTTGTGTATTTTTTCCTTTTAATGTTTTTCTTAGTGTATTTTTATCTATGTGTAATTTTTGTTTGTGTAATTTTTTCTTTGTGTAATTTCTTCCCCGTGTAATTTTGTCCCTGTGTAATTTCGTCCTGACACGTAAGTTAATATATAATAAAAATTGCAAATTATCTCAAAAGGAACAATGGTTTGCGTAATTATTGTTTAAGTGTTCTAATCTTGTTCAAATACTGTTTAACTGTTTCTTGTAAATTAGCTATAAATAAATCAACTTGATAAAATCTTTTTTTCTTTTCATTCTTATTTCAGATTTTAACAGTTTATTTTCATGTTTTGCTCAGTAAAGTTCCTTATTTTAAATATAAATGGACTTCATGAATATTTTGACATATGTTCAAATCAGCTAGGAGTGGAGAATATTAATGTTATTTACAAAAAGTTAGGTCCTGGCTAATGTAGCATATCGTGGATCGGTAAAAATAATTCTTTCACTTTTTTCCTTAGGCGATATTATTATTGAAGTTCTTCATGAAGCTCTTCTTATTTAAATCAATATAACGTAGCCTACTTATTTTTTAAAGAATACCCCTAAATTTTGACGTGCTGTCTCAGATCTGTGATTTAGTGATTGAAACTGTTATGAAATAGATCAAGCATTTTGAAAAACGTACCTTGAAATTATTTTTAGGGGGATAGGGGAACTGCAGTACTACACTTCTACTATTTTCATAAACCTGATGATTTAATTGAGACAGTACTGTAAGGATAAATTATTTTAAATACTCAATTAGGAAACTGCAGAAATTAATTAAATACGAGAAACTGTAAAAGATTAAAGTATAATGTTCAAAATACACGGGAAAATAATTTAAAAAAGCAAAAAGGGATAAATAATGTCGAGAAATAATTTAAAACCCCAGAAAGAATGGATCAATAAAAACGATATTCTGAAACTTGGGGAGTAATTGTGGAGCTTCAAATTCTCTGAAATCCCATAGGGCGATGGATGTTTATGGACCTGCTGTCATTTCTTATAGCTGTAGTTTCTGAAACCCATAACCTGATTTCGTTATTTCGAAAGTCTACGAATAGCGGATTTCTCAATTTGGGGGTGGTTTTGTTCGGGCTTGCGGATTGTAATATATATATATATATATATATATATATATATATATATATATAGTAGTTAAAAGCCTTATATGTATTCTGAATATATGATAATTTTACTATTTTACGCGAAGGAAATTTTTCTTTGATGGGTGGGATGGTAAACTGAACCAATGTCTGTTAAGTTTGCGTAATTTATCAACTGTCAACCCTGGGTGGCCGATAGGGGAGCCCACCATGTATGTGTGTGTGTATATATATACATCTATGTGTGTATATGTATATATGGTGGGGTGGTCCGAATATATTGAATAAGGACTCGTGGACCAACAGGGCCATAAGGTGCAATCATCTTGATTGTAAGGGAAGTGGCACTCCCATGAACCCCCTAGCTGGATCTATCCTCTTCTTCTTCTACTTTGAGGAAGATCCACTCACTTTAATCTTTCCTATAAGGCCTAATTAGCCAACTCTTCTTATTTTATTACCCTTATGCTATTAGAGTACTCGAAGGCCATGGGGTCTTACAACTATGGCCCCTCTATAAATCTTTACTATAATTCTATTCTATTATCCTATAATCTACTCTTTCCCCTTCAATATACCATATTCCTCCTATGGGTTTAAATTTGGAAGAAGACTAGTTCAGAAGCCTTAAGGTAGCGGCCCTACCACTGAACTATTCCATTATCAGGCTAGTCTCCTGACATGGAGAACATAATTCTACTTTTAAGCTGACAGATAAAGGAAATCGGAATGAATCTATGGAAAACGATCCTGGAATGGAAAAGGTAAAACGAAAATGGAAACGACAAAATATAATAAACATAGCAAACTGGAATGTAAGAGGAATAGCATATAAAGAAATGGAATTAGACCAAAATTAAATGAAAGAAATTTTAAAATACCAGTAATCACTGAAATAAAAAAGAAATTAAAAGGAACCATGAGAACTGAAATTTTTAATGTGATATACAGTGGAGTTGACAAAGACCAAAGAGCACAAGCAGAAGTCATGATTTGGATTCATAACTCACTTTCAAAACAGCTAAAATTTATAATAATTTAGCTGTTTTGAAAGTTATGGAATAATTTCTATTATGGAATAATAGAAGCAGAATAAAAATAGATAGAGGTTATTTAACAACAATTGGTTTATATGCCCCAGAAGAAGGAAGAGAACAGGATAATATTGAATTTTATAATCAACTAAAAATATATATAATAAAATAAATAAAAATGATTATATAATTTTAGCAGGAGACTTAAATGCAAGAATTGGAAACACGAAAATTAATAATAATAGAGAAATATATGGAGAACATTCTCTAAACAGGAATGGTAAAAAATTGATTGACTTTGTAGTTTATAATAATCTAAAAATAATGAATTCTTTCTATAAACATAAAGACATACATAAATATATTTGGGAAGCAAGAATATGGAAATCAATATTAGATTATTTTATCTTAAATGAAAAGACATCAAAGTTTTCGTTAGCTGTTAGAGTTCACAGAAGATATAAAATAAGCAGTGATCACGTCCTCGTTAAAATAAAATTAAGATTACCACCTAAATGGCTACAAGTAACAAGAACAGAAAGAAAATTTTAAAACATTTGTTTATAAAACTAGACTATTAAATGACACAAATATATAATGGCTATATGAACAAAAAACTAATCAATATCTAGATAAAATAAAACAAAATGAAGAAATATAAATAGAATGGCTTAATATAAGAACGATACTAAATGCAGCAGCAAATGAAAGCTTATGAGAGACCAAACAATTCAATAAAAGGAAAAAAAACTGAAGATATGGGATGATACAACCAAGTAAATAATCAAAATGAAAAAAGAAGCATATCATAAATGATTAAGCAGTAAAAGATTAGACGATGAAATAGAATATAAAAGAATAAGAGCCATAGTTAAAAGAGAAGTCAGAAAAAGACAGAGAATCATGGAAAGAATTCGTTTCTAATTTAGAACATGATTTATATAAAATAAGACCCGATGTATATAAGATTTTGAAACACCTAAATGTAGATACTAAAGAAAACATAAAATTAAACACCGAATTGAAATAAGAAGTATTTCTAAATTTCTACACAGAATTGTGGACAGACGAATATTTTAAAAAAGACAACTGGCAACAAACACTTAATGAAAATGAAAAGGAAATAACTAAAGAATTAGAAATCAGCCTGAAAAAAAAACAGAAAATCACCTAGAGAAGATAAGCTAGGTTAAGAACTGTATAAATATGCAGGATCAAGATTCAAAGAAAGACTCCTATAATTTTTAAATAAAATTTATACAACTTGCAACCCCCCAATAGAACGGAAAAAAAGCAATCGTGATTCCTATCTTTAAAATAGGTAATAGAGATTACCCTAAAACTATAGAGGTATAAGCATACTAAATTCCTGTTACAAAATATATAGCAGAATTTTAAATACCAAACTAATGAAATTTTCCGAAAACTTTATTTTAGAAGTACAGAATGGGTTTAGAAAAGGACGATCATGTATAGACCCAGCCTTTTGCCGAAAATTAATAATAGAGAAAAGAAGATAATACAATTTATACACATATTGCATTTGTTGACTTTGAAAAAGCATTTCACAAAGTTAAAAGAAGCATTTTAACTTTGTGAAAATTTAAAATCAAAAATGAAAGATAAATACCAAATAATATCCTAAAAGCTATCATAAGTATATATGAAAATAATCAAATACAAATAAGATTAAATCATGAGCTATCATATACGAGAAAGATAAACCAAGGGGTCCGAAAGGGATGCCCCCCTCTCAGCAACTCGTTTTAATATTTATCTAAATGAAATAATAATAAAATGGAATAAAAATTTCCATGAAGGAATTAAACTTTCTCCTACAGTGAACTTAAACACTCTCCTTTTTACCGATGACCATATAATAATTACAAATTCTGAAAATAACTTACAGAAAGCTATTTTAGATCTAAATGAGATAGCCAAAGATTATGGTATGATAATATCAACAGAAAAATCAAAAAATATGGCCTTTAAAGGACAAGATCCAGCAAGAACTAAGAGTAATAGATAACAAGATCTTAGAACAGGTGAATTCATTTAACTACCTAGGATGTATGATCAGATATGAAAATGAAAAAGATATAAACGTAAAAATTGCAAAATATTTAAAAATAACAGGTGTAATTAACTCTATATTTAAACCCAAACCTAGTTCAAAAACAAACCAGATTAAAAGTATTCAATATATTAGCCCTACCAGTCTTATTGTATGGAAGTGAAATCTGGACAATAAAACAAAAAAGACAAAGATTAACAACAGCAGAAATGAAGTTTATGAGAAAAACTGCAAAGTATACCCTATTTGATTACAAAAGAATCGAAGAAATGATGAAAGAATTAAACCAAGAATCGGTAATAGAAAAAATTAAAAAATAAACATAAATGGATGAAGCACGTTCAAAGAATGAAAATAGAAAGATTACCAAAACAAGCATTAAAGTACAAGTCATTAGGAATAAGAACAATTAGGACGTCCTCTTAAACGATTCAACGATGACTTTCTAAGGCCGGAACAGACCACGCTAGGCCTAAATCCTTGTATCTAAATGATGATGATTTATTGTATCGGATATTCTCGGTTTTGGAAAATTATGTGTTATTTTTTTTTTTAAATTTCACTATTAAGATGTCTATTGTTGATTATGACTATATGCATTGATGAACTGTAAAAAATGACTGATATTTTAATAGAGTATAGATAGTAGGCGTTGAAGCGCAAGTAATTTCCTATGTGTATGGGTTTATGGAATATTTTTGTTTCCATATGATCTTTGGATCTGATTAAAGTTAACTTTAGGAAGTTTATAGATTTTTCATGTTCTGGGCCTATGGTAAATATAAGTTTGATACACAGATGCTACAGTTCTGTACACCAATATTGACATCCCCAAGGCACTGGACATTGTTTACACACTTTTAGAATAGTATTTTTAAGATCACGCACTATAACTCCTAACGATATTTTAACTCTTATCAAATTAATACTTTGTGCTAACTTTTTCAAGTTTCATGATGATATTTATATTAAAACCTTTGGTCTTTCGATGGATCAGAATGTTCGTGGTTAATTAGCTAAACTATATTTAGCTAATCTGGAATCTGGCATTCTAAACTTTGCCCTTCCTTCAAGAAGTAATGCCAGAAGGAAGGGCAAGGTTTAGTATGTATTGGAGACCTAGCATGTATAACCTTCCTACAAACCTTACTCAATGATTTCTGTAACAGACTTAAATTTACCATAAAAACCATAGAATGTGACACATTTATGAGCTTCCTAAATTTAACTTTAATCAGATCTAATGATCATATAGAAACATTAGTATTCCATAACCCCCCTCCCCACTGATTAGTCAGTAATGTGGCCAAACCAATATGTATACTACGCTTCCCGAGTTTGTCGATCTCTGGCACAGGAAAGCGGATTTTTGCCTCTAGGAAATTCGAGTTTTTTGTCCCATAAACTCAAGAAAATCGACTGGGGTAGCCCACACTATTTCAGACAATAAAATAGTGTGTTAGGATTAGGGACAAGAAGATGGTACCCTTCACTGAGTGCAGCTTAAAATTAGTGATTGTGTTAGGCCACCTATTTCTGATTTGCTACCATCAAGACCGAACTGCCCACTCAATCTCCAAAAGTAGCTAGGGGCTAAAGCGGCCTCGCCTTATGAGGCATTAGCTGATAAATTTTAACATAAAATTGAACTTCGTTATTTGTTCTAACTATTTCGGAAACATTAAAAATGCTAGTTAGGGTTAGGGATGGCTAACAAGTGCACGAGATGGTGCACTTGTTAGCCATCTCTTCACTGGATGGCACTGAAAAAATTAGTGATAGTCTTGGGCCAGCTATCTCTGATTGGCTACCAGTGGAGATTTAACTGCCTCTCAGTCTCTCACCAGAGATGTATAACGGAAATCATTATTTCCTTGTTATTACAAGTGAAGCTCAGATTAATTAATCCTGCCTTTACTTAATTCCTTCCTGAACTTAAGCTTGTTACAAACCAGAATATCCAAATCTTTGCATTTTAAGCAACAAACCTAATTTTTAATTGCTGAAAACTTGTCCATTTGTATCTATTTAATATTATCTGAGGATGTAATATTATCTTCTTACTTAATTGAACATACATGCATTTTTTTTACATTAAAGTTTAAATCCTACTTTCCCATCCACTTTTCTAATGTTTGCAGATAATTCTCTAAAGAACTTAGATCATTAGAACAACTGACTACTTCTGTCCATCTTTATATCATCAAAAGAGAAAAAAAAATCAAAAAGAGAAAAAATATATTATTATTATTATTATTATTATTATTATTATTATTATTATTATTATTATTATTATTATTATTATTATTATTATTATCTGAGACCTCTAGGGAGTCAAGGACTCCTTAGAGGTCTCAGATAATAAATTCATTTACACTATAAATGAATTTATTATCTGAATTCCCTTAAATTCATTTACACTACACGCACTCACTACCGTAAGGGCAAATTATTCCACTCACACATTGTTCTCTGGGAGAAAAACCTAGCTCTACCCCTTTCTTGACTGAGAACAAACTTAACTTCCATGGGCGCCCACCCGTGTTCTGCCTTCCATATAACGAAAAATGAAAAATTTCAAATGATGAAAAATTTCATCATTTGAAATGCTATAAAAAACGTTTATAGACCTACTACCAATCTGTCCTCATAATCTAAATCCCATAATCTGGATATAATATTTGTAACTCTTCTTCGTACTCTTTCCATAACTTCTTTATCCCCTTGGAACCCAGGAGACCAAATCGCTTCAACATAGCAATCATCCTCTGAGTTGTATTTGCAACTTTTGCTGTGTGACCTTTGAACTTTAAATTCTTATCCACCAATACACCAATATCCCTTGCCTCTTCAGTTTCTTGTAGCATAACCTCGCTAATATAATATGCCACCGGAACTCTAATCACGCCAAAGTACAAAATTTACACTTACTAACATTAAACTGATAGCCATTTTCGTTGCCCAAATTTTCAGTCTATTCAAATCATTATGTAATTGCTGAATATCAGTAGTATCCCTGATTGCCCTGGCTATCTTTGCATCATCAGCAAACAATTGCAAATCTGATGATAGACCCAGCTTGATGTCATTAATGTATAGATTGAAGAATAATGGCATCAAGAAGGGTCTATCATCAGATTTGCAATTGTTTGCTGATGATGCGAAGATAGGCAGGGCAATCAAGAATTGCTCTACCCTGCCAGGTATATATATATATACTTATGTAGAAAGTTTTTTTACCTTGGGCTCAGGAAGCAAAACAAAGTTTTACGCATGAAATATATTCACGTCTGAGCTACTTGTATAGACGCGAATATATTTCATGAGTAAAACTTTGTGAAGTGATGTGAAGTCATTAGAGGCTAATGACTTCACATCACTTGCCATAGTATGTATCCTAATGCAAAGCACACCCCCTTTCGGACGTGTATAATGGAATGCATAATGGGAAGGGTCACTACCCAGACCGGCTTCGATCTTAATGAAGTCTCATCAGTATTAGCCAGACCCGGGAGAGGTACCAAGGTTGATGTAATGCAGAAGTCATATATATCTCAATTACAAGTAGACAAAAAAGTGCTTGACATCGAATCAGCTAACGCCTTTTTATTCCCGTATACGGGGAGTAGGCGAGGCCATTTAGCCCTATCTAACTTTTTGGAGACTGAGTGGGCAGTTAAATCTCCACTGGTACCAATCAGAGATAGATGCCCAAGGCTATCACTAATTAAGCGATACACAGTGAAGAGAGACGGCTCAAATGTGCCGCCATCTCGTGGTCCCTAACTCTAACACAATATATTTAATGTCTGAAATAATGTGGGTTCTACGGTCGATTTTCTTGAGTTTACGGGACGAAAAACCCGAGTTTCCTGGAGGAAAAACTCGCTTGCCCGTGCCAGAGATCGACTAACTCGAGAACCGGTCGAAAAAAGGCTTAGGAAAATTTCCTCTAGTCGCCGACTAGACTCGAAACCAAGTCTTCCTTAGTGCGGCCAAGCGCCGTGGTGGCAAACTCCATATCCACTAGGCTACACAGGCTCATCATAATTAATAAAAATCTCTGGATGAGAGAAAGATGTAGAAAGTTTTTTATCTTGGGTTTATGGTTTTAATCCTTATTTTTTTAAATCCTTATTTATTTAAACCAAGTATACAATTTCTTGATATCTTTAACTTGTAATAAATCCAAGGTTAAAAACTTTCTAAAAGTTTCTTTCATCCAGAGATTTTTATTAATAAGGTCAAGCACCTTTTCTCTACTTGTATATGAGATATATATGATTTCTGCATTATCTCAACCATGGTATTTTGTCAAAACCTCTCAATGAAAGCATATTCGAAGAAGTTTACAGAGAATTTCTAAGATTAGGGAAACTATTGAGTGACAACTGGCCAGGGAATGTAAAGCTGTTAGATATATCTCCCCCCCCCCCACAGCAGTCACAGAGGATAGGATGGATGATTTAAATTATGGAAATATGTTGACTGAACCAGAATTAAGACACTCCACGAATATAGAGGATGCTGCATACCTAGATAATACTACGCAGTTTTTGGAAACCAACACAGAATTCCAAACGGTCAAAAAGAAAAGGAAAATCTCCTCTACTGCAGACACACCCAAAACGGCAGAGATAGAATGAACTTAAAGAAAGGGTACCCCCAAGTCGTCCTAAGGGCCAAGGAGCACTGGACGTCCGTTGCAACCGCACTGATATCTTCAGATATCACCGTCATGAAAGCCACAAACACAGAAGAAGGGATACGCATACAACCTAAAACGTCGTCAGACTACAGAAAAATAACCAAACTTCTAGACAACAACAACCTACCATATCACACTTTTGCACTCAACAGTGAGAAAAATCTAAAAGTAGTATTAAGGGGAATAACTGAAACATTACAAATAGAAGACCTCACTGCAGACCTCCAATTTAAGGGATTTAGCCCAATTAAAATCAGCCGAATGCGGAGAGCTGATAAAACACCCTATCCCCTAATTCTGGTGGAAATAAGTAAAGACCAAAAACATATATATACAATCTCTAAACCCTCTGTGATCTAATGATAAAAGTTGAGGCACTGAAACATAAATCAACTACAACCCAGTATCATAGATGCCAGAAGATTGGGCACACACAACGATGCTGCAAGGCTGAATTTCACTGCGTGAAATGTGGTGGCAAACACGCATCAAACCAATACCATAAACCCCGCACACTTCCAGCAAAGTGTACAAACTGGGGAGGACCACACACTGCAAACTATAGGTGGCTGTATAGCATTTCCCCAAAACCAAAAGATAAAACTCAAAACCAGTAAACCTCTTCAAGAACGCACGTCCTCCCATCAACCCATAGTCTCCACAGCGGATGGAAGATCGTATGCTGAAGTTACAAGATCAACCGTCCAAAAACACCCAAAACTAAATCATTCACAGCAAACCAACAAACCTATCCTACTGAACATAACAAGCTACTTAGGTGAAATGCTTGCTGAACTCCGACAAACCAACCCAACTCAAGAAGCCAAGGATATCATCTTAAGGCACACACAATCACTCCTTATGGAAATTCTTAATGGATAAGTCTAAAAGAAAACCGAAATCGTTACAAATTGTTTAATGGAACGCAAATGGTTTATCTATCAAATTACAGGAGCTGCAGAAGTTTGTAGCAGAAACCCAAACAGACATCATCCTCACAAATGAATCGCATCTTCGTCCAAGTGACAAAATCAGAATCAATGGTTATAGCACTTACCGTACAGACAGATGCTTTGCTAGAGGTGGAGGCACTGCCATCTTTGTGAAAAGAAACATAAAACATAATTCAATAGCCGAACCCCAAACAGAACACATGGAAACTACACGAATAGAAATACATATGGAAAACACAAGCAGCATTACGTTATATGCAGCCTACAACCCCCCAAATAAAAAACTTCTTGTATCTGACTTAGATGTGATACTAAATACAGGCAGAGCAGTGATTATAGCCAGAGATTTTAATGCCAAACATTCAGTCTGGAACAGTAGAAACTCAAATATTAACGGAAGAATACTCAACTCTTACACCACTTCAAGAAATATAACAGTAATAGGACTCACTGAACCCGCACATTATGGAGCAACCGGATGTCCTGATGTACTAGACATAACTATATTAAAAAACATAGCGCACATCTATCAGATACAAGCAATCAACGACTTAAGTTCTGATCATAACCCCATCATATTACAACTAAGCACCATACAAGATTTAACAGAAAACACCACCACATTTATAAATTGGAAACAACTTCCCTCAGCTTTCCAGGAAAACTTTGGTCCAATACCACATATAACATCTGCCGAAGATATAGAAAAAGCAGTGAAAACTCTTGAAAAACAACTAATGACAGCTATAACACAGGTAACAAATATAACCAAATGTGTGCCATCAAATAAACTTCCAGAGGATATAAAACGTCTTATCCAAAAGAAAAACAGATTAAGAAGACAATATCAGAGAGCAATGGACCCAGCAGATAAACAAACAGTCAATAGAGCAACAAACCAGGTTCGGTATGCCCTAAAGGACCACCGTAACCAACTCTGGAATAACAAAATTCTCCAATTAAACACAGAGAATCAATCAATATGGAAAATGATGAAATCACTCCGTTCAAAGCGTTTTACATTTCCTCCAAGGTGAATCTAATGTTGTCTACAACGACGAGGAAAAAGTTGAATCATTTGCTGACAGCTTAGAAAAACAATGCAGCCCCAATTATATCAATACAGATATAAATTTCATAAGTAAAATTCACACCCAAGTGCGCAAAATAACTCAAAATGCCTCACTCTAATCCAATAACAAATCCGTGTCCCCAACAGAAATATATGAGATTTTAAGAAAACTAAATAACAAAAAGGCTCTGGGTCCAGATGGAATAACAAACAAGGTGCTGAAGCTACTTCCCCGCAAAGGGGTTATGGATCTGGTAGCCATCATTAATGCCATCCTCCGGCTAAATTATTTCCCAGAGCGATGTAAAATTGCCGACGTTTTGCTAATTCCCAAACCTGGAAAAAATACACAGCTTCCTGAAAATTACAGACCAATCAGCCTTCTTTCATGCATAGGTAAGATAGCCGAACGTGCTATTCTCACACTGGTTCAAGAGGCAACAGATATCAACCATATCATTCAAGATGAACAATTCGGCTTTAGGAAATATCACTCCACAACGCTACACAAATTTACAGAGTTATCGAACATATAACCCAAGGGTATGAATGGCACCAACACTCTGGCGCAGTTTTCCTGGACATCACTCAGGCATTTGATAGAGTGTGGCATCACGGACTAATTTTTAAACTACACGAAGTTTGTGTTCCATTATCATTAGTTATACTTATCAAATCATATCTAAATAACAGAAAATTTAAAATAAAACTCAACGGTATCAGATCCACAGGGAGGAGAATCACGGCCGGAGTCCCTCAAGGCTCTCTGCTATCTCCCCTACTCTTCTCCATATACATGGCTGATTTCCCCAAACTGTCCCCAGCTATCACCGCTCTATATGCCGATGACACAATCATTATAGCCAGATCTCTCCGTCCACACCTGGCCACAATCAAGCTGCAGAGAGCAGTCAATAAATTGGAGGACTGGTACACCAAATGGGGTATCGCAATTAATCCAAACAAAAGCTCTGCAGTACTTTTCACCAGACGTAATGCAGAACCGAATGTAAGCATACAAATGTTTGGTAAAATCATCCCTTGGCACAATTCTACCAAATATCTGGGAGTTCATCTTGATAGACGTCTAAACTTCAAGTCACATATGGACAGTGTCGCCACTAAGGCAAGTCAGATCATAGCACAGCTATATCCACTTTTGAATAGGAACAGCTTCCTAAGCATAAGCAACAAAATTCTCCCTTACAAATCGGTAATCAGAACGCAACTAACTTACGCCTCTCCAACCTGGGGTCACACGACTAAAAGCAATATCAACAGACTTCAGATAATACAGAATAAATGCCTAAGAATGGCATTTAATGCCCCATGGTTCATCAGAAACATCCAGTTACATCAAGAAGCCAATCTTCCAAATATTAAAACCTACATGAAAGGCATTGCGGAGAAATTCTTCACAATCACGAATAATCACCCAAATCAGCTAGTTAGACCGGCAGCGGACTACAAGCCCTCAGATCGTTTCAAACATAAAAAAACCGAAATCCTCCATCGCAAGAGAAAGCTGATACAGCCTCAATGCTCACGATGAGCGGGTAAATTATCCACAATAATCACATCACCCACAATCTAAAATCCAGATGAAGGGATAAAGAGTCAAGGACTCAGTCATTCAACCAATTAAGTTCAACCATAGTATTTTAAACTATGGTTTAAAATTTCTATTTTTCCAATTGGTGAAAACAACAATTTATAATTTCATAATTATTTTTGTTTTTCAACATAATCTCCATTAAGACTAGCACATTTATTCCAGCGATGCTCCAGCACCATTATCCCGTCCGTGTAGTGGTTCTCAGTAAGATCTGCAAAATACTCCTCTACAGCTGCAATCACCTCTTGATTCGAAGAAAACGCTGACCAGCGTGGAAGAGTTTTAGTTTTGGTAAAAGATAGAAGTCACAGAGAGCCAAATCTGGGGAATAAGGTGGATGTTCCAACAATTCGTAGTGCAGCTCCCTTAATTCTCCCATTGCCACAACACCTTTGTGGGCAGGTGCATTGCCCTGATGAAAGATAATTTTTTCCTTCTGCAAACTGAGTCTTTTCTCGCAAATGTTTTCGTGTAGTCTGGTTGAAAGATCAGAATAATATTCCCCGATTATTGTTTTACCGTATTCAAGATAATTAATAAACAAAATGCCTTTAGCATCCCAAAACACCGATGCCATGACCTTTCCTGCTGATGGAACCGACTTTGTCTTTTTTTGGGCTGAACAACCGGCTTCTGTCCACTGTTTTGACTGCTGTTTGGATTCTGGTGTCTAATGGTGAATCCACGTCTCATCCATAGTAATAAATTGACGCACAAAATCAGTTTTATTCTTGTTAAAATGCTCCAAGCACTGTTCAGAGATTTTCACGCGAGTGCATTTTTGATCTGCTGTGAGCAAGCGCAGAACCCATCTTGCGCAAAGCTTTTTCATTTTCAATTCTTCATGCAAAATATGTCCTACATTTGAAATGCCCATAGTCTTAGCAATTTGACGCACTCTGACTCGCCGGTCATCGGATACCATATCGTGCACTTGATCAATTATTTCTGGTGTTGTTACACTTTTTGGCCGTCCTTCACGTGGATCATTTTCAAAGTTGGTACGGCCACGTTTAACACTTTCATTGCCAATCACGCGATATCGCGCGATGCGAGTTCTCACCAAACGGCCAATCACGCGTTATCGCGTTGACGTTGCTAACTAAATAAAAAAATAAAAAAAAATTTGGCCACCACACGAAATTCCAATTTTCAGCTTGGCAATGAACGATATCGCGCGATCATGCGATGCGAGTTCTCACCAAACGGCAGATCACGCGTTATCGCGTGGACGTCGCTACCTAAATAAAAAAATAAAAAAAATTGGCCACCACACGAAATTCCAATTTTCAGCTTGGCAATGAAAGTGTTAAACTCGGCAGCCCATTCTTTAATTGTTGAAAACGAAGAGAAGAGTGCAATAAACGTTTTTGAACTTTGAATCAATTTCATTTGGCATTAAACCTTCTTTTACAAAGAAGGTTTAATGTCAAATTTAACGCACGATACTCAATATTATCCATTTCAATGGATGCAGACAACAGTTTTGCTTCAGACAGCTATAAAGCAAACTACTTGATAGAATGACTTACAATTTCACATGGATTCTTATGACAGATGTACCAACTTAGAAAAAAAAATCTTATCGATAGTGTTGCCATCTATGGTCAAGACCGAGAACTTTACAGACAACCATCGTATAAGTTACGCAAATGGAATTGGAAAATAAGTTGTTGGTTGATTGAATAGTAAATTGGCTTTCTAATCGATATCCAACGGTGGTATATAGTGGTGCCAGGTCTTTTCGGGAGGAGAGTTACCAGTGGAGTCCCACAGGGTTCTCTCCTAGGACCACTGCTGTTCAGTTTGTTGTTAATGATATTGCAAGTGGTCTGCCAGCTGATGTTCAGCTGTTTGTGGATGATGCTAAGCTGTAAAATGTTATTAGGAATGATGTAAATGCACAGGTGCTTCAGAGAGATTTGATTCAAGTGACTATGTGGGCAGACTAGTGGCGATTTCAATTCCACACACAGTAAATGTAAGGTTTTGCACTTTATATCTCAAAAATGTAAAGCTGCGTGTCATATTGGAGATATTGTACTACAGCAGCTGGTGTGATCTTGGGATACTGGCGGAAAAAGAATTAAAGTTCAAGGGACATATTGCAAAAATAATAAAAACAGCTCAAAGAAATACTAACATACTTGAAAGGACACTAACAAGTAAAGATAAGAATTTGGTCACCTGCGTTATTAGGTGAGAAGCAAGCAGTGAAAAAAGTTCAGAGACGAAATAACAAAAGCAATATCAGGATTGTGGAATACTGACTATGGAGACAGGTTGAGAGAATGTAAATTACAGACGATAGTCAATAGACAGAAGAGGAGCATACATGACTGAAACACAAGTTGTTAAGGGGTACTTATCAAATAGATACCCAGGAAAGTTTTCAGAGTTGAAGAAGGGAAGGAGGATAGAGACAGGAGGTCATTCTTGGAAGTTGTAGAAAGGTATGGTGCACAAGATGTGCAGCATGACTTTTTGCATGGAATGTAGCTGATAAATGGTGGAATTTATTGCCAAATGCGATGTTGACTGTGGAAACATTGAACCTATTTAAGATGAGGTACAATAAACATTATCACTTTTAGAATTCATCTTACTGTTGCCTCTCTCTCGATGAGTCTTGACTCCACGAGGCGTTTGTATAATAATAATAATAATAATAATAATAATAATAATAATAATAATAATAATAATAATAAAGAAACAGAAGGATTTATTCTAGCAGCTCAAGAACAGGCATTACAAACTAATGCAATCAAAGCAAAAATTTTCAACATCAATAATAACAGCAAATGCAGATTATGCGATCAGAAAGATGAGACTGTAGAACATCTAATCAGTTCCTGCAGCAAAATAGCTTAAACTGAGTATACATACCGCCATGATCAAGTGAACAAAATAGTTCATTGGCATGTATGCAAAAAATATGGCTTTCCTACTTCTGATAACTGGTGGCAGCATAAAATAGAGACTGTATTGGAAAACGAAACAGTAAAAATTCTCTGGAACTTTAGAATACAAACTGATCGTCATTTGGAACACAATAGACCTGACATCACAATTATCGAACATCGACAGGTTTGGATTATTTTTTATTTCTTAAAAAAAATGCTGTTTCGTTTTCATTCAAAAAAGAACTCATTTTATTTCTAAAGGCTGCCGCCATTCTTGACTCTAAACTAAGAATTCCCATACTCATCTACTGAGAAGAAAAACGTGTGTGTGTGTGTGTGTGTGTGTGTGTGTGTGTGTGTTGGAGGAGGACACCTGTGATAGTTTGTAATTAATTATTCAGAAAATGTCTAAAGGCTGGCTCCACCTCTTCACTCTAAACTAAAATTCCCATACTCAATAACTTTGAAGAAAAAACGTACTTAAATGAACAAATGGTGTCGCTGATGTGTTATACAATTTAAGTATGATAATTTTTTTTTAATTCACTGTGAATTCGCACACAAGTTATTTATTAATTGATTGATCTTTAAGATCTTAAATTATTTACAAATCGAAATATTCGGATGAGTTATGAAAAAAAAAACGAAAAAAAGAAAAGAAAAAAAACTGTGTGTGTGTGTGTGTGTGTGTGTGTGTGTGTGTGTGTGTGTGTGTGTGTGTGTGTGTGTGTGTGTGTGTGATGGGGACACCAGCATATAATTAATTATTCAAAAAAGGTCTAAACGCTACCGCCACCTCGACTCTACTCTAAGAATTCCCATAGTCTTTAACAGGAAAGAAATATCACACTTATCGGAAAAGTTGTGCCACCACCAGTAGACGACAAAAGGCAAAACTTGACGACAATTACAGATGTGTGTCACCCTGGGAAATTTCAACATATCTTATCTCGATACATCGCCCACAATTCCTAGGGAAACCAAAGCACCACGTGATGTCACAGAGACGTAGGTTTTGTCAGAAATTTCGAAACACATAACGTCACGATTCCTTATCTCTAAACATCACCCACAATGCATTTAGCGAACGAAACACACACCACGTGATGTGTTTCCCCCCATTTGAGCCCCCCCAGCGAAATTCCAAACTCTATCTTATCACTATCCATTAACAACAATGCCATACGCAAGTCATTTACTTATCTACATCTCATAACACACACACATCCGGAACACGGACCTCGCTTCCCCCATATACCCTACTACTATTTTGTTCATAGTGTTCAACCAATCACGACACGAATCCATATCTCTAAACATCACCAACAATTCCATACGCGAGCCAAACTAACAACGTGACGTTACTGACACATATGTTCCCAAGAAAAATTCCAAACATTCGAAACTCATGACGTCACGCACACAATGACGCCACCATCTGAACAACCAATCACGTCACGATTCCTTACCTTATCTTATCTTGATCTTGATCTGGTTTAAAGTGGTTCCCATACTACTACTGTCTCTATTTTATCTGCCACCAGTTACTAGAAGTAGGAAAGCCATAATATTTGCATACATGCCAAAGAATTATTTTGGTCACTTGATCATGGCGGTATTTATAGTCAGTTTGAGCTATTTTGCTGCAGGCACTGATTAAATGTTCTACAGTGTCATCTGTAGAATAATAACAATAATATTTTTTTGATAAAGTTTATTATCCTCTTCACATATACAGAATATTTACAAATATACAATGGAATATTACGATTACATTTTAATTCACTACAAATATTCAATACAGAATTTTAAGTGAATATCTAAGTTAAATGTGTATAATTAAAACAAAAAAGCAGGTGGCGCCTTTTTATTCCCGTACATAGATAGCTGGCCCAAGGCTATCACTAATTGAGTGGCATGCAGTGAAGAGAGACTGCTCAACAAGTGCCGTCATCTCCTAATCCCTAACCCTAACATTCGTATTTAATGTCTGAAGTAATGTGGATTCTAGGGTCGATTTTCTTGAGTTTATGGGACGAAAAACCCGAGTTTCCAGGAGAAAAATCCCGCTTGCCCATGTCAGAGATCGAAAAAAGGGTTAGGAAAATTTCTTCTAGTCGCAGACTAGATTCGAAACGAAGAAGTCTTCCTTCGTGCGGTCAAACGCAATGGTGTGCAAACGCCACATCCACTTAGCTACATAGGCTCTATGTGTGTATAAGTAATAATACTAACAATGTATTTTACATTTTCTCAAACAAAAATATCTCTGTCTCTCTTAACACAGTTAATGTGTTAAGGGAGAGATATTTTTCATATTAACGATATTGGAAGTGAAATAATGTTATATAAATATACACATAATTCTCTTCTACATTTTGTCATTTACATTTATATTTAATCTGGAGTTCATTTTAATTCGCCAATTATATTTACAGTTTATTTTTTTTATTATCAGTAGTAAATGCTGAATATATATATATATTTACAGTGAATTTCATACAAATTTTTCCGTTTTTTGGATTCTAAAATGCGTTAATAATATAATAGTTATTATGGATGGTAATTTATAGTTTGCAATTGGAAAAGGTTACATTTTTAACAGCATTTATAGTATAACAGTAAGTTATATATATTTTATAATTTTTGCATTTCAATGTTTTTAACTTATAATATAATCTGTTATATTATTCTGTAGACTGGTCCCTCCTCTTCTTTCTTTGCTTCTTTCTCCTCTCCTTGCTCCTAACCCCTGATGCTATTAGAGTATTCGAGGGCTAGGAGTGAGTCTTTCCTATCTTGCTAAGTCATTTCATCTTATGCAGCCACCGAAGGAGGCAAGCTAGCCTCAATAGGTGCCGGTCCAAAGCCCGGATAAATGCGAGGGTTGATGTCAGGAAGGGCATCCGGTCGTAAAACTTCAGTGCCAACTCAAACTATGATTATGAGTCTAAGAGAAAATGATATAAGGGCTAGTACGTACCCCTTAAGCGACGCGCAGCCACATCGCCCTACAGCTGTGAGAAGTGGACGAGGGCTACCGCATCAAGGGCGAGTGCGGTTAAAGAAGCGAGCCCAGCAGGTGGAGAGGATGTTGCGAGTGGGAACACTGAATGTTGGAAGCATGACTGGAAGGGGAAGGGAGGTGGCAGACATGATGAGGAAGTTGGACATTTTATGTGTGCAGGAGACAAGGTGGAAAGGGGGAAAGGCAAAGGAACTGGGAGATAGATATAAATTGTTCTACTCTGGAGCGAATAACGAGGGAAGAAATGGTGTAGGAATTGTGGTGTGTGGCAGAATGAAGGTTGAAGTACTGGACGTGGGTAGAAGGAACGACAGGATCATGCGAATGAAATTGGGTCTTGGAGAAGAGTGGGTGGTCGTATTATGTGTATATGCCCCACAAGTTGGTTGTACAGCAGAGGAAAAAGATGAGTTCTGGAACGTGTTAGATGAAGCAATGAGGGAATTGGAAGAAAATGAGATGGTGATTGTCGGAGGAGACTTGAACGGGCACATAGGAAGACAGAATAGAGACTGTGAAAGGGTGCATGGTGGCCACGGAGTGGGAATGATGAAACAGGAAGGAGAGAGGGTTGTGGACTTTGCAGTAGCGTTTGATCTGGCAATTGTGAACTCGTTTTTCTTCATGAGGGAAGAACATTTGATAACATTTAGAAGTGGTAAAAACAGCTCACAAATTGACTACATTTTGACTAGAAGAAAACAACTTAAGGTTGTGACAAATTGTAAGGTAATTCCAACAGATCAAGTAGCACAACAACACCGACTGCTGTGCGCAGACTTTAAATTAAGATCGAAGATAAGAACTTCTGGTTGCCATGAGATGAAGACAATTAAGTGGTTTCACTTAAAAGAAGAGAGTGTGAGGAATCGTTTTAGGGAGAGAGTGTTAGAGAGGATTTCGGATGGACTGGAAAGTGTACAAGATTGGTGGAAACATAATTCAAAAGTAATCCTGAGCTGTGCAATCGAGGTGCTTGGTGAGACATCTGGAAAGATTAGAGAGCAGAAGGAGGGTTGGTGGTGGAATAATGATGTACAAGTGGCAGTGACAGCTAAGAGGAAGGCAAAGCAGAAGTGGGATGAGTCAAGAGTGGAAGAGGACAGAGAGGTGTACAAAGAGAGAAAGCAAGAAGCCAAGAGAGTTGTGGCACAGGCGAAGGCCATGGCATATCAAGATCTGTATGATCAATTAGAAACAAAGGAAGGAGAGAGAAAAATTTACCAACTAGCGAAAAAATGTAGAAATAAAGCAGCTAATGACATCTTACATGTGAGGCAGATCAAAGATGCTGAAGGAAGAGTATTATGGAGGGATATGGACATAAGAAACAGATGGAAAATATACTTTGAGGGACTTCTGAATGAGGAAAATGCAAGGACTCACAGAGGAGATGGGCAGCCTTCTGAGGGGATGGTGCAGAACATCAGTAGAATGGAAGTGACGGAGGCCATGAAGAGGATGAGGAATGGAAAAGCGGTGGGCCCCGACAGAATTCCAGTGGAGGCATGGAAGGCACTGGGGGAAGAGGGAATTGACCTGCTGTGGGACCTGTTCATGAAAGTTTGCCAACAGGAAAATATACCCGAGGAATGGAGGGAGAGTACTCTTGTTCCCATCTACAAGGGTAAAGGGGATGCACAAGACTGTAAAAATTACAGAGGAATAAAGTTGATGTCCCACACAATGAAGATCCTAGAAAGGGTTCTTGATGGTAGATTGAGGGAGGAGGTGGAGATTGCAAAGGAACAATTTGGCTTCATGCCTGGTAGATCAACAACAGATGCTATCTTTGGGTTACGACAGATGATGAAAAAATATCGAGAGAAACAAAGGGAGCTACATCTGGTATTTATTGATCTGGAGAAAGCATACGATAGAGTGCCAAGGCAAGAAGTCTGGAGGTGTCTGAGGGAGAAGAAGGTGCCGGAGAAATATGTCTGGTTGGTGCAGGAAATGTACAGAAATGTGAAGACAAGTGTTCGGACCTGTTTGGGACAGACAGAAAGTTTTCACGTAACAGTTGGCTTGCATCAAGGGTCAGCATTAAGTCCGTTTCTGTTTAATATTGTGATGGAGGTGGTAACAGAGGAGGTGAGAGAAGATGCACCTTGGACAATGTTGTATGCAGATGACATCTTGCTGTGTGTAGATACAAGAGAAGAAGCGGAAACTAAACTGGAAAGATGGAGAAAAGTACTGGAAGAGAGAGGTATGAGACTGAGCAGAAGTAAGACAGAGTATATGTGTTGCGCAGTGGGCGGTGGCCAGGAGACAGACCTGGAGCTGGAAGGAAATGTCATCAGGAAGGTGAGAGACTTTAGATACTTAGGTTCGACAGTGGAAGAAGATGGAGGAGGTGAGAAGGAAGTGGGATGCAGGATACAAGCAGGTTGGAGAAACTGGAGGGAGATGGCTGGAGTGTTATGTGATAAGAGGGTGCCGATCAATCTGAAAGGCAAAATTTATAGGACAGTAGTGAGGTCAGCTATGACATATGCTATAGAAACTGTGGCCCTGAGGAAAAATAACATCAGCAGGATGGAAGTAGCAGAGATGAGAATGCTTAGGTGGATGTGCGGTGTGACTAGAAAGGATCATCTGAGAAATGACTATGTCAGGGGGAACAGTGAAAGTTACGAACCTAGGAGCGAAAATACAGGAGGAAAGGTTGAGATGGTTTGGTCATGTGATGAGGAGGGAGGACGAATATGTGGGAAGAAGGGTCATGCAGATGGATGTGCAAGGAAGGCGGAAGCGTGGGCGGCCAAAGAAGAGATGGAGGGAGCTGGTAGAAGAGGACTTGAAGATGAAGAACTTGGATGTGGTGACAGCCCAAGACAGGAAGGTGTGGAGGAGACTCATAACAAACAGTGACCCCACTTAAGTGGGAGAAGCTGCAGAAGAAGAAGAAGAAGAAGAATGTTTTTAACTGCTGTAACTACAGCACTTCAATGTAATAAATAATTCTTTTTTTTTTGTTGTTGTTGTTGTTGATCTCGGTTGAGATGTAATGATTCTGCTTGCATCCTCGAAGCTTTTTAATGAGCTTATCTGATGATGACACCGGTTAGATATATGTTTTTTTTTTGTTTTTTTTTATTGATTTGATTGCTGTGTTCGAAGCAGGCTTATTTTTGGGAGGTCAAATGAATGATCTGAGAGGTCTGATCAAAGTGAAACTGTATGTTCTGGTATTATTACATCTGTCTTGGTGGTTCACATTCATTTTTATTGTAATCTTCTTTTTGAACTAATTAGGAGACCTTTTTTGTTTTTACTGTGACAGCCTTTCTATGTCTTCTTAGCTTTTAATTTGTATCAGTTTTGAAGTTTGTGACTTCCTCAAGGATATACTGGCATCTCTGATCCACAAACATTGGTAATTTTTTCTGTTTTTGCTTTTCTTGCTTGGTACAACAGATTCTGGTTGAATGGTGTCAATTATTCAGAGAGGAAGATTGGTGTATTGTCTTGCAATGCATTCAAGTCCTTGGCAACTGGTTTTTCAGTCTGCTGGCTTTTATGAGATTGTCTCTTGTGAACTTGCTTGTCAGACGAACTATGACTAATGCAGGTCATGGCAAGCCTTGATTCTTGCTCTTTCTAGGAATCCAATTTAAGGTCTGAATGTAGTCAAGCTTTAAGGGGGATATCAATTGCATGGCCTAATTATAAAACTACATCTTTGAGGTTTTTGGTAGGTGCAGTTTCAGGAAGACCGTTTTTGACAAGATCTTCTTTATGTTGTTGCTGATTTAAACATTCGTATTGTAGTTTTAGAGAATGAAGTTCTTGATGCAGTTCGGATGTTTCTTTCATCAAATTGTGTTGCTTCTCATTTGGTGTTGATATTATTGTCTTTTACCGTTTGTAGCACTTCTATCACTGGTCAATTATTATGTTTGACCAAATCTTCATATTCGCTAGATTTTTTGTTATTTGTTCGTTCTGTTTGTTGAAGAGTTCTTATAGTTTTCTATTAGTATATTTAAAGAGTTGAAATTATGGGACTCACCAGCATATTTTTGTCTGTTCCGTTTATTGTCTGATTTTGCCTCCGGTATAATCGGATGCATCGTAGGTGGCTGCCTTAGGTGAGTTTCTTTGTTCTTCCTGCAGAGGTATTTCCATTCATCACGTTTGCATTGGGTTTACGTTGCCAGGTTGTTTCTGAAAAGCCGGCACATTTTAACAGTAGAATCCTACTGCATTTTGTCCGGGTTATTTGATTTCCTTCGGACGATAAATCTTCAAGGCCTTTGATACACTTCATTACCCACCATTCTTCCCTTGAACAATTGGGGTGTGATTGTAAAGATGGCGACGTCCTTTGTTCTTAGCTCGTTGTTGACAGCTGTCCCCTCTGTTCGCTTTTCAACTCTTCAAAATTTGGTTTCTTCTTAGCCGATTTCGATGAATTTTATATCATTGTCTTTGGCGTGACAAGTAGAGTTACTTGGGAACACCTTTAAATTTAAAACAGGCACTGGAACACTTTAAAACTATAAAATTCATACCACACTCTTTTGGCTGGAACTGTTCAGCTATCATCAGCAATATCCCATGCTGTCTTACCTGTCCTTCCTGGAAATACTACAGCCGTCACATTCCATTTCTGGAACTACATACATCTTTTGCTGTTAACCAAGTCTCATTATTGCCTATAACTTTCGGCGATGCTGCAATAACTAATGCCAGAGACTCTTCCCTCTGATTTTTAATGCTTCTAATATTAATATGAAAACTAGCTTCCACAAAACCCTTCACATCTTATGTTCATACAGTTTCATTACTGACAATGGCCCATAACGATTTTTATCTACTGTACTCTCCAAATTACTTCACCATCGCTGGTCTCCTGAAATATTCCCTACATAAATCTGTCTTTCCTACTCTCAACTGTATAAGGTCTAGTTTCCTTGTCCAAACACTTCCACTTGCTCCTATAACAGCAACCTCTTCAGATGCTTACGCCCTTTCATGTTCAAATACAACCCATTTTATACATAGAGCTATCTTCTTCCATTAAACGCACGCCTAACACTGGCCTATTCTAGACTTCCTTTCCTACGGTTTCTTGCAGATATGCGATTTATTGCTACTGCTCTTCTAATGTATTCAGAGAATTTGTTTGTCAAAACGAGAAAGTACTCTCAATATCTTCACTTTGACACTTTTATAACGTGACGTATAAAAACGTAAGACATGATAATGAATAAATAACCTAGAACGGATTTACCTTAAGTATATATTTAATTAGTACGTATATTTCATATTTATTAAATTAGGGACACAAAACACACGTGTTGAAAAGATTATTTTACTGATTAATAATAAAATAATAACTTTACGTTGCACACCATCGCGCTAGGCCGCACGAAACTCAAGAAAATCGACCGTAGAACCCACATTATTTCAGACATTAAATATATTGTGTTAGGGTTAGAGACCACGAGATGGCGGCACATTGGAGCCGTCTCTCTTCACTGCGTACCGCTTAATTAGTGATAGCCTTGGGCCATCTGTCTCTGATTGGGTACCAGTGGAGATTGAACTGCCCACTCAGTCTCCAAAAGTTAGATAGGGCTAAATGGCCTCGCCTACTCCCGTATATACGGGAATAAAAAGGCGTTAGCTGATTTTTTTTTTTTTTTTTTTAACTTTACGTTTCGACCCCTGTATTGAGGTCATCTTCAGAAGGATACATTCAGAAGTATAAGAACAAGCTACATGCTGTTGCACTCTATACAAGTAAATAAATTATATCTATGTTGTTAACTAATCTTTTTTCTTAGCCTGCCCTCTAGTGGAAAAAAATAAATAAAAATAATAATAAATAAAATAAAATAAAATAAAATAAAATAAAATAAAATAAAATAAAATAAAATAAAATAAAATAAAAACTACAATAAATTCTGCTAAAGTCCTCACATACTAGGATTCTTCTGGAATTATACAGTAATATTACGATTATCTTCTGGATTTGTACAGTACAGGTTGCTATTGAATGTTCAAGAAAAAGAAAAGAAAAACACTTCACTAGGTCTTGTATTGAGATTTTTTTTCTTCGTGGTTGCTATGAAGGTTGTAGATGGGTCCTCCACATTCTTGGAATTGTTAGACCATCATTTTTATTCAGATTCGGATCATGTTTGAGCATTTCACATGCTTCCTTGAATTTCTGCTCGAACCAGGTTTTGGTCCTGTGTAGGGACTTGGTACCTTTCCAGTCAATTCTGTGGTATGTTTGGAGTGCATGGTCAGAAAGGCCGGTTTTTCCAAAATGGAGGTATTTTATGTGACGTTTGTGTTCATCCTTTCTGAGTGGGATAGTTCGCCCTGTTTCCCCTATGTATGGTATGTTACATGTGCAATCTATTTTGTAAACTCCTGGGTGGGCTAAGTGTGGCAGGGGATCCTTGGAAGAACTGAGTAGGTGTCTTAATTATATCGGGATTTAAAGGTGGTTTTGATGTTGTATTTGTGTAGTGTTCTGTCTATTTTTTCTGAAATGCCTCTAACATATGGTATAGCAAAAGTATTCTTGAAATCTTTTTTGTTATTAGTGGTATCTTTTGCGGAAGATCTTGTGAATGGTTTTTATACTGTATCCATTTTTTATAAAGGTATGTTTGATGGTCTCATATTCATGGTTAAGAGCTTGTTCATTTGAACAAATGGTTTGAGCTCTGTGTTTAAGGGTGCTTATGACCCCTAGTTTTTGTGTTGGGTGGTGATAAGAAGTTTTGTGTATGTACTGGCCTGTGTGTGTAGGTTTGTGGTAAACTGAGGAGAGACAGCCTGAAGGAAGACGTGTGACAAGTGTGTCTAGGAATGGAAGAGAGTTGTTTTTTTTTCAATTTCAGTGGTGAATTGGATGCGTTTGTGTTGTTTGTTCAGATGGCTAAGGAATGTATCTAGTGCTTAGCGGCCGTGGGGCCAAATGGCGAAAATATCGTCGACGTATCTGAGCCAAATTTTGGGCTTCAGGCACGCCGATTCTAGAGAATCTTCCATGTAAAAGTTCGCTATTGGGAGAGGGAGAGTAGAGAGCCCATGGCGGTACCCTCTTTTTGAAGGTAAAAATTGTTTTGCCACACGAAGTATCCGGAGCGGAGTACGTGGGCAAAGAGGGCCGTGATGTCGTGTGGAAATATGTTCTGTAAGAGTAGGATAGTATCATTGATTGGGACATTGGTGAAAAGGGAAGTTATGTCAAAGCTGACTAATAGATCTTGGTCGTTGAGTGTGATATTTTTAATTTTGTTTATGAATTGTTGTGTATTTTTTATGTAGGAAGGGGAATGACCAACCAATTCCTTGAGTGTGGCCGCTAATTTTTTGGCTAAGTAGTAATTCGGACTGTCAATTCCTTCCACAATTGGACGTAATGGCGTGTTTGTTTTGTGTACTTTTGGCAGGCCATAAATTCTGGGCGCGCGGGCATACTGCGGTATTAATTTTTTGATTGTTTCTTCCGGCCACTTGTTAACTGATTTAAGTAGTTCAGTAGTTTTCTGTTTGTTACGTTGCGTGGGGTTGTAATTTACCATTTGGTAGGTGTTGTGGTCTGATACCAAATGGTTCATTTTTTCAATGTAGGTTGTCCGATTTAAAACAATAGTGGCGTTCCCTTTATCGGCTTTAGTGATAATAATGTCACGGTTATTTTTTAGGGATTTGGGGGCCAGTTTATCCGCTTTTGTTTAGGTTGCTGCTTAATTTTTTTGGTTGAATTTAGTAAACAAGCAGTTTCCATCCGTATTTTGTCAGCTACATTAGCAGGGAGGGATCTTAAACCTCTCTCGATATGATATATTATATCTAGTTTATTTACTGACCTCGGAGCAATGGCGTAATTTAAACCTTTCTCCAGTTATGAGAGTTCATCTTGTGTGAGGTTGTAATCCAATTGGTTGATAACCAGACAGCGGTCCAATAGTAGTTGGTTGCTCCTAACTGTGTTGTTGGGGTGATTGGCTGCTCCTTCCGTTATGGCGTCGGAATTGTCTTGTGCTTTCCTGTAGTTTTAATGCCTGAAACCTTGTTATTATTTGTTCTTTGTTTTTGAGTAGTAGGTGCTTGGCCAAGTCGTCTGTGATCCTGTCTAGAATATTCCAAATTTCCTGATTAACATAACTGGATAGCTCAAATTTCAGTTGTAACACTTTGGCCTGGGTCGATGCTAAGTTCTTTCGTGTTTCGTGAATTTGTTCTCTTAACAAAGCTTTTTCTAGCCTGGCATAGATACGGAGCGCTTTAGCTGATGTAAATTTCTTCTTTAGTTTAATGCAGTTCGGTATTAAGTTGCTGTCTCTACATCGTTTCAAAATCATACATCGTTTTAAGGTTACATGGTGATCAGCATTCATATTTGTTAAATTAGGGACACAAAAGTACGTATATTTCTACTATAATAATATAGTAGAAAGTCACACTGAAGGGCATCTTCAGTGTGACTTTCAAATTAACAAGAACAGAATCTGGTATATGACATATATTAATTTGACAAATTTCTGCTTCACTAAATCTAACGCTGTTTTAAATCCTTTGCCACCAGATTCATACTACGTCTCAGGTCATTTGTTTCAGCCATCATAATAATCTTTTTCACATTATATCCTCAGAATCGCGAAAGTCATCTGCTCTTTTGCAGGCAAGTACACATGAATCATTCTCTTCATACCCTGGATCATTGAATCACCATATATTATACCACTCATATCTTTCACACACACACACACACACACACACACACACACACACACACACACACACACACACACACACACACACACACACACACACACACACACACACACACACACACACACACACACACACACACACACACACACACACACAACGTCCCTCAATCTCTTCTTTCCATACTCTTTGGCATCACTCTCCTTGTTCCATGTCCTTTCCTCATTTCTCTTCTACTTAGATCCTCACTGTTATGTCATCAGCTCATATCCTCCTGCCACCTTGTTCTTTCTTTCTCTCGACTTGTCACTCCCCCCCTCTCTCTCCATTGCTCTTTCATTCATCCATTTTCTGTCTACTACCTAATCCTGTTGTGGTTATATCAGTTTATACCCTGCACCTCCTTTCAGAACACGTCCATTTCTCCTTCCTGTAACAAGTTCAGATATAGATTCCAGGGCCAGAAGCGAAAAGCAAGCTCATCTTGCAGGAATCCTTATCTTCAATAAAGTTTGAGAATTAGCACTATCAATACATGATAGACAGTTAACTTGTGCAACACTCCTTGTCAAACTCGATAGTAGGAATAGGTACTGAAACCGGCTTACGATTACGTGCCGATGATTCTTCCTCTCCTGTTCCACCATCAACCTTCTTCTAGATGCATTTTTTTATATCAATGACTGAAGTTGCTGCTTATCTTAATAACGATGATCATCATCGTTATTAAGATAAGATAAGATGATGACCTGAACGAAAAATGGCAAACACTCCAGATAGGTATCCCGATTTTTCATAGGAGAGTCGATTTAAACTGTTCCAAAAATTCACAAATTGATAGCCAGTCTTATACTCTTCATACAGAATTATCTTCCTTCTTCCATATGAATATTTAGGTTAGTTTAGATAGACCCTGCTATAAAACAGTCGGTGTACACATCCTCAGTTAGCAAAGAAAGGATGATAAAATAGCTACTAAGCCTCACTTACCGATTACCACATAATGAAATACCCGTTAACAAGTCCTCACGAAGATTACCTGATTCTGATTTCAACATCCTTTCACAGAGTTTCAACTTTGCGATATCACCGACTAGGAATGAAAAAAAATTAGATATCATGACCAATGTGGAAAAAATCTTTCAAAGAGTTCTTACCAATGTTGTAGATTTTCTTTGCTTCCAAACGGCCTCCGCACTTCGACAAGCAAAACCACATAATAACATTACAAATATCAAACGATTGGCTCTAAAAAAATTTATTAAACAGAATAAGAACATCGTTGTACTGAAAGCTGACAAATGCAATTCATCTACATATTCAGGCTGTAAAATTACGAGTCTACGGATTACAGTTTTTTTAACATGTTCATTGCCAAACACGCGATATCGCACGATGCGAGTTCTCACCAAACGGCCGATCACGCGTTATCGCGTGGACGTCGGTAACTAAATGGAAAAGTAAAAAAAAATTGGCTACCACACGAAATTCCAATTTTCCGCTTGGCAATGAAAGTGTTAAACTACTGATTAAAAACAAGATTTATTTGATTTGATTCTTTTGATTTATTTGTTTTTTACGGAAAGAGTAAACCCGATTTGTGCCAGAGATCGAGACAAATACCTGTGCGATATATTTGATTTTTCTAAATATAATATTATTTTGCTTCCCTCTAACGGATTAATCATAAACTAAAACAAAGATGGCGGAGTATCATTATGTTTTTTTCGTTATATGCGTGTTATGTTGTCAACCTCGTGTTTGGTATTTGTAAAAATAAACACTAAATCGAGATACATCAGAAATTATCAGAAATCGTAACTTATCGAATACATGGATCCTGTTATACCTTTGTGCCATACAAAGCTGGATCTTACTTCGCGATGCCACTTCATCTAAACAAGTTAACAGAAGGGTGGCTAGAACTAGAAAGCGATCCAGGTTAGTATGTTGCCCTTCAGTTCGGCCTTGGCCTTGTCCTAGTTACCTGAACTTATAGATAGAATATTGATGTTTCGAAAAGTGCATAGATAGTAGTAATAACTTGCTAATGTTTTATACATCTACGCTCATTTCTGTTCTTTTTTTATGCAACTTTTTGTAAAAAAAATCCTTATTAGTTTATCTTAAAATTACAATAATCAAAAGTTAACCACTTTTTGACATTTATTGTATACATTGTCAGTGAATAGGCTCGTCTAGAATTTAATAATTATAGTTTGCAAAATCTACTGCCATTTTGATATTTCAAATAATCAAAGAATTTTGAAGAAGAAATTAACCAAGTTTGAGTGTAATAGTCCGCAGAATAAGTAATAATTGTCGTCATAATAGCATTTGAATTTTTGTCTACGTTCTATATAAGCGGTCTCCATTAGGATCAATTTTAATATGAATGTCATGTGTCTTATATTTACTGACATTTATATGCCCAGTCTCACATGAAATGTAAGTAAATTTTTGTCTGTGCTTGCCTCTTAACCATTTATGCGACTGCTTTAGTCAAAGGAATATTGAGGAAACTTCATAACAGTCAAACATTTAATCATTGAAGCGTATTTCATATCTACGAAAGCAAAATTCCAGAATATTTGAAACTTGACATTACTAAACTGGGAAAAAAACCTTCAAAAACCCAGAATATTTGCAACTTGGCATTACTGCTCTGGATAATTTCAGTGGAAATTCATTATAACTTGAGATGGTTATACATAATAGTATTTAGTTTGAAGGGAAAATCCATGGTTATTAACACCTTATTAACAGTCTGGGTCATTAAAGCCTCAGGCTATATTTTCATTTTAATGGAAATTCATTATAACTTGAGATGGTTATACATAATAGTATTTAGTTTGAAGGGAAAATCCATGGTTATTAACACCTTATTAACAGTCTGGGTCATTAAAGCCTCAAGCTATATTTTCGTTTTAATGTATTTCAGTAAACCTGGCAATGAAAACATCTTGAAATTGAACTTCAGATGTAAAGCTTGCTGGTTGGCCAAATGATTAGCTTATTCCAACCAACAGGTTGCAGATTTGAATCCTGGCAAGGCATGGATATGTGATCATCTTTGTGGGAGATGAATTTCTCAGCCCAGTGTGAGACCATTTATTGGAGGCCTGAAGTGGCTTGATAAAGTTCCATGTTTGGTCTCTAGAGCAGGATTTCCAGACTATGTAAAAAAATAAAATAGAAAAAAATATAAAATTGATAGAAATTAAAAAAAAAAAAAAATCCTTATCCAACTCATTGTGCAAAATGTATAATATGCTTGTAAATAACCTTTTGTTGGTGGGAGCCATAAAAAAAAAATAAAATAAAATAAAAGATTAAATTTTCAGTTGTACTCATAAACCATACTGTTAATTCTTCTGGAAAGGTGACTATTTATAAATTAATAAATGATTAAGTATTAAGTAAAATTATAAATACTTAAGGTTTAATTAACATGTAGAATGGAACTTAACTTAGTTCCAGGGGAGATGAGGAAAAATTCATGAATGAATGAATGGAAATATAATATTTAATAACAAACTAACACAGATATAAGTGAAACAGTGAGTGACATGATGTACTTTTTACACCTTTTTCTTTTTTTAATTCTACATATATTTTTAATTTTGGATCACTGGAAACCTATGGGAGATAGATAATCTGCATGACATGGTAATGGCTCACATTTATGATGAGATTATAACTTCACTTTATGATAGAACACTAATATGGCATATATAAAGTCTTATTTCCAAACATTCTTTAAAATTATTATTTTGCAATTTTATTTAAAGGAATATTATGTATTTCCCCCCTTATTCTGTGTGTATTATTTTCATTTCAAGTACTATATAAATCTAAATGATTAACATTTAAAATTTTTGGACATTCAAACAAAATCTCTTGTTCTACACACATTACTTAGTATTGTTGTACCTGATATGGTCAATAGTAAAAATATTGAAGAATTAAAATTTTTGCGCTGTTTTTGGGATATTATTATTACTTTTATTTGAAATTTATCAGCCGATGATACACTTAAATTCCTGAAGTATTAAAGCACTGAAGTAACTAGGAATTTCAATTGTACTTCACAGAAGTATAAACTGTGTTATGTAATTTCGCATAATATATTTTTTTGGCATATCACTATTCTGTTGGTAAGAATATGGAGTTTAGCATTGTAGGTGGTATAAAATCAAATTAGAAATTATTATTTCTTGCCCTCCATGGAGTCACAAGACTTCTTGTGGGAGGTCAGTACTAGTCAGTACAAAGTCTATTGTACCTCTCCTTAAACTCATCCATCATTGCACTTTCACCATTCCCTCAAGCAATGCATTCCATTCTCCCACCACTCTCCATGCAAAAAACTTACTTCTTACCTTTCACTATTTCCATTTGTAACTTCGAGGGATGGCCCCATGTTCTTGTTCCTTCCTCTCATTCTACCATATGAAAAATCTCTCTGGTATTAATCTAATAATAACCCTTCAATTGTTTAAATGCTTCCCATTTGTCTTCTATCCACTAAACCAGTGCTTCCCAAACTTATGGATGCCAAGACCCTCTTTCAACAGCTTAAAAAATTAAAATATTTCACGGCCCCCATTGAAAAACAATCATAATATAGACATATATTATTATAATATTTATTGTATTTATATTCAATACAATTTATATTCAAGATTTTGCTTTTGTAATCTTTTTTGTGTTTCTTATCTACCTTTGAAATGAAACTTATATGAATAAGCATATATTTACTAATATTCATTAATCGTGGAAATACGCAAGAAGCAAAATTTGTAAACCAACACCAATGCGTGATAATTTCCATTAAAATATAAAAAAGAACAAAAAAGAAATAATAAATAATGAAAATTAAATACGTTTCTTTTAAGATTAAAAAAAAAATTACTTAGTCTTAAAACATTTTAAATTTGTTTTCATTATTTCATGGCCTCCCCTCAACAAAACGTACGGCCCCCAGTTTGGGAAGCGCTGCACTAAACCATGCTGCAGTCTTCATGCACTCAGTCTATCATCATAATCAACTTTGTACAGTCCTGACATCATTTTTGTTATCTGTCTCTGTATCTGCTCTAAGATTACCTCATCCTCTTTACATCTTGGAGACCAGATCTGACTACTGAAATCCAGATATGGTCTGATCAAATCTTTATTCAATGGGACCACTACCATTCTATCTCTCATCAATGCCCTCATTATTGCAGTAAATCTCTCACATGTCTTCATAACCTTTAATAAATTTAATTTAATCATTTATCCAAGTGTGAGCAAACAAAGTTTGTGCCTGAAAATATCTTCATAACTGAGGCAAGGTGGTGCATCTGTTGGCAACTCGTAGCAAAGGTGGACCAAGCTCTCATCACTCCTTGTCAGTATCTCCCACCATGCAAAGCACATCTCCTTGTGTATAATGCTATGCATTGAGGGAAGAGCACTACCCAGACCGGTTTCGACCTTAATTGGGGTCTCGTCAGTGGGAGGCAGATCCACAGTGGTGACACTAAGGCAGAAGCAATGGAGAGGTCATATTTACCTATACAAGTTGCCAACTGGTGTACCACCTTATTATTAAATTACTCTGGATTTAGAGAAAGATGTTGGAAGTTTTAGTCTAACCAAGTGCAAAATAAACTTCCAACATCTTTCTCTAAATCCAGAGTAATTTAATAATAAGGTGGTACACCGGTTGGCAACTCATATAGGTAAATATCACCTCTCCATTGCTTCTGCCTTAGTGTCACCACTGCTGAATTAAGGTCGAAACCGGTCTGGGTAGTGGCCCTTCCCTCAATGCATAACATTATTATACACGTCCGCAAGGAGATGTGCTTTGCATGGTGAGAGATACTGAGACAAGGGGTGATGAGAGCTTGGTCCACCTTTTCTACGAGTTGCCAACAGATGCAACACCTTGCCTCAGTCCTGAAGATATTTTCAGGCGCAAACTTTGTTTGCTCACACTTGGATAAAGGATTAAACTAAATTTATTATAGTCTAACCAAGTGCAAAATAAACTTCCAACATCTTTCTCTAAATCCAGAGTAATTTAATAATAAGGTGGTACACCAGTTGGCAACTCGTATATGTAAATATGACTTCTCCATTGCTTCTGCCTTAGTGTCACCACTGCTGGGTCTGCCTCCCACTGATGAGACCTCAATTAAGGTTGAAACCAGTCTGGGTAGTGGCCCTTCCTTCAATGCATAGCATTATACATGTCTGCAAGGAGGTACTGAGACAAGGAGTGATGAGAGCTTGGTCTACTTTTGCTACAAGTTGCCAACAGATGCACCACCTTGTCTCAGTCCTGAAGATATTTTCAGGCGCAAACTTTGTTTGCTCACACTTGGATAAAGGATTAAACTAAATTTATTATTGACTAACCAAGTGCAAAATAAACTTCCAACATCTTCGTAATCTTCAAATTTCTATCTATAGTCATCCCAAGATCCCTTGCTTCCTCCACTTCTTCCAGTATAACTCTACAAAATGAGTATGAAGTATCCCATCTGTGAATCCTAAATCCTAATCATCTCTGAATCAGAAATTTGTGTATTTACCATTAATAACCACCTCTGGAATCCATCACTAAGCTTCAATAAACATATCAACAATGTTGCAGGAGCAAAAAGAAGACTAAATATCATGAAAAGCATCTCAGGTAAAGAGTGAGTGGGGGACAATGCTAAAAACCTTTAAAGTCACCTACGCCTCTGTTGTCCAACCCATAATGGAATGTGCTTCGCCTATCTGGATGCAAACATCACAAACCAGTTTAGACAAGCTTATAAAAATTCAGAAAAATGCAGCTAGAATCATATGTAGACTAAGGAATACAACTCCTGGAAAAATAGCAGAATTCGAATCCAACCTTGTTCCTTTAAAAATTAGGTGGCAAGAAAATCTTATTAAAATTTGTAGAAAAAAGAGACAACCTTGCATATCATAGAAAAGTGAACTTTTTAAAAATTGGCAATCAACAAACAGAATAAAGAAAAAATCAACAATGCATGAAATCATGGAAATAAAATTCCCTTGGATTGTCCAAATAAAATAGCCAACTACCTAGCATTGCCTCCGAATCAAGACAGGAAAAATATAGTTATCAATTTTGAAATAGGGAAACATGAGAAAAAAAAAGCTTAGAAATCCTGAAATCTTGAGATCATTAGCTATTCCATTCAAAAATAATGGAATATGGACCTGACTCAATAAAGATCTACACAGATGGTGCCAAAAATCCAAATGTCAATCCTGGAAGTGGCATACTCATCTATAATTCTCAAAAGATAGAACTAAAAACAACTAACAGTATAGGATGCAACTCATACTGCAGGATTAGTAGTTATTAACACAGCACTGCAATATTTGGATAAACAAAATCCAAAGGAGTTTATATTTTTCACAAATTCCTTAGCAGCCCTTCAAGCTATTAAGAACTGTTACACTAGCTATCAAGAAATAGCAAAAAACATAAACTACATAAGGATTCTGAAATAATTTTCCAGTGGATTCCATCTCATGTGGAATTAAAGGGAAATGAAATTGCAGATGTAGTAGCAAAAATGGCTTCAACATCAAATGATACCACATATTTTGATCTTTTTAAATCCACTCAAAAAGAAAACAAAAAGAATGATTCTCCAGGACATGACTTACTACTGGTATTCAGCAGGAAAACCAGGAGCTACCATCAACTCCAAGTTTAATCGCTGTGCCACTACCATGATCTCTCACCTCAAGACCGGCCACACAAGACCAATCAAGTCTGGCAATGGCATAAAAGTCTTCCCCATCTGCAAAATCTGTACCATCGAGGAAGCATTGCCAATTCATTTACTAAATTGTATGAATATTTCTAAATGTGGACTTTATAACAATCCAGAAAAGGTGCTGTATAAAATACATGAATTTGACCTCTGTGATCTGGTGTAATAATACCATGGGATAATAAATAAATAAATAAAAAAGTATGAAGTATCCCATCTGTGAATCTGAAATTTCAAAACCTTACATTTAGTTGCATTAAATGGACATCCCCATTCATCATGCTCACTTTTTTTTAGATTATTCAAATCCTCTTAAAGAGCCAAAACATCAAGACTATTACTAATAACCTTCCCAAGCATCACATATTCTCCAAACAACTGAATATCTCTCTATAGGCCCCATGGCCATATCATTGACATTAAAAGTGAGACTTGTTTGTGTGACGGTGGCTTTCTTGGAACTGGGTGCCAGGAAATATACATGTCCAAAAGGAAATGTTCTTTACATTATGAGATAGTGAGACAGTTGATATAAAGTCAACAGCAACTTTATACAAGTAGACTAGTTATAAAGATATATCTTTTGAAACTTTTTTTTTTGTCTTGGATGAAGGGTTAAAATAATAATACAATTTCTAGTCAAGCATAATATGCTTTGTAAATAATTAAAAAACTTTCTAGAACAGGAAGCAATCAATGTATGACTTCTACATTCCTCAGAAGAAAGGCTAGGCTTCTCTGGTACTAGGTACAATCATATGGTAGAAAAGTTTCATTGTAATATAAGAACTTTACTTACTGGACAAATGAAGTGGCCGAAATCATTGTTTTAAACCAGGATAAAGTACTAATTTACTTTTCCCTTTCTTTCAAGCAATGTTTTTCTGAATTGATGTGGACATCATGGAGAGATGAAACATTTCCATTTTTTTTTTCTTGTTTTTTTCTGACAGTACAGCTTTAAAATAGTTATTCTGCAAACCAACCACAATATGCAATGCTTGGCAGAATGCTAGCAATGATTATTTAATACCTAATCTGGAGGCCTCCTAAACTTACTATTATTTTCAGCGTCGGAGGTTTCCTAAAGCATTATGTTATTTTCTATGTCTAGTATAGTTGAATATATATCTCTCTGATTTACGCTTGCACATAGACCCACACTTCACCGTGTAGGCATTTGAAAATGAAATCCTATGGAATAGATTGGTTAATCCTTATTCCAAGAGTGTTGTATGTGTGTGTGTTCATGGAGCCAGTTTACCTGTTCTGAGGGACAAAGAACCCATTTCCTGGTGGGAAAAACCCTCTACATCCGTACAGTGGCATATTTAGGTATAGGCTGTATAAGCCCGGGCCTAGAGCGGCAAATTTTGAGGGGCAGTGGAAATTTCCGGGCTCTCATTTTTGTAATTATATTTATATTATGAATTTACGATATAAATAAGTTATGCATGTAAATCAATATGTTCATTAAATATGGGGGGGGGGCACTTTCTGGAGCCTAGGGACGGGAAATACCTAAATATGCCACTGCCCCTGTATGACACCAGCTAACTGCTCACAATAATAACAGAAATAATTATAACTATAATGATGGCTGTCATCGCTCACTCCTCACAGAATTTTTAAACAGTATCCAAGCCTTGGTTCTCCCCAATATTTGACGGTACTTCATTAAAAATATGCATATCACAAATGGCTTGAAACCAGAACTTCAGCACCACATTCAGCCTACATAGCAGCTTTCGTACAACTGCAAAAAACCATCAGTAAATCTGAATCAGAAAGGGCTGAATGCTACAGACTTGCCACATGTTCTAATGGCCATAGAATGGCTGGGCATTCAACATTAAAGGTCAAAACTGGTCTGGGTAGTGGCCATTCTCATAATTTTTTGAATTATTGGATACTGAAACAATCAATGTTAAGTCAACAGCCTCTATATACAAGTAGATGAGTCGTGAAGATACTTCTAGTTTTCACATGCTTGCTTATGTTTAGGTAAAGGATTAAAACAATAATTTATTATTATTATTGTAATTCGGGAGTCATGTGGAGTTGCAAGTCATCGTGGGAGGCTCACTTCAGAAAACACAAATCATACCACTTCTTGAACCCATTCACCGTTCGTGCTTTCATCACTCTATCAGGCAATTCATTCCATGATTCAACCACACTCCTTGCAAAGAAACTGCTCCTCGCCCTCTTCCTTACACATCCTTTTGTAAGATGAAACATTCCATTTTTTCCAGAGCTTTTTTCATTTCCAGGGCTACCACATCCATGCTATTACTAATAACCCTTCCCAGCCTCACATCATCTGCAAACAACTGAATATTTCCCTGCTATCCATTGACAATGTAATTGATATAAATGTTAAATAATACAGGCTGCAAGTAGTCAGTCTGCGCGGTTAGCCTAGTGGCTGTGCGCTTTGCAATCATATGCCTGGGGAAGGAGTGTCCTAGGTTCGATTCCCGTCGGTGACGTGAAGAGTCTAAGGATCTTCCTCAGCCATAGCCAAGTTAGCCTGTCTTGGGCCTGGACAGTAAGTTTTTTTTTTTCCCCAGTTTATCCTGGGGTTTTTCATCCCGCAGAGCAGGCAAACCGGCCTTGAGAACTCAACACTACAGGACATGGAATACACCGGGGCGTACAGCTGACCACCTTATCCTGTGAACGGTTTGAGGTTCAATGATTAATAAACCCTCGACACCGCAAGGTAAAAGAGGGTAAAAGGAAAATGAGATGAGATGAAGTTCTGAGTCCTGTGGGATCCCGTGTAACCTTCTGTTTCCTTGATACCACTCTTTCATACACAACTCTCTGATACCTATTGGGCACCCAATCCTGAATCCATGTCACTACCTGACATCCATATCTATGTGCTGCAACTTAAATATCAGTGGATAAAGGATTAAACCAAGTATATAATTTCTTGGTATCTTTAATTTATCATGTACCCTGTCAGATGCCTTTCTAATATGGGGGGGGGAAGGCATATTTGTAATATGCCTTTCCCTCATCAACTGCTCTTGTTACTTTATTATAAAAGCTAGTCATTAATAAAAGAATCCATGCTGAGTAACACGCTCTCATCTGCCTAATGCTGTAAATGATCCATTATTAATTTCTACAAAATCTTAACAACTACTGATGAAACATAATTGGTCTATAATTTGACACTTTCAGTCTGCTACCACTCTTGTGCAGTTGCACTACCTTACCAACAGAGTTGTCAGTTCTTTAGCACATTCTGTGGTAAAGAATGGGACTGGATGGGATTTTGCCACAGATTTGTGGCAAAATCCCATCCAGTCCCATTGCTTTATTGACATCCAGCGTATTCAGTATTTGAAACACATTCTTTTCTTGCACTTCTAAACTTAAATCTTCTCCATCTGTATTAAAACATACTTCTCCAAGATGACCCCCCCCCCCAAAAAAAGTGTTCATTGAACAACGCTGTGTCCTTTGCATCAGTCGGTCTATTCCCATTTTTATCCGATAATGTCATTCTCATATTTTCATATTCATGTTCTCATATTCATATTCATTTCTCCTCCTAGTGACCATATAACAAATTTCTTAAGATTTTCTTTGGATCTCCCAGCTCTTTTCATATTACAGTTTTTCCTTCCTTTCCATATTGGTCACTCTCTTGGTGTCAGTCATATTCTTTATGCATCTCTTTGATACTCTTGCATGTCTGTTCATCTTCCAGGTTAAATCCACACTGTCATTCTCTCCAGTCGGGGGAAGAGATGCCATCTCAGTTATAATCAGATCTTCTGATGCTATGACCAAATCCAAAAACTCTTGAAACTCATTTGTCTCTCAAGAATTCCAGAAAATCCATCATCAAATTCCTGATATGTACCCTCAAGGAGTGTACAGGATATGGTAGTACTACATGAAAAATTTACATCATTACTAACTTCCTATCTACAATTTTCCTCCAAATCAGTCTGTTACTTGTCAAGATTCCAACATTATCAGATCTTATATTTCTATTGTCTAAGGCACTTTGTACCGTATCAATCCACCTATATCTTGGTCTTCCTCTGGGTCGTTTTCCTGCCAACCTGGAAGTTTTGCTAATCTTTGCTTGCCCCATTCTGTTTAAGTGACCATACCACCTGAGATTAGCTCTGCTAATGCATTCCTGGATGTATTACATGCAGTTTCTTCTTCTCAGTTTATACTGTTGTCATTTTTCACCCATAACAATTATTCTTTTTGCACTTGTCAAGCTTGAACTGCCTAAACGTCTCCTGATCTTCACCCTGTATGCACCCAGCTTTGTTGCAACACTCCACTAAATATCCTGTCCTGCCTACCTCTCCTTCACACAATATGCTCCCAAAACCATTAGTGCCTTTGCCCTCCAAATCCTTCACTCTCAGAGGACATAACTCATCATAAGAAGTACTCCACCACTGTGTTTGCCATGCCTAAAAAAACTTTTATATCATGCTACTTCTGTTCCTGTCAGTATATCATCTTCTATGAGCCATGTTTCAGGGATCCCAGTAATTTTTGGACAGGCTGTTGCTGTCATTGCCACCAATTCATCTTCTTTATTCTGAATGCTCCTGGCAATTAGTATAAAGAATCAAGGCATTGTCACTGTTTCTATACCTATCATTATCTCCTCCAGACTCCACTGGGCTCAGCATTACTTGATGTATTTCTCCTTCCCCAAGCGACTATTCCCACAAGAGGCCACCTCTCCTACCATTCACCCTGATAATTCTAGTTTCCCTGCATTGACATACTGACTTATTCAGAGAACAGCATTCTATCCAGTCACCTACAGCCCTCCTCATTCAAATGCAAGCTCTCTGTCACATACAGTTCCTTTCTATCCGCAAATGTCCTTGAAGCATCCATGCAATCCAAGCCTCTGTTTCGACACATTCTGGCTATCATATTATATATTATTGATGCTCTTCTCTGCATTATCATATCTGGGTAATACAGTCACTATTTTCTCCCCACCCCTTCTCTCTCTCTCTCTGTCTTCTTCTGTAAAATCTTAAGTATGAACTTCAAATCTCTTGCCACCTCTATACACACTGCCTCTCAAGTTGTTCATGCCCATCATCACAATCATCTCATCCACCTTTTCACCTAGCTTAAATTCCATATTCACACTATCGTTCCTTCAGGCAAACCCTTTTTCTGACATTCTATCTTGCACAACATGGATCGCCAAGTCTTATACATCACACCTCTTACTGTTCTGTTTTTTCCTTGCTCATTTGCATCCCTCACAAGGAAAGATGTCTCCCCACCACCACTTACTGTCAGCCCATCTCTCCATCCCTGGTTTCTGCACTGTCTCGCCTTTCTCCCATTCCCTCTCTTTCACTGGTTCTCCTATTCTCTATTCTCCCCCCTTCTATCATTTCCATAACTCTTCTCTCTCTCACTCCTACTCTGATTCACTTCGCATTCACTATTTCCAGTCTCTTAATCTCCTCTTTTACACTTCCTGATGTTTTCCACTTCTTTCAGACCATCTGTCTCTCTCTTTCTCTGCAAGCTACCTACTGTCGCTTGACATTCATCCTCCCAGTCAACACATCTTCACAATCTTTCAAACCTACTACACTCCTTACTTTTATATTTTCCTCCACGTTCCACTCATTTTCCTCACCCTCAATCACACTACTTGTCTCTCTCAGTCGGTATTCACCTGTTTCTGATGTAATGCTGCCGAGGTCCATTATGCTAATTTCTGATTCACAGAGTTCCTTCCATTTGCTGCATTTTACACACATGCACTCCTCGATCTCTCACCTGCTACATTCCTAACTACTGTGATGCGCCCATGCCACAAGCACTGCTTACCGCAAAATGTAGTCCTTAAATGGTTGCAGACTTGGTGATAAGCCAATGGCAAACTGAATTGTGCTACTGCCATTATTCAAACACTTCATCATCATCAATCATCATCATCATCAAATTCCTGACATGTGCCCTCAAGGGGTGTACAGGATATGATAGTACTACATGAAAAATTTACATCATTACTAACTTCCTATCTATAATTTTCCTCCAAATCAGACTGTTACTTGTCAAGACTCCAACGTTATCAGATCTTATATTTCTATCATCTAAGGCACTTTGTACCATATCAATCCACCTATATCTTGGTCTTCCTCTTGGTCGTTTTCCTGCCAACCTGACAGAGAACACTTGTTTGGCTAATCTTTCCTTGCCCATTCTGTTTAAGTGACCATATCACCTGAGATTAGCTCTGCTAACGCATTCCTGGATGCTGACAATGTCAAGTTCTTTCCTAATATCCTCGTTTTTAATATGATATTGCCATTGATGACATCTGTTCACGCCTCTAATCTTTCTCAGGACTCTCATATCTGCGGTCTCTAGTCTTTGGTCAAGTGTTTTACTTCTGACCCAGCTCTCAGATCCATAGGTTAAAACTGGATTGAACACTGTCTTGTATACAGCTAATTTAGTGTTCCGACTAATTTCTCTCTTATTCCACATGAATTTATTCAATTGACTGCCTACCATACCAGCTTTGTCGATTCTGTTATCTATTTCCATATTTAATTTACCATCTTCACTAAAAATTGTGCCTAAGTAGCTGAAATTTTTTACAAATTCCATGTTCACAACACAGTTGACATTTTCATCAATTCTACTTATTTTCATTGTCTTTATCTTTTTAATGCTGACCTTCATACCATATCTATTACAACAGTTATTCAATTTAGTCAGGGAATCTTGCAAACTTGTAGTGGATTTATTTAGAAGTATAACATCGTCCGCATAAAGCAAAGAGCAGACATTAACATCTCCAATTCTAATATCATGTTTAATACCACTTTCTTTCATAATTTGATCCATATAGATAATGAATAACAGAGGGGATAATGTACATTGTTGTCTCACACCAAATTTAACATTAAACCATCTTCCTTCAATTCTAACTGCTGACTTACAACTCAAATAAAAACTAAGTATTGCTTGATATAATGCCCCATTGACATCATATAACTGTAGCGTATTGAATAGCTTCTCTCATGGCACCTTGTAATATGCCTTTTCCAGATCGACAAAACTTAAATACTGATCTTTGTTATATTCCCATGCTTTCTCAAATATTTGTCGTAAAGTGAAAATCTGATCCTGACAGCCTGTATTTGGCCTGAATCCAGCTTGTTCTTCACCTAGCTTTTCTTCCACAATTCTTCTCAAATGCTTCTCAAGTATACTTGCATATATCTTACCAGGAACACTCAGTAGGGATATACATCTGTAATTCTCACGTTCAGTTTTATTTCCCTTTTTATATATGGGTACTATGAGAGCGCTACTCCAATCATCAGGAATTCGTCGCTCTGTCCAGGCATTCTGAACTATGCAGTACAGCCACTGTAAGACTTTTATACCACCATAATTCAGCATTTCTGGTCGATTTTCATCTACTCCTGCTGCCTTTCCACATTTCAAGCCTTTGATGGCTTTTTCTACTTCAAGTATGGATATGTATTCCTGACTGCATGCCTGGTCAGTGTTTTTTTATCACTGTGCTGTCATCACTGCTTGTTTCATTTAGCAAATTTTAAAAGTAATTACTCCATACTTCAATGTATAACATAAGTGTTATTCCATTACTCCACAATAATTTTACTAAATATAAGTAATAAAGCATTTGCTCAAATAATAGTACCTATCAATAAAACCATTGGGCCATTCTGATATTCCAAATGCCACTCTTGTATTACATGAAGCAGATCAAACACACTACTCGGCGGAGAACATGATTCAGGCCAACCAGGATACTGAATAATTTGACAAGTTACTTCATACTCATCCTGGTTGGCCTGCATCATAAAATCTCTAGTAGCAAAGTTATTTTGATAGGATTCTTCCACCATCTTCAATTTGAAACTGCCATGATCAACTTCTTCTCCCTTTTGGGGCCAAAATGAAGGATATTCCTTTTCTTCTAATACAAAAATATTATAAGTACAAATTGCCCAACTGCAAACTACCCACAGACTATACATTCTATCTAGTTTAGATTCCCCCCATAAATTTAAAGTGAAAGCTCTAATAAATTATAACAAAAACTTATCTCTTTTTTTTTTTCTGTCACCTCATAACACGTCTGAATATAACTTCGCTCTCTGGCAGACTTGTGAATAATTTTTTTGTGAAGTATGATATAGTTCTAATGGCTGTTGAGCCTTCTTGTCCTAGCCAAGGCCATTGAACATAACTCCTTTCCACCCATACTTCTGCTGCTTTCTCATCCTGATGGTACTATTGCAACATCTTCATCCACTGGCATTCATTTTTCTCTTTTAATTCCTGCATTGATGATCATGGCAAAGTGATCATCAATGCAGGAGTCAATTATCACTTTGATTTGAAAATGATTTGCTCTTTATAAACATTTCCTAAATCTCAACAAGTATGACTGTATTAGTTTAACAAAAATCTGAGAGATAGTCATTTTAAGATCAAATTAATATTTGTTTACTCTCTCTTTATCCAACAATTAGGACTTTAGTTCTTATGTTGTCCATTACAATTTAAACTATTCTCACTAGTAACTAGTTGTTGCTGTTGGTGTATTGTGACAAACTGCTTTTTGTACCCTGATGATGCTGGGGTATAGTACCAGTGAAATATCAGCAAGTAAATAAACAAATATTATTATTATTATTTTTAATGATATAAGGGCTAGGGTGTACCCCTTAAGCAACGCGCAGCCACATCGCCCTACAGCTGCGAGAAATGGACGAGGGCTACCGCATCAAGGGCGGGTGCGGTTAAAGAAGCGAGCCCAGCAGGTGGACAGGATGTTGCGAGTGGAAACACTGAACGTTGGAAGCATGACTGGAAGGGGAAGGGAGGTGGCAGACATGATGAGGAAGTTGGACATTTTATGTGTGCAGGAGACAAGGTGGAAGGGGGGAAAGGCAAAGGAACTGGGAGATGGATATAAATTGTTCTACTCTGGAGCGAATAACGAGGGAAGAAATGGTGTAGGAATTGCGGTGTGTGGCAGAATGAAGGGCGAAGTACTGGACGTAGGTAGAAGGAATGACAGGATCATGCGAATGAAATTGGGTCTTGGAGAAGAGTGGGTGGTCGTATTATGTGTATATGCCCCGCAAGTTGGTTGGACAGCAGAGGAAAAAGATGAGTTCTGGAACGTGTTAGATGAAGAAATGAGGGAATTGGAAGAAAATGAGATGGTGATTGTCGGAGGAGACTTGAACGGACACATAGGAAGACAGAAGAATAGAGACTGTGAAAGGGTGCATGGTGGCCACGGAGTGGGAATGATGAACCAGGAAGGAGAGAGGGTTGTGGACTTTGCAGTAGCGTTTGATCTGGCAATTGTGAACTCGTTTTTCTACAAGAGGGAAGAACATTTGATAACATTTAGGAGTGGTACCAACAGCTCACAAATTGACTACATTTTGATTAGAAGAAAACATCTTAAGGTTGTGACAAATTGTAAAGTAATTCTAACAGATCAAGTAGCACAACAACACCGACTGTTGTGCGCAGACTTTAAAATAAGATTGAAGATAAGAACTTCTGGATGTCGTGGGATGAAGACAATTAAGTGGTTTCGCTTGAAAGAGGAGAGTGTGAGGAATCGTTTTAGGGAGAGGATGTTAGAGAGGATTTCAGATGGACTGGAAAGTGTACAGGATTGGTGGAAACATAATTCAAAAGTAATCCTGAGCTGTGCAATCAGCTGTGCACCAAGAGGTGCTTGGTGAGACATCTGGAAAGTTTAGAGAGCAGAAGGAGGGTTGGTGGTGGAATAATGATGTACAAGTGGCAGTGACAGCTAAGAGGAAGGCAAAGCAGAAGTGAGATGAGTCAAGAGTGGAAGAGGACAGAGAGGTGTACAAAGAGAGAAAGCAAGAAGCCAAGAGAGTTGTGGCACAGGCGAAGGCCATGGCATATCAAGACCTGTATGATCAATTAGAAACAAAGGAAGGACAGAGAAAAATTTACCAACTAGCGAAATGTAGAAATAAAGCAGCAAAGGACATCTTACATGTGAGGCAGTATCAAAGACGCTGAAGGAAGAGTATTATGGAGGGATGTGGACATAAGAAACAGATGGAAAATATACTTTGAGGGAATTTTGAATGAGGAAAATGCAAGGACTCACAGAGAAGATGGGCAGCCTTCTGAGGGGATGGTGCAGAACATCAGTAGAGAGGAAGTGACGGAGGCCATGAAGAGGATGAGGAATGGAAAATCGGTGGGCCCCGACAGAATTCCAGTGGAGGCATGGAAGGCACTGGGGGAAGAGGGAATTGACCTGCTATGGGACCTGTTCATGAAAGTTTGCCAACAGGAAAATATACCCAAGGAATGGAGGGAGAGTACTCTTGTCCCCATCTACAAGGGTAAAGGGGATGCATAAGACTGTAAAAATTACAGAGGAATAAAGTTGATGTCCCACACAATGAAGATCCTAGAAAGGGTTCTTGATGGTAGATTGAGGAAGGAGGTGGAGATTGCAAAGGAACAATTTGGCTTCATGCCTGGTAGATCAACAACAGATGCTATCTTTGGGTTACGGCAGATGATGGAAAAATATCGAGAGAAACAAAGGGAGCTACATCTAGTATTTATTGATCTGGAGAAAGCATACGATAGAGTGCCAAGGCAAGAAGTCTGGAGGTGTCTGAGGGAGAAGAAGGTGCCAGAGAAATATGTCAGGTTGGTGTGGGAAATGTACAGAAATATGAAGACAAGTGTTCGGACCTGTTTGGGACAGACAGAAAGTTTTCAAGTAACAGTTGGCTTGCATCAAGGGTCAGCATTAAGTCCGTTCCTGTTTAATATTGTGATGGAGGTGGTAACAGAGGAGGTGAGAGAAGATGCGCCTTGGACAATGTTGTATGCAGATGACATCTTGTTGTTTGTAGATTCAAGAGAAGAAGCAGGAACTAAACTGGAAAAATGGAGAAAAGTACTGGAAGAGAGAGGTATGAGACTGAGCAGAAGTAAGACAGAGTATATGTGTTGCACAGTGGGCGGCGGCCAGGAGACAGATCTGGAGCTGGAAGGAAATGTCATCTGGAAGGTGAGAGACTTTAGATACTTAGGTTCAACAGTGGAAGAAGATGGAGGAGCTGAGAAGGAAGTGGGATGCAGGATACAAGCGGGTTGGTGGAACTGGAGGGAGATGGCTGGAGTGTTATGCGATAAGAGGGTGCCGATCAATCTGAAAGGCAAAATTTATAGGACAGTATTGAGGCCAGCTATGACATATGCTATAGAAACTGTGGCCCTGAGGAAAAATAATATCAGCAGGATGGAAGTAGCAGAGATGAGAATGCTTAGGTGGATGTATGGTGTGACTAGAAAGGATCGTCTGAGAAATGACTATATCAGGGGAACACTGAAAGTTACGAACTTAGGAGCGAAAATACAGGAGGCAAGGTTGAGATGGTTTGGTCATGTGATGAGGAGGGAGGACGAATATGTGGGAAGAAGGGTCATGCAGATGGATGTGCAAGGAAGGCGGAAGCGTGGGCGGCCAAAGAAGAGATGGAGGGAGCTGGTAGAAGAGGACTTGAAGAACTTGGATGTGGTGACAGCCCAAGACAGGAAGGTGTGAAGGAGACTCATGAGAAGAAGAAGATTTTTTTTTTTTTTCTTGTGTTGTGAATTAAAACTTCAATACCCTAAACATCAATTGCTAACACTGTTCATCTCAGATCTATAATTTAATACTGATTTGAGCACTCTTATGTTCTCTATTGGTTAATTGTTAGTTTAATTTGTCATTCTGACTTAAAATTGTGCATATATAGTTGAAATATTTTACTTGTTCTCCATTGGAAATGCAATTGAAGTTTCCCATGTTCCTACCTATTTTCACAGTTTGGTAATATATCAGTTTTATTATTATGAGATTATTTTCTTTTGATTTCTTTTACAGTTTTAAACTACTTGGTCTACAAGATCAGTTATGTGTACTCCTGTTTGTATTGCTTATGTTTTGTCAGTGATTAATTCACTTAACACTTTTTCTATAATTACTCCAGATGTCTCAAATAACTTTATCTTAAATTTTTACATAAACTTTATCATCATGATTCCTTTTATGTTGATTGTATTTTTTTTTGATTCCTCTTACAGTACTATTTCCTCCATTTATGAAGTTTTTTCTTTCAATAGTCTTTTTCCACATAGTGTATCTCTCTCACATTTTTCTGTCTATTGTTTTTAGGACATTTGCCAACTTATTTGCTAGTAACTTTTGGTGTGCTTTCTTCTTTTCCAGGACTGTTTCTTTAACTTCTTATTTCCACCATGGTGTTCTTATTTTTATGTATTTACAGGCATCTTCATGACATTCCTCCATAGTTGAATCAGTGAATGTTTTCTTCAGATTTTTCTATTCAGACTCCAGGGTTAATTTCTTGTTTTCGAACCGTTTCATTTTTTTTCTTGAATAGCGTTTGTATAGTTGAGTGTGTACAGTTCATGAGTAAAAACTTCTTAACTTAATTTTTTCTGGTGATAAAGTTTATACATTGCCCATTAATAACTTTTAAGAAAATTACAACATAGACTAATATTAACTAAAATTTAATATTTCCAGTATTTCGACAAAGTCAGATTGCCATAATCAGGGAACACAATATAGTGTATGTACACGCAGGCACTACACTGAGTAATGAGGCTGAATGCTAGTCACCTGAAAGTAATTCTTTGTAAAACTTGACAGTTTTAATAGCTGCTTATTGGTGCATACTATGCAAAGAGGACATGTGAAAAACATAGAATATTTTATTATTATTATTCGTGACACCTACTGTGCAACTCTCATTCTCTACCACTACACTGAACCTCTACTACCAATCATCCACATCAATGCCATTTACTGCCCCTATTACATGTCTGTAAATTGCGTGTGTTCTGACGGACTGAATTATCTGTATGCGGGATGGAAAACCCGAGTTTCCAGAAGAAAAAACCTTGCTACCTCCATATGAGATTGGCTAACTCACTTCAATTGAAAAAATCCATATAAAGATTCCTCGTCACGACAAGAATCGAACTTAGCCTTCTCTAATCGAAGGGCTCAATATACCATCGTTCTTCCAATTGCCCTATGGAGGTGCTTAAATTAACTGGGATAGTAAACTAATTTTATTGATTACTTGATCAGTTTTGGGAAAATCTTTTGTTTCACATAGTTATCAGTAGTATACAGCAGTCCACAAACCAGCAAACAGCATCATAGCAAATGCATGCTTTCCATTGTTATTTATCCTTTCTTTTAGTGTTGCACAGTGATCAACATTCATTTTAGAAATTATGGACTTTCCAACCGTGTTATAAATAACTCTTTTAATTTCCCGACGTTTCGATCTTCATATTAAGATCATCATCTGGAGTATATACAAATATACAAGGACAAGCTGAGTTACATTACACAGTAAGCTAAAGAAACAATAATTTGATTACCGGTTATTCTGCTGGCATGACCTCTGGAGAAAAAATTACAAATTAATTAATTATTTAGAAACTGCATCAAAACTAAATTATATTTAAGATAACATGAGAAAAATGAGAAAAACATTCTTTTTTACAGATAGTCTTCTTTCAGTAAAAGTGATGTCCTATTTTTAACATTACAATTGTTAATTTAGATTTAAGATTCTGGATTACCTACAGTCCTGTTTATAGTTAACTCTTAGAGAGAAAGGTTCTGTGGGTAGAATATGTGCCTTCCATATGCTTGGGATTTTTAGACCATCATTATTGTTCAGATTGGGGTGGTTGATAAGAATCTCACAGGCTTCCTTAAATTTGTGTTCATACCATGTTTTGGTGTGATGTAAACAACTGGTGCTTTTCCAGTCAAGTCTATGTAAAGTGTTCAGGGCATGATTAGAAAGGCCAGCTTCACCATAGTTATTATATTTAATGTGTCGTTTATGTTCCTTTTGTCTGATAGGAATTGTGCGTCCTGTTTCCCCTATACAGGTATCCCTCGATTAATACGGTTAATTAATCCCTCAGTGTCACTGCGTATATCAAAATTGCATTAATCAAATCTAATAATCAATGGTAAAAAGTACAATTCTTCCCTGATTGATTACTGTACTAATAGTTTGTCCTATATGGTACTCTTTTAGGAAAGATAAAAAATGAATGCAAAGTAAATGTTTAATAAATACTTGTACCTACATTAGTTACTGCAATTTTTTTTAATCAAAAGAAGTTATAAAGAGTCGTTTGAACAGTTTTAGTTTTTTCTTATCGGCATAAATTCTACGATAACAAGCAAAATGACTCTCCAGACTTCGGCAAACAAGCATTCTTTGATTAACATCTGGATCCATATCCATTACTTGTTGCTTAAGCAATTCTAAACTGTGAAATATTCCATCCAGTTCTTTGACTGTTATTTCCTTTGAAACCTCATCTAACACATTCCATTTGTTCATTGTCTTCATATGTGTGTTGTTCAATTTCAAGAAGATCGTTGTCACTGAAATCTTTTGAATTTGAATCCAATAATTCATTAACATCTTCTGTATCAACACCATCAAAACCGAGGTCTTCACCAATTGCAACGATTTCTTTGACCACGTTGTTCACAGGATTTTGAAAACAAAAGTCATTAGCGCATTCTGGCAGAAGGTTTTTTTCAAACAGCCTTCATGCAACTAGAAGACACTTGCTCCTACGAGTCACGAAGGTTCTCATTTGCGTGTTTAATGTTAAATTTTTTCCAAAATTTGTGGAGTGTAATCGCATTTTCTCCCATTGTTGTTTCTACTGCCTTTGAGAATGTCTTTTTAAGAAAATAGGCTTTGAAAGTTGCAATGACGCCCATGTCCATGGGTTGTAGCAATGATGTCATATTTGGTGGGAAAAATGAAACTTCACATTCTCACACAGATCATTAAGAGAATTTGAATGACCACGAGGCTAGCAGCCTCGTGGCGTGAGCATGATTTTGTGTGGTAAATTTAAAGGCGTGTTAATCAAAACTCTTGCTGCATATATCAAGTGATGGCCGCGATAAGCAAATCTGCATTAAGCAAGGGATACCCGTATATGGTATATTACAGGTGCAATAAATACGATATACTCCAGGGTGGGCCAGTGGAGAGAGTGGGTCTTTGGATGAGTTGAGGAAGCTTTTTAATTTTGCAGGCATTTTAAAGGTGGCTTTGAGGTTGTATTTGTGTAGTATTCTGTTTATTTTATCTGATGTCTCTTTAATGTAAGGAATGGTTATAGTTTTATTGTGGTCTGGTTTTTTTATTGAGGTCTTGTAGAGAATTTTGTTAATAGTGTTTTGGCTGTTACCATTTTTTAGAAAAGTATTGCTGATAACTTTAAATTCGTCTTGCAGAGCTTGTTCATTGGAGAAGATCTTCAAAGCTCTGTTTTTCTATAAGAAATAATATTTTTTTCATGTTATCTTAAATAGAATTTAGCTTTGATGTAGTTTCTAAATAATTAATTTGTAATTTTTTTTTTCCCACTAGAGGTCACAGCAGTAGAATAACCGGTGATCAAATCATTGCTTCTTTATCTTACTGTGTGTAATGTAACTCAGCTTGTCCTTGTATATTTGTATATACTCCAGATGATGATCTTAATATGAAGATCGAAATGTCGGAAAATTAAAAGAGTATGCATTATTTATAACATGGTTGTAAAGTCCATAATTTCTAAAATGAACATTGTTATTTATGTTCAAATAATTTCATTGTGTGTATGTTAACTGTTATTACCTGTTGTTTAATTTATTCATGGAATTCTTCTGATGATGTGAAACAAAAATTTTAAAGAAACTAGTTGAGTAATCAATAAAATTAGCTTACTATCTCATCTGATTCTTTAATTGTAGAGTAATTGAAACTGGCAAAAACATTTCTTGCATATTGTTCTTTTCAATGTGATTTTCATCTTTATCCTACTTAAAAGTAAGTGATGATCACTTCTAGTTTCAGATCCTATGCTACTTATTATGCATATTATTATAGGTGACTTCAATTATATTATAGGTGATTTCAATTATAGTAATATAAACTGGGCAGAGGTGACAGCATGCAGTAATAAGGGAACTGAATTTTTGGATTTCTCGAGGGACAACTATCTTAGGTAGCATGTAGTGAAGGGAATACGAGGATCAAGAGTTCTGGATTTGGTTATATCATCAGAGGATCTGATTGTGACTGAGATGGCATCCCCTTTGTGAGAGTGACCATGTAGTCCTCACTTTGAGGATGAATAGGCATGCGGGGAGGGGTATTGCGGGGGTATTTTATAAAGGAATAAAAGCGGAATTGTAAATGAAAAAGAGTTTACCATATTTACTTGAATATAACTCACCCTTGCGTATATTTTGCACCCTTGATTTTATTTTTTGAGAAAAGAAATTAGAAAGTTTCGTATATAGTTCTCACATGAAAAGAGTTTAAAACTTTATTATGGTAGTTTCAGATATTTTGAAATTCAGTTGAAGAGAATCATCATTTCAACTCAATAATCGCTGGCTTACCTTTGTCTTTGAGTCACACGATCTTTTGTTAATACTGCACCAGTCATATGCATAGAGACGGAAGCAACCAATAGAGGAAATGTGGAAGTGAGAGCATTGACGTCCACTTGATCTTGGATTGCATGGAGGTAGATTAAGAGACCATCATTAGAACTTTTGTGCAACTGGACTTTGAGAGCTTGGGCATGATTTTGTTAGAAATTATTAATTTAAAATCTGGCAGAATGATTTTAAGGAATGCCGATGGTAGGGAGGTAACTGAATCAAGTCGAAATAGTGGATTTACTAAGCTAACGCTTTGCAAGAGTATATCATCCAGGTGGTGATATTGTAGGAATGAGGGAACCAATGGCTTATACAGGAATTGAGGTGAATGAAATGGAAGTGAATACAGAACCTTAATGTGAATGCATCTGTGGGATTGGATGGCATACCAGCTCGAGTCTTAAGTGAAGTGGCAAAGGAAGTGTCAGTGCCCTTGACCATATTGTTTATGTCTCAGCTCTGGATTAGTCCCTTGGGACTAACCCAGAGCTGAGACATAAATTCCATCTTCATTCCATTGCATGAAGGAGGCTCAAAGACTGCTGTTGCAAATTACTGACCTCAGCATATCAGAGTCATTGTCAAAGTATTGGAGAAATTAGTCAAGAGCAAAATAAAGGTATGGATAGATGGAAATGGGATACTGTATGGGGCAGCATGGTTTTGTGAAGGGTAGATCATGCCTCAGTAACTTGCTCATGTTTTATAATACAGTGATGGCTGAACTGGATAAGGATAATGGGTTTACAGTTATACTGCTGGATTTTGCTAAGACCTTTGACAGGATACCACATGGAATTCTAATCAGTAAACTGCAGCACATGGGGATGGATATAGAGTTGGTGAGATGGAGAGATATCAGAGAGCAATTTATTCAGGAGTAGAGTCCAAAAGAAGGCCTGTAACCAGTGGTGTGCCACAGGGTTCTGTTCTTGGACCACTACTATTTAATTTGTTTATTAATGACATAGGAAAGGATATGAGAGGAACTGTTCATTTATTTGCCGATGATGCAAAGTTGGGTAGAGCAATAGCGAATACACATGATGTCAAAATTTTGCAGGATGATTTGGATAGATTGGCAGATTGGGCTAAGGAGAATGGATATCAGTTTAATATGGCAAAGTGTAAGGTTATGCATTTTGGGGTGAAAAGATTAACAGCAGTATACCAAATTATCTTGCAGGGTGGAGATGGGAATCAGGTGTTTAATGATCGCTTAATTAGCAGGTTCCATCCTTGTACTACAGACTTTATTTCTAGATGGATAATGAGTGGTGCAGTGTTAGAAGTGAATGAAGAGGATGTATTCCGAATACTGAGTACACTAAATGTCAGTAAGACGGGAACTAGATGGAATTTCACCACTTGCTTTTCGGGAGCCGTCGGTGACGTGAGGAGCTGAAGGATCTTCCTCAGCCATAGCCAAGTTAGCCAGTCTTGGGCGTGGACAGCAGGGTTTTTTCCCCAGTTTATTCTGGGGTTTTTCATCCCGCAAAGCAGGCAAACTGGCCTTTGAGAACTTAACACTACAGGCCATACCGGGGCATAGGGCTGACCACCTTATCCTGTAAACGGATTGAGGTCCGATGATCAATGGACCCTCAACACCGCAAGGTAAAAGAGGGTATAAAGAAGATGAGAAGATGCTTTTCGGGAGCATGCTGTGGAACTAACTGTGCCAACATTTGACCGTTTAATGAAATTCTTGCAATGGGACTGGTTCCTAGAGAGTGGATGGAGGGTAAGATAGTACCATTACATGAGGGTGGTGGTAGAATGGAAGTATCAAACTAATAGGATCTGTTTGTATTTCTTCTGTAGATTTTGGAAAAATTGGTAAGAACTCTTATACAGAATTTGGCAGATGAAGGTAATATTATTTATGTAGGCCAGTATAGGTTTGTTGAAGGCCACTCTTGTTTTACTAATCTAGTTACCTTTTACAGTAGAGTAACAAGAGCAGTGGATGAAGGAAAGACATACACTGATTTTTTAAAAAAAAATTTTACAAGTTTATTTTTAAGTTAAACATGGGTTTGGATATCAGTTTAGTGGATTGGATTGGTGATTAGGGAGTAGGATTACAAGTGGAATTCCACAGGGTTCAGTCTAGGGACAATTGATGTTCAATTTTTATGTCAATGATATTGTCACAGGACTACAGGGAGATGTTTGCAGTTGTTTGCAGATAATGTGAAGCTTAGGGTTATTAGTAACAGTACTTTATAAGTTTCTTTTGCAAGAATGATTTCCTTTCCATTGATACTCCTTACAACAATGGTTCCTATCTTCAGTTCTTCTGACATTGTGTTTGTTTCAGTAGCTAACTTTTCACTGTTCACCCTGGTTCAATGACAAAAAAAAAAAAGCAGAGACCTTTTTTAACCAGGAAATGTCCCAGCTGGCATGAAACTCATCATGTTGTACCATGTTTATTTCTGGTTTAAGCCAGAGTAGAGAGACCTGAATTGGCAAATCCATCATTTATTCAGTATCCAGTAGATGCTATTAACCCTGCAGAGGTCGCAGTCAAAAAAATTGCAGCTTAGGTTGCATGTACAGGGTGTTCGGGATAAATTTGACAGTTTCGTAAGGAAAAAGAAAATCTTCTTTGTATCTATTAAATTTAATGAATTGACAAAAAAACATTACAGGCAGAGTTAATTACAATACTATCAACAAGATTTACTCAAAATAACCACCATTAGCATCGATCACAGCTTCAATTCTGCTTCGGAACCTCGAACAAGCTGATGCTACAGTCTCCCTGGGAAGGGCCGCAAAAACTGTTTTAATTTTATCCATTAACTGGGCTTTTGTATTACTGGAAGTGCGATTGGTGTCTTTTTCAACTGCGCCCCATACAAAATAATCCATGGGGTTAAGGTCTGGGGAGTTTGGAGGCCAAACATTTGGACTGGTGAAGTCGTAGAAATTTTCAGACAACCATTTTTGACTTTTCCCAGAGGTGTGGCAAGGGGCCGAATCCTGCTGCCATACATACGGCCTACCATTGGCTACCCTTGTTATCCAGGGCTTGACTACAGTTAGCAACTCCACGAACAAAGCCCGAATTCCAATGCCAGGATTCTTCAACACCTGTTCCTGCAGATTTGCGAGGAATTCTGCTGTACGAACGCAATCAGATCGTCTGCTAGGGATCTTTCTTCTTGCTACATCCTCGTAGTCACCATTGCAAGTCTCTAGTTCATGCCTGATTGTTTTTACTGTATTCAGGGAGCATTGGGCAGCAGTTGTAATATCCTTATTTTGATGGCGGGCACGAATCATCATGATACAAGTTATTCTCTTCCATGATTCAGGTGGGTTCCAGCTATCCATCCTTTCTGACATCTTGTATATGAATGAAGAAGGGTCCAAACTTTTAAATGAAGAGAAGTGTGTGTTAATACATGTAACTTACGGAAAAATATAATTAATTATAAATATGTCAAATTTATCCCGAACACCCTGTATCTGAGAGAGAGAGATACATTCATTACTAATATGTGCTAAAATGCGATAAAACTTAAAAAAAAAAAACACTGTAAATATAATACACGATGTAATAAATTTAGTTTAATCCTTTATCCAAGTGTGAGCAAACAAAGTTTGTGCCTGAAAATATCTTCAGGACTGGGGTAGGGTAGTACAACACTGGGCAACTCGTAACAAAGGTGGACCAAGCTTTATTGAAGAGACCTCAATAAAGGTTGAAACTAGTCTGGGTAGTGGCCCTTCCCTTAATGCATAACATTATACATATCCGCAAGGAGATGTGTTTTGCATTATGGGAGATACTGAGATAGGAGTGATGTTAGCTTGGTCCACCTTTGGTACGAGTTGCCCGGTGTTGTACTACCTTACCCCAGTTCTGAAGATATTTTCAGGTGCAAACTTTGTTTGCTCACACTTGGGATAAAGGATTAAACTATTTATTATAGTCTAACCAAGTGAAAAATAAACTTTCAACATCTTTCTCTAAATCTAGAGTAATTTAATAAAAAGGTGGCACACCTTTTGGCAACTCCTATAGATAAAGATAACCTTGCCATCGCTTCTGCCTGGTATCTCCATTTCTGGGCCTGGCTCCCACTGAAGAGACTTCAATAAAGGTCGAAACTAGTCTGGGTAGTGGCCCTTTCCTTAATGCATAACATTATACATATCCGCAAGGAGATGTGTTTTGCATTATGGGAGATACTTAGATGGGAGTGATGTTAGCCTAGTCCACCTTTGCTACGATTTTCCTGGTGTTGTACTACCTTACCCCAGTCCTGAAGATATTTTCAGGTGCAAACTTTGTTTGCTCACACTTGGATAAAGGATTAAACTAAATTTATTATAGTCTAACCAAGTGAAAAATAAACTTTCAACACAATAGATTATTTATTTTCAGTTACAATCTAGAAATTAGTGAACAAAGAAATATAATGAATAAAAATTTAGCCGATTATTGCAGTGTAATCCAGTTAGATATAAGATGCCTAAAAATGCTTTCAATTCTGTTTTGCCTATTCGTTTAGCATCTCTTTCTCTCGAATACTGGTTTGATATAGAATCGGTGTATTTATTTGTATATAATAAGATTAGATCTAAAATATCTGTGATAAAGCAATTCCAAGTTTCAAGTTCTGTCTTGGCATTTTTTGCGTTTGGCTGAACTAACGGATGTTGACACAAAATATTCTGTGGCTATCTTGTAATTTGTCTTCTTATTAGATTTTTCCTCCATTTTGATTCTTTATCCTTTCCAAGAAAATACTCTTCATTCATGTCTAATTCATCTTCCCTTTCTTCACTAGAAATATCTTGTTCAGTATCCGAATCTTCTGAATGAAGTTTCACATAATCATTATCTTCTGAATCACTTTCATCTTTGCATTCGACTATCATTCTCATCATCAAACTTGAGTAACATTCACCGAATCTCTTCAACATATCATGGATTATCCAATTGATATATTTTCCCAGCCATTTTCAACAGTAAATTAAAAAAAATAAAATAAAAAAACTCAACCAATACTATACTGACATCGGAGTTTGCGGTATCTCTCAGATACAATTTACTATATCACACACCTTTACATAACACATGTTAAACCAAACTGACTGCATAAATAGTGTGGAATAACACTCGTAATATATGCATGCACAGCTAATCATGACCTCCAAGCTATACACTGGATATGTGTAAGAATATTTATATTAAACAATTTGTATCTGTCAGATCAGTAGCAATCTCCACAGGGTTAATGGAATACAACATATGAAAGTGAGATAGAACATTTGGTCAGAAGCTCCAGTCTGTTCTTCACATTCCTTAAAAGCTCTAATGGAGATCTCCTCCCATTTAACTGGATTTGATCTTTAAGCAATACCCTTATTAACTTACAAGTTTCTTAAATCAATAAGTCAATGAAAATTGGGGGAATAAATAATAATAATAAAAATATATATATATATATATTTCTGGTTTTAGATGTTAGATGATTTTCATTGCCTGATGTGAGTCCACCATCCTGGAGACCTGAAGTTGCATGAAAAAAGTTTCATGTTTGGTCTCCAGAGAATGCTGTCAGATTATCTAATACTTAACTCATGGTGCTACAGCAGGTATGTAGCTTTTTTTTTTGTTTGTTTGGGTAGGATTCACATAAAAAGAATAAAATTTTTTGATTATTTTCATATCAAAGGTTGCATTTGGGCTTTGATATACTATATCAAAGCGTTTCCAACAAAATCTTCTGCTCTGCTTCTTTTATTAGAAGTTATTAGTGAAGATTTTTGTTAGAGATTTTAATGCTTACAACTACAGCTGGCTTTCTTTTCCAAATTACCAAGAGCAGCCATTACTGCATCATCGCCAACATTCTCATAGTCGTTTAGTGCACGTCATGAAGAATAGATTACATGGTCGACTACTGTATACATTGTTTGGCAAATGCAGACAGGTAAGAGCTTCAACTACCTGCTATCACCACTTCAAAGAGTAACTTCAGAAAGATGTAGAGCTTCCAAGATTTGCAGAAAACAAGACTATAGTCTGATTTCTCATCTAAATTCAGTATAATTAATTATTTTCATAAACAAATTTGTTCAGTAAAACAGCATTGTTTGGCAAATGCAAAGAAGTAAGAGCCTCTGCAACTACCTACCAGTTGCTTCATTGAGGAGTAACTTAAGAAAGGTGTGGGACTTCTGAGATTTGCAGAAAATAATGCCATAGTTTGATTCATCATCTAAATGCAGTATAAATAGTGACTTTCATAAAAATTACTCAGTTAAACTTCGTTATTGTATACTGTATTTGTATTTTTACCTGTCTAAGAAATTATAATGTTATGATTCATTTAGCACTCCACATTCCAAGAACATATTCTGAGCGCTAATCACGTTTTTACTGTTTTTTTTTTATTTTAATACATGCTTTAGTGCTTGAATGCGTGGACTTGAATGAACAATTAAATATTTTATGAGCATCTCACTTTTAGTATAATTCACAGTTTATCCCATTCCTATCCTATTAAGGCTCACCTAAAAGGTGATTCTTAATATATCACTGCTGAGTGCAAAACTGTGTATGAGGTGGTATCAGTCACAGGGAGCACCTACCTTCATAAGTCAGTATGCCAAAAGACGTCCTGTGTACATCAGGAGCTATGCAGCTGATGCTATTCTGACCACCTGTGTTACCACATCAGCGATTTCATCATGGACAGCAAGTTAGAACAAAGAGCAAACGTGAAATTCGAGGATCATTACCGGTGACAAAACTTGGGCGTACGGGTACGACCCTGAGACGAAGCAACAGTCTTCACAGTGGAAGACCCCATCATCTCCACGACCGAAATAGGCGAGGCAGGTCTGCTGCTCGACCAAGTGCATGCCCATCATCTTTTTAGACATTCGTGGCATTGTGAATCGAGAATTCGTCCTCAGGGGACAGACTGTCAATAGTGAGTTCTACTGCCAGGTTTTAAGGCGTCTGAAAGAGGACATTCGGCGAAAGCGACCAGATCTATAGCATGCGAAAAACTGGATGCTTCACGATGACGACGACAATGCACCCTGTCACCGAGCTCTCCTCACATGTGAATTTCTCGCCAGAAACAACATGATCTCACTTCTGCACCCACCCTACTCGCCAGATTTGGCTCCTACAGACTTTACCCTCTTCCCGAAGATGAAGATCCGGCTCAAAGGTCACCTTTTTGACACCATTGCGGAGATCCAGTGCGAATCACAGAAGGTGCTTGACATGCTTCGAAAAGACTTCCAGGACACATTCCAGAAGTGGCAAGAACACTGGGAGCGCTGTGTTGATATGCAAGGGGACTATTTTGAAGGTGATAGTATGTAAACGTAGATAAATAAAGTAATTTCTCGTAAACAGAGCTAGTTTCGAAACTTTTTGATACCACCTCATGTTGTGCCAACTTCTCCATGGTTTTGTACTCAGCAGTGGTATATTAAGGCTCACCTCTGGTGGTAAAATATGACCCACTGATAAAAGGTAGAATGGGGCTGGTAGGCTGCTCAAACTTTTCTGATCATGGCCAGAAAAGTTTGAGAAATGCTATACCAGATCACCATATAACTCAGCTAATTATAAAAATGTCATGTGAGATGGTCATCATAATTTCTATGCCTTATTTCCTTCATTGGATTATGTTTTCTAACTTTTTTCATTTGCACCATATTAATCACTGAAGCAGTTATTATTAGTATGGAAACATTAATTCTACATTCCATTTTAAAATCTTGTATATGCTAAGCTTTCATTCTGAAAGAAATATATAAGAGAAGAATCCACCATATCACCATTGATATTCATCAGAATCTTAAATATATCATTTCAGTTTATACTAAAGCCCAAAATAATTTTAAAGAAATTACGAACACATGCAAAACTGATTTTGAAAGGGCCAGAAAGCAGTAAACTTGCACCATGTCCAAATGAACTCTTTAATGACCTGTTGCAAATTATTCATCTACCCACACCAGTTCCTGTCAACACTCTTCACTCACCCAATACTTTGAATAGTTTTTTAATCAGATCCCCCCCCCCTCCAAATACTCCCTTGAGATCACCTCCCCTCCCTGCAATTCAGGCAACAATCTTATGTATCTTCTCTCTCTCACACGGAACGGCTTGATGACTTTCTCCATTTTTCTGGAGAGGACAGAGGTGATGGCAATTGGTTGGTAGTTTGATGGTAAACGTTCTCAAGCTGCTCCTACCTTCACATCTTCAGAGGTGAAGACCTCCAGAACTTCTACTCTTTTCCATGGTCAGACTATTGCTTCAAATCATTTGACCCAAACAGCTGGTCTGAATGAGTCACAGAAATTATCCTCACCAGCATGAAGGCCTTCGTTTCCCCCATTCTACTCAGAATCCTCATCTGCTTTCCAAGCGCTGGTTCAACAGAAAGTGTATCAGAGCAGTTTAAGAAAAAACAATTCAGCTTACGATAGGTGGCTTGCATTGAGAACTCCAGCTTCATATCTTGCCTACATCAAAGTATGCAACAAACACAAAACATTCATCAGCAGATCCAAATCAAACTCCTCGATAACCAAGGGGAATCATGACTTACCATACTGGAATTCAAACACAGTATGCCTCCTGTAGTTTTTTGACAAAAAGACATCAGAAAATTACTAAATAACTTGGACACTAAAAAGTCTCCTGTTCCTGATGGCATCTCTTCATTTGTTCTCAAACATGCCAGAGCTAACACCATCCTGTATCATTCTCTACAATCTGTTATACATAGCAGGTACTTATCCCTACGTGTGGAAGCAATCTCATATCCAGCCTATTCCACAAAAGGCAGACAGAAGTTTGTGGAATAGGTTGGATAAGAAGACCGTCAAACTACCAACCAATGCCATCGTCTCGGTCCTCTTCAGAATAATGGAGAAAGTCATCAATAGCTAACTTCTCCACTACCCAGAGGCCCATCAGTTAGCAACCACCAGTATGGATTCAGCCATTCAAGATCCACTATAAATCTCTTAGCTTAGGAGATAAAGTCTTCTTTTAAAATACTGACAATCACTATCACCTCACTCCTCTCCAAAATAATGGAGAAAGTCATCAGCCAATACCTAGAGATCTGCCGGTTAATCAACAATATCAGTATGGATTCCATCATTCAAAATCTACAGCTGACCTTTCAACTATTTACATCACTGGACATGTGCTCTGGAAAGATTCAATGAAACTTGTACTGTTGCTCTTGACATTTCCAGAACTTTTTTGATTGTGTCTGGCATGAAAGCCTGCCATTCTTTGGTCAACTGCCATTCTTTGGTCTACCTGCCACCCCTCTGTAATTGGTAGTGAAGCTTATTTTGAGCTTCAATATCGATGCAGGAATATCTCAACGCTCTGTCCTATCACCTACTTTCTTCCTCCTGTACATAAACAATCCATTCTCAGTCGCTACTAATTCTATCCACAGTTTTACAGACAATAGTACTCTCCATTCTTCCTAGTTATTTAACAAACCATCCATGCACTTTACATACAAAGCATCAAGATCATTTACAACTATTACCTTAAACATTGATCCATGTAATATCCTTCAATGGGTTGAGGATAATCTGTTTATGTTCAATGCCATGAAAACACAGTCATCAGTTCTCATGCATAAAAGATCTCATTGATATTCCCATAACATTCCTTCAGTAATATACAAATCACCAGACAAGATCAGATATCTCTGTTTGGACTAACATTGAGGAAGCCGTTGATGTCATGTGTTTGTGTCAGTCTCTCCTGATACAAACTCTTTTTCTCTCCCATTCTTTCACATACTGAAAAATTTCTTGAATGTCAGTAATAATAAAGTTCAGTTCAAAAAAAGTAATAAAGGAATAAAATTTCTTTATTGGATTAAATTACTATTGTTACTCTTATTAATAAAATATTAACAATTAAAACATTACTAATTGGATTAAAAAGAAAACAGTAGAACTGTTAATAAACTATTTCTGCATTGTGCTCATTCTTTGTGAATGCATCAGAATCCGATGCAAGCTTTATGGCTTGCATCGGATTCATAAGCAGAACATACTGCTTCTTCTGATAGTTGAAGGCAGTGCTCCAGAAATCTACCTGCCCAGTTGTCACAGATGAGTGAATTTTCAGCATAGTTCTATATACATTCAAAATACATTCAAAATTTTCCTTGCATATGTACATCCCCCCTCATCCCCCACCCATTTGAAATCATGTTCTTCACTTGTCAAGTTATATCAGGGCAGTTGTCAGTGATTTTATTAAAGAAGTTTTTTTCCAACCAGGAGATAGCATCTGATGTAATTATAATTGGTTGAAATATGAAATTAATTTGGCCAGTAACAAAATGATATGTTAGTTATTGCTGATATTATTAAACAAGTATTAGTTAAGGAAATTGAAGACTAGTATAGTTAGGATTTTTCTAAATGCTTCTACAGATATTTCAGATGAAGATGAATTTATCCATTATATGAGATACATAAATAAAAATCGGAAACTGAAAGAGGCATTTATTATTATAATACTCTGCAAGCCGCATCAAGGGTACTTTGATATATTGGAGAGTAAAATGAACAAGTTGTTCTTGCTTCAGTAGCCTATTATGCATAGCACACTCCCTATCACGCTAGGAAACAAAGTCTGCACGTGAATATCTTCATAACTAGGCTATGTATGTGAAGCAGTTGATATGAATTCAACAGTTTCTATATACAATTAGCCTAGTCATGAAGATGTCTTATATAAAAAATTTGTTTGCTTGTGAAGTAATTGGTTAGTAGGAATTGGAATAGATGGAGCAGGTAATATACTGCAAAAAATAATGAGCTTGTGGCAAAATTAAAGCAAGATCTTATATCAACACATTGTATTGAACATAATTTGAATCCAGCTGTTCTAAATTCTATAAAAGATGCCGAAATTGTAACAGTAGTAAAAATTATATTTTTTACCGTAATTCACAAAAAAGAATTGGGGAGAAGCAGCCAAGTTATGAATAAAAATCCCGAAGTTCAGGTATTGACATTCTGTAAGGCGTGTCTTATGGAGTGGTGCACAGATTGCACTTGGTGATATCTACTCTGCAGTGGCAATGCATTTGGAGGAAATTGCCGTGGGAAAAGGAATAATTCTGTAATAACATCAAAAGGCTTCTTAAAGAAAAAAGAAAACATAATATGGTATTCAGAAAATGTATGCAAAGAGCTATTCCAATGTTGCAAAAAAAAAAAAAAAAAAAAAAAACTAATTGACAAAGGAATAATAATAATTATTATTATTTCGGGCAACTCCAAGGAGTCGACAGACTCATCGAGGGAGGCCCTAACATCATGTCAAGAATAACTATTCGACATTCACACAGTATCTATCATACCTCGCCTTGAACTCATTCACAGTCATAGCACCCACAACAGACTCTGGCAGCTTATTCCACTCATTCACCACTCTCCAAGTAAAAAACCTAGCTCTAACATCCTTGTCAACCACGCTCTTGCCCAGCTTCCATTCATGGCTCCTAGTCCTCCCACCACCAGTCATATTTTCAAAAATATCTTCTGGATCAATCTTATAGAAACCCTTCAGTAATTTGAATGTCTCAATCATATCACCCCTTTTCCGCCTATCAACCAATTTTTGCAATCGACAAATCTTCAACCTGTCCTCATAAGGTTCATTCCATACACCTGCTATCTTGGTCACTCGTCTCTGGATCCTCTCCACCTCCTCCCCATCAAGAAGAAACCCTGGTGCCCATATCTGGGCACAGTAGTCTAGATGGGGGGTCTTATCAAGGCTCGATACAGAGGAACAATAACTTGTTTGTATCTGCTTGTTAAAGTATTTTTCAGCAACCAAGTGATTTGATGAGCTGATTTAGCCACTTTTGTGATGTGTCGACTAAACTCCACCAACACTCCCAAATCCCTGGCCTCATTAATCTCCTGGAGTACAGTTCCACCAATGTGATATACTGCTGCTAATCTTTTCACCCCAAAATGCATAACCTTACACTTTGCCACATTAAATTGACATCCATTTTCCTTAGTCCAGTCCTCCAAACGATCCAAATCATCTTGCAAAATTTTGACATCCTGTGCACTCATTATTGCTCTACTCAACTTTGCATCATCAGCAAACAAGTGAACACTTCCTCTCAGATTCTTTCCTATATCATTAATGATCAAATTGAAAAGTAGTGGTCCAAGAACAGAACCCTGCGGCACACCACTAGTCACAAGCCATCTTTTGGACTCTTCTCCTGAATAAACCACTCTCTGATATTTCTCCATCAACCACCCCTCCTATCCATCTCACCAACCCTATATCCATCCCCACTGTAGTTTACTGATTAGAATTCCATGTGGTATCCTGTCAAAGGCCTTAGCAAGGTCCAGTAGAATCACTGTAAACATATTACCCTTATCCAGTTCAGCTGTCACTGTGTTATAAAACGTGAGCAAGTTACTGAGGCATGATCTACCCTTCACAAAACCATGTTGTTCCCCATACAGTATCCCATTTTCATCTATCCAATCCTGTATTTTTCTCTTGACTAATTTCTCCAAGGCCTTGACAACGATTCCCGATATGCTAATCGGTCGGTAATTTACAACAGCAGTCTTGGAACCGCCTTTATGCAATGGAACTATTTTCCCCTCTTTCCACCCCCTTGGGACTAACCCAGACCCGAGACTCAAACAAAATGGTCAGGGGCACTGACAATCTTTAGCTGCTTCACGTACGACACGAGCTGGTATACTATCCAATCCCACAGATGTATTGACATTGAGGTTTTGTAATAGACTACTCACCTCCACTTCATTCACCACAATTCCCAAATGATCTATTGGTTCATTTATTCCTGCAGTGTCACCACCTCTGGATGATATATTCTTGCCACGTGCTCTCTCAGTAATTCAACTATATCAACTGATTCGGTTACATCCCTACCATCGGCATTCTTTAAAATCATTCTGCCATATACATTTTTTCTTTTACTTGCAACATATCGAAAAAACTGTTTGGGATTCTCTTTAGCCTGCATGGCTAATGTTTTTTCATTGCTTTTCTTACCACACTCGTTACTCTTCTGGCCTGCACTTTATACCGTTCATGTGCCTGCCGGTCACCATTCTCCTTAAATTCCCTTCATAGTTGTTTCTTTTTTTGCAGCTGAAGCTTAATGGTGTTATTCATCCATTTCACCCCTACTTGATTTATTATTCAGACTCTAGGTATACACTCAGCTATTGCCTCATGCAAACACTTCCTAAACGCCTCCCATGCACTATCAACATCTAGACCTTGCAGTTTTACATGCCATGGCACTGAACCAATCAAACTCCTAAGCTTGTCATACTTACATTACCAGCCTGATAATTCCACATGTATGCTGTCTTAATTGTAAATTCTACACCTTATTGGAATTAATGTATTGGAAATCTGTTTCAGATTGAACTGGCCTTTAAGAGATGCATGATTTGGGGAAAATATTTTGATGATGATAATGATTATCAAAAAGCAATTGTTTCATTAAATTTGGTGCATGAGTGATAAAAAGTTCAAAGTTATTAGTAAGTATTTAAGCATACAAATCTTTATGGAAGAAAAATGGCTAATAAGAACAGATTTCAATTTCTCTCATAACTACTTCAAGTTGTAGTTATCATGTGAACAATGTGTTAGTCAAATGAGTCTAATTAAAGGGAATTGTAGGTCATCATTGAAATCCCTCCACCCTGAATGATTGATTGATGATACATATCAGTGTCCCCTTCTCTGCAGGATATCATTCCAGAAAAGACACTAGAAGATATGAAACCTGTATATAAATGAACAGCAAGTGTTAGTGGTATATATTTTAAACCCA